>NC_073256.2:56457500-57082500 GCF_029289425.2 Pan paniscus | reverse complement strand
GAAGACTGCAGTGCAGATGTTCCGGAAAGCTCTCTGCTGGGCACAGCCAGGATAAGGCTGCCACGCACAGTTGTTCAAGCTATGCGGTAATATACTAAATTTAACACAATTTTACCTGAGCAAGGGGCATTGTTTTCCAATTTGCACAGAGATGCCATATGGGCAGACAGAAGCCCCACTAGTAATTGACAGAGACAGACTCCAACCCCAGGCTCTGCTTCATTATCAGCTGTATGACTTTGGAGATAAAAATAGGATCATGGATGTTACAGCACTTTTTGAAAAGTCGTAAATATAAGGTATCGTTATAAACAATTCTCCAGTTCTCCAGCCAGCAGACTGGCTGGAGATCATCTAATCTGTTCCCTGTCTCTAGGCGTATGAGAATACAGGCCACTGGGAGAGACTTGCATCTGTGGTTTCTTCAAAAACACAGCAGCCCACAGTGATCTCTCATTCTTCCATTTCTATCACATTCAGGTCTGTACCAGGCATTTAGAAATCAGTGTGTTTTACAAGCTCAATAATCTTTCTTTGAGTGGGTAAGGTTTATATGTGTGGGATGTGTGTGTGTGTGCATATATGTGTCCTCAATAATATCTGAAACTCCCAGAAGACAGACATTGTCCTTCTTTGCATTTCCTGTAGCCCTGTAGCACCTTACAGGTATTCATCAACTGTTTTCCCAGGTATCTTTTATTTATTTATTTTGAGACAGAGTCTCACTCTGTCACCCAGGCTGGAGCGCAGTGGTGCAATCTCAGCTCACTGCAACCTCCGCCTCCTGGGTTCAAGCAACCCTCCCCCCACAGCCTCCCAAGTAGCTGGGACTACAGGCACATGCCACCACGCCCGGCTAATATTTCTATTTTTAGTAGAGATGGAGTTTTTGCCATGTTGGCCAGACCGGTGTCGAACTCCTGACCTCAGGTGATCCACCTGCCTCAGCCTCCCAAAATGCTGGGATTACAGGTGTGAACCACTGTGCCCAGCCTCCCAGTTATCTTAACTGTGTTAAGATATCACTGCCCGTTTAGTCTAGATTTAAACAAATGAAAGCTCTTCTAATAGAGATGAAATTAAATAACATATAGATGATACCTAGACAGTACTTTGTCTATGATAGATGCTTATAAACTTATAAATATTTCTTTCCCTTTACTTATGATGAAAAGCGAATAGCATTCATTCAACAACATTCATTCAAGGCCTTTTTTTTTTTTTTTTTTTTTTTTGAGACGGAGTTTCGCAATTGTTGCCAAGGCTGGAGTGCAATGGCACTATCTTGGCTCACCGCAACCTCTGCCTCCTGAGTTCAAACAATTCTCCTGTCTCAGCTTCCCGAGTAGCTGGGATTACAGGCATGTGCCACCATGCTTGGCTAATTTTGTATTTTTAGTAGAGACGGGGTTTCTCCATGTTGGTCAGGCTGGTCTCAAACTCCCGAGCTCAGGTAATTCACCCGCTTCAGCCTCCCAAAGTGCTGGGATTACAGGCATGAGCCACCGTGCCCAGCCAAGGCCATTTGTTATGTATCAGGCAATGTACTGGGTATTGGGGATAAAATGATACGTAAAAAAGTCTTTTCTCAAGTTCTGTGGGTCATCTGGCCAGAAAAAAATGGCCTTGATGGTGAACTCCCATGTTATGTGAAGTTGTAAACAGGCACTTTTGGATGGAGCATAACGAAGGGATAATTGGATGTAGTCATGATTTTCTAGGGTTGGAAGAGGGTAGGAGATGGCAGTTTGGAAGGTGATGTTTGAACAGGGTCTTGAAGGATAACTAGGAGTTCACAGAGATGAAAAACAACAAGAGCATCATAACTAGAAGAAGCAGAATAAGAGAAGCCACTCTCAATTTTTAAAGTTAGTTTGAAGATAACCACCTCCTTGAACAGAACTATGACTCATGCAATGCCAGGGAAATGACCCCAAATCAAAATCAGCTGATTGGAAGAGAGAAAAGCACTACAGACCCGGGCCCTCCATCCACCATCCCACCCCTAGGTCTCTTCCAGGCCTGACACTAGCCTTTACCAACTTGTAGTTTAAAGGCATTTGTGGCTGTTTTGTTTTGTTTTGTTTTAACGGAGTCTTGCTGTCACCCAGGCTGGAGTGTGATGGTGCAATCTCAGCTCACTGCAACCTCTGCCTCTTGGGTTCAAGCGATTCTCCTGCCTCAGTCTCGCGGGTAGCTGGGATTACAGGCAGCTGCCACCACGCCAGGCTAATTTTTGTATTTTTAGCAGAGACGGGGTTTCACCATGTTGGGCAGGCTGATCTCGAACTCCTGACCTCAAGTGATCTGCCCACCTTGGCCTCCCAAAGTGTTGGGATTATAGGCGTGAGCCACAGCACCCGGCCGTAAAGGGGTTTGTGGCTTTTTAAAGTTTGCAAGTTATTATTTTCCTTTATCTAGAAAAGAACTGTTTTTAAAGCCAAAGACTAAAAGTTACAAGCAGCCCCAGGTATTTATTTTAAAACTAAGAATTTCCCCGAGGCCTGAAATTTGGTGTCTGGGTTCCAGACCTGGGGGTAATTGTTGGGTTCCCCTCTCAGACCTGCCCTCCCACCCTGCACCATCTGTTCAGCAGGGCACAGCTTCCCAAAGGTCTGCCCAGTCCTCTCCTGGTAACCCTACCTGGGGAGAAAAGCCACTCCTATGACCCACCAGATCAAAGATAGAGCCCAAAGTGTTTACAGTATCAGCTTTCGCTCCCCAGAGGGAAGGGCTGTATCTTTCTTTATGGCTACAAAACCAACGGTGGCTTTGTGAATGACCGGCCCTGTTGGCACCTCCAGGCACAGGAGCCCAGCTGCTGCCCCAGCCCAGGGAGGGAGGGAGGCTGCGGACAGGGCATCCAGCCCGAGAACAAAGCTATCAGCCCCATCTCTGCAGGGTACCAGCCTCGCCCTCACACCTGCCAGGCGGGGGCCTTTTCTTTCTCAGTTAACTTCTTCGTCTGCCTGGTTCAGCACCAGGCACACTGGAGACTCTCCGGGTTTGCGGTTTATCGGCAGCCCAGTTTTGTGACAAGACCTTTGAGATCTGGCCTCAGGAGATGTGGGTCATACTCTTCCTCCACCTATGACCAGGTGCCTGTCTGAGCCTCAGTTTCCCCATCTTTTTTTTTTTTTTTTTGAGACGGAGTCTCGCTCTGTCGCCCAGGCTGGAGTGCAGTGGCGCGATCGCGGCTCACTGCAAGCTCCGCCTCCCGGGTTCACGCCATTCTTCTGCCTCAGCCTCCCGAGTAGCTGGGACTACAGGCGCCCGCCACCACACTTGGCTAATTTTTTGTATTTTTAATAGAGACGGGGTTTCAACGTGTTAGTCAGGATGGTCTCAATCTCCTGACTTTGTGATCTGCCCACCTCGGCCTCCCAAAGTGCTGGGATTACAGGCGTGAGCCACCACACCCGGCCAGTTTCCCCATCTTTAAATGATGGTGATCATCAAGGTCAGGAGATCGAGACCATCCTGGCTCAGATGGTGAAACCCCATCTCTACTAAAAATACAAAAAATTAGCCAGGCCTGGTGGCGGGTGCCTGTAGTCCCAGCTACTCGGGAGGCTGAGGCAGGAGAATGGCGTGAACCCGGGAGGCGGAGCTGCCAGTGAGCCAATATGGCGCCACTGCAGTCCAGCCTGGGCGACAGAGCAAGACTCCGTCTCAAAAAAAAAAAAAAAAAAAAAAAATGATGGTGATCATCATGTCTGACCTGGCTGCCTTTCAAGATTGGTCACTCGTGTAAAAGGGCAGCACTGTGGGGCAGCAGAGGCAGCGCAGGGTGGAGGCTGAGGGCTCAGCTCGAGTTTACCAGCCAGGCTGTTATTTCCTAGTTATGTGACCCCAGGCAAGTTATGTAACCTCTCTGATGCCTCAGTGTTCCTCATCTGTAAAATGGGATTATAAGAGTTCCTGCTTCACAGGGTCATTAGGAGGATTAAATGAGATCATGTTTATAAAGAGCTTAGGACAGCATCTGGCACATAATACAGCTTAGCCAGCATCTACCCTGTGGATGGTGCGGGGTGGGGGGGTTTACAGAGATCAAAGGCACCGAGCTCACAGCATGGTGACTGCGAAGAGAATCAAATGAAATAACAATTGCAAAGGCAAATCAGGTCATTAACCCCGCATGCACACCCCACTTCAAACATCGTGTGTGTGTGTCTGTCTGTGTCTGTCTGTGTCTCCACTGCATGTTGTGATACCTGCCTCCCTCTCCATCCGCTCAGTCATTACCCTCCAGCCACACTGGACTCCTTTCTTGTCCTGGAACCTATCAAACTCTTTCCTGTCTCAAGCCTCCGCAGTCCTCTCTGCTTGAACTGTGGCTCCTGCAGAGAAAGCATCAGAATCTCCGGGGAACTGATTGGAAATGCACATTCTCCAGCCCCGCCCAGAACTCCTGAATTAGAAACCCTGGGGTGGGACAAGCAAGCCGTGCTTTCTGGGGCACAGGTGATTCTGGTGTGTGCTGAAGTTTAAGAACCACTGGCCGAGAACATTCTTAGGTCTGCTCTTCTTTTGCCCGGCCCCTCCCTCGCGGAGGAATTCCTTCTTATTCCTCTCTGAAGAGTGGCTGCTGCCAAAAAACGTTTGTGAGATGGCCTGGGTTTTCTTTGTTGATTTATCATTTAGTTTGGAAGAAATCAGAAGTCTCTTTAAGAAGCCAATTTGAAACATTCACCCCATAGGAACAGTTCTGGATGAAGTCAGAAGATCTGGAGGCAGCGCAGTAACACACGTAGGTTTTCTGGCCATATGGGCATTTCAGAGAAAACAACGCACAGACGCCTGGAGCAGGTGAACTGGCTTAAGTAGAGAGAAACTAAGTCATTTGGGGATATTTAGCGCCTAATGTCAAGGCAGAAATGTCTAAGATGTAATTAACAGTTATATTCTAATCTCAATAGTAGCTAAGTACAGACTTAAACATAAGCCTGTATATAACAAAATAACCCCAGGAGAACCAAAGAAAATCTAGAAAGTTGCTGCTAAAAACAGTTATGTTAGTGATACCTAGGAAAGTTTTTTTTCTTTTAACATGTCATTGTGGTTTACAAATGAAAATTGAGGCCGGGCGTGGTGGCTCACGCCTGTAATCCCAGCACTTTTGGAGGCCAAGGTGGGCGAATCACAAGGTCAGGAGTTCAAGACCAGTCTGGCCAACATGGTGAAACCCCATCTCTACTAAAAATACAAAAAATTAGCTGGGCGTGGTGGTGGGCGCCTGTAATCTCAGCTACTAGGGAGGCTGAGGAAGGAGAATCGCTTGAACCTGGGAGGCGGAGGTTGCAGTGAGCCAAGATCATGCCACCGCACTCCAGCCTGGGCAACAGTGTGAGACTCCATCTCAAAACAAACAAACAAACAAATGAAACTTGAAACTTCACCCATTTATGGCTATTGCCTAAAGAATTTGTAAATGCCTGGGTCATTGCAAGCATATTGCTGACATGTCTCTCGGTCTGCGTTACCCTGGTGGACATCACCACGCTCACCTGACAGGCAGTAGCTTCCTTCCAGTAAAAGCAAAGAATCTGAAAGGAATGGAAAAGGCTCCACACAGTGCCATTTTATAGAAGGAAATGCAACAAGGTCACAGACCAGAAGGACAGCAGCCCAGGCCGGCTGGGCATGGAGGAAGTCCCAGGATGCTGCTGGGCATGAACAGACCTCCTCATACAGTGTGCCTCTGAAGAAATAATGCAATTGTGTGGGGTCAGAGGAGCCACAAATAGAACAAAGGGAGAAAGGAAAAATCAATATGCAGTAAAGAGGAGGAAGGGAGCCCAGCGCGATGTCTGAATCTCACTGGCAAGAAAAGGAAACAGGTGGTCTAAGCAGGCAACCCTTCACCCCACATTGTAATGCTGGGGGATGGACGTGTTCCATTGATCACTCACTGAGAAGTCTTCACAAGAACACTCCAAGGCAGACACTACTATCCATCTTCCACACACTGGGGGATTGAGAGTCAGAAGGATTATACAGCTTGTTCAAATTATAAATAAAAGCCCTGAGATTTGAGCCCAGGGTCCCAAGGTCTTTCTAAGCCACCATAGCTGCCTGGTCTATAAGGCAACTCCCCGAATATGAGCTGCAGCGAACCTGGGGGCAGATAGGACCACCTTACCTGTGTTATGGAGTTGGCTTCCCCAGGATGATCCACCTGGGAAACAGCCTCTGGGGAAACCTGACTCTTTCCCCTCCCTGCCCTGCACAAACTGATGTTATCTCTGCAAGCAGTCAGAGGGAGAGCTGCAAGTGGCCTTCACCGGGGCCTCGGGAAAGGGACACCTTTCTCCTTAGCTCCCTGTTCCCAACTCTTCCTGGAGGATGTGTTATAGAGAAAAGGGATACTCAGAGAAGCAGGAAATGGCAACCTTGGAGCTCCCAGCACTGGAATCTGCATTCTTTCCTAGTTGGCCCCTTTCCGGGGGGGAAAAGTGGGGGATCCCTTTTACTGCTCCACACCCTGAGCCCCTGGGACCCAGTAGTGCCCCCCTCCCTCCTTTCCACCCTGCAGCGTTTTTCACTGGAGAGTAAAACAGAACTCAATAAATCAAAGTGGTTTCCCCAGCAACCGTGGGAGAAGCAGGTTTACTTACGCCAGGTAAATAATGCATGAGCTGGGGCTGAGAAATACAGTGACCAAGTTCATGTTACTAACAGGTTCACTGAACCTCCAGGCTGGGCTTCTGAGCCGCAGTCTCAGGGGATAAGGTTGCAGTTCCCCACCAGGCCCTCCTCTCCAAAGGAATCCTTTCTGTATTCAGGCTTTTTGTTTTTTGGGTATTCTTTTTCTTTTCCCCGGTCTCACTGTGCTATATCCTACTCCCTGAATCAGATTGCCTCTGCCTTCGACAGCCAAGAGACTAGGTACCCATTCTCTGAGAGGCTTCTCCTGCTTTAAAGACAGGGCATATATTGGGAGATGCTGGATTTTGCAAAGTCAGGCTGGCTCCCTTGTCTCCTTGGGTCTGCCGGAAGACAGTTGGCTTCCAGATCCATTAGGTATATCTGACAGGTCAGCCAGGTCCCCACGTTCCCTGGCACAGATGGACTGCCAAGAAGAAATGTAAACTGAACCAAATTGTGAAAGAACAACTTGTGATGAAGACCGTGTGCTCCTCCCTCCCCCCGAGAATAACTGATACTCTCTCTCCCCTCTCAGATGTTTGACTCTCTCTGATTTGTACTCTGAAAGTAATAAGTTCTTTTAAAAAAAAAATTTATAAATACTAAATTATAGTATAATGTAGAAAAATCTTTTTTCAAACTGCCCTCTCCCAATCTAAAACATCCCCCACCATGTCCCCACCCTAAAGAGAATTTCTCATTTTTAAATGATAGAAAAATTGGCCGGGTGTGGTGGCTCACGCCTGTAATCCCAACACTTTGGGAGGCCGAGGCAGGCGAATCACCTGAGGTCAGGAGTTTGAGACCAGCCTGGCCAACATGGTGAAACCCCGTCTCTACTGAAAATACAAAAATTAGCCGGGCGTGATGGTGCGTTCCTATAGTCCCAGCTACTCAGGAGGCTGAGGCAGGAGAATTGCTTGAATCCAGGAGGTGGAAGTTGCAGTGAGCTGAGATCACACCACTGTACTCCAGCCTGGGTGACAGATCAAGACTCCATCTAAAATATATATATATAAAATATATATTTATAAATATTTATATATAATACATATTTATAAATATTTATATATATTTACAAATATTTATATATATAATATATATTTATAAATACTTATTATATATATATAAAATACCCATGGAGAAAAAAATTAAGAAGTTGCCTCAACACAGGCAATGAGATTTAGGCAACTAATGCCATTTATTCTCTCTAACATATTAATGGTATTATAAAATGGTCTGAAAGCCGACCTTGTATACAGTATCAAAGTGTTAATGAGTAACTATCTATGGAAATGCCCCGATTAAAAGCCTTCCTGTTCCGCAGGTGGAAAGGAAGTAATTCACATTGACAACAGATGCAGCCCCCTGATGCAAAATGAGGCAAGTCTTCAGGGAGTATCATAGCAACCTCACTGGTCTGTGAAAATTATAGCAGTTTCGCATTAAAACCTAAAAACTGAACAGCCAAATCTGTTGGAAAAACTACAGGGGGAAAAAAAGCCCCTGGAGCAAATGTAAATAAGACAACTAAAAAAAACCTTCATGTACCTATTAGGTAAAATCATATGGATAAAGCAAGGTCTAGGTTGTGACTGAAATAAAGTACGATGTTTGGTCAGGACTACACAGTTGCTTAGGGGACTCAGGATCATGCATTCACCACTAAACATTATGACAGGCACATAAGAAATGGCCGGGTGCAGTGGCTTACACCTGTAATCCCAACACTTTGGGAGGCTGAGGCAGGCAGATCACCTGAGGTCAGGAATTTGAGACCAGCCTGCACAACATGGAAAAACCCTGTCTCTACTAAAAATACAAAAAATTAGCCGGGCGTGGTGGCAGGCATCTGTAATCCCAGCTACTTGGGAGGCTGAGACAGGAGAATTGCTTGAACCCGGGAGGCGGAGGTTGCAGTCAGCCGAGATCGCACCGTTGCACTCCAGAATGGGCAACAAGAGCAAAACTCCGTCTCAAAAAAAAAAAAAGAAAAAAGAAGGAAAGAAAAGAAAGAAAGGGAAGGGAATGGAAGGGAAGGGAAGGGGAGGGAAGGGGAGGGAAGGGGAGGGGAGGGGAGAGGAGGGGAGAAGAGAAGAGAGGAGAAGAGAGGGGAAGAGAAGAGAGGAGAAGAGAAGAGAGGAGAAGAGAAGAGGAGCCGGGCGCGGTGGCTCACGCCTGTAATCCCAGCACTTTGGGGGGCCGAGGCAGGTGGATCACAAGGTCAGGAGTTCAAAACCAGCCTGGCCAAGAAGGTGAAACCCAATCTCTACTAAAAATACAAAAAAAAAAAAAAATTAGCTGGACGCAGTAGCAGGCGCCTGTAATCCCAGCTACTTAGGAGGCTGAGGCAGGAGAATTGCTTGAACCCAGGCAGCAGAGGTTGCAGTGAGCCAAGATCATACCACTGCACTCCAGCCTGGACAACAGAGTGAGACTCCATCTCAAAAAGAAAGAGAGAAAGAAAGAACGAAAGAGAGAAAGAGCGAACGAATGAAAGAAAGAAAGAAGAAAAGAGAAAAGAAAAAGGAAAAGGAAAGGAAAGGAAAAAGAAAAGAAAAGAACATGCTCGGTAACAACCAACTGACGAAATGACTGGAGGTATAATTGGGGGACGTGCCACCCTGTCTCCCACAGATCCTGCAAACAGGTATGTAATGATGACACAGCAGTAGTTAGCCCTCAAATGTGGGCTGATAAATGGATTCGTGCAATATGGTAGCACAACCTGAAGAATGCTTTGGAAAATCACCATCACAAAATGTGCTGGGATTGAGTTGTAACAGTAGATCAACAAATCCTGTTCCACTGAGCAAACAGTCTGTCTGTTGGAGAATATGAATAATTACTCTGGAAGTTATCAGCAGAAACACAAAAGTCTTGATAGAAAATCACAGAACTTATTAATTTTTTTAAATAAAACAATGCGTGTCCCCAGCAGAACAGTCCTAGAGTAACTATGGAAACTGAGAAACTCTTGTAGTAAAATCTGCTATCCCTTTGGGAGCTGGAGAGGTTTCCGGACACTCACTGCCCATCTTTCAGGTATCAGAACTTAGCACACTTTGGCATCCATTCAAAAGGCAGTACAGTTAGACAACTGCCATATCAGCATGACATTCCTGTCCCAACAACAGATTATTTCCACATTGTTAGCTATTAATCCCGCCAGGACTGTTACAAGTTACACAAACACAATCACATTATACCTTAAAGTTTCACGGTATCGATAGTATTTTCAAAGCACAATTGCACTTTTATTAAACTTTTTTTTTCAGTTTCTTTTTTTCCTTAGAGTCAGGGGTCTCACTCTGTTGCCCAGGTTGCAGTGCAGTGGCATGATCATGTCTCACTGCATATTTTTGTTTCTATGCTCTCATTTTACTACCCACAAGAAAACTGTGGGACTAGCTGAGCTAGCATTTGACAAGAGAGAAAACTAAAGCACAGTCAGGCCTTCCAGTGCCTTAAACCCTCAGCAATTTCAGGCATGTCTTTGTGGCCAGGGGTATCGCTGGAGCAAAACTGGGACAGTCATCCCCTCATGGACACATCCCTACAGGTCAAGGTATATTATCCAAATAATACCCTCCAACACGTCACAGGCTTTCCCCTGTGTCACCCCAATAATTGAGAGGAAAAACTGGAAAGTATTTCGCGACCCTAAGTTGCTAGACAATTGCAAAACTTCCATGTAAAGTGTGCCATCTGCATGCATCTGAGACCTGGGAGGCCCTCCCTGCTCCCTCCGCACCCTGCCCTGCCACATCACCAGGGGAAGGTGCATCTCGCCAGGATGATTTTGTCCTGGCCCCTGACCCACCTGACCACAGCCCTGCACCTCTCCATGAACCATGGGAAATAATTTAAGAGTTTGGGTCTAGGGAGTGCCAATCAATCAGTACTTGGTGGGCTGCAGAACACGTGAGGTAGGGCCAGCAGCTGGCAGGGCAAAGGTCAGACAGGATCTGGGTGGGGCTCACAGACAGGCTGTGTCGCAGAGACCCCTGCCCCCACAAACACATCCCTGTCCCAGTTGAGAACCAGGAGGATACTACAAAGTCTAAGGTGGGAGGATTGCTTGCTTGAGGCCAGGAGTTTGAGACCAGCCTGGGCAACACAGCAAGACCCCATCTGTATGAAAATTAGAATATTAGCTGGGCATGGTGGCTCGCACCTCTACAGGTACTCTGCACCTCTTCCCAGCTACTCTGGAGGCCGAGGTGGGAAGATGGTTTGAGCCAAGGAGTTCGAGGCTGCAGTAAGCTATGATTGTGCTACTGCACTCCAGTTTAGGAGACAGAGCAAGACCCTGTCTCTAAAAACTTAAAAATAAAATAATAATTTTTTTAAAAAAGAGGGAGACTTCTTTAAAGGCCAATGGGCGTGGCCTGTGGCCCAAGCCTCTAAAGCATTTTTAGGGGATCTGGGGAGGAATACCAGCCATCCCTGATCACTGTCAGAGAGAATTGCCCACTCTGCTATACAGCCTCAGAGCTGGGCCCTTCCTCTACTGGGCAATCTTTGACCAGATTTCATGCCCCGCCAACCACCCAAGCCTGGCTCCTCTCCCAGTTTTTCCAGAATGCTCTTAAAATATCACAAGCTCCAGTTTAGCTGTACTGACCCCCTGCCCAGGCGCCTCCTCCCCAGACAGGCTCTGCCCCTGAAAGGAAAACCACACTACACTCTCAGACTAAGCCCCGACTTCTCAGCGCCCCACTGCCATGCGCCTAACCCGCCCTGCAGCCTTCAGAGGAAGACTGAAGCCTCTCCTAAGGCAGGAAGCAGAAGACAGAATGCTGGGCTCCAGGACCAGAAACTCTACTCTATCTTCCCCTTGCCCTGCCCACCCCAAACATCAGTCTCACACCCAACCTCCACCTCCCACCCGATCCCATCTGAGGGTCTGCAGAGCAACCTCCAAAGCATCGCAGCACCATAAAGTCTCAAGTGCACTTTCCCATACTCAGAAAAGCTCTGCAGGGCAGGTGACCATCCCTCTTTCACAGATAAGAAAACTGAGGCTCAGAGAGGTTGAGTGCAGAGGATAGAAAGGAGGTTAGTGCAGTGAGTGGCAGAGCAGGGAATGAGCCCAGGTTGCAGGTCCCTGGCTTGGCACTCTCCACTGCCCTATGGCTCCCAGTCCTTGCCAGGGGGGCCCTTCTCTTTGGCCCCCCCCCATTTAGGTCTTTGGAAACTGAGGCACACATTATTCTGCTCCCTATACTTGACTTTCAGCACGGCAGTGACTATAAATGACAGCAGCCCCAGGAAGCTGGAGATTTCCTTCCATCCTGCTTGTGAAGAGCCGTGGCGCTGGGACAGGTGCGGTGGCTCACTCCAGTAGACCCAGCACTTTGAGAGATGGAGGCGGGTGTATTGCATGAGTTCAGGAGTTCAAGACCAACCTGCGCAACATAGTGAGACCTCGTTTCTACTAAAAATAAAAACAAAAAAAAAATAGCTGGGTATTATGATGCATGCCTGCAGTCCCAGCTACTCTGGAGGCTGAGGTGGGAGGATTGATGGAGCCCGGGAGTTTGAGGTTGCAGTGAGCCATGATCGCACCACAGCACTCCAGCCTGGGCCACAGAGTGAGACCCTGACTCAAAAAAAAAAGCCAACAACAACAAAAAACAAGAGCTGTGGAGGCAGTAGACAGGACCAGAGCAGCTTAGAGTCAAGCCAGGTGCTCTTGAAACAGTACCAGGGGACAGTGCTGGGAGAACACAGCCCCACCCTTGACCGCACACACATCCTACAGTCGGGCAGTGCGCCCGGCAGGTCAGCCTCTGATGGCACGGGCGCCTCCCTGCTCTGAGTCCTGAAGGAAGGCTTGGGCTGCATGGCTGGGCCTCCCAGCCTTCAGAGGCCTAATGGGATGCAAATTGGAATTTGCTCCCCTAATGATGTATTATGCATGGACTTCCTATTAGAGTTCGCTTGAAAACTCATCATCCATCACCCCAGCAGGGACGAGACAGCCTTGGGCCTGTGTCAGCAGTTTCTTATCCTTTGGTGTCTAATGGCAAATTCATCTCCCTCGGCTATGGGGTCCAGGGGACTCCAGAGGTTTGGCACGTGGCCTGAGTGGAGCGGGAAACCACTTTCCAGCATCTTTGAGGTTTCCTGCCCTTGCTGGAAGCGGGCAGGGCCAGAGTGGGAAGAAGGAGACTGGTCTGCACGGTGGGGACCATCTCCAGTGGGTGCTGGACGACTTGACCTCTTGTAAAGGTGCCCTGGAGTGTGGAGATTCTCTGGCGGTAGGAGGGAGAGGTGTGGGCTGGGAGGGAAGAGGGAGTGAGCGCTCGCATCAGGGACGGTCCCAGGACCACGCTGTCTTCCACCCACGGGAGTAGATACAGTCCTGAGTGTTCTCATAGGATCAGGCTGGGGCACGTTTCCTCCCTCCCACACACCTACTTGCACACACACACCCCCACACATCCACATGCAACCCGTGTCTCTGTACTCCTGCACAAACTCACACCTCCTACACAGGTTCACATACGCCCAATCTAAACCCCCACTCACACACAGCACACTCATCCAGAGTCACACCCTCACATACCTACAATGCACACACATACCCTCCCTCATGTACACTCACACACACCCATATACCCCACACACAGCACACACAGGTTTATACACATACGTGCACCCTCGTACCCACAGTCACATACCACACACACACACACCCCTTCACACACTCTCACTCCCCCAGAACACACAAGCCTATACCCACATACACACTCACACCCACACATACCATGCATGTAACACACAACCTCACTCACACACACTCTCACACTCACATATACACTCACATACACTCACATACACTATCATTCTCACACACACACACCCTCACACACGGTCACATACAGTCACACACTATCACACACATGCACTATCACACACCCTCACCCTCACACATATACACACTCTCACATACACACACACAATCACACATTCGCACTCACTGTCACACGTATACATTGTCACATACACTCACACAAATTCACACTACCATTCACACATACAATCACACACACATACACTCACTCATATACACTCACATGCATACTATCACACACACTGACTCACACTCACACATACACGCATACACACAATCACTCTCACACACATACACTATCACTCACACTCACACTCTCACACACATACACCCACATATACACACTATCACACACTCACTCTCACACGCACATATACACTCACATGCATTCACAAACACACGACTACACTCACACTATTACACCCTCACACACATACACACACAATCACATACACTCACACACACCCTCACACAATCACACACACTCACACACATACACATACAGTCACATACACACTCTCGCACACACTCATATAGTCACTCTCTCACACACACACACACACACCAGTGTTGTCTCAGAGACCGCTGCAGAGCGAGCTGCTCCTCATTCATGAGAGGCTGGGAGGAGCTCTCCAGAGTCGCTAGGATACAGACTGTGTGGGCGTTTTTGGAGCAATGATAAAGTTCCTTGTCGATGTGAAGGTGGGAGTCGTGTTCTCTTCCGCAGCATCTTCCCACCATGGAGACGCCGCTGGGCATTCAGGATGAGCAGCCTGACAGGAAGGCTCCCGTAGGCTCTGGAGGTACAATAAACACAGGTCACAGGAGGCTTCAGCCCATGAAGACAGACTGTGGAGAGGGAATCCCATTAGCCACTGCTGACTGAGCACCTGCAGGGGCCAGGGCTGAGCCGGGGAGCCCAGGAGACCCAGACCCATTCCCACGCGAGAACGCCTAACCCAGGGTAGTTTATGACCTGCCACACAAGGGCTTGCAAACCCTAAGTGCTAGTCTGGGTGGTCAGAGGAGGACAACGTCACTGTGGGCTGGATTGATGAGGGAAAGAGGAGAAGGCAAGAGCATTCCAGGTGGAGAGATTGCCATGAACTGAGACTTAAGGTAGGATTATGGAAGGTGTGGAGAGAAGAGCCAACCTTGAAGAATTGGGTATTAAGGGTCTAGTCCCTGGGTTGCACTGAGGTTGGACCTGGTGTTGAACTCACTATTGCCTCATCTGAGGAAGAAGAAAGACCTCCACCTATCCTTCAGCCATGCTTCCACGTTCACCTCTTCCAGGAAGCCACCCAAGATCTCCCCTTCTCAGAGCCCAGCGTATCTATTGCCTCTAAGACTGTAATTTCTCGTGATCTCAGATTTAGCCCTAGTCAGCCCATAGTTAATGACTTTTTATGATAACTCCCTGATATAAATGGCAGAATCTCTGTCTACCAGGGCAAGTCATTGAAACTACTAGCAGCCTCAGTGAGGTACATGCCATATGTCAACACAGAGTATTAGAAGTGTTCAGAGGAGGATACCTAATGCTAAATGACGAGTTAACGGGTGCAGCACACCAACATGGCACATGTATACATATGTAACAAACCTGCACATTGTGCACATGTACCCTAAAACTTAAATTATAATAATAATAAAATAAAAAATAAAATAAAAAAAAGAAGTGTTCAGAGGAGGAAGAGAAAACACCCAGATAGGACCATGAGGAAAGGCTGCGTGGAGGAGGTGGTGTTCATGATGGGCTGGAAAGGACAGCCTGAATGTATCCGTCACCATTCATTGGCTTACAGCTGGTCTCCCACACTACATTTTATTGGTTATGGCTTAGACCTGGTCATCCCTTATAATGCCTGGCACAGACATTACAGAAAAGTAGGAGCCCACATCCAGCCCACTCCTAGTTCTGTGAGTCTCTCATTTCCAGGGAAGGTTGGAATCCTACCCTGGGTAGCCCTGTGGCTGCTGCCTTTACTCTGTAGGTCAGAGTGAGTAACAGAGTGCAATGTAGAATCTAGGAACCAGAACCTCAGAGCTGTTGGTCTTTGTTTTGCTTTTACAGCCAGGAGCTAGAGATTATAAATGGAAGCACAAAGTTCCAAAGATACTTCAATGAGATGAAAGCAAATCACACATTTAAAAGTGTGCTTTCTAATGCCAGCACTTTGGGAAGCTGAGGCAGGTGGATCACTTGAGCTCAGAAGTTCAAGGCCAGCCTGGGCAACATAGGAAGACCCCGTCTCTATTTTTAAAAAAATACAAAAATTAGCCAGGCATGGTAGTGTGCACCTGTAGTCCCAGGTACTTGGGGGGCTGAGGTGGGAGGACCGCTTGAGCCTGGGAGGTTGAGGCTGCATTGAGCCATGTTTGCACCACTGGGTGACAGAGCAAGACCCTGTCTCAAAAAAACAAAAAAGAAAATGTGCTTTGCAAAGAAATGGAATCAACCTAAGTGCTCATCAACAGATGAGTAGATAAAGAAAATGTGGTATATATACACAATGGAATACTATTCAGCCATTAAAAAAAGAACAAAATCATGTCTTTTGCAACAACTTGGATGGAACTGAGGGCCATTATCCTAAGTGAAGTAACTCAGGAACGGATAACGAAAATACCTCATGCTCTCACTTATAAGTGGGATCTAAGCTAGGGATATGCAAAGGCATATGCAGTGGTATCATGCATATTGGAGACCCAGAAGCAGGGAGGGGTCGAGGGATTGAAAAATCACCTATCGGCCGGATGCGGTGGCTAATGCTTGTAATCCCAGCACTTTGGGAGCCCGAGGTGGGCGGATCGCAAGGTCGGGAGATCGAGACCATCCTGACTAACACGGTGAAACCCCGTCTCTACTAAAAATACAAAAAATTAGCTGGGCGTGGTGGCGGGCACCTGTGGTCCCAGCCACCTGGGAGGCTGAGGCAGGAGAATGGCATGAACCCAGGAGGCAGAACTTGCAGTGAGCCAAGATCACGCCACTGCACTCCAGCCTGGGCAACAGAACAAGACTCCATCCCCCCCCAAAAAAAAAAGAAAGAAAGAAAGAAAAATCACCTATCAGTCAGGTACACCGTACACTATTTGGTTGATGGGTGCACTCAAAGCCCAGACTTCACCGCTATACAATTTATCCATGTAACTTATACCCCTGAAGCTAAAACAAAACAAAATCAGGCCAGGCGCGGTGGCTCATGCCTGTAATCCCAGCATTTTGGGAGGCTGAGGCAGGCTGATCAAGAGGTCAGGAGTTTGAGACCAGCCTGGCCAATATGGTGAAACCCCATCTCTACTAAGAGTACAAAAATTAGCCGGGCATGGTGGCACGCACCTGTAATCCCAGCTACTCGGGAGGCTGAGGCAGGAGAATTGCTTGAACCAGGGAGGCGGAGGTTGCAGTGAGCCGAGGTCACTCCATTGCACTCCAGCCTGGGTGACAGAGTGAGGCTCTGACTCAAAAAAAAAAAAAATTATGCTCTGAAATAACTTTACAGTGGAGAATCCTAACAATTACTGTACCCCAGCCAGGAGACCCAGGTCCACATCAACAGTGACAAGTTATGTTGACAGTATGTACTCTTGGTATGATGGGCTGAAAATGGCCCTTGATACCTGCAGTTCTTCTCTCCAAACCCATAACTCCAGTCAAATCATGAGAAACACATCAGATATACTCAACCAATATGCCTCAAAACTGTCAAATTCATCAAAAACAAGGAAAGCCAGAGGAACTGTCACAGCCAAGAGGAGCCTGAGGGGACATGACAACTAAATGTAATATGGGATCCTGCATTCAGAAAAAAAGGACTAAGTAAAAACTAAGGATAGCTGAATAAAATATGGGCTTTAGTTAATAACAGTATATCCACATTGGTTCACTAATTGTAACAAATGTATCTATTCATGTAAGATGTTGATAATAGAGGAAATGGTGCAAATAGATGGGAACTCTGTAGTGTTTTTGCAATTTTTCTGTAAATCTAAATGGTTCTAAAAGAACATTTTTATTCAAAATAATTGTGCTTTTTTTTTTTTTTTTTTAGACAGAGTCTTACTCTGTCACCCAGGCTGGAGTGCAGTGGCACAATCTGGGCTCACTGCAGCCTCTGCTTGCCAGGTTCAAGCAATTCTCCTGCCTCAGCCTCCCAAGTAGGTGGGATTACATGTGTGGGCCACCACGCCCAGCTAATTTTTTTGTATTTTTAGTAGAGACGGGGTTTCACCATGTTGGTCAGGCTGATCTCAAACTCCTGACCTCAAATGATCCACCCACCTCGGCCTCCCAAAATTCTGGGATTATAGGCATGAGCCACAGTGCCCAGTCTAGTAATTGTGCTTTTAAACAATGAGGGCATTCTGTCAATGTTAGCAATTACAAGGGTTTTTGTTTCGTTTTGTTTTTTTGGTTTTGAGACAGGGTCTCCCTCTGTTGCCCAGGCTGAAGTACAGTGGCGTGATCGTAGTTCACTACAGCCTCAAAGTCCTGGGCTCAAGGGATCCTCCCACCTCAGCTTCCTGAGTAGTCAGGACTACAAGAGGGTGGCACCATGCCAAGCTAATTAAAAAATTTTTTTTTGTAGGGATGGGGTCTTGCTATGTCACCCAGGCTGGTCTTGAGCTCCTGGCCTCAAGTGATCTTCCCACCTCAGCCTTCAAAAATGCTGGGATTGTTAATGTTAATAATAGACTCCCAATCCAGTGCTCATCCTGTCCCATCACATGGTTGCTGGGCATATTCTATGTGCCCATAGGGTCCTCTTGGCTGTGACAGTCTCTCTGACTTTTCTTGTTTTTAATGACCTTGGCAATTTTGAGGAGTCAGGTATTTTGCAGAACATCCCCCAACTGTGCTTTGTCTGTTCTTCTCAACTTGATTTCAAGTCACTCAGAACCATGATAGGGCCCACAGAGCTGAAACCACTGCTTTTCCCTGGGCAAGTAGGAGCGAGAAGAGCCTCTGTTCCCTACGCCATGAGTCTAGGGAAACTGAGGAGCTAGGGCTCAGGGGTAAAGCTGTGCTTTGGGGAAGCATGGAAGGTTTTCAGAAAACAGGCTCAGAAGGACGGGCACGTTCTACAGTCCCAAAGTGGTGGGACTACAGGTGTGAGGCCAGGAGTCCAAGACCAGCCTGGGCAACATAGCAAGACCCTGTGTCTACAACAAATTTATTGATTTATTGATTTTTATTTTTATTTATTTATTTATTTGAGATGGAGTCTCACTCTGTCACCCAGGCTGGAGTGCAGTGGCGCGATCTCGGCTCACTGCAAGCTCCGCCTCCTGAGTTCACGCCATTCTCCTGCCTCAGCCTCCCGAGTAGCTGGGACTACAGGCGCCCGCCACCACGCCTGGTTAATATTTTTGTATTTTTAGTAGAGACGGGGTTTCACCATGTTAGACAAGATGGTTTCGATCTCCTGACCTTGTGATCCGCCCACCTCAGCCTCCCAAAGTGCTGGGATTACAGACGTGAGCCACCACGCCAGGCATGGTTTTTATTTTTGAGACAGGGTCTCACTCTGTTGCATAGGCTGGAGTGCAGTGACATGATCTTGGCTCACTGCCAACTCACCCTCCTGGGCTCAAGCCATTCTCATGCTTCCTCAGCCTCTTTAGTAGCTGGGACTACAGGTACATGCCACCATGCCTGGCTAGTTTTTGTATTTTTTGGTAGAGATGGGGTTTCACCATGTTGCCCAGGCTGGTCTTGAACTCCCAGGCTCAAGTGATCCACCCACCTCAGCCTCCCAAAGTGCTGGAACTGCAGGTGAGAGCCACTGCGACCCGCCTCTACAGCAAATTTAAAAATTAGCCAGGTTTGGTGGCTCGTGGTTGTGGTCCCAGATGCTCTGGAGGCTGAGGCAGAGGGATTCCCGTGAGCCTGGGAGGTCGAGGCTGCAGTGAGCTATGATTGTGCCACTGCACTCCAGCCTGGGTGACAAAGCGAGACCCCCATCTCCTAAATAAATTAATTAATTAAATAAAAAAAGGTTCTGGTCTCACTGCACCAGGGCTGGGTCCGATGTTTCAGCTTTGCGTCTTGCGGAAGATTTGGCCTCCCACTAAGATGGGTCCAGGAGGGAGAGTCTTGGCTTGGGATTGGATATTCCAGAGGACTAGACTCTTCATGTCTCTCCAGAGCCAACCCGAGGGACGGCCTCCTTCCTCCACAGCCGGCTTCAGTGGGTCCATGGGGACCGATGGCACTGTGGATGCTGGTGCCTTCAAGAAGTTGCCTTGACAACCCATCCTTCCAGGTGTGGGGGAGAGAGCGAGCGCCTGCATGAGTTCTGAAAAGGACAGGATTCTAGGATGTTGAGCTGCCTCTAAGAGTGTTGTCATCTTGATGGGTACCTTCATTATACAATTTTCTAGGCTCGACCCTCCCTTGCCAGCCCCTCCTCTTAGGACTCAGCCTGGTGAGGGGGTGGCAGCAGCTGCTGGGCACTGGCCTGTGTGGGTTGGACAGAGCTGGCAGGCAAATGCGGCACGCTAAATTCAGGGGACCATTCGAGATGTCTAGACAGGAAGTCAGGCTGAGACAAAAGCAAGGACACTCCCCTCACACTAGAGCCCAGGCAGGCTGTCCCACTGCTTCAGGAGCCCAGAGGATCAGACCTCTGGGGTCTGAGTGCCAGCCCACAGCAGGTCTTTCTTTTTTCACTTTTTAGAGCCAGGATCTCACTGTGTCGCCCAGGCTGGAGTGCAGTGGCACAGTTGTAGCTCATTGCAGCCTTGACCCCCAGACTCAAGCAATCCACCTGCCTCAGCCTTCCCAGCACCAGGACCACAGGCGTGTACCACCATGCCCAGTAATTTTTAAATTTTTTTGTAGACACAGTGTCTTATTATATTGCCCCCCAGGCTGGTCTTGAACTCCTGGCCTCAAGCAATTCTCCTGCCTCCCAAAGCGCTGGGATTACAGCTGTGAGCCACGTCACTGGCCCCAGGGCAGGTCTTTATGTAAATAAAGGGTATGTTTTGACCCAGCCCCTGTGCAGCAGAGGTGTGCAGGGTGGGGCAGGGAACTGTGGCTGGGTGGCACTCAGGTGAAAGCTGCTCACTATGGCCTTCAAGTTGAGGCTGGGAGAGTAGATCTGGCATCAGTGCTTCAGGCCCTCCTCCCAGAGCCAGCATTGGGCGTGCTCTGAACACCACTTAACATCCAAGTGGGAGTTGGCAGGGAGGGCAGGGCCTCAGGGGTCTAGCTCAGCTTAGCCAGCGTCCAGCACTGGGACCTTGAACAATCAGTCTGTCTCTCTGTGTCCCCATTTGTAGAATGGGGCTAATCCTATCCCTGCCCTACCTGCCTCATGGGTTATTATGAGATACAGATGAAACGCTGTGTGGGAAAGACCTGTGTGAAGTGCTTGGCAGGCATGACTCTAAAGGGTGTTTACACTGTGAAGCTTTGAGGCTGTTGAGATATTCAGTTCCATTGAACTGGGAGACTTTGTTTCTTTTGGCTGTCAATGACTGAGTTGCTTAGATTGGGAAGTCTTACAGGTCATTGAGCCCAACACGCCCATGTTGTCCTTGAGAAAAGCTAGAACATGTGATGTTGTGACCTCCCTTGTCCCAGAACAAGTCAGTATCTGAGCTGGGGCAACAGCCCAGGGCCCCCAATTCCCTCACAGGGCTCCGTGGCTCATGCCACACGACTTCCATGTCTGGCAGGGCCGATTCTCCTGGCGCTAAACACCTTCCTCTCGCCTCCCTCACCGAGAACCCAACAGCCATCATTTGCATTTTAGTACACACCCGCTCCCTGCCAGCTTATCATATAACCAAACACCCATGCCAGATTCTAGGATCTTTAAGGAAATACAAAAGAGTGAAAGACACAACAGAAAGATGATAACCAAGTGTTCCTTGGGCGCTCTGCCAGTGTGGATCGGCAGTATGCCTGGAACTCCCGGCTTCAGTCTGTTCACCAACCTGTTACTCTCCCTCATCCAAGCTGCTCCTGAAAGCCTGTCTCCTCTGGGAAGTCTTCCCAGATCAACTAAGCGACTGGCAGCTTCTGTGATTGGCCCGGTCTGAACCTCGTACTTCCCTGGGTGTCATGCACCCACCTTCCACCCCTGCGGGCACATGGCCTTGTCCCCTCCTCCCAGTTGCTAGGCCCCTCCTGGCTCCCCACTTCCCTTCCCGCACCCGACAGCTCCCCAGTCTGCCCCGATTCCGGTCTGGAGCTTGACATACATTTGATGTTAATACTTTTTCATCTCCTCATGTATTCGCCTCCTGCTTTCATTTGGTGGCAAGTGTCCCCTCTCTTTGCTTCTTCACATCTGTGTGGTTCATCGGAGACATTTGTAACTCAGGGGGTCTCATTATCAAGAAGGGAGAATCTCATGCCTCTGCCCTTTGCTTGGGTCTGATGAGGAGATGGCTGGACTCTCATTTCCAGTGCTTTAAACAAATCCAAATTCCATGTCTCACCAGCTTCAGCTAGCTAACTGGATTCCTGCTTCCCAGAATTCTCTCTATCCATGAGCAACAATTCTATCTTTGATTTTTTTCATCTAAGCTATGAAAGAAATAGAAAAGTCAATTTATTTATTTACTTATTTTTCGAGGCAGAGTCTCGCTCTGTCTCCCAGACTAGAGTGCAGTGGTGTGATCACGGCTCACTGCAGCCTCAAACTCCTGGGCTCAAGTGATCCTCCCACCTCAGCCTTCTGAGGAGCTGAGAATACAGGTGCACACCACTACGCCTGGCTAGTTTTTTAATTTTTTGTAGAGATGGGGTCTCGCTCTGTTGCCCAGGCTGGTCTTGAACTGCTGGTCTTGAACTCCTGGTCTTGAACTCCTCAGCTCAAGCAAGCCTCCCCAACTTCAGCTTCCCAAAGTGCTGGGATTACAGGCATGAGCCACCACACCTTGCCCATTTTTCTTCCTCAGACTTTGTACTTACCCTGATCTTTGGTTACCTGAGGTTAGTGTTGTTTAAAAGGGGCCTGCAGAAATGCTACTATTTGTCTAAAAAGGAAGGGAGGTAGAATACACACACACACACACACACACACACACACACGATATCTACACATAAATATGTACATGCATAGGTATGTATGTTCTTGCTGTCAAGTTTAACTTATCTTGGAATGATATAAGTCTAAATTATCTTTGTAACTATACATTATCTCTGAATGAACACCAACATCTGAAAATATCAGTTGCCTTTGGAGATTTTCATTATATGCCTTTACAGCTTTTAAAACTTAAAAAATAATAAATTATTTGATGTATACGAAGCTTAATTAAAATGAATGTTTATCTTGAGGTATAATAAGAAATACTTCTTCCCCATGGAGCCACCAGCCTCCCATCTTAAGAAATGGAACCTCACCAATAATGCTGAATCTTCCTGCAGCCCCTCCCTGCTTCCACAGAGGGAAACACTGGCCTCAGTCCTATTTTCATGCTTTCTTGTAGTTTATCACAAATGTATATATTCCTAAGTAATATATCATTTCACTTTACTTGCTTTCAACTTTGTAAAAATGGTATCACTCTGTTTGTATCTTACTGTGACTTGCTAGTTGCTCTCACCATAGTTTCTAATATCATCCATGCTGATGCTGGTAACTCTGTCTTACTCTGTTGTCCAGGCTGGAGTGCAATGGCACGATATTGGCTCACTGCAGCCTCCACCTCCTGGGCTCAAGCAATCCTCCTGCCTCAGCCTCCCAAATAGCTGGGACTACAAGCATGCACCATCATGCCCGGCTTTTTTTTTTTTTTTTGAGATGGAGTCTCGCCCTATTGCCCAGGCTGGAGTGCAGTGGTGTGATCTCGGCTCACTGCAACCTCCACTTCCTGGGTTCAAGCGATTCTCCTGCCTCAGCCTCCCGAATAGGTGGGATTACAGGCATGTGCCACCATGCCTGGCTAATTTTTTTATTTTTATTAGAGACAGGGTTTCACCATGTTGGCCAGGATGGAATCGAACTCCTGGCCTCAGGTGATCCTCCCGCTTCGGCCTCCCAATGTGCTGGGATTACAGGCATGAGCCACCATGCCCAGCCGGCCAGCTAATTTTTGTATTTTTATTAGAGACAGGGTTTCACTATGTTGCTCAGACTGGTCTCCAACTGCTGAACTCAAGCGATCTGCCCGCCTCTGCCTCCCAAAGTGGTGGGATTACAGGCGTAAGCTGCTGCACCTGGCCTGGCAACTTTTATTCATGTATTTTCATTGTTAACTAACATTCCATTGAGTGCATATACCCACTTTCTTGATCCATTTTCCTGGTGATCCACAATGAGTTCTTTCCCATCTATGTGGCTATGAACATTCATGTATCTGCCTCTTGCTGCACTCATGCAAGAGTTCTCCAGGGTTGGCTCCCGGCAGTGGAACTACTGGGCCAGCGGGTAGACAGACTCCCAGCTTTTGCCAAATGGCTTCCTATGTGGTTGTACCAATCCTCTCAAGCAGCATGAAGGGGTTTTTTTTGTTTATCACTTTCATCAATGCTTGATACGAACAGTCTTTAAATTTTTTGCCAAACCAGTGGGTGTAAAATGGTGCGATCTTAGGAGCTTCATTCACATTTTTTTGGTTACTGCTAACATTGAGAGCATCTTCTTCTGTTTATTTGCCATTTGTGTTTCCTTTTCTATGACCCTTTGAATTCTGAACCATGTAAATTTATTACCTGTCCAAAATATTTATTTATTAAAGTGGGCCTGCAATAACTCATTTCTCATATACAAAGGGCCTACCACTTTACACACAAATATCATCTCTGAACAGTGTCACAATAAATAAAACTGCTAACAATACACTGGTGAGTGTTATGAGCTGAACTGCATTCCTCAAACATTCATTTGTCTGGCTGGGTGCGGTGGCTCATGCCTGTAATCCCAGCACTTTGGGAGGCCGAGGCGGGCAGATCACAAGGTCAAGAGATCGAGACCATCCTGGCCAACATGGTGAAACCCCGTCTTTACTAAAAATACAAAAATTAGCTGGGCATGGTGGCACATGCCTGTGGTCTCAGCTACTCAGGAAGCTGAGGCAGGAGAATCCCTTGAACCCAGGAGGCAGAGGTTGCAGTGAGCCGAGATCATGCCACTGCATTCCAGCCTGGACAACAGAGAGAGGCTCCGTCTCAAAAGAAAAAAAAATTATTTGTTTTTTTTTTGAGATGGATGGAGTCTCACTCTTTTGCGCAGGCCGGACTGCAGTGGCACTATCTCGGCTCACTGCAAGCTCTGCCTCCCGGGTTCACGCCATTCTCCTGCCTCAGCCTCCCGAGTAGCTGGGACTATAGATGCCTGCCACCGTGCCCGGCTAATTTTTTTTTTGTATTTTTAGTAGAGACGGGGTTTCACCGTGTTAGCCAGGATGGTCTCGATCTCCTGACCTCGTGATCCACCCGCCTTGGCCTCCCAAAGTGCTGGGATTACAGGCATGAGCCACCGCGCCAGGCCAAAAAATTATTTGTTAAAGCCTTATCCTCCAATACCTCAGAATGTAACCATATGTGGAGACAAGGTCTTTTAAGGGGTGCCTGAAGTTAAAATGAGGTCTTTAGGGTGGGCCTAATCCAATCGGACTGGTGTCCTTATAAGAAGAGGATGTTAGGACACAGACCAAAGGACAACCATGTGAAGACGCAGGGAGAAGGGTCCCTCTGTAAGCCCAGAGAGAGGCTCGGAAGAACCCACCTCATCAGCACCTTGATCTTGGACTTCCAGCCTCCAGACCCATGAGACAATAAATGTCTACTGTTTTAGCCACCCAGTCTGTGCATTCAGTACCAGGAGCAAACTATGGTGTACATAGCATCTCCACATCCTTATTTCAGCTACTCATTCATCATCAAATATTAGCAGAGCACATCCTCGGTCTAAGGCACTTTTCATTGTTAAATCCTCACTGCAGTCTTTTAAGGCAGGAATAACCACTCCTGTTTATAAAATGAAGAAACTGGCTGGGTGTGGTGGCTCATGTCTATAATCCCAGCACTTTGGGAGGCCAAGGTGGGAGGCTTGCTTGAGCCCAGGAGTTCAAGACCAGCCTGGGCAACACAGTGAGACCCTGTCGCTACAAAAAATTTTAAAACTAGCTGGGCATGGTGGTACATGCCTGTAGTCCCAGCTACTTGGGAGGCTGAGGTGGGAGAACTGCTTCAGCCCAGGAGGCAAAGGAGGCAGAGGAGGCAGTGAGCCAAGATCGCACCACTGCACTCCAGCCTGGGCCACAGAAGGAGACCCTGTCTCAAAAAAATAAATAAAATAAAATGAGGAAACCAAGGCTCACAATATTTAAGTGAGTGCAAAGGAGGATAACCAGGATGACAAAGAAACTGAAATCGCCATATGAGGGGCCAGAGAAAACTCAGGCAGATGTAATCATCTGGTTTACATGAAGAAAGGCTATCATGGGAGACAGCCCTTTATAGCCCTTCTTTATAGCCCTAAGGAATGGAACGATGGTGAATAGGAAGAAACCCCAGGCAGACAAATTTCACCTGAATAGGAAGAAAACCATTGTCATAGTCAGACTGGTCTAAAGACAGGGCAAGGCACTTGGGGAGTAATGAATCATCCCTATAGAAGCTGGACAGCCACTTAATTCGGGGTGGCGTGTATGTGTGTGTGTGGTGAGATTCAAGCTTCAGGTGTGAGGTTGGATGACATGACATCAAAGATCCCTTCCTGTCCCAAGAGTCGATGCTGTTTCTGAGACCAGGTGACAGGTAAGCAGTGGGCCAGAATCTGGACTCTGATTCCCACGTCTCTCCACCACACTGAGCTGCCTTTCAACAGATGAGTGGCTGGACAAATGAGCTCCAAGGATGGTAGGGTTCACTCAGCCACCTGGGGATGGGACACAGTGACAGGGAGTCTATACAGCTTTTGAAATGAGAGAATGAATTCCTTGCCTTTCCCTTTTCAGAAGTCTGGCGCATGCCTTTTTGGAAGTTTCAGGAGAAGGTAGGCAGCTGGAAGCAGTAGGGAAGGAGCCGTGTTAAGACCGCCAAGCACCAGCTCCCCCATATGTCTCCTCCTTAATTAATCTTCTGCATTAGTTCCAGCTGTAAGATGACTTTTTCCCTCCATTTTACAGATGTGGAAACTGACACTCAAAGAGGCTATGGGGCCAGGGCGTGATAGCAATGTCTGTAATCCCAGCATTTGGGGAGGCCGAGACCAGTGGATCACCTAGGTCAGGAGATCGAGACCAGCCTGGCCAACATGGTGAAACCCCATCTCTACTAACAATACAAAAATTAGCTAGACATAGTGGCGGTCACCTGTAATCCCAGCTACTCAGGAGGCTGAGGCAGGAGAATCACTTGAACCCGGGAGGTGGAGGTTGCAGTGAGAGGAGATTGTGCCACTGCACTCCAGCCTGGGCAACAGACGAGCCTCTATCTCAAAAAAAAGAGGCTATGGAACTGTCCAAACTTACAAAGCTAAGTCACAGCAGCGACCTTCACTAAATCACCTAACTTCAGGATGTTTTTTAAAAGAGAAACAGGGCCTCATTCTGTCACCCAGGCTGGAGTGTGGTGGCACAATCACAGCTCACTGCAGCCTCCAACTCCTGGGCTCAAGTAATCCTCCCACCTCAGCCTCCCAAGTAGCCAGGACTACACGCATGCACCACCACGCCCACCTAATTTTTAAAAGTTTTGTAGAGTATATTGTCCAAGCTGGTCTTGAACTCCTGGCCTTAAGAGATCCTTCCTCAGCCTCCCAAAATGCTGGGATTATAGGTGAGCCACTGTGACAGGCCTCCATTTTCACATCTTGTTGCCCAATGGCTATCTGAATGCAAACAATTTGTTTTTTATTTCTGTAAATCCAGACTGCTATCCTTCAGTAAAAAGCCCAGGATAAGCAAGTCTTCTCAGAGAGGATTTATATGCCAGGAGGGAGTGGGACAGGGGCAACTTCCTTCTTATTCTCTGATTCAGACAATTGACAGGTGAAGTAGAGGCTTCCAACCCTGGATTCCGCCAGATGGCCGCCCTTGGGCTTCTCCCTAATGAAATTCTCCAGGAAGAGAACTAGTGCTTCCTTCTCCCCGCGAATGCGGTCCTCTCTTCCTTCCTTCAGTGAACACTTTTATTCCAGAAGACAGTAATGCTCCCTTCTAGCAGAATCTCAGCAGAGAAGGGTGACTGCACTGGCTACAGCAGAGAGGACTGAATGGGCCTGTTTCAAGCTGAATGATCTATTCAGCCTTCATTGATCTGCAAACTGGCTGAGAGCCCTATGAGCTGGCCAGGAACGTGGCATCGGAGCAGGGAGTGCTCTGTGCTCGTGTGTGTGTGTGTGTGTGTGTGTGTGTGTGTGTGTTGTGGAGGGAGGAGTGTGCATGCATCCAAGGCAAAGTATAACTCCTATTTTAGTCTGAGCCCCACCCTCGTTGGTTAGGACACGTAAACATGGGGCGGGCAGTGGTTCTCCCAGACAGTAACAAGGCTGAGGGGGAGGATCAGGATCATTGTTTTTCCCTTGGAGCTGGAAGGCTAGACATATCCACTCCCCAATTCAGCTGGTTCTGCCAGAGAGAGGAAGCTGGGAAGGTTCCAGAACAGGAAGGAACTTCTTCACTCTATCAGCTTTTCTTTGACTTCTGGGGGCTTCAAAGGCCTTCCTCCTCCTACAGAGGTCAGAACCCAGTACCTTCCCATTGCAATCCTGTCCCAGAACTAAAGAATGGGACATCTTTAAGCTCTGGGTCCATAGGGCTGAGCTTTCCTCTCTCCTTTCAAATTTGGCCTCAAGAATTCCTTTCTCCGCAGTCCAGTTCCACCCTCTCCTGCACCCCTGACTTATCTGCCATATTATTCCCGCCATCCAACCTTCAGAGAACTCAGAATAGAGCACACTCCATTGTTACAGATAACCCACCAAAGGGGTGGAGAGTTACAGAACAAAGAGAAGAAACAGTTGTTTCCCTCAGGAAGTTTAATTTAGATCAGGTTAGCACAAGGCTAAGCCACTTCAATACAAAATTTATGAGCCAGTGCCTGGCACAAAGCACATGTCTTGCGGGTCAGACCTGGGGACCGCTGCTGGGGATGACTTTCATGCCTGCGTTTTAGGAATGACCTCGCAGAGGAGGCCAGCAATCCGTTGTCACGAAGAGGAGGGCCAGGCTGCCATCAGGTTTACAAGGGGAGCCGTGGTGTGCCTGGCATGGGACACTGTGCCCACTAAGCGCAGGAGCAAATGCAGAGAGCCAGTGGCAGCTGGGTAGAAGGGAGGGACTGATGCTTTAATACCAGACACAGGGAGAGGAGATTGCACAGAGGGAGATCATCCCACTACCAGGGACCAGGTATTGTTCGTCACATTCCACAGGTCCAGTGGCACAAAATCCCCAGAATGGGGAACACAATGAAGATAGACACAGCCAGGCAGAGG
Organism: Pan paniscus; assembly: GCF_029289425.2. Classification (NCBI taxonomy): domain Eukaryota; kingdom Metazoa; phylum Chordata; class Mammalia; order Primates; family Hominidae; genus Pan; species Pan paniscus. The sequence continues at coordinate 57,053,574 of NC_073256.2, read as the reverse complement.
CTGCTTACCTGCGGAGTGACCTTGGAAGACACTTCAAGCTGGTTGGGCCTCAGTTTTCTCACCTAGGTGAGGAAGGAGATGGATTTGATCAGTGATTTCCTGAATTTTGGACCAGTCCAATTAACTAAAAGTTTGGGGGACTAACTTTTCATGCTGCCAAAAAAGAATATTTTAAAAATATCACCATCGCTATCAGTTTTAAAAAGAAAGCACATTTTGGTACTAAAAAAGTAGATGAGGCTGGGCGCAGTGGCTCATGCCTGTAATCCCAGCACTTTGGGAGGCTGAGGTGGGCAGATCACAAGGTCAGGAGTTTGAGATCAGCCTGAGCCAACATGGTGAAACCCCATCTATACTAAAAATACAAAAATTAGCCAGGTGTGGTGGCATGTGCCTGTAATCTCAGCTACTCAAGAGGCTGAGGCAGAAGAATTGCTTGAACCCAGAAGGCAGAGGTTGCAGTGAGCAGAGATCGTGCTACTACACTCCAGCCTGGGCAACAGAGTGAGACTCCGTCTCAAAAAAAAAAGTAGATGAGACATCATCTTAGAATGCTAAGGAGAGGCCTTTAAAGAAATTCAGCTATATGGAAAACTCCACTACATGATCGTACTTGTCTCATTTCATCAAAGACTCTTGAAAGCTTCATTATGGAGGGAAACGGATTCAAGAATTGGGGAACTAATAGATGATTCCAGAGGAGCTTCCTAGCTCCAAAGATTTCAAGATTTGAATCACACCTGAGCAAATCACCTAACCACCCTTTGAACTTCTATACAATGAGGGTGGCTCAATGAGAGAATATAGATAGGGACTGGGTATTTCCCCAAGGCTGCAACATAGTAATAACCCTCAGAGAATGGTGACTGATGTACTCTCTGCAGGTGATCCCTGACACCTGGAATGAAAGTTATCATTCCTCTTGTTTAGCTGTTAATTTTTCCTGTGTTCTGAGGTGCCCAAGAAGCTTCCTCTAGGGATTTCCTGTAGCTGTCAAGGTCTGAGCAGGGTGCTACAGGCAGAAAGCTGGGAGATACCCCCCACTTCTTGCACTGGAGGCAATAAATCACACTGGGGAGGAACCGCACCTCACCCTTGCAGCGCTCGTAGGTAAAAGTCTTTCAATGGGCCGACACGGTGGCTCATGCCTGTAATCCCAGCACTTTGGGAGGCCGAGGGTGGGGGTGGATCACTTGAGGTCAGGAGTTCCAGACCAGCCTGATCAACATGGCGATACCCTATCTCTACTAAAAATACAAAAATTAGCCAGGCATAGTGGCGTGCACATGTAGTCCCAGTTACACGGGAGGCTGAGGCGGGAGAATCACTTGAACCCAGGAGGCAGAGGTTGCAGTGAGCTGAAGATCTTGCCACTGCACTCCAGCCTGGGCAACAGAGTGAGACTCCGTCTCAAAACAATGTCTTTCAATGAACGTAGGTTAGATTTCACTTCTATACTCTGAGGTCCAGAGACTCTATGCTCTACACAGATGAAAGACGCTGTGTGTGCAATTTTAATAGACCCCACCCCAGGCTACGGGCTCCCAGAATTTCACAACAGATCAGCCAGGAGGGAAGGGAGGTATTCTTCCCTAGAGCTGTCATTGTGGTGACAGAAACAATCGAGGGAGCAGCTCCCCACCCAGCCCCAGGACCTGGGTCCAGCAGACCTGGAGAGTCTGCCCTGGCTGCACAGACCGTGGTGGGACTGTCTGGCGGAACTGTTGTCTGGAGACAATGCAGCCCATGTGACAGGCCCTAATGAGTCCCTTCTGGAATCCCACAATGGCCAAGTGGCACAGGCTCTCTGAATAGGTTGCTGTTTTTCAGCAGTGGCAGGGGCTGTGTTGTGGCAACCTCCTCTCTTATTCAACCTCCGGCATCTCTCTTCTTTTCCTTTCTTCCTTACCTTTGTCTTTTATCTACTTTAACTCTCCTGTTCCTTTTTGATCTCTTGCTTCTCCTCCACCCTCCTGATTTCTGTTGTTTCTTAGACACAAAATCGCCCTTCCCTCCTGCCCTGTGGTTGCCCCATTCCTGGATCACAGAGCTGATCAGTTGCTGCAGCATGTACCCCCTCTCCTTTCCGGGGACTGCTTTTATTTATTTATTTATTTTTTGAGACAGAGTCTCACTCTGTTGCCAGGCTGGAGTGCAATGGCACGATCTCGGCTCACTGCAACCTCCACCTCTCTGGTTCAAGCGATTCTCCTGCCTCAGCCTCCTGAGTAGCTGGGATTACAGGCACGCACCACCACACCCGGCTAATTTTTGTATTTTTATTTATTTATTTATTTATTATTATTATTTTTGAGACGGAGTGTCACTCTGAGTCTCGCTCTGTCGCTCAGGCTGGAGTGCAGTGGCGCGATCTCGGCTCACTGCAACACTGCAACCTCCACCTCCCGGGTTCACGCCATTCTCCTGCCTCAGCCTCCCAAGTAGCTGGGACTACAGGCACCCGCCACTAAGCCCGGCTAAATTTTTGTATTTTTAGTAGAGACAGGGTTTCACCGTGTTAGCCAGGATAGTTTTGATCTCCTGACCTCATGATCCACCCGCCTTGGCCTCCCAAAGTGCTGGGATTACAGGCGTGAGCCATCAAGCCCGGCCCCTAATTTTTGTATTTTTAGTAGAGACGGGGTTTTGCCATGCTGGCCAGGCTGGTTTCAAACTCCTGACCTCAAGTGATCCACCCACCTCGGCCTCCCAAAGTGCTGGAACACAGAGGAGTGAGCCACGGGGCCCGCCCTGGAGGCTGTATTTAAATCCTGCTTTCCCTGCTGCTGGGAGTGTGGAAGAGTCAGCGCATCTCTGTGATTGAAAGGAAAAGCCTCTGTGATATAAGTTAGTTGTGTGTTCTGCCATGCCATGCCCCCATTTTAAAGTTCTCTAAGCACTAGCAGGATGGCTTCTTTTTCTCTGCCACTATGGAGAATTGCAAAGTTCTGATCTAGAAACTGCGCAGTTGGGTATGTTTGCCTTCCTGCTCTTCATTCCTCGATTGGCAGTGACAGGGGCCATGGGCAGCAGAGGCTGAACCAATCATGGGCACTGGGGGCCCCTCCCAGCCCAGGCCACACTTTAGGGCGTCTCCTGGGTGCCTTCCCTACAGCCTGGCTGGCTGGCTTCAGCTGTCAATCAGTCTGTAAGAAGCCCCACTGCTGGGGAGGGTCCCCTCTGCCACTGCAGGCTTTCCTTCACCATCCATCCCTCAGTCTGCACTCTCCACCCCCACCCGACCTCTTCAGAACCAGAGCTGTGGAAAAATCAGTCTTGATGAATGGAGATTACGGGGCTCTGTGTGTTACAAAATGCTGAGGGTCTTCCTGAGCTCACTAGTGGATTCCCTAGAGAAGGATAATGCAATTGAAGAGGAATTGAAAGGAGCTTTCCAAAGAGAAAGAAGAAAGACAGCAGTTTCTGTCCAGGAGGGGAGAAGTGGCAGAGGGCAGAAGCCAGGGCCAGAGCACTGCAGCCACTCCATCAATCTGCAGCTTTCCATCACTTCAGCCCTGGCAGTGACGCTGAGGGGAAGGGAAATCTGAGGCCAGAGAGCGAGAGGACAGAGAGCACAAGAGATTGCCAAGGAAGTTATTGAGGAAAGGGATTTGAGAATCACCAATGTGTTTCAGGCTCCTGGATTGCTCGCCCTTCTTTCTCTGCCTCAATCACGTTTTCTTTGACATCTTTCCTTATGAAATCCAGGTGCAGGATGAAATGTTGAGTGAGGATGGAACAAAGGAAGACCACTGATGAGAATAAGGAAGGCAAAGGGGGCAGGACCTCTCCACACCTCTTTTTATTTTTTAAGAGACAGGGTCTTGCTGTGTCTCCGAGGCTGAAGTGCAGTGGTGTGATCATAGCTTGCTGCAGCTTTGACCTCCTGGGCTCAAGGGATCCTCTTGCCTCAGCATCCCAAGTTGCTGGGACTACAGTCACAAACCACCATGCCCAGCTAATTTTTAAATTTTTTCTAGAGACATGGTCTCCAACTCCTGGCCTCAAGCAGTCCTCCCACCTCGGCCTCCCAAAGCACTGGGATCACAGGTGTGAATCACTGTGCCTGGCCCCCACCTCTTTAGACCCAAACTGGCATCAATCTAGGTGGCAGCTTCAGAATGGCTTTGTGGAGAGGTGAGCCTGGTACCACCCCCAAATGTCTGAGCAATAAACCAGAGGGTAGTCCAGGCCTTCTTGCCCATCGGTGACTCCTGGTACCGTGCACAGCAGCTCAGGTAAAGGTGGCCTTCATCTAATGAGCACCTATTACCAACCCAGCTCAAAAGCCCTGAGCTTTACATTCTCATAACTCTACAAATCCACTTCACAGTTGAGAAAATTGAGGTGCAGAGAGGCTGCTAAATTTGCCAAAGTGACAAAAGAAAAAATTTGTACATTGGACAGACCGATGCTTACCCAGCTCCTAGGAGAATATTGGAAAGTCAGTGAAGCAAAATGCTAAGGAGGGCTGCAGTTATTCTGCATATTTGATCAAGGATAGAGATAGTCTCATTTAGATCCTCTGAAGGGCTTTAGAATTTAAATAAAAGGCCACCTGAAGCAGAAACAGGAAGAGGAAGGTAGGAAGGGTGCATAACTGCTCCCCAGTCCCAGGACAAAGCCCCCTTAGCCAGGACCAGGGGGACCGACCACATCTTTGTCTGGACAAAGTTGTGTGGGCATTTATTGTCCCAATGTGTGCTCCAACGATCCTCTACCTGTCATCAACCCTCTGTTTTTGCTGCCACCAACACATGATAATCTAATCTGGAAGTTAAAAAAAAAAAAAAAAGGAATGGAGTATCTGTAGAAACAAACATCATCAAAAGTCCTGGCTCCCTTCCCAGGGCTTCAATAAAAATGCAGGAAGGAAGAAGCCACAGAGCGGAGTCCACATCAGCAAGCCCTTCCTGAGTCTCCATTAAGTACTCAGGAGAGGACTGTGCAGCTTCAGTGGGGATTGCCAGGTGCTGTCCCAGAGGGGACCCTCCTGGTGGAGGAACAGGCTTAAGGATGAACAGGGGACAGAGATGTGTTGAGTATTTGTATTCCTGGATTGTTCTCTTTTCTTTGCCCCCATATTCAACATTTTGACATAACAAACTTTCTTCCTGGCCAGGCACAATGGCTTATGCCTGTAATCCCAGCAATTTGCTAGGCCGAGGCAGGTGGATCACCTGAGATCAGGAGTTTGAGACCAGCCTGGCCAACATGGTGAAACCCCGTCTCTACTAAAAATACAAAAAAGCCGGGCGTGGTGGCGGGCACCTGTAATCCCAGCTACTCAGGAGGCTGAGGCAGGAGAATCACTTGAACCTGGGAGGTGGAGGTTGCAGTGAGCCAAGATTGTATCACTGCATTCCAGCCTGGGCGACTGAGCGAGACTCTGTCCCCCACCCCCACAAAAAAACAAACTTTCTTCCTGATTGTTTTAATAATGTTCACTGCACTTAAAAACTTGGTTTTGAATTATGGTATGAAGTACAGCTCTAATTTAGGCAACTAGTGACCTGCGTTCTGCTCGGGAAGCTGGGAGGCAGGGACAGGGGATCTTTCATAGAAGTGAGGAACGCAATACCCAAACAAAGCTTATGGTGAGAAACCTGACAGCGAAGTCAGAGACAAAACCATTTCTTTTTTTCTTTTACTTTCTTTTTCTTTTCTTTCTTTCTTTCTTTTTTTTTTTTTTTTTTTTTGGACATAGGGTCTCACTGTGTTGCCCAAGCCAGTCTCCCACTCCTGGGCTCAAGTGATCCACCCCACTTGGCCTCTCAAAGTGCTGGGATTACAGGCATGAGCCACCATGCCCAATCAAAATCGTTTCTTTAAGCAGAAGACTACCTACCCCTTGCTCCTCTACTAAAAATTCTGAAAGGCCAGGCAAGGTGGCTCATGCCTGTAATCTCAGCACTTTGGGAGGCCGAGGTGGGCAGATCACGAGGTCAAGAGATGGAGAACATCCTGGCCAACATGGTGAAACCCCATCTCTACTAAAAATACAAAAATTAGCTGGGCATGATGGCGTGTGCCTGTAGTCCCAGCTACTGGGGAGGCTGAGGCATGAGAGTTGCTTGAACCTGGGAGACAGAGGCTACAGTGAGCCAAGATCGCACCACTGCACTCCAGCCTGGTGACAGAGTGAGACTCCATCTCAAAAAAAAAAAAAAATTCTGAAAGACGAAGGAGGTGGAACTATAGGCGGGCAGAAGGCATGCTAAAAGATACAAATGAAAAATAAACTCGAAACATACCTAGCAGAAAGCACACTTGATTTGAAAGATTCTATCTCAGTTTTCTGTGGACCTATTCATAACACAGAAATATAGTTTCTTAAAATGCAGTTTCTGCACTGGTGGGTTGAGTCTCCTCAAAAATGCCTTCCATATTTTCACTGGCCCCTGCTTTGCCATGAACTCATAATTCCTGAACACCACCTCCAAGTGGGCTGGCAGAACTGGAACCGGCAGGGTGGTTCTGAAACCCAGGGACACCCCTAGTGACACTGAGATTTGGGCACACAGGTGTCAGATTTCAGCTCTTCTTTTTTTCTATCATCCCACCCCCTCCCTCAACACACACACAGACATACACACACACACACTTCACAAGATCCTATGAAGTAAAACAGTTTTAGAAAAATGGCACTGGTGTTGATTCAAGCAGATTACTAACAAGTTCTCTCTAAAAACACACACTCAAACTGTTACAATTCTGTTTGGTGTGGTTTAAACTTTTTTCTAATAATTGAATTTTTAAAGAAAGAGGGGTTTTAAATTCCCTTCTGTAGACACTGTTAATCAAGAACAGCCTGTTTTCCCACATGGACTGGCTGGCCATGAAGGCTCTGGAGTCAGCCTATCTGCATTGATAGGTTTGCTTACTTACATAATGACTTGGGGAATTATGTAGCCTCAGTTTTCTCACCTGTGAATTGGGAGCTAACAATAGCATCTGTGAGGTTGAAATGGGATCACTCCTATAAAACCATTTACCATAGTACCTGCTCATAGTAAGCATTCATTAATAGTAGCTATCATGACTTCAAAATAAAACATACCACCAAAAAGCCTTATGTAGAGAGATAAAATCTAACACTGTGATATTTATTTATTTATTTATTTATTTATTTATTTATTTACTGAGACAGGATCTCCCTGTGTTACCCAGGCTAGAGTACAGTGGCATGAACATGGCTCACTGCAGGCTTGACCTCCTGGGCTCCACTAATCTGCAGCCTCTCAAAGTGCTGAGATTACAGGCCACCATGCCTGGTCCACTATTTGTATTTTCTATACAGGCATACCTTGGAGATATTGTGAGTTCGACTACAGTCTACCACAATAAAGCTAATATTGCAATAAGGTGTGTCGCATGAATGTTTTGGTTTCCCAGTGCATATAAAAGTTACGTTTGACCGAGTGCGGTGGCTCATGCCTGTAATCCTAACATTTTGGGAGGCCTAGGCGGGTCAATCACCTGAGGTCAGGAGTTCAAGACTAGCCTGGCCAACATGGTGAAACCCCGCCTCTACTAAAAATACAAACATTAGCCAGACATGGTAGCGCGTGCCTGTAGTCCCAGCTACTCCGGACGCTGAGGCAGGAGACTCGCTTGAACCCAGGAGGTAGAGGTTGCAGTGAGCCAAGACTGCACCTGCATTCCAGCCTGGGAGACAGAGCAAGACTCCATCTTAAAAAAAAAAAAAAAAGTTATATCCACACTATACTGCAGTCCATTAAGTGTACAATAACATCATGTCTAAAAAAAGTCCATACCTTAATTTAAAAATACTTTGTTGCCAAAAAATTGCTAACAATCATCAGTGCCCTCAGTAAGTTGTAATCGTTTTGCTGGCGGAGGGCCTTAACTCAATGTTGATGGCTGCTGACTGATTAGGGTGGTTGGTTGCTAAAGGTTTGGGTGACTGTGGCAATTTCTTAAAATAACACAACAGTGAAGTTTGCCACATCAATTGACTATCCCTTTCACAAAAGACTTGTCTGTAGCATGTGATACTGTTTGACAGCATTTTATCCATGGCAGAACTTGTTTCAAAATTGGATTAGATCCTCTCAAACTCTGCTGCTGCTTTATCAATTAAGTTTATGGGATATTCTAAATCCTTTGCTGTCATTTCAACAGTGCTCACGGTATCTTCACGAAGGGTGGATTCCATCTTAAGAAACTACTCTCGGCCAGGTGCTGTGGCTCATGCCCGTAATCTCAGCACTTTGGGAGGCCAAGGAGGGTGGATCACCTGAGGTCAGGAGTTTGATACCAACCTGGCCAACATAGTGAAACCTTGTCTCTACTAAAAATACAAAAATTAGCCAGGTGTGGTGGCACACACCTGTAGTCCCAGCTACTCGGGAGGCTAAGGTAGAAGAATTGCTTGAACCCAAGAGGCAGAGGTTGCAGTGAGCCAAAATAGTGCCACTTCACTCCAGCCTGGGCAAAAGAGGGAAACTCCGACCCTGTCTCTACTAAAAATACAAAAATTAGCTTGGTGTGGTGGTACATGCCTGTGATCCCAGCTACTTGGGAGGCTAAGGTATGAGAATCCCTTGAACCTGGGAGGTGGCGGAGGTTGCAGAGAGCCAAGAACGCACAACTGCACTCCAGCCTGGGCAACTGAATGAGACTCCATCTCAAAAAAAAAAAAAAACCACTGTCTTTGCTCATCCATAAGAAGCAACAAAGCAGCTCCCCATCTGTTCACGTTCTATCATGAGCTTGTAGCAATTCAGTCACATCTTCAGGTTCCACTTCTAATTCTAGTTCTCTTGCTATTTCCACCACATCTGCAGTTACTTCCTTCACTGTAGTCTTGAACCCCTCAAAGTTATCCATGAGGGTTGGCATAAACTTCTTCCAAACACCAATTAATGTGAATATTTTGACCTTCTCTTATGAATTGCAAATGTTCTTCATGGGATCTAGAATGGTGAATCTTTTCCAGAAGGTTTTTCAGTTGACTTTGCCCAGATCCATTAGAGGAATCACTACCTAAGACAGCTACAGCCTTATAAAATGTGTTTCTTAAACAATAAGACATGAAAGTTAAAATTACTCCTTGGTTTATGGCTGCAGAATGGATGCTGTGTTAGCAGGCATGAAAACAACATTTATCTCCTCGAACATCTCCATCAGAGCTCTTGGGTAACCAGGTATATTGTCAATGAGCAGTAATACCTTTAAAGGAATCCTTTTTTTCTGAGCAGTAGGTCTCAGCAGCGGGCTTTATTCAGTAAACCACCAGGCACGGTGGCTCACGCCTGTAATCCCAGCACTTTGGGAGGCTGAGGTGGGCGGATCACGAAGTCAGGAGATCGAGACCAACCTGGCCAACATGATGAAACCCTGTCTCCACTAAAAATACAAAAATTAGCTGGGTGTGGTGGTGCATGTCTGTAATCCCAGCTACTCAGGAGGCTGAGGCTTGAACCTGGGAGTCGGAGGTTGCAATGAGCCGAGATCGCACCACTGCACTCCAGCCTGGCGACAGAGCAAGACTCTTTCTCAAAAAAAAAAAAAAAAAAAAAAAATTCAGTAAACCATACTGTAAACAGATGTGCTGTCATTCAGGCTTAGTTATGCCATTTACTATACACAAGCAGAGTAGATTTAGCATAATTTCTAACAGCAATAGGATTTTTGAAATGGTAAATGAACACTGGCTTCGACTTAAAGTCACCAGCTGCATTACCTCCTAACAAGAGAGAGTCAGCCTGTCCTTTGAAGCTCTGAAGCCAGACATTGACTTATCTGTAGCTAGAAAAGTCCTAGATTACATCTTCTTCCAATAGAAGGCTGTTTTATTTACATTAAAAAATCTATGATCTTAGCTAGATCTTCTGGATGACTTGCTGCAGCTTCTACATCAGCACTTGCTGCTTCACCTTGCACCTTTATGATATGGAGATGGCTTGTTTCCTTAAGTTGAAGCAGCCTCTGCTAGCTTCCAACTTTTCTTTTGCTGCCTCCTCATCACCCTCAGCCTTCACAGAATTGAAGAGAGTTAGGGCATTGCTATGGATTAGGCTTTGGCTTAAGGGAATGTTATGGCTGGTTTGATTTTCTATCCAGATCACCCAAACTTTCCTCCATATCAACAGTAATGCTGTTTTGCTTTTTTTCATTCATATGTTCACTGGAGTAGCACTTTTAATTTTTTTTGCAGTGGTCTCGGCTCACTGCAACCTCAGCCTCCTGGGTTCAAGTGGTTCTCCCGCCTCAGCCTCCAGAGTAGCTGGGGCTACAGGGGCGTGCCACCACACCCAGCCAGTTTTTGTATTTTTAGTAGACACGGGGTTTCACTATGTTGGCCAGGCTGGACTCGAACTACTGACCTTGTGATCCATCTGCCTCGGCCTCCCAAAGTGCTGGGATTACAGATGTGAGCCACTGCACACCCAGCCTCACTTTTAATTTTTTTTAAAGAACTTTTGGCTGGGTGTGGTGGCTTACGCCCGCTATCCCAGCTCTTTGGAGGCCAAGGCAGGCAGATCACCTGAGGTCAGGAGTTCAAGACCAGCCTAGCCAACATGGCAAAACCCCATCTCTACTAAAAATACAAAAATTAGTTGGGTGTGGTGACACATGCCTGTAATCCCAGCTACTCTCAGGAGGCTGAGGTGGGAGAATCACTTGAACCTGGCAGATGGACATTGCAGTGAGCCAAGATCACACAGCTGCACTTCAGACTGGGGACAGACCGAGACTCCGTCTCAAAAAAAAAAACCTTTTCCTCTGCATTCACAATTTGGCTAATCATTTGGCACAAGAGGCCTGGGTCTGGGCCTATCTCAGTCTTTAACATGCCTTCCTCACTAAGCTCAATCATTTCTAGCTTTGGATTTAAAGTGAGAGACATGGAATTCTTCCTTTCACTTGAACACTCAGAAGCCATTGTAGGATTATTAATTGACCTAATTTCAATATTGTGGTATCTCAAGGAATAGGCAGGCCCAAGGAAAGGGAGGGGTGGGGGACAGCCAGTCGGTAGAGCAGTTGCAACACATATTTATCGATTCAGTTCACTGTTTTATATGGGTATGATTCATGGTGCCCCAAAACAATGATAATAATGAAAAGATCACTGATCATAGATCACCATGACAGATATAATAATAATGAGAAGGTGTGAAATTTTGCAAAAATTACCAAAATGTGACCCAAAGACATGAAGTGAGCACACTCAGCTGGAAAATTGGCGCCAATGGCCTTGCTCAATTCAGGGTTGCCACAAACCTTCTATGCTTAAAAATCACACTATCTGGGAAGTACGATAAAGCAAAGCACTGGCCGGACGTGGTGGCTCACACCTGTAATCCCAGCACTTTCGGAGGCCAAGGCGGGTGGATCACGAGGTCAGGAGTTTGAGACCAGCCTGGCCAATATGGCAAAATCCCGTCTCTACTAAAAATACAAAAAAAAAAAAAAAAAAAAAATTAGCCAGGCATCGTGGCACGCACCTGTAGTCCCAGCTATTCAGGAGGCTGAGGCAGAAGAATTGCTTGAATCTGGGAGGTGGAGATTGCAGAGCCAAGATCGCGCCACTGCACTCCAGCCTGGGCGACAGAGCAAGACTCCATCTCAAAAAAAAAAAAGCAAAGCACCATCAAACAAGGTCCATCTGTATATTTCTCAGAAAATAAGCTCACATGCTCACATGCTTGGAAACCTATCAGAACCAGACAAACGGTGTTAGGAACAGAGCAGCAAATAATTGGCCTCTATCTAGCCTTAGCAAGAAACATCCTGGAAGAACTAAGGGGACTCAACACCCATGCAGATTACTTTCTAGATAGGCCTGAGAAATCCACCCCAGCTGACTCAGCAAAGAGAAACCTACAGGCCCCCCTCATCTGCTAACCAAAACCCTATATTGGCTGCTGGGCACTGTCAGGGTATGCCTGGCTTCTCCTGGGCTAGGCAGGCCTCAAAAAGGTGCCCTGAAAGCTCTCTGCACTCAGTGGCATGGAGGAAACCAGGTTTCGGTGAAGACAGGCAGTCAGAGGCATCTCCAGTCCTTCCAGAACCCAAACCATTCTTTAGTCATCTGAGATATCAGGAGATCAGCTTTCATGTTGTCCCTCTTTCTCTTTGGATGACTAAGAAGGCTTTTCTTTTCTTTTCTTTTCTTTTTTTTTTGAGAAGGAGTCTCACTCTTGTCACCTAGGCTGGAGTGCAATGGCGCGATGTCGGCTTGCTGCAACCTCCACCTCCTGGGTTCAAGTGATTCTCCTGCCTCATCCTCCTGAGTAGCCGGGATTACAGGCACGCGCCACCCCTGTTTCTACTGAAAATACAAAAAGTTAGATGGGCGTGGTGGTGTGTGCCTGTAATCTCAGCTACTCTGGAGGCTGAGGCAGGAGAATCGCTTGAACCCGGAAGGCAGAGGTTGCGGTGAGCTGAGACGGCGCCATTGCACCCCAGATTGGGCAACAAGAGCGAAACTCTGCCTCAAAAAAAAAATCACTATTATTATTATTATTATTATCATTATTATTATATTTTGCTGATTAGAAAACTAGTACAAGATCAGGGCCAGGGTGCCTTGGAGCACATTGGAGGAAGGCCACTTCCTCTGGGCAGAGGCAGCCGGGCAGTAGCACACAGGATTCCAGCCCAGGGCCTATAAAAAAAACTCCTCTCAAAAAAGTCAAACAATGTAAAGGTACATAAAAAATGGGCCAGGCACAGTGGCTCATACCTGTAATCCTAGAACTTTGGGAGGCCAAGGTGGGAAAATCACTTGAGCCCAGGAGTTCAAGACTAGCCTGGGCAACATAGCTAGACTCTGTCTCTACAAAAAATTAAAAATTTAAAAATTGGCCAGCCATAGTGGCATGGACCTGTAGTCCCAGTTACTTGGGAGGCTGGGGCAGGAGGATCACTTGAGCCCAGGAGTTCAAGGCTCCAGGGAGCTGTGATCACATCACTTCACTCCAGCCTAGGCAACAGAGAGAGGTGGCTCAAAAAAATAGAGCCTGGCTCAAAAAAACAAAACTAAACCGAAGTATAAGCCTCTTACAATCACATTCCCAAAGAAAACCACTATTAAAAATGTGGTTAACTATTTTGTTTTGTTTTGACAGAATAATAAAATTCAGTTAGGGGGAAATTTAACCTGAATGGGAGAACACCATCTATTTTTAAATTATCTTCCTCTCTGACCCTACCCAGCCCAATATCGCCAAAGGTTCTTAACAACCCAGGAGAAGTCAGCTGCAACTTTATTAGCATATCCTTGGATGGAATCCACTTCAAAGTTGAATCCTCAAGTATCTCAGTCTAACCCTGAAACTTTGATCTTTGTACCTAGGCAGGGCAAAGCCTAAGGAACTAGGTCCTTCACTCTTGGGGGTGGAGGGGGGTCCTCAGAAATGCAAATTTTTCACTGTTCTGCCACTGCCTCCTCTGTCACCTCTCCAGACCCCAGCCCTTGGATGAGTGGCTTTAACCAGGAGAGGGTTTACAAGTCTGTGTCAGAAAGAGGAGAGCCTTTGGAGAACCCTGAAGAAACACAGAGGACAAAAGACCAGCTTGTTTGCAGTTAGTGTTCTGAAGGGAGTCAGAATCCTAGACCAGCAACCATAGCTGGAAGGATTCGCTGAGGTTTAATAGGGCCCCTTAGCTTCCCCATATGTGTTCTTGTTGTTTTTCTCTTATTTCACAGTAAAATCTATAACAAAAAGGGCTGTTTATCTTGGGGTACACCAAGGAAGAGGGAGATGAGGGTGAAAAATATATCCTTTTCTGCAGCTGGTGTTGGGGAACAGAGAATCCAGGGTGGAAGTGGGGGTAGAGATGGTAAATACATAAGAAAGCCACAAAGAAGCCTGGGTGCAGTGGCTCACACCTGTAATCCCTGCACTTTTGGAGGCTGAGGCAAGTGAATGGCTTGAGCCCAGGAGTTCAAGACCATCCTGAGCAACATAAGGAGACTATCACCTCCACAAAAAAATACAAAAACCAACTGGGCATGGTGGTGCATGCCTGTAGTCCCAGCTACTTGGGAAACTGAAGTGGGAGGATTGCTTAAGCCCAGGAGGTCAAGGCTGCAGTAAGTCAAGATCGTGCCACTGCACTCCAGCCCTGGGGGAGTGAGGAACCCTATCTAAAATTAAAAAAATTTAAAAAAGCCACAAAGATATGCAGGCTCCAGAAGGTGTCTTCCATCAAAGGAAAGTTCCTGGGCTAAAAAATAATAATAACAACAATGACTACCATTTATTGAGCATTTACAATGTTCTGGGCGCTTTGCCAAGTGCATTACACACATTTTCTCATTTAATCCTTTCAACAGTCCTGGGAAGAACAGTTACCATTGTTATCTTCATTTCACCATTGAGCAAATGCAGTGGAGCTAACTAGCTTGCCCAAGATCACACAGCTAGCAATAAGTGGCAGAATCAGGACCCATGCTCAAAACTGTTTGACCCCAGAGACTAAGTTCATCCCTTCAGAGCAAAATAATTCGATGCTTCAGTGACTACCAACTGTCTACCCCCCACCCCCACCCCTCAACACGAACTCTCCAGGCTTGCTTTCCTCAGCTATCCCAGATGAGTTTGTGGATTTTCACGTTGCCATCTTTCAAGATTCAGGCATCGTTTCCCCTGAGTCATCTTCCTTCCTGATCTCTCCTTCCACAGCCCCCTGCAGATGCCCCCGGGTGGCACTACGTGTCATGTTTGGTCTCCCTCACAAGACAAGTGAGGTCCCCCAGGCTGTGCACTCATCTCTTTCATCTTCGGATCCACTGTGCCCGGCACAGCGCCTGACACACAAGAAGTGCTCCCTGACACCCCCAGGCTCCGTGAATAGATGTGGCATTCAGGCCAGACAGAGCTGAGCTGCCACACAGCTCGCTCCCTTTCTCACTCCAAATTGGCAGAAGAGAGTGAATGTTATTTACAAAAACACCAAGCCAAATAAGACCCTCCCTTCCCTGACATGCTGAAGCTGCTCTGGGAACAGACAGGGGTCACCAAATGGTGGCCAGATGGTGACTGACTGCTGCTCCCTAACTCCAGGGGCCTGGGGCAAAAGGCTTGGCTGCCCACCTGCTCCCAGGACCTGTGAACGATCCACTTTGTAGGGAAAACCCCAGACAGTTCCCTCCTCCCAAATCCCCTTCTGCAACCAGCTCTCGGAGTGGAGACTCTGCCAGCTCTCACCACATCCTGGGGACTCTCGAAGCCTGGGCTGGAAGTTCTGCAACCTTGCCCCATGTCAATGGTGCTTACTTTACCTGACTTGTTCCATAACAAAGAATTGTTAATTCTGCGGTATCGACCCAGGGTAGCGGGGTGATCATTCCTGGTAGGCACAGCTGAGCCCTAAAATAACAGAACCCAGATAGAGCAGGGGCAGAAGGAATGTGGGGAGAGGGGAAGAGGAGCTCCCTTCTGCCAGGGAAAACTCTGAGGACACAAGTAGCTGGAGGAACAGGGAAGGGATTTCCTACAGTGTTCCCAAACAAAGAGAGCTGGCCGGGCTTTGGGGAGAGCTCCGTTTCCCTTCGTTTCATTCAGCAGTGGTCTCCTCCTCCCACAGATGTGGGAGGCAACAGGCCCCCAACCAGTTATCAGGCCCTCCAGCATGAGGGCCTTTGTCTCCCCTTAGACATCTAGCTGGCAGGGCGAAGGGCCGACAAATCCTCCCTGACCCTCCCAGCTCTTTGTTATCTCAGAGGGAAGATTACATTTCTGTATGGGGAGGCAAGGTGCCGGGAGGCCTCGGGCAGGACAGAGACAGGCAGAGCTGCTGTCTTACCCCTGTTGCCTGGAGCAGCTCAGGGCTGCCCTAGGGACACTCTCCCTCCACTGGCCTGGGGCCCTTCCAGAAATGGGAGGGCTACATTTCAGAAAGAGGGCGAGTAGAGGAGTGGGACAGAAGGGGAGCGAGGTGGGCTGGAAGGATAAAAGCAGCCAACTCTCAATTATTCAGAAACGTGTCTGCAGTGTGTGGACAGCCCATGCCTTTGCTGAGTTTCTCACCTTCTCTGTTCAGCTGCCATCAGCTCTTTCCCTGAGAAGTGGAGGAGGGACCCTGGCAAGTTGGCCACTTGCTTTCATTTTGGCTTCTTGATAAATCTATAGAGGATTTTTCAGCAGCAGGCCCATGTCCCTCAACCCCAAACAAGCATTTAGATCATTCTCTTTCTGTTTAAATCAAGAACGCATTATTTAGCCTTTTATTTGGGGTTCAAGATACTCCTACAATGGTTCTAAATCATAAGAAAAAGGGGCTTGATTTAAAACCCTTTGTTTTGGGCCAGGAATGGTGGCTCACGCCTGTAATCCCAGCACTTTGGGAGGCCAAGGTGGGCAGATTACGTGAGGTCAGGAGTTCAAGACCAGCCTGGCCAACGTGGTGAAACCCTGTCTCTACTAAAAATACAAAAATTAGCTGGGCATGGTGGCAGGCGTCTGTAATCGCAGCTACTCGGGAGGCTGAGGCAGGAGAATGGCTTGAGCCCAGAAGGCAGAGGTGAGCTGAGTGAGCTGAGATCGTGCCATTGCACTCCAGCCTGGGCAAAAAGAGCAAGACTCCATCTCAGGAAAAAAAAAAAAGAAAACAAAAAAAACCCTTGTTTGAGAAGAATTACGGAGCAAAGTAGAAAAATAGTAGCTGGGTGTTAACATTAAATGCTGGATTTTTTTCATGGCTTGTCTTCCCAATCATATTCCCTCAAATTGTGTTTCCTCCTCTGGTAACCCAGGTTGGTTATGCTTAGCAAGTCCATCAACAATAAATATACCTGGAAAACCTCCTGTGTAGAATTGGTCAGACACCTAGATAAGATCCTTGCCCTAAAGCAGTTTAGAAACCAGTTAGAAAGAAAGCAGAGTAAGGAAAACCACTAACAAAGCACGGTATCAACTCAGTGGATAGTCAGCAAGTGAGCAGGGGGTCCAGGGACTGACAAAGCTGGGATGGGCAGGGAAGGCCTCTTGGGGGTAGGGTGTGAGTATGGCCTTCTTACAAGCCTGTGATGAGTAGTAATTAAAATGCAGGAGGCCTAATGGGTGGGCAGCTTATATAGGAGTATAAACCAAGCTTGACCAGGAGCTGAAAGGTTAAATGGTGGCTTGTAGGGGAAAACCCTATAAACAGTGGCTGAAGTTCATTTATTCAACAAAGATATGAGTTCTTGTTTCTCATTTTTTGTTTTGTATTATTTTGTTTTGAGACAGGGTCTTACTCTGTCGCCCAGGCTGGAGTGTAGTGGCTGGATCATAGCTCACTGCAGCCTCAAACTCCTGGGCTCAAGCCAACCTCCTTCTTCAACCTCCACCTCCAGCTAATTTTTAAAAATATTTTGTAGAGACAAGGGCTCACTTTGTTTCCCAGGCTGGTCTTGAACTTCTGGCTTCAAGTGATCCTCCCGCTTCGGCCACCCAAAGTACTGGGATTACAGGCGTGAGCTGTAATTTAGTTGTTTATTTACTCATTTGTTCAACAAATACTTATTGAATATTTGCTCTTTGGCCAGTCAAGGGATTTCATGAGTGTCTACTATGTGAATAACACTGTGTTGGCCACTAGTCTGTCACCTACTGGTGGATTAGAAAAATAGCACGAGGACCATTTTTTCTTTTCTTTTCTTTTCTTTTCTTTTCTTTTTTTTTTGAGACGGAGTCTTGCTCTGTTGCCAGGCTGGAGTGCAGTGGCACAATCTCGGCTCACTGCAACCTCTGCCTCCCGGGTTCAAGCGATTCCTCTGCCGCAGCCTCCCCAGTAGCTGGGATTACAGGCAAGCGCCACCATGCCTGGCTAATTTTTTTGTATTTTAGTAGAGACGGGGTTTCACCTTGTTGGCAAGGATAGTCTCGATCTCCTGACCTCGTGATCCACCCGCCTCGGCCTCCCAAAGTGCTGGGATTACAGGCATAAGCCACCGCACCCGGCCAACTCTTTTCTTAAATTAGCCAGGGAGGCGTGGGTGGGTTGGGTGAGGAGTTGGGTGGGGGGATCTCATTCAGTATTCAAACTTCTACAAGTTTCGGGGTTGAGGTGGGTGATGGTAAGGGAACAGGCCCTGCCACTAACTTTCATAGTGACTTCCATTTGTGTAATATTTTTGGTCCACTGAGAGCTATTATTTTATTTGATTCTTATGACCATCTTGTGAAGGAGTATCAACAGATACCCCGTTTTGATTTTATCAGATGCATGATTTGTCCTACATCAAACTTCATAAATGATGGACAGAATGGAGGAATCCTTCAGACCTAGTGCTGCCTACTTCCCACCCCAATGGTGGCCTCAGCCTGGGCTCACATCACACGCCCCAAGGAGCCTTGGAAAAAATAAAGGCTCTTGGCTTCTTCCTGGGACAGCGTGATTCCTCATGTCTGAGCAGGCCCATGAACTTGTATTTTTCAGACGTTCCCTAGGACCCGTGTCCATCTGGATTAGGGGACCACTACATTATACCACTCCGCGGGAAGACTCAGGGGGAAGCATTTTAGCCACTTTCCTGTGTTCCACAGTACTGGAGGGTGTTCTGAGTGGGCTGTGATTAATTTCCAAACCAACCACACGTCTCCCCTCAACTCCCACTGCTTACTCTTTGCTTCCTAGACATTCACGGCAGGCTGGAGACTTCTGGAAGCCAACAGCATCGCTGTAGAATTTACAGGGTCCAGTTCCCGGTGGACCACAAAACCTAAATTATGTGGCTGGGGAAAGCTGAAATCCAAGGGAAGGGTTTGAGGAGGGGCTGACCTTATAATAAAACCAGCTTGTATTTACTAAGTGTTAACTATGCGCTAGGCCCTCGTTGACGCCTCAACTCTATATGAAAAGCACTAATATCCCCCATTTACAGATGGGAAAACAGAGATTTAGAGCGCGAAAATCATTTCCCCAAGGCGCACAGACTCCAAAGCCCACGCTACCAGGTACAACCTCAAGGCTGCGGCGTCTCTTCACCTGCCCCCTAGCCCCCAAACCGCTGCTATGTCTAGGGCCTGACATTCCGGCGCCCTCTGGGACGTGCTCAGATGCAGGGGCGCAAACGCCAAAGGAGACCAGGCTGTAGGAAGAGAAGGGCAGAGCGCCGGACAGCTCGGCCCGCTCCCCGTCCTTTGGGGCCGCGGCTGGGGAACTACAAGGCCCAGCAGGCAGCTGCAGGGGGCGGAGGCGGAGGAGGGACCAGCGCGGGTGGGAGTGAGAGGGCGAGCCCTCGCGCCTCGCCGGCGCATAGCGCTCGGAGCGCTCTTGCGGCCACAGGCGCGGCGTCCTCGGCGGCGGGCGGCAGCTAGCGGGAGCCCGGACGCCGGTGCAGCCGCAGCGCGCGGAGGAACCCGGGTTTGCCGGGAGCTGGGCGGCCACGTCCGGACGGGACCGAGACCCCTCGTAGCGCGTTGCGGCGACCTCGCCTTCCCCGGCCGCGAGCGCGCCGCTGCTTGAAAAGCCGCGGAACCCAAGGACTTTTCTCCGGTCCGAGCTCGGGGCGCCCCGCAGGGCGCACGGTACCCGTGCTGCAGTCGGGCACGCCGCGGCGCCGGGGCCTCCGCAGGGCGATGGAGCCCGGTCTGCAAGGAAAGTGAGGCGCCGCCGCTGCGTTCTGGAGGAGGGGGGCACAAGGTCTGGAGACCCCGGGTGGCGGACGGGAGCCCTCCCCCCGCCCCGCCTCCGGGGCACCAGCTCCGGCTCCATTGTTCCCGCCCGGGCTGGAGGCGCCGAGCACCGAGCGCCGCCGGGAGTCGAGCGCCGGCCGCGGAGCTCTTGCGACCCCGCCAGGACCCGAACAGAGCCTGGGGGCGGCGGGCCGGAGCCGGGGACGCGGGCACACGCCCGCTCGCACAAGCCACGGCGGACTCTCCCGAGGCGGAACCTCCACGCCGAGCGAGGTAAGAGCCGTGGCGCCCCCGGATCTGGGGCGGGCTTGGCGTCCCGAGCGGCCCCCGGCGCCGGAGCCTCCCGGCTGCGCGCTTTGCCCGCCGCAGCCCAGCCGGGGCCGGCGCCTCCCTCCGCTCGCCGCCCGCCCCTTTCACCTCCTGGCTCCCTCCCGGGCGATCCGCGCCCCTTGGGTCTCCCCTCCCTTCCCTCCGTCCGCGTCTCCTGCGCCCCCTCCCTGCGCTCGTCCCGCCGCTCTTCCCGCCGCCCAACTTTTCCTCCAACTCGCGCTCGGGAGCTGGCGAGGCGGCGGCGGCTCCTCAGTGAGTCCCGGGAGGGACAGGCCCGGGGCGAAGGCGGCGAGGCCCGCGGTTTCCTGGACTGGGGAGGAGGGCGGGAGTGGGCGGCGAGGTGGGATGCGTTGTGTGTGTTATGTGTGTGTTGCATTCCACTCCATCTCTTTTTGGTCCCCTTTTGGGGATTCACCCCCAATTCAGCAGGTAGCTTTGGGCTGAACGCTAAAAATCCGGGACATTCCTAAGTCCTTTTCCACCCCCGGGAAAGCCTGGGGTGCGGGTTGGGGTCGGATGGGGTGGGGGATGAACTGCGGAGGACGTGGAGGGCTAGGTTAGCTTCTCTTGGAATAGGTTTTAAGGAGGTGTCGTCACCAAATGGCTGAATCTGCTTGAGCTGAGAGCGAAAAACGACTCCCCTTTCCAGAAGGGGTGATCTTATGACTTGGACGGTCTCTGAAAGGGTCGGAAGTTTGGGGAACGGGAGGACGACCCACGGTCGTTAAGCCGAGGTATGGGATGGGGGCGGAAGGACCGTTCGGTCCCAATCTGGTTCCTGGAGGTGGGGGAAGGGATGAGGGTTTTTGTCCGGTGTGGTTCACTCGGCAGCGATGCGTATGCTTCTCTGGCCCAGACCCCTCTGCACCCCGCTTCCCCTACCGTTATGTTTGGGGTTGGGAGAAAAGTGAGGCTACGACCCATGTTTGCGGAGGAATTTTATGGACCTTGTAGATGGGGGTTCATATAGAACACACACCCCCTATGAGGCAGCCAGACACTTTTTTGGTGGTGGTGGTGGGGGGGTGGGGTGTGAAGCCTGTTTCTTGTTCTGGGCCCAGAAGCTATCAACCCTTTTGAAAAACATTACCACGGTGCCTTTCTCCCCCAGCACTCCCCCACCCCCAATTTCCAGATGTAGCAGCCGCATCTGGTTCCGTTTCACCCCACACGGGTACACCGCAGCCGCATTATTAACTTCCCTCTTCCTCCCCTCCCCCTCCCCCAAATTAAAACTCAGATTCTTCAGCTTGTCTTGACCACCTCCCTCCTTAACATTTCTGGAGACTTGGAGATGCGGCGTTGAGATTCGGGGGAGAAAAGAAAGTTCCCTTGGATCCCGAGTTATTTAAGATCTCAGCAAGTTATTCGCCGCCGCTGGTGGGTGGCGGCGGTCGGGGTGCTTTCTGTATTGCGCAGAAAAGAGGCATCTTGGGAGATGGGGCCAAGGTTTTAGGGGGTGCCACTCGCGAACGGTTCATCCGCTAGACTAGGGGGGCTCTTTGGCTGTGCGTCTGGCCAGAACTGGCCTTGACGATGGAAGTTTCTGGAACCAAAGCGTTGCTTTCTCTCCCTTGTGTTATAGCTGGAGCTGCGGGAGCGCCTGCCCTGCCCGGAGCCCGCGGTCCCCTCTCGGCTGCCCCGCGGTGGCGTCACGCGCCCCTCCCGGAGCAAGCCCGGTGCGCAGGGCCGGGGGCGTGGGCGGCTGCTGCCAGAGGCGCTCCCTGTGTGTTTTTAAGGACTGATTTGGGCCGCATCCCCCGGAAACTAAAGTGGGGCGTTTTACCGTTTAAATAACGGCTACAGGTTTGAAAGTGGGGTTGGATTTTCGAGTTGTGTTTGGTAATAGTCTTTGAGGCAGGAAAGCGCCTTGTGGTCCAAAGTTGCGGGAGGGTGGGGAGAGTCGGCGTCTTACCCGCTTCTTTCCAGCCTCTTTCAAATTGAAAACACTTTTCTGGTTTCCTTCTTTGGGCGGTAGTTTTGGAGGCTGTAATGAAATCGCACTTTCTCTAGACGTGGTAATTAAGGTGACTGTTTCCTCCGCAGATGTGCCCTACCCTTTGCACCTCCGGACCAGCGCTTTTTTTGGAATACTATCTAGCCTTGAGACTGTTTAGCAGAAAGTGGCCATTTTCCTCCCTTGGCCCGGGCTCCCAGTTTCCTCCCTGAGGCTTGTTTAAAAGCGAAGTAGCAGGGCCCCGTGGGACGCGCCTTGGTCTGGGTAATCACCCCCACGCCCGGGTCATCCACCTTCCTCTCGGTGACCGAGGTTCAGCAGCCTCTGCTATTGCCGGCCGTCTTTGCCGATGGCCTGCCTCCCTAATGACTTGTTTACATATCCTACCCCCAGTGGGTTAGGAGAAGCTCCGGGGCTGCCCCGACCCTCCGAGTGCAGGGTGTTTGGGGACCGGGAGGCTGCTGGGGCCTGACTCCAGCTGGGAGGGTTATGAACTGCATCAATGACGAGCTGCTTGAAATATCTGTTGCATTTACTCTTAGTCATAGCTGAGTGTCAGCTTTTTAATGAGGTTCATCCAGATTGAGAGCCACTTGGACTGCGTACTTCACTGCCTGCTTTTCCAAACATGCCTGCAGAAATGCTCATTTTCGAGGTATTTTTCCCAATGGGAATTCAGGCCAGAGTGGGCACCACTTGAACAATCTTAGGGTGCTTCTTTTCCTTGGCCTCTGGCCATGGAGGGTGTTAGAAAGTTCCATTAGGTGGCCCTTTGATAGCAAGGGAAGCAAAGGCTGAGGAAGAAATGGAGAAGCGTCCCCCACTCCCTAGGGGCAGAGGATTAGATACATCGGTGCATCCCTCAGGCTGGGCTAGCTTTATTCCTGGTGGACTCCAGAGGGCAAGAAAATTGAATTGAACACTGGGTAGGCAGATTCAAGCCTTAGAGACCAAGGAAAATCCATGGGTTTTGCTTTTAGTGGTGTGCTCTTTGTTTTCAGTATTGACCTGAAACAAGACTCCTAAAATGAGAGATTTGCTGGTATGAACTTGGGGGTTTAGCAGCCGGCTTCTACAAAGGCTTTTTTCTTGCCTTCGTTTCTAAAGTGTCTTTCGTCAAAATGGCTGTTAGTTACAGAACATCCTAGCAAAGTTTGAGCCTGTTGCTGCTGGAGGAAAAGGAGTTAGAATTGATTCAAATGTCTTATACTGAAAGGGCCTCACATCATTTGATAGTTTAATTTCCTCCTGGGAAATTTGTGTCTTACATTTGTCTTCCCCAGAGCTTTGTAAAAGGCCTGAACGCACCAGGGACTAGTGGGAGCCCAGATGCAGAGCTTTAGAGAAAATTCTGGTGTTTCCAGAGAGGATGAAATGTCAGACTTGGGCTAGGATATTTGTTTTTCCTCCTAAGGTTGCATCTACTTTAAACAGAAATTCTCTCCTCGCCACCATTTATCTCTCCCCTGCATGAAAAAAACCATGTTTAGGGCCCTCTCCCCCATTTAATAGCCCTCACCTGGATGAACTATCCCAAGAATTTGGTGGGGTTCCACTCATAGTACATCCTGTCTTTAAGAGCAAGGTTTTCTAGATTATGTGCAGCAGTTCGTGTTTCACTTGTTGCTTTTTTTTTTTTTCTTTTTTTTTTGAGATAGTCTCGCTCTGTCGCCCAGGCTGGAGTGCTGTGGCGCTATCTCAGGTCACTGCAACCTCCGCCTTCCGGTTCAAGTGATTCTCCTGCCCCAGCCTCCCTAGTAGCTGGGATTGCAAGCATGCGCCACCATGTCCGGCTAATTTTTTGTGTTTTTAATAGAGATGGTGTTTCACCATGTTGGCCAGGCTGGGCTTGAACTCCTGACCTCAAGCAATCCGCTGGCCTCGGCCTCCCAAAATGCTGGGATTACAGGTGTGAGCCATTGTGCCTGGCCACTTACTGCTAATTTTTTATATGTCTCTTACTTCCAAGGACATTTAGACACTTTTTTTTTTAAAGAGACTCAAAAAATTAGCATTTCCATTGGACCAACTAAAATTTAGCAAGCTGAGCTGAGTAACTTTCTCCATATGTTTATTTAGTACTTGCCCCCTGCCCTCTCAACATGTGAGTAGAGAATGGTCACTTTGGGGAAGAAATAAGTCTTATTCTTATCTGAAGGGATTAATGTTTTGGTGTTACTTCCTCAATTCTGAAGAACCAAGTTGTCCAGAAATTTTCTCAGGGTTCTTTGGACTAGAGTTTGGCTGGTTAACAAGGGGTACTACCTAATTGCTTTTCTCTGATATTCTCAGCCTCTTTTTCTGGAGGAGTATCTGTATCAGTTTCTTTTCATCAGCCCTTTTTTTCCCTTCATTCACTTACTCATCCAGTCAACAAACATGTTGGCATCTCCTGTGTACATGCTAGGTGCCGAGGGTGTTAGCAAAGGTTAGGGAGGCACAGACCCTGTTCTGAAGGAGCCTGCAGTTTCGTGGGGAGAGAAGAGAATGAAGAACATAAATAACAATCATATAATATGACCTAAGTGCCATGTGAGAGGGGCTGGTAATGTGGTTTGCAAATTTGGAGGAATGCAATTCTCCAGCTAGAAGGCCCAAGAAAGTCTTATGGAAGAAACAGCTTCTTAAGGTGGGATTCAGAGAAAAGGGAAGGGCTGGCGTGTTGCAGAACAAGGAATGGCATGAAGAAAGTCTTGCACAGAGGCATGGATGTTGCTTCGAGCTGTGGCGCCCTATAGAAATAGAACACGAGCAGCTGGTCACAGTGGCTCATGTCTGTAATCCCAGCACTTCGGGAGGCCAAGGCAGGCGGATTGCTTGAGCCCATGAGATGGAGATGAGCCTGGACAACATGGTAAGACCCTGTGTCTACCAAAAAATACACAAATTAGATGAGTATGCTCATGCTTACTGGTAGTCCCGGCTATTCAGGAGGCTGAGGTGGGAGGATCACTTGAGCCTAGGAGGCAGAGGCTACAATAAGCTGTGATTGCACCACTGCATTCCAGCCTGGGGGACAGAGGAAGACCCTGTTTAAAAAAAAAAAAAAAAGCCAGGCACAGTGGCTCATGCCTGTAATCCCAGCCCTTTGGGAGGCCAAGGCAGGTGGATCACCTGAGGTCAGGAGTTCAAGACCAGCCTGGCCAACATGGTGAAACCCTATTTCTACTAAAAATAAAAAAATTAGCCGGGCTTGGTGGCTCATGTCTGTAATCCCAGCTACTTGGGAGGCAGGAGAATCGTTTGAACCCGGGAGGCGGTGGTTGAGCCAACATTGCGCCACTGCAACTCCAGCCTGAGTGACAGAGCAAGACTCCGTCTCAAAGAAAAAAAGAAAGGAAGAAAGAAATATAACATTATAACATGAGCTATGTGTACGTTCAGATTTTCTAGAAGCCACATTGGAAATTAAGTTAAAAGAAAGAAATAGGTAAAAAAAATTTTTTTTTTTTTGAGACGGAGTCTCGCTTTGTTGCCAGGCTGGAGTGCAGTGGCGCAATCTCGGCTCACTGCAACCTCTGCCTCCCGGGTTCAAGCAATTCTCCTGCCTCAGCCTCCTGAGTAGCTGGGACTACAGGCGCGCGCCACTGCACGCAGCTAATTTTTGTACTTTTAGTAGAGACGGGGTTTCACCATGTTGGCCAGGATGGTGTCGACCTCTTGACCTCGTGATTCGCCCACCTCAGCCTCCCAAAGTGCTGGGATTACAGGCTTGAGCCACTGCGCCTGGCCAAAATTTGTTTTTTAATTAACTTGTTTGTTTAGATTTTATTTAATGTAACTATATTTCCAAAATATTATCATTTGAACATGTAATCAATATAGAAATTATTGATGAGATACTTTACTTTTTTTCGTAACAAGTTTTTAAGATGCGGTGTATACTTTTTACTTATAGCATATCCGTTAGCACCAGCCACATTTCAAGTGTGCAGTGGCCACTGTGTGGGCCACAGGTCTAGAATATAAGACATGAAGATGGAGAGTGAGAAATGCCTTTGGAAAGGTTGGAAGTTCCTGTCCTTCTGCTGCCAATTACCAAATCTCCTGAGAGTGCTATTAAGGAGTGACTCAAAGCACTACACAAAGAGAATTATAAATATCTTAATATTATATCTGAAATACAAATGCATAATTCTTTACATTTGGTTGGTACTTTAGAGAGGAGAGAATGGGCACAGTCACCCACACCACCCATTTGAGCCTCATAATCACCTGTGATGTAGCTTCCTCTAGGTGGGAAACCGAGGCTTAGAACGGTTAAGTGACTATCCCAGGGTGGCAAGATCATAAGTGGAAGGGTGTGAATTCATACTGTCTCCAGCGGACAAGAATAAAAAGACCCAGGCTGGGTGTGGTGGCTCATGCCTGTAATCCCAGCACTTTGGGAGGCCACTGTAGGTGGATCTCCTGAGCCCAGGAGTTCATTACCAGCATGGGCAACATGGTGAGACCCCATTTTTATTAAATATACAGAAAATTAGCCCAGCTACTCGGGAGGCTGAGGTGGGAGGATCACTTGAGTCTGGGGGATGGAGGTTGTAGTGAGTTGAGATCGTGCCACTGCACTCTAGCTTGGGTGACAGAGCAACACTCTGTCTCAGAAAGAATAAAAAGATTTGGCCATGAATTCGTCAGCTAGTTTTC
The DNA here is from genome assembly GCF_029289425.2 of Pan paniscus. Classification (NCBI taxonomy): domain Eukaryota; kingdom Metazoa; phylum Chordata; class Mammalia; order Primates; family Hominidae; genus Pan; species Pan paniscus. The sequence goes on along the minus strand of NC_073256.2, from coordinate 57,027,039 downwards.
CTTACATAATTTTTGGACAAGGAGATCTGACATTCATAGGTTTTTCTCTTAGAAGTGGGAGAGCTTCAAGGTCACGTGGTCTGTCCAGCCCCTGCTATCTCACCAGACACTGTCCACCCTGTATGTTGGATCAGTACTCCAGTGAGAAGACAGCAGGCACTTTCACCCATGCAGCCCATTCAGTCTTCATAACCACCTGTGATGGAGGCAAGGCAAGTATTTCAGCCCCCTCTGATGAGTGGGAAACTGAGATGTGCCCCCTCTCCGCTCTCCACCGAGGACCTCTGCATGCAGGCATGAATCCCAGGAGCCTAGCTGATATTGGAGAGACGGGGCGGGGGGAACCAGCTGCAGGGTCTTGGAGGAAGCTGCTGTGTACACCTGCAAGGCTGCAGGTTACATCTGTCAAGCAGTGAAGGAAGGAAGTTGTTCCTAAGGGATTGGAAAAATTCATTAATTAGTAGAATGAGAAACTGAGGTGAAGGAGGAGGTGGCAGGGTCCCAGACAGCATGTTGGACTAGTGGCCTGTGTCACTGTGTTTTTTGCAGGCGGGTGGCATGGGGTGTATGCTGACTTCTTATTCCAGGAGTTGGTGCCAGGAGGCCAGGTTTTCTTAACATCGTTGTTTTACAGATGTCAAACTTGAGGGCCAGAGGGGTAGGAGAGGAAGAGACTTTTTGTACCTTTTTTGGGAAAGAACAAGAGGGAAGCTGGCAGATGAATTTGAAGTGCATTGACCAGGGAGCTGAGAGAGGGCGGTCTGCAGCCAGCCCACACCTGCGAGGAGGCGGCAGGCTTTTCTGGGGACAGAGTGGCCAAGTCGAAGCAAGCTTAACCATCTCAACATGACACCACTCTTTCCCGTTGGAACCTGAGAACTTGTTCAGTATTCTGACACTTAGCAAGGGACCTGGGTTTTCTTGGTCAGGTGTGCGTTTCTGGGTGACAGGCCTGCATCAGGTGTATTTTTGGGATGTAGTAAGATGTGGAATATGGGTTTAGGGGCATCCTCTGGCAAGCACTGCTTCTATCCCAGCTCTGGGAATGTGCCCCATGCAGTGTCCTAGATGGCCCATCTGTGGTCTGCTTCCAAGGGTCTTTCTTTTAGTTAGTTAGTTTTGAGACAGAGTCTCACTCCGTCACCCAGGCTGGAGTGCAGTGATGCATTCTCGGCTCACTGCAACCTCCACCTCCCAAATTCAAGCAATTCTCATGCGTTAGCCTCCTGAGTAGCTGGGATTACAGGCGTGCACCACCACACCCAGCTAATTTTTGTATTTTTAGTAGACGAGGAATTTCACCATGTTGGCCAGTCTGGTCTCAACTCCCCACCTCAGGTGATACGCCCGACTCAGCCTCCCAAAGTCCCGGGATTGTAGGTATGAGCCACCATGCCCTGGCACAAGGGTCTATCTTTGACCAATGGAACTGCAAATCAAGCCTCTTTTGTTACCAGAGTTACCTTGGATTTACCCTTACCTACTTGGTTTGGATAAATTGAGTTTGCATCAGATGGAGTCAGGCTTGATCAATCCCTTATTTACTTCCCCCCACCCTGTTCTCTAATATCCAAAAACCTTGAGGCACTATTACATGCTAGCTACATTTCCTTGAGTAAAGTACTTAACCTCTTTGAGCCTCAGTTTCTCCATTGCATAAAAGGAATAATAAAACTTATCCCCCATAAGTTTATAGTGAGGAATGAATTAATTCCTCACTATAGTTCTAAATTAATTCTACTTAGGGCATCCTTGGTACATAGTGGGTGTTCAGTATTCATTTCATTTTCTCTTTTCTGATTCCTTTTGTAAAAGTAGAAAAATGAAAGAGAAATGTTAACTTCTCTTTTGATTTGACATCATTAAAACATTTTAGTAAGCCTTGGGAGGGAGCTAGTGGTGTGGCATGTGTATCCCGCTGGCCAAGCACATGTGAACGAAGCCAAGAATCCAGGGGCTTTTCTGCCAGCCAGCACTGACTCACTTGCGAGGGGCCCTGCCTAGCTCGGGGGAGGCAGGGCTGAAGTACCACATTAGGGCATGTTCCGGGGAAGTAGATTCTCTGAATAACTTGGATGGCTCCCTGGAGCATTTAGGACAGAAGCCACCTGGAAAATAGAGATGGTCACCCCCATGTAGCCCTGACAGTGCCCAGAAAGTCTTGTCACTTGATAAATGTTAACAGCTATGATCCGTTCTTTAAGACCCTGGGGAGTTTTAAGTTTTACCCCTCCAGACCCGAGAAGGGTAAAGGGCTGCAGATTCTGTTCTTTTAACTGGGGCCAGTGTGAGCCATCTTTGACTCAGTGCTTGCAATAGACCTTGATTCTGCAGTGGGACCTCCCAGGCCCCCTTGCCCCCTGCAACTTCTGGACTCATATCCGTCAGACATCACTTGTCACCTTCCAGCATCAGGGAGAACTGGATCCCTCCTGGCTCCACACTCTTAGGCTCTTTGTAAGTAGCTGGTGAGGGTTTTCTTCTCTCTGCAAGGGAGGGTGGTAGAACTATGGATGTGATTCATACAATTTTAGAGACAAAAAGAAAGTGCCCAGGAGGTCATTTATTTCAGCTGCTTCATTGCATAGGTCGGGGAGTTGAGCATGGAGTCCAGCAGCTACTAACTAGTTATCTCTGTACCTGGCTTCCATTTACTGGTCCTTAGCTTGTTCCATGATTCTTCATTGCCCCTGATTTCTCACCAGAGGGACTGGTTGGCCCTAGATGGAGTGGTCTTTTTAAAATTTTTTTTTTTTAATTTTTTGAGATAGAGTCTCTCACTCTGTCACCTAGGCTGTAGTGCAGTGCCGTGATCTCGGCTCACTGCAACCTCCGCCTCCTGAGTTCAAGCAATTCTCCTGTCTCAGCCTCCTGAGTAGCTGGGATTACAGGTATGTACCACTATGCCCAGCTAATTTTTGTATTTTTAGTAGAGATGGGATTTCACCATATTGGCCAGGTTGGTCTCGAACTCCTGACCTCAAATGATCTGCCCACCTTAGTTTCCCGAAGTGCTGGGATTGCAGGTGTGAGCCACTGCACCTGGCCTGGGCAGAGTGAAGTCTTATGATGGGGAGCCACCTGCATGCTCAAGCCTCCTGCAATTGTAGCACACTTTGTAAAACTGTTTCCCACAAAAGGGCAGAACTATTTGGGACTTTCATGAGACCATTCACTTTGTAGCACATACTACTTTGAAGTTTATACCTTGGAAAACCTCATGATGGTATTCCCAGGCTTGCACATAATCTGCACTCAAAACATAGCTGTAGAATTGAACTAAAGCATCCCTCTGTCCAATTAAGACCTATAACCTCTCTTTTTGAGACAGAATCTCGCTCTGTCACCCAGGTTGGAGTGCAGTGGTGCAATCTCAGCTCACTGCATCCTTCGCCTCCTGGATTCAAGCGATTCTCCTGCCTTAGCCTCCGAGGTAACTGGGACTACAGGTGCGCCCCACCACGCCTGGGTAATTTTTGTATTTTTAGTAGAGACGGGGTTTTGCCATGGCCAGGCTGGTCTCAAACTCCTGGCCTCAAGTGATCCTCCCGCCTCAGCCTCCCAAAGTGCTGGGATTACAGGGTGCACCACCACACCCAGCCAGGACCTATGATCTAATTCATTGTTGGGGTAGCTTCACAATTTTCTTCTGGACGCCTTAGTAAGTCCACACTTTAAGCAGCCACCACATGGCATACTTTACCTTCTGTTTTTCCTTTCCCCTCCCCTACCTAGACCCTCCTAACTTTTGGGGTTTTTTTCCTTTCCTCAGGGTCAGTTTGAAAAGGAGGATCGAGCTCACTGTGGAGTATCCATGGAGATGTGGAGCCTTGTCACCAACCTCTAACTGCAGAACTGGGATGTGGAGCTGGAAGTGCCTCCTCTTCTGGGCTGTGCTGGTCACAGCCACACTCTGCACCGCTAGGCCGTCCCCGACCTTGCCTGAACAAGGTAAGGTGCTGGCTGGGGGCAGCCTGGACTCCTGGGCCTTGGGAACAGGATGGGCTGGGAGGGAGGTGATATGGTTGCAGGTGATGTGGTCAACAGGGAAGGCTCCTTCCCAAGTGGAGCAAAGAACTCCCTTCCTGTAGGAGAAACTCTCAAGATATCTGGGTTGGTTCTGGTCTGGTTATAAACATAACTGACTTCATCAGAGGTTGGGGTCATGAAGGCTGGTGACATCCATTTACCTGAGATGACATGTTTGTGGGGGGTAATTTATGCTTTTCTCTTTCTGAGGAAAGAATATCTGATGAGGACCCTAGTGTCACACTTTAACATAGGTGATGTATAAAATGCAGCTGGTGGTGCAATGGGGAGAGAATGACCTTTGAATTTGCGTGTAGAACTTGGGTCGGACTACAGGGGATGTTGTAGGAGGTGAGAGCTTGCTAAAGACCTCTGACTTCTAGAAAATTGTTTCAAGGCCACATCTTCGCCAGGCATAGTGGGTCACACATGTAACCTCAGCACTCTGGGAGGCTAAGGCAAGAGGATCACTTGAGGCCAGGAATTCAAGATCAGCCTAGGCAATATAGCGAGACCCCATCTCCACAAAAAAAAAGGAAATTAACTGGGTGTGGTGGTGCACGCTGCTAGTCCCAGCTACTGGCTACTCAGGAGGCTGAGACAGGAAGATTGCATGATCCTAAGAGTTGAGTCTGCAGTGAATTATGATTGCACTACTGCGCTCCAGCCTGGGTGAAAAAAAGGCACATCTTCTTTAAGGGTCAGCAGTCATGGCTTCATGCCTGCATTTTCCTATCCTTAACTGTGTCTCACAGGTTCTGTTTGGGGGCTTGCCAAGCGGTTTGCTTTGGATAGGTACTGTTTGAGGGGTTTTGAAGTGATTGAGACCCAGGAAGCGTAAAGGGGCATGGAGACCTATGGCGTGTTGGAAATTCAGAACCATCATCGGTAACAGGAAGGACTTACCCCACCATTCTTGGGATCTGTGTGAGCTGTGAAAAGGCCTCTTGGGAGATTATAGGTACAGCATACCTGGTGGCTTTCGCGGGACTTTGAAAACTAATGTATGAGCATTTCTGCTGCCAGAGGATAGTGTGGTTCGTGACTCAGTGGCTGGTCACACAGAGAAGGTTGACACACAGTGGGTGAAAGGTTGGAGGTGCACGTGATGGGGTGGCTGTGTGCAAAAGGCTGCCGCTCAGCTGGTCAGGGACTCGTTTGAATGATGAGTGATGGGTGAGAATATGTGTCCTCTGGATGGAGTTGGGGATGAACAGGGAAAGTTGTGTGAGACTTTATAGAAGGTGCAGTGGCTAGAGCAGGCATATTCATGTTGCTGTCAGTAACAGAACCGAAGGCAAGGTCTGAGCTGGAGCACGGTGGGGACCCAAAGTGGGAGAGACTGTGTCTGCCCACAGGGAGTTTATGGTCAGGAGGGATGGGCAAGTACAGGGATAAGTAACACAAGACAGACTGTGTTTAAACCACCCAGTGAAGTTACAACCAGAGGTGGTGGGAATGCAGAGGAGGAGGGGAGCAGAGAGCACCTGAGATGGGCTTGAGTTCAGAAGGGGAAAAATGAAGGGCCCTCCAGGTTGAACAGCATGAGTGTTCAGAGGCAGCATGTATATGGTTTATGGAGAATGGTTTGCCTGGTGAGTAGGTAGCTCTGGGAAACAACACTTGGAAAAATTGGATTGAGTTAGCATATGGAAGGCTTAATGCCCTGCTAAGAAAACTATACTTAGGGCCGGGCACGGTGGCTCACGCCTGTAATCCCAGCACTTTGGGAGGCTGAGGCGGGTGGATCACAAGGTCAGGAGTTCGAGACCATCCTGCCTAACACGGTGAAACCCCATCTCTATTAAAAATACAAAAAAATTAGCCGGGCGTAGTGGCAGGCGCCTGTAGTCCCAGCTACTCCAGCTCCAGTCTCCAGCTGAGGCAGGAGAATGGCGTGAACCCTGGAGGCAGAGCTTGCAGTGAGCCGAGATCGCGCCACTGCACTCCAGCCTGGGCAACAGAGTGAGACTCCGTCTCAAAAAAGAAAAAGAAAACTATACTTAGGCCAGGCGTGGATTATGCTGGTAATCTCAACACTTTGGGAAGCCGAGGCAGGAGGATTGCTTGAGCCAAGAAGTTTGAGACCAGCCTGGGCAACATGATGAGACCCTGTGTCTACAAAAAATAGAAAAATTAGCCAGGTGTGGTGGCACATGCTTGTAGTCCCAACTATTATGGAGGCTGAGGTGGGAGGATCACTTGAACCTGGGAGGTAGAGGTTGCAGTGAGCCATGATCACACCGCTTCACTTCAGCCTGGGTGACAGAGTGAAACTCTGTCTAAAAAAAAAAAAAAAAAAAAAAAACCAGAAAAGAAAACTAGACTTAAATGGGTAGATGCTGGGAAACTTGAAAAGTTTTGAGCAAGTAATGACACTATCAGCTTTCAGAAAGTTAATTTGGCAGCTCAGTGTGGATGGCTAGGAGGAAAGAGTGAGGTGCACCTGTGTTTGCATCCTGCTCTGCCACTTGACAGCTGCATTATTTACTTCAACAAACTACTCAAACACCATACGTCACAGTTTGCTCATCTGTAAAACAGGGATAAATAATAAAGGGTTAAGTGGGGTAATCCAGATGAAGCACTTCCATGTAAGGTGTTAATAGTTGCTATTGCTGCCACTGCTGCTGCCAGAAGGATGAGGTTGAAGGTTATTTTGAGTGTCTGGCTAGAGGAAGTGCAGGTACTGACCAGGATGGGGACTGGGAGATGATAGAGGAAGGAAAAAGTAGTAAAGACACTACAGCAATAGCATCTGTGGGTTTAAGTAGGTTAGGTGTCAACTGTGGGCAACTGGAGACTGAGATGAGAGTGTAAAGGGAGTGAGTCAGAGTGGGAGGTTTGAGGGGAGTTTAGATTTGAATCCGCCAATTGTAGACAGCGATAAAGGAGTGGAAGAGTAGCAAGGACCTAGTTGAGGTTTGAGAATGTGAATTTATAATGGAGCCTAAAGTACTTTCTTTTTTTTGCAGCCCAAGAAGGGAGAAGTGGATCTCGGGCCTGGCTGCTTGTGAGCCAGCCCGACGGGATGAGTATAAGGAACTTTAGGGCCAGGGTGGGGGTGCTAGTAGAGGAGGGGGCTTCACGGAAGCTGCTGGGGCAGGGTGGAGGCTGGAACCTGGGGGCTGAAGATCTTGATGAGGACAAAGTACCGGCCCTGTGAACAGAAGAAAGGGAGTAAGAGAGGTGGATGGTGCTCTTAGGAGCCATGTACCCAGGAAGACTGACATTAAATGACCATTTTTTAAAAATCAACTTAATTTTCAAAGGCACATTGGCTCCCACCTATAATCCCAGTACTGTGGGAGGCAGAGGCAGGAGGATCACTTGAGCCCAGGAGTTTAAGATCAGCTGGTTTTTTTTTGTTTGTTTGTTGGTTGGTTTTAAGAGACAGAGTTTCACTCTGTTGCCCAGGCTGGAATGCAATGGCATGATCTTGGCTTACTGCAACCTCTGCCTCCCAGGTTCAAGCGATTCTCCTGCCTCAGCCTCCTAAGTAGCTGGAATTACAGGTGCTCACCACTATGCCTGGCTAGTTTTTATATTTTTAGTAGAGATGGGTTTCACCAGGTTGGCCTTGAACTCCTGACCTCAAGTGATCTGCCCACCTCGGCTTCCCAAAGTGCTGGGACTATAGGTGTGAGCCACCACACCTGGCCAAACTAACTTAATTTAGGTATAACAGTTTGGGCTATTGTAATAAAACTGCTGTGAACCTTCATGTGCAAGCCTGGGTGGGCACACATTTTCCTTGGACTGCCCTGGTTTTGATTTTGGCTCCACACCTTACTGACTGTTGGCTCTTGGGGAAGTTCCTTTTTGTGCCCTTTTATAAAATATATTGATAATGAATGTGTGCTCATAAGGTCATTGTGAATATCAAATAAGCATGTCTGCAGAGCTCATAGGACATTGCCTGGTCCGTAGGCCATGAGCAGTCAATGGCCGTTGTGGGTCCCTTTCCCTGGGCCTCCAGGGGAGACGGCACATGGCGAGGAGCATGTTGTTTCATGGGACACAGCAACGGAAAGCCCCTGCACTTGGAGAACAAGCCCCAGGTCTCTGTTTGGTGGAGTAAGCCCCCATCTCAGTGTGAGTGTGGTGCTTTCACATAGCCTGTCTCTCATGAGCTTTGTGACAGAACAGAGAACTGCTGTGCCCAGGACATTCTAAGGGGAGATCTGGCTTCATGCTTTGTAAGCTGTAAGGAACCTTGTTAGTGTAAAGTATATTGCATAGTCTTGGGCCTGCTGATTATTAAATAATAATGCTGATATTTTTTAATTAATTAATTTATTTATTTGAGACGGAGTCTCACTCTGTCGTGAGGCTGGAGTGCAGTGGCGCGATCTTGGCTCACTGCAACCTCCACCTCCTGGGTTCAAGCGATTCTTCTGCCTCAGCCTCCCAAGTAGCTGGGATTACAGGCGCGTGCCACCACGCCCAGCTAGTTTTTTTGTATATTTAGTAGAGACGGGGTTTCACCATCTTGGCCAGGATGGTCTCGGTCTCCTGACCTCGTGATCCGCCCACCTCGGCCTCCCAAAGTGCTGGGATTACAGGTGTTAGCCACCATGCCTGGCCAATGCTGCTGTTGTCCTAAAAAAAAAATCATAGGGCAAGCACAGTGGCTCACACCTGTAATCCCAGCACTATGGGAGGCCGATGCAGGAGGATTACATGAGCCCGGGAGTTCCAGACCAGCCTGGGCAACATAGCAAGACCCCATCTCTAAAAATTTTAAAAATTAGCTGGGTAACGTGGCACACATCGGCAGTCCTAGCTATTCAGGAGGCTGAGATGGGAGAATTGCTTGAGAGTTGCTTAAGCCCAGGAGTCGAGGCTACAGTGAGCTATAATCAAGCCACTGCACTCCAGCCTGGGGTCAGAAGGAGACCCTGTCTTTAAAAAAAAGAAGAAACACATTATAATCTGTATTAAGGGCTTTGTCCAAAAGGTGAGAGCAAACCACCCAAAACCCTTTTCACACTGAGTTTTCCCCATTTAAAAGGCCTTGCTGTGATTTTAAGTGTGTGTGTGTGTGTGTGTGTGTGTGTGTGTGTGTGTGTGTGTGTGTCTGTGTGTCTGTCGGGAGCCCCTCCCCACTGAGCGCAGTGCCAACGCCCCTCAGTCTGCAAGTGCTCCTGAGGGATTGGGGAGGGCCTGGAGTTTCTGGCTGTCCTTGGAAAGTTGATTTAATAAGGGTTCCAGGAAAACCAGCCTCCCTCCCCTCTCCCTCTCCTTCCCCTCCTTTGGTTTGGGATCTTACAGAGCCTCAGCTTGTTTCAGATCAGGCTTTGAGAGTGGTGAGGGAGTTGTTTGGAAAGACTGAAGCCGGTTTCAGATGATAAGCACCAACATTCTGAGCTTGCAGAGGGTGCATTTGTCTGTCTTTTGCAATAAGTCAAGTCTTGGTGGGGAAAGCCAGTGAGTGAGTACAACACTGCTTGCAAGGCCACTGCTGGTAGTTGGGGTGGGGGTCCTGCCCCCTTTTCAGCAGTACTGTGGGTTAAACACCCCAGTGCTCAGAAAACCTGCAGCTCAGAAGTGATTTAATGGGCTGAGTTTTACAGCTCCTCCCACCCATCCAGATTTGAAGGAGTCTGGTGGCTTGTTAGAGGAGGGAGAGGTTGCACTTAATGGAAAAACCGCACATTTCCATTCTGGCCTCAAGCCCCCTGGATGCCCTGTGTGCACCACAAAGCGGGGCTTTGTCTCTGTGTTTTGCAGAAACCTGCACCTATGGGGGAGAGGCTGTGCGTGGTGCCAGAGCCATTGCCTAGCCTCAGATCATAGGGCCCTTGCAGGTCCTCCATCCCTGGGCGTCTCCAGCTGCCTTTGGCCCAAAGGGGTGTGCATTTCAGCCTGGCTGCAGGGAGAGTCTCAAATAGGTACTACAGGTTTGGTAGTGGGACACCCTCTGTTCCACTATCAGACCTGTAGTCTAGCATCTACACTGGACTGTGGTCCTGTGTCCCAAGGCTGCCTTGGGACACAGGCAGGACCCTCCCCTACTCCCACCCCATCTCCAGCATAATTTCTTATGATGAAAAGAACTTGTTTGCTTCTCATTCACCCTGGATGGTAAGAGGAGTTTCTTCATCCCCTGCCAGAAGGCGAATGGAATTCCATGGAGCAAAAGGTGACGTCAGATGACCCACTTGAGAACAAGGGTGGAGGATTTAGGCCTCTAGAAATCTGCAAGGTGCTAAGCTCATAACAGGTTTCCCCAGAGGATCAGCTCTATCCCACTTCCCCTGGAGAAGTGGCTCCAGTGCCTGGAAGGGGTGTTTGCAAGTGTTCAGAGCTGGACAGGGAGGACCCAGCCCTCGGCCTGTGAGAGAATGTGAGGACGCTCACGTGGCCCTCTTGATCAAGCTGGGGCAAGCGCAGCAAAGCCACTCCGAGGCTGTGTTCTTGGCTCCGGCTTCTGCATTGCTACACCATTAGCTTCACTGATTTTCCACTCTGGCTCTGCCAGGCCCGCTCCCTGAAGTCAGGGAGGAGGAATTTCTCAGGGAAGAACAAATGGCTGTCCAGAGATCTTGCTGCCAGTGGGGGAAGGGAGGGATCCCAAACAAAGACTCTGTCAGGGTTTCCATCACCTGGTTCCTGTGACTACCTGGAGTCGGGTCAGCAGGAACTGGAGAGACAGCATCAGGGATTCTTTGGGAACCTGTGGCCCCAGCGCGGAGGGGTGTTTGCTCCTGGCCAGGCAGAAGCAGTGAGTGATGGCTTGTGTCTGGGCGGTGATGGATGGCCCTGGGAGAAGTGAGTCCTGGGGAGTCATTATCCGGGAGGGCGAGGTCTGGGGTCAGAGAGCCCGACCAGCAGCTGGCCCTATTTTCACAATGCCTCGTTCCTCCGGGGCCACTGGGGGCTCCAACTCACCCTGTAGACACCACCTTTGCCTCTTTCTTCCTTCCCTGAGGCTTGGAAATGAGACAACTGTTTCCCTGTTGACCGGGGAAGTCCAGCTGCTCTCATTCTCCTGGGCTCCTGAACGGGGTGGCCCAGGCCTTTCTCCTGGGCCTGGCTCTTTCACCAACTTGCAGGCAGGCAATCCCTTCTCCCCACCCACCATACTCCCCAGCCCCACTGCACCCTAAATAATTAAGCTGAAAGCTAACTGCCCTACCTGGATCTGAAGGGCCTGGGCTAAATCCCAAACTGTTTCCTCCTAGGAGAAGCCTGCTGGAGTCTGGGCCACTTCTGACCTTGGGGTTTGCTCTGACTTACAGCTGGTGGCAGCCAAGTAGCAGGGCCAATTGCCCTAACCCCGCCTCCCCGGTAGTGGGCCTGTTGCCTCTTAGCATTGCCAGTGTGGCACCAAGAGACATTGAACTTCTACCCTCAGAGTTCCCTCCCTTCTCCTGTTTCTTGGCTCACAACAGTTCTTGCCTTTCCACTTGCCAAACAGGTATCTACTGCCTTCATGTAAAGCATTTGTGCCCTGCAAACTAGGGGCTGTGGGGTGAGGGCTCCGTGTAGCTGGTTTCAGGCACTGAGAAAGATCCACCCTGGCAGAGCTTGAAACTCCACGCCCTCTCCTCGTTCACATGCTGTGGCGTGGCTGAGCCTCCCGGGATGGGTTGTGTAAAAGGAGAATGGTGGGGTGGGGGCTGTGCCATTTGTGTTCCCAGGCCCTGGACATGGAGACACATGGAGCCTGAAGTGGGTGAGAGGGTCAAGGAGTTCCGCAAAGAGTAGACTTAGTGGTTACGAGGTTGGGCAGGGAAAGAGGTCAGAAACAGCAACACTGAGGTTTCTAGGAGTTAGCCAACAGTGAACATTGAATTCAGAGCTTAGCCCTTCCTTACTTTTCTCTAGGATCAAAAACTAGCTTCTGGCTAATGGTCCATTCATTCACTGATTTTTTTTCACTCATTCATTTATTCATTCATCTAGTCAAGCAAGTCTCTTCCTTTTTCTGTAAATACAATGTATACTTTATACATTGTTTTATCCTGGTCCCTTAGCTGGAAATATCTGTTCCTGTCCTTTTCTTCCTTTTCACTTTTTATAATTCCTGCTCAAATCTTAGTTTAAGGTTTAGCTTGGGTTTAGATTAAAGCTTAACTTAAGGGCCACCTCCCTTTTGAAGCCTTCCCCTATCTCCAAATTAATTACCCCATTTTTTCTCTTTTTCTTTTTTCTGTGTTTTTTTTTCTCCTGAGACCTAGTCTCGCTCTGTTGCCCAGGCTAGAGTGCAGTGGAGTGATCATGGCTCACTGCAGCCTCAACCTCCTGGGATCAAGCGATCCTCTGGCCTCAGCCTCCTAAAGTGTTAGGATTACAGGCATGAGCCACCATGCCCTTTTGAGATGTAGTCTCGCTTAGTCATCCAGGCTGGAGTGCAGTGGCGCGATCTGGGCTCACTGCAACCTCTGCCTCCCAGGTGCTAGCGATTCTTCTGCCTCAGCCTCCCGAGAAGCTGGGATTACAGGCACCCACCACCATGCCCAGCTAATTTTTGTATTTTTTGTAGAGATAGGTTTTCGCCATGTTGGCCAGTCTGGTCTTGAGCTCCTGACTTCAAGTGATCCACCCGCCTCAGCCTCCCAAAGTGCTGGGATTACAGGCGTGAGCCACCACACCTGGCCTCTTTTTAACTTTCATTCTAACACTTACTTTACTCTGCCTCACATTATGTGGAGTTTTAAATAGATGTCTGTTTACTCCACTAGAGCAAAGTTCTCTATAGTCAGCAAGTATATCTTTATCACTCTTTTAAAAACATTAGTGTTTAGGCTGGGCGCGGTGGCTCACTCCTGTAATCCCAGCACTGGCCAGCCTGGCGAAACCCTGTCTCTACTAAAAATACAAAAATTAGCCAGGTGTGGTGGCACGCACCTATAATCCCGTCTACTCAGGTGGCTGAAGCAGGAGAATCACTTGAACCCGCGAGGCGGAAGTTGCAGTGAGCCGAGATCGCACCACTTCACTCCAGCCTGGGCAAAAGAGTGAAACTCCGTCTCAAAAAAAAAAAAAAAAAAAAAAAATTGGTGTTTTGTTAGATAATCTGGGTTCATCTTTCAAAATTCAGAAAATACAGACCTGTAAAGAGGAAAAGAAAGACTCCTATAATTCCATCATTCAAAAGCAATCACTGTTAACTGAATTTATTATTTTAGACTTTTTTCTTGCATTTATGTAAACCTGACTTTTCAGAATTAGGATTTATACTGTATACGATGTTTTGTGACTGATATCAGCATTTAGAGCCATACAGAGAATGTTTTTCATTATGCTTAAGAACTACATAATGTTCCATTGTGTGGGTGTACAAAATTGATCCAGTTCTCTACATTTGGGCATTTAGGTTATTTTCAATAGTTTGCATTCAATAGAACATATTCTTACAAATAAAATCTGTCCATGTATCCAAGGATAGTTCCATTTGTTTTAAGTTTTGATTTTATCACTATTACATCACTATACCAAATATCCCCCAAAAGATTATACCAGTAAATGTCTTTTAAAATATAATAATAAATACCAGCCAGGTGCAGTTGCTCACACCTATAATCCCAGCACTTTGGGAGGCCGAGGCAGGCAGATCACTTAAGGTCAGGAGTTTGAGACCAGCCTTGGTAACATGGCGAAACCCTTCTCTACTAAAAATACAAAAATTAGCTGGTCATGGTGGCGGCCACCTGTAGTCCTAGCTACTCAGGAGGCTGAGGCAGGAGAATAGCTTGAACCCAGGAGGTGGAGGTCACAGTGAGCTGAGATTGCACCACTGCACTCCAACCTGGGCGACAGAGCAAGGCTCGGTCTCAAAAGTAATAATAATAAATATCATCTCCACACTCTGCATGCTTGACATTTTCCCATTTTTACAATGATTCCATAGACATAGGTTTTATGACCATAATCAGATGAGTAAACTGAGGTTTGAGGGGTTAAGTAACCTATCTTAAGTTTATATAGTGGGTGAGGGGTGGAACTAGGATTTAAACTCAGGTGGTTCTGCTATAGTTTTTTTTTTCCCATTGTATTACACTATTTTTCTATATCAAATTGGGTTTCCCCACAAAATCTAGGTGGACCAACTTCTGAATGTAAACATTGCTGGCTCAGTCCCCTTTGTCTCACAGGAGTCAGGCATCCCCTCCCTTTGTCAGGTGTGTGTGTGTGTGTGTGTGTGTGTGTGTGTGTGTGTTTGCTTGCAGTAATATCTCCTGTGGCATTCTGTAGAGGTTACACATCAGTCACAGGTCTGTGAGCTGCCTTAATGAACAAGGTTCCCTAGCCTAGAATAATCAATGGAACAAAATCCCCATGGACGCTGCCATTTCCACTGTTGCCAGAGACCTACTTGGAGAAGGTTCCCAAGGTGTCAGATCCGACACTTGAGTTTTCTTTATAGGTCACAGTTAGCCTAGAATGTGTGGTAGGGGTATTGCCTGGACGCATAAACTAGATTGCTTCTAATATGGATGTGGTCCAACAATCTCTGATGAATGGAAGTAAACATATCAAAAGCTTCAGAGGCTGGGACATTAACATTTTTTTGAGGCTACTAGTGTTTTTTTTAAATAATGAAGAAGGGCCAGGCGCAGTGGCTCACACCTGTAATCCCAGCACTTTGGGAGGCCGAGGTGGACAGATAGAATGAGCTCAGAAGACCCGCTCGGGCAACATGGCATAAACCCCATCTCTACAAAAAATACAAAAAATTACCTGGGCATGGTGGTGGGCGCCTGTAATCCCAGCTACTCGGGAGGCTAAGGTAGGAGGATCACCTAGGCCTGGTGTGGTGGGTCACACCTGTAATCCTAGCACTTTTGGGAGCCGAGGTGGGCCTGAGCTCAGGAGTTCGAGACGAGCCTGGGCAACACGGTGAAACCCCGTTTCTACTAAAATACAAAAAACTAGCCGGGTGTGGTGGCGGGCGCCTGTAATCCCAAGTACTCGGGAGGCTGAGGCGGGAGAATCGCTTGAACCAGGGAGTCAGAGGTTGCAATGAGCCGAGATTGTGCCACTGCACTGCAGCCTGGCTACATAGCAAGACTTCCTCTTAAAAAAAAAAAAAAAAAAAATGGTGGGAGAGGGCTGAGTCAGTTTGCCTTGGAGGCATGGGGGAGGAGAAGGATGTGAACAGGGAAGTGATCTAAGAGCTTCCCTAGGAAGGAAGGACACCCTTTTCCTGGAATGCTCTCCTGCTCTGCCACAGCTTTCAGTCAATTATCACTGCCTTTAGAATGCTGATCAGCACTCCAGCCCTTCAGAAGTGTCCTTCTGCTCCTCTGGTGTCAAACTCCAGAGTTTACTTTTGGAATTAAGGTTTATTTTCCTTAGGTTTTAGGAAGTAGCTTTTGAACCTTAGAAGAGTCAGTTTCCTTTACTAACTACTGAATGAAGTTAGGCATTCAAAACTTGGGTAGTCATGATTTGAAGTGTCACTTGCAGCCAGGCACAGTGGCTCACCTGTAATCCCAGCATTTTGGGAGGTTGAAGCGGGCAGATCACCTGAGGTCAGGAGTTCAAGCCCAGCCTGGCCAACATAGTGTCTCTACTAAAAATATTAAAAAAAAAAAAAAAATAGGCGGGCGTGATGGCAGGCGCCTGTAATCCCAGCTACTCTGGAGGCTGAGACAGGAGAAGCACTTGAATCCAGGAGGCGGAGGTTTCAGTGAGCCAAGATTGCACCATTGCACTCCAGCCTGGGCAACAGAGTGAGACTCCGTTCCCCAAAAAATGAAATGTCAATTTCATTGAGACTGTATGAATGCCTGACATGCACTTGAAAGTGATGTTTATTTTATAATTTTAGCCCTTCTTCACTACCCCAAGCTCCCAATGCATTTAAAAAATTTATTGGCCTAGCCATTCTCATGGGGTAATATATCGTGACCATCAAAAGATGACACTAAAGTGAATCCTCCATGTATAGCTGGGCTTTCTGCCAGCCTTAGATTCTGGAGAAGCACCCCAGGCCAGGGAGAACGGGTGAAGAGGAGAAGCATTTATTGAAGGTGCTGGTAGCCGGAGCCCTGAGACCAACACAGAATCGTTTTTTCTGAAGGACAACTCAAGGACAGTTGAGGGCTCTTCACTTCCCTCACATCAGAGGGAGCTTTGTGCTCACGATGGGCACGGAAAGGGATACCAGTAAGCGATGCCCCTCTATCATCTCACAAGATCCAGCTGAAACAGGACATTGGTTAGGGCTGGGACAGGGTCAGTCAGCCTTCTCATTTTACAGTGGAGGAAGCTGAGGCTTGAGAGGGGAGGTGACTTGCCTGAGGTCACACAGTAAGTGATCAGCTGTCATCTGAGTGATTTCTTCAGGTACTCTCTCTGGCTGGACCCAGCCAGTGACAACTACCTGTGGCTCAAGCTGAGTTTGGGACTAAATGGTTTTACAAGGACCTCAAAGTATACTCTCTCTCTTCTAGTAGGACATGGGGAATACTGACTTCGCTGAGAGTAAGGGCTCTTTTCCCAGGATTGTTCTAGATCCCCAGATCACTGGAACCCTGAGCATAGATACTAGGCTTTAGCTTCCTGGCTACCACAGAGCCACACACTCTCAGGTAGAAAAATCCCTAAACTGGCTGGGCATGGTGGCTCATGCCAGTAATCCCAGCACTTTTGGAGGCCCAGGCAGGTGGATCACCTGACGTCAGGAGTTCAAGACCAGCCTGGCCAACATGGTAAAACCCTGTCTCTACAAAAAAAAAAAAAAAAAAAAAAATTTAGCCACGCGTGGTGGCAAGTGCCTATACTCCCAGCTGCTTGGGGGGCTGAGGTGGGGGGATCACTTGAGCCAGGGAGGTGGAAGCTGCAGTGAGCTGAAATCATGGCACTGTTCTTTAGCCTGGGCTACAGAATGAGACCCTGTCTCAAAGAAAAAAAAAAAAAAACCCGAACCATGTTTTTAATTTCTTAAAACTGAGAGTACTAAATGCTCAACGTTCATGTTGTGTGCATAAAAGTGAGACTGAAGGATGAATGTGTGGTGTATGGATAGATGGGATGTGAATGAAGCAGTCTCTGGGTCCAAGCTCTTCTGGAAATTTGTGGAACAGACCAGTGGTCCCAGATTTTTAGATTTCATAGGCCAGTAAAATTTCCCTCCAGATTTTTGGAACCAACAAAGGATCATCAACTTTTTTGCCAAGTAAGAACGTTTTTAATAAACTAATGCTGCCTGCTACCATCACAACCTGATTCTTTTTTTTTTGAGACAGTTTCATTCTTGTTGCCCAGGCTGGGGTGCAATGGTGTGATCTCAGCTCACTGCAACCTCCACCTCCTGAGTTCACGCAGTTCTCCTGCCTCAGCCTCCTGAGTAGGTGGGATTACAGGCATTCGCCACCACACCTGGCTCATTTTGTATTTTTAGTAGACACGGGGTTTCTCCATGTTGGTCAGGCTGGTCTCGAACTCCTAACCTCATGTGATCCGCCCACCTCAGCCTCCCAAAGTGCTGGGTTTACAGGCGTGAGCCACCGAGCCCAGCGCCATCTAATTCTTTTGTTGTGGTAAAATATATGTAACATAAAACTAACCATTTTAACTATTTTTATTTTTTTAAGTTAAATTGATTATGTAATGTTTTTGAGACAGGGTCTCACTTTGTCACCCAGGCTGGAGTGCAGTGTTGCTATCTCAGCTCACTGCAGCCTCGACCTCCCGGGCTCAAGAGATCCTCCCACCTCAGCCTCCCAAGTAGCTGGGACCACAGGTGCACGCTACCATGCCTGGCTAATTTTGTTCTTCTTTTTTTTTTTTTTTTTTTTTTTTTGTAGAGATGAGGTCTCACTTTGTTGCTCAGGCTGATCTCTAACTCCTGGACTCAAACAATCCTCTCACCTCAGCCTCCCGAAGTATTGGAGTTAAGAGATGTGAGCCACTGTGCCCGGCCAATTTTTAAATTTGTAATTGAAGCATAATGGTTATGTATAATCGTCGGGTACGGTATGATGTTTTGATCCACGCACACATTATGTAACGACCAAATCATGGTAATTGCTGTATTGTATCCATCACTTTAAATATTTATCATTTCTTTGTGGTGCATTTTCACCATTTTTATGTATACAGTTTTGTAGCATAAAGTTTATTCACGCTGTGTAGCCATCACCACCATCCATTTCACCTTCCCTGACACCCTACCTGTTCAACGCTAACTCCCCCTTCTCCCCTCTTCCAGCCCCTTGGTAACCACTATTCTACAGCTTTTCATTTTCAAAGTATGTTTTATTGTCTTTAGTCTCATCGTGTGAAACCTTAAGAGAATTTCTTTACGGTGGAGAAAAAGTAACTTTATGAAGCCCATTCCTTTCTCTACTCTGGAGAGGCTGGTGACCCAGCCCTACCATTGCAGGAATGAGACGGGATTGCGGGGATATGGCGGGCACTTGGGGTGCTGAGAGTCCAGGTGAACTGTGAGCTCAAGCACCCATGGCGGTCTTGGGGGACCAGAAGACACATCCTGAAACAGCTGAAGCCTCTACTAATTCATCAGCAAGTTTAGGGAGCGGCAACTTTTCCCTGCCCAGCTGCTGGCGTTTCCTTCCCCATACAATTTCTGCTGAGTTTGGGGGAGGGGAGGTTGTTCGAGAGGCCCCGGCTGGGAGAGGTGGGGGGAGGGCGATACATTCTTTTCCTTAAGGAACCTGACCGAACTTTAAGGTCAGAGCTCAGTGGAGAGTGGGAGCTGCAGGGTTACCTCTTTGCCGTTGATTCATCTCTCCACCCTCCCCCACTCTTAATGATCTTTCCATTACAGAACCCAGACCAGGAAGTGCGTGACAGGTCGCAGCTGCAGACACATGGCTGGGAGGCCTGGGCTCCGGGCCAGTGGTGGGAGAGTCTGAGCTCCCCTCCAGCAGTGGGACCCCTACACACACACACACACACACACACACACACACACACACCACTTTAACAACTTGGTGGAAGATGTTCTTTCTTATGGACTGTCACAGGTGATGACGAGTTGGACTTTGCTTTGAGTTTAGGATGTGATTTATATTATAATAAAGGCAGGAGAAGACACTCCCCCCGCCCCGGTCCAACCTGAGTGTTTAGATCCCCCCAACTTACAGTCCACCTAAGTGGTCCTTACCAGATCCTGGGAGCTTTCTATTATCGTGCAGATGCCCCAACTTCTTTTCCCAAAATAGGACCCACCCAATATGGCCTTAGAAGCTTCCCAAGGTATCCGGGGCAGTTGCTAGTCACAGTCTTAATGTCTCCGAAATAGTATGTTTTCCTCTCTATGTTTCTATTAAAATGTCAGCCCCAAAACATGTTTCTGGGTGGAGGTCTAGGTGCAACAGCACAGCCTTTGCAAATACAGATAGACTTGGGTTCAAGTCATAATAGATGAGTTGAGCCTCTCATTTTTCAGTCTTCATTGGGGATGGCTCTTTCCATTTGCAAGTTGTTCAGGAAATGTTAATTGACCCTAAACTGTGTCCTAGGGGGCAGTTGTCACACAGGAGTTTCTGTCTTCACCGCCAGCTGTGTCCTTGGCTTCCTTCCCTGAATCTGCCAAGGCTGGATTCTGGTGCCAAATGTGAAATGGTGACACAAACTTCTAGGAACTGTGAGCTTGGACGGCCCTCCTCCATAGCCGCAGGGCATCTACCTTTGCTCTTCTTGGATGAGTGAATGAACTTCCCTCTTTCCAGAGCAATGCTTTCTTCCTGTTTAGATAGGAGGGAGAGAAGCAAAGTGTATTGGGAATAGGTTGAGCAAAAGAGTGTAGTAAGAGTTTTCTGTACAGCTCTGTCCTTAATGTATCAGTAAACAATAGGGTGAGAACTTTTGCTGGGGAGAGAGGAAGGAGGGAAATTTCTTTTAAGACAACTCTTGGGTGCATTCCTTTGTTAATCACTTAATTACAGCCCTTCTCCCAGTGAGGTAGTGAACTCCCCATTGTGAGAGGTAGGGAGGAGGTGGGGGACACTGGTGCTGATTGGAGAAAGGTGGCAAAATCCCTAGGGGAAAAAAAGTACAGATTTGAAGGAGGCATCAGATGAATCCGTGCATAGAAGCTTGAGCCCCAAACTCAGTTCTCAGGCTGCATTATCCTTTACGACACCCAGAGTCCCTCTGTCTTTTAAGATCCACACACAACTCTCCAGGCCAATAGCTCTTTCTGCCTGCGATTCCCAAGTGGGATTCTACACGTGTCTTGCTGCCCAGCTCGGGGGGATCTGTTTTTGGGGGGTCTCGGGGCGGGTGCAGGGTCCTGGCTGTGGCTTTGGCTAGTGCAGGCGGCTCGGCACTAAATTACAGTGACGAGGTGGGACACACAAAAGGCCGAAATCTTTTTTTAATAAAAACAAAACAAAACTCTGGGCCCCAAGCCCCTGGGCTGCTGAATGGCCATGGCTTCCTGTCAGGATTAGCCGGGCTGCCTGGGCCTGTGTGCTCGGCCTTTCTCCTCAGGAAATACCTTTAGTAAGCCCCGGTGGGGTCCCCATGGCAACGCGCGGGGGGACCTGCTGGCAGAGGCCATTCAGCCTGCCATTGTCCCCCGGCCCCTTTGTTGTGAGCTTTATTGCCGGCCCTCTGGCAAACACAGCAGTTTGCACCGTTTTGTCAGGCTGAATGTGGAGTTTTTACATTTTAATGGGCTCTTCTGGCAGTGGCCCATTTGCATGCAAAATGTCCCTTCTTACTCTTTTCACTTTCTTCAATTTAAAAAAAAAAAAAAAAGCCCTTCTCCACATCCCCTGGGTCGGGGGGCTGGTGGACGCCATTGGCCCTGGGTGTCAGGCCCTGCTAATTGATTTGGTGCTCCCGGCTCTCTTTCCACACATACCTGTGCCCCCCATTTTTGCAGCTCTCCTTCTATTTGGGGACTCCGAGAGTTGAGAGAAACACATTTTTGGGGCTCTCTCCACCCAAACCCTTGTAGGATGGCAGCTGTGACCCGGGATTTCGGTGAGATGCTTCTGCACTCTGGCCGGGTCCTGCCAGCCAAAGGTAAGTTTTCAGTTCCATTTCAAAGCCAAAATAATGTAATAAAAAAACCTCTGCAGAGGGCCCCCGGAGCCCCGCTGCGCTGTTCTGTGCTCCTTTTAAGTTGCTTTCAAAGCCACCCCGAGTTCCTCCCCCACCCACAATTGCCCCCTCATTTATCTCTGGGGAGTTTATACCAAGACTGTAAACATTCCTGGACCACCAGTTTCCCCCATGTTGCTGAGGAGTTTAGCCCTTCTCTCGTAATTTTCTTAACTCAGAAATCAAAAAGATGGAATAGGGATGATAGAAATTGCTACCCTGAGACATCATGCTAATGGAGGATGCCTGGATTTTGTTGGGGGCCAGTTATCCAAGCCCTAAGCCCTTTGGAGTGTAGAACATAGAGTAGGTAATACAAATACTTACTGTCAGCCCAGCACCCCAGCAACATGAGTAAGTGCAAGACACAGGCATGAACATTTTCAGCTCTAGGGAAAGGCACATTCATGTTGGGGAGAGGTGGAGAATGCAGTTTGGCCAGTCTCAGAAGAGTGAGTTTTAAGGCCTAGGAAAGTGATGAGATGATTGCTTGTTGGAGAGAGAGAAGGAGAAAGGCATTTAGGGGAAGAAAAGGAAAATCAAAGGAGCAGTGAGGATATTGGCTCCACTGGGGAGGTGGGACTGGGGTAGTGGCCGAACCAGGGGTGGGAGAGGACGTGGTTGAGAGGCTCCAGACCAGCTGGGGCTGTCATGGAGTGTTGGGGGTCTGGAGCAGTCAGGACTTGAAAGCCGGGACCCTTGTGAGCCCTGTGCAGTCCTGAGGATGTGGCCCAAGGGGGAGGGCGGACCAGCTCTTTTGCCTCGTGTTCTTAATCTTCTCAGTGGGTCATCGGGGGTCATCAGCTGTAAGCTGTAATCAACAGTGAGGGGCTCGAGAAGAGAAGGTGTCAGGTGACTGCTGGGGATTGAGCTGAGGACAGGAGAGGCAGGGTGCTGTCTCCTGTGGCCCAGGCAGAGTGGCACAGACCTGGAGTGGGCCACCCCTCCTCACCCCATGTGCTGCGACAGTGCTGGCTGGACTGAACCCTGGAAGAGTACCTGGACACAGTGGAGGGGCCAGGACCCAGCAGATGCAGCCTCTAGAGCTTGTCCCTGTTTTGTGACTTTGGGAGCCATTTTTCCATGTTTAAATGGGAAGGAACACAAGTCACCTGGACACGAGGAAGCAGGCCCTATGAAATACTAAGTGCAATGCCAAAACAGGGCATTGTTACTGGTCTTGAGTCTGCCACAATCACAATGAACACCTCCCCCATTTTCTCACCTGCCACATTTGGACAGCCAAGCCTGCTGGACTCGCAGGGGCAGGAGAGTGCATTTTATAATTAAAAGCACTCAACTGTAAGGTAATGATTGATACGAGCTATGGGCTTGAGGAAATGAGGGAAGGAGGGGAGGATAAGGCCAAAGCAACCAACTTCAGAATCTCACGGGAGGAGGTAGGATGCAGGGGGTGCCATTAGACAGAATCAAAGGGCTGAACCAGAAGGGCTTCCTCACCTGGGGAAGTCAAGACACTGTGAAGATTGAGGCTACCTTGCAAAGCGGTAAAGCTGGACTCTGGATGTATGATGTATGTGGATTCTGGAGAACCAGGCTACCTGTGTTTGAATCCCAGCTCTGCCACTTAACAACCTAGCTGGGCCATCTTGGACTAATCCCAAATCTTTCTGTGCCCCAGTTTCCCCCTCTGAAGATAATAATTCCTTTTTTTTTTTTTTTTTTTTTTTTTTGAGACGGAGTCTGGGTCTGTCACCCAGGCTGGAGTGCAGTGGTGTGATTTCGGTTCACTGCAACCTCTGCCTCCCAGGTTCAAGTGATTCTCCTGCCTCAGCCTCCTCAGTAGCTGGGATTACAGGCGTGCACCACCACGCCTGGCTAATTTTTTGTATTTTTAGTAGAAATAGGGTCTCACCATGTTGGCCAGGCTGGTCTCAAACTCCTGATCTCAGGTGATCCACCCACTTCGGCCTCCCAAAGTGCTAGGATTACAGGCATTAGCCACCGCACTGGGCCCGAAGATAATAATTCTAACTCTTAAATACTTCACAAGATTCTAAGTTAACACATGCTGAGAACTATGCTGGTATGTAGTAAGCCTCCGCATCCGTAGGATAGAAATCATAGTAGGATCAACCTCATAAGTTTCCTATGAGGATGAAATGGGAGGGTCTGTGTTAAAAGCTTTGTGCAGCCTATGGGATATAGTGAGCGTGCTGGAAATATTGGCCAGTAGTAGTATTGGTGTTTACTCAGATGTTTATGGATCCCTAGATAATATATGGGAAGGCACATGGTAAATTGCAAAGTGCTATGCAAATATGTTGTTATTCTTCACTGGGTTCCTGTTAAGTTGTGGGGTTTGGGGATGGATAACTTCCAGACCAGAGTGGCTGCTGTGGGACCAGGCTGGTGAAGCAGTATTTCAAAATACATTTTCAGGTGTGTTTGTCCATGTGGCATGAATGCCCTGCATTCATAGTCTCTGCAGAGAGGTATGTTCCCTGGGATATCTTTGGTGGCTCTGTTCTATCCCTCAACTTACAAATTGAAATCATTATTTGTTACTGTTTTCTCCCATGAACCTTCTGTTCCTGGCCAGCTGTACAGCCTGGCCTCATCTCCCACTGCCCCTCAGACCAGGGTACAGCCATGCCTGTAAGCACTTCATTCTCTTCTGTTCCCCCCAGACATTTCACTTCTCATCTAAATCCTCTCTTTTCCCTTCCCTGTCATTTTGTCCAACCTCTGCTCTCACTGCTGATACTTTCTTTATGTTTCATGACTTCAGAGCCTGTGCTAGACCTGCCTGTACTTGGTCCTGACATTCTCCATTTGTCTCATGTTGCAATATAAAATCTTCATCCATATTAAGGTGCTGTGCAAATCTTAGCACCCCTGTTAGGGCAAGACATATGCCTTCTGGGCCTTTGTTTCAGCCATTTCTCCTTGCACAGTGACAAGGGCTCCCAGAGTCACCTAATGGTAGCTATGTTGATGAAAGTTCCCTGACTCCTCCTTGGATTTTTGAGAACTGGGGTCTCATCTTGTCATAAGAATAGCAAGGTTTGTATGGGTTTGGGCCTCTGATGGTTCCCATGACTGGTGGAAGACACAGATTTAGAATCAAGAATTGGGAGGCCGAGGTGGGTGGATCACTTAAGTTCAGGAGTTCAAGACCAGCCTGGCCAACATGGCAAAACTCCATCTCTACTAAAAATACAAAATTAGCCGGGCGTGGTGGCGCTTGTCTGTAGTCCCAGCTACTCAGGGGACTGAGGCACGAGAATCATTTGAACCTGGGAGGCGGAAGTTGCAGTGAGCCAAGATCCCAGAACTGCCTTCTAAAATGACTGTGGGAGATTTTTGTCCAGTCCTGCTAGAAGCAAAATGCTGTACCTGTTGGCTTGTTGGAAGTACAAGCCTGCAGTATTTGGGGGGAAAGTAGGAAGGGAAGAGGGATTCAGTAGGGCCTCATTATCATTAATCGTGTTCCTGAACTTGAAAGCACCATGGGAAAATCCCCTCCCACCCCTGCCTCTGTCCTTTCTAGCTGCTTCCTTGAGGATTATCAAAAAGTGTGGGTCTCCGGTGGGCTCCTAATTCCTTCTTAGGGGATAGAGACACCTTAGAGAAGAAGGGTAGGTTTGATGTATGAATCCTTGTCACTCGCACTAAAAGGAGCACTGGTTGCAGCCTGCACAAATTCCCAAGGTCCACCCGCCAGCTGCTTTGACCCAGGAACCTGCGTGGTAATGAGATCAGCAGCCTGAGTTCTTGAACGATGTTCAAGGCAAACCCTAACCCTGACCTTCCCACTCCTGTTGATGAGAACGGTGACTCCATTCTATTGGCATCAAAGCATAAGGCCCCTTTTTTTTCACAATGCACTTTTTTTGTTGTTGTTGAGACAGTGTCTCTGTTGCCCAGGCTGGAGTGCAGTGGCAAGATTATAGCTCCTGCAGCCTTGAGCTCCTGGGCTCAAGGGATCCTCCCTCCTCTGCCTCCCAAGTGCCTGGGGACTACAGGCGTGCACCACTATGCCTGGCTAATTTTTTTATTTTTCGCAGAGACAGGGTCTCACTATGTTGCCAGGGCTGGTTTTGAACTCCTGGCCTCAAGCAGTCCTCCCACCTTGGCCTCCCAAAGGGCTGGGATTACAGGCATGAGCCACTGCACCCAGTCTGCAATGCACTGTTAACACATGGCACCTAGAGCCTGTAATAGTGAACAGCCAGTCTTTTTCAGCCTCAGGCTAGGTCACCAGGGAATCCAGATACCAGATGCCCTCCAGCCTCCATTCCCCACCTCATCTCTCAGGAAACAGATGCATAAAGCAAGTGTTTTGGTGCTGCTTCCCTCACAGCATATCCATGTGCATTTTGAGGACAACCTTTGTATCTGATTCCAATTAATCAGGTTCTCCAGGAGTTGGAATGTTGGTTTCAAGTGACTGAACAATAAAGTGGCTTTCTTCATCTTTCTTGGCCAGTCCAATAAAAGTGTCAGGTAGCTTTTCTCTTGCTAATGGACACCTAACGACACCCTGGCCTGTTGGTCTTGACCAGAGAAAGGCCAGCTCAGGGCAGCTGGAGCTGAAGAGGCAAGGACCTTTCTAATGAGGACATAAGTGAGGAACACTGGAAAGACCAAAAGAGAATAGAAAGTACTGACATGGTAGTTGCAGGGTGCTAGTGAGCAGTCATGCCCCCAAATCAGCCACCTTACATAGAACTCCCCAAATTCAGGGCCACTGGATGGGGTTGTGACGCAGTCAAGCAGGGAGGGCCCAGAAAGCATACAAGCAGTTGGTTTCATCTCCTATAAGAAAGTGGCATCATCCCTGCTTTGTAAACGGAGAACCTGACACACACCAAGAGCACTCCTAGCCGTGGAAAAAAGCCGCTAGAACCCGAGGTTAGTCTGATTTTTGGTTCCTCTGAAAATTAGCTTTTGCTGGATGCTAGATTCAGTTCTGGACTTACTGAGTAGTCTCTGGGTTTTTGACATTGTTAGGCACTGTGGGAAAATTATAACAGGTACGTCTGTGCTGAGTTGCTTGCTAATTCCTAGGAGAGACTTGGACATTTTGGACAATTAAGAAGCAATACAGGCCAGGCACGGTGGCTCACGTCTGTAATCCCAGCACTTTGGGAGGCCGAGGCGGGTGGATCATCTGAGGTCAGGAGTTCGAGACCAGCCTGACCAGCATGGTGAAACCCCATCTCTACTAAAAATACAAAATTAGCCGGGCGTGGTGGCACATGCCTGTAATAATCCCAGCTACTCGGGAGGCTGAGGCAGGAGAATTGCTTGAACTGGGGAGGCAAAGGTTGCAGTGATCCGAGATCACGCCATTGCACTCCAGCCTGGGCAACAAGAGTGAAATTCTGTCTCAAAAAAACAAACAAACAAAAAGAAGCAATACAGCTCTTTGAGAAAGATGCAGTCATAAGTGGTGCAGAGTTGCAGTCCGCCCACTCCTGCTCCTCACTCACCGCTGTTCCGAACAAGTCAGCCAGGAAGCCGCACTGCACCAAGGCTCTTAAAGATACCAAAAAACACCTGTGAAGCTGGAGGTGACCATTCACCAAATTCAAATCCCTCTAATGATCCGCAGCGTAAAATCCCTGGAGAAGGTGTGTGCTGACTTGATTCAGAGGAGGAAAGGAAAAGAATGTCTAGGTGAAGGGACCAGTTTGAATGCCTGCCAAGACTTTGAGAATCACTATAAGAAAATCTCGAGTGCTCAATGGCGCCCAGGCTGGAGTGCAGTGGCGTGATCTCGGCTCACTACAACCACCTCCCAGCCGCCTGCCTTGGCCTCCCTAAGTGCCGAGATTGCAGCCTCTGCCTGGCAGCCACCCCGTCTGGGAAGTGAGGAGCGTCTCCGCCTGACTGCCCATCGTCTGGGATGTGAGGAGCCCCTCTGCCTGGCTGCCCAGTCTGGAAAGTGAGGAGCGTCTCTGCCCGGCCGCCATCCCATCTAGGAAGTGAGGAGCACCTCTTCCCGGCCGCCATCACATCTGGGAAGTGAGGAGCGTCTCTGCCCGGCCGCCCATCGTCTGAGATGTGGGGAGCACCTCTGCCCTGCCGCCCCGTCCGGGATGTGAGGAGCGTCTCTGTCCGGCCGCCCCGTATGAGAAGTGAGGAGACCCTCTGCCTGGCAACCGCCCCGTCTGAGAACTGAGGAGCCCCTCCGCCCGGCAGCCACCCCGTCTGAGAAGTGAGGAGCGTCCTCCCTCCTCGTCCGGGAGGGAGGTGGGGGGGTCAGCCCCCCACCCGGCCATCTGCCCTGTCCGGGAGGTGAGGGGCGCCTCTGCCCGGCCGCCCCTACTGGGAAGTGAGGAGCCCCTCTGCCCGGCCAGCCGCTCTGTCTGGGAGGGAGGTGGGGGGGTCAGCCCCCCGCCCGGCCAGCCGCCCCGTCCGGGAGGGAGGTGGGGGGATCAGCCCCCCCGCCTGGCCAGCCGCCCCGTCCGGGAGGGAGGTGGGGGGATCAGCCCCCCGCCCGGCCAGCCGCCCTGTCCGGGAGGTGAGGGGCGCCTCTGCCCTGCCACCCCTACTGGGAAGTGAGGAGCCCCTCTGCCTGGCCAGCCCCTCTGTCTGGGAGGGAGGTGGGGGGGTCAGCCCCCCGCCCGGCCAGCCGCCCCGTCCGGGAGGGAGGTGGGGGGGTCAGCCCCCTGCCCGGCCAGCCCCCCCGTCCGGGAGGGAGGTGGGGGGGTCAGCCCCCTGCCCGGCCAGCCCCCCCGTCCGGGAGGGAGGTGGGGGGGTCAGCCCCCTGCCCGGCCAGCCGCCCCGTCTGGGAGGGAGGTGGGGGGATCAGCCCCCCGCCCGGCCAGCCGCCCTGTCCGGGAGGTGAGGGGCGCCTCTGCCCGGCCGCCCCTACTGGGAAGTGAGGAGCCCCTCTGCCCGGCCAGCCGCTCTGTCTGGGAGGGAGGTGGGGGGGTCAGCCCCCCGCCCGGCCAGCCGCCCCGTCCGGGAGGTGAGGGGCGCCTCTGCCCGGCCGCCCCTACTGGGAAGTGAGGGGCTCCTCTGCCTGGCCACCACCCCATCTGGGAGGTGTACTCAACAGCTCATTGAGAACGGGCCGTGAAGACAATGGCGGTTTTGTGGAATAGAAAGGGGGGAAAGGTGGGGAAAAGATTGAGAAATCGGATGGTTGCCGTGTCTGTGTAGAAAGAGGTAGACATGGGAGACTTTTCATTTTGTTCTGTACTAAGAAAAATTCTTCTGCTTTGGGATCCTGTTGATCTGTGACCTTACCCCCAACCCTGTGCTCTCTGAAACATGTGCTGTATCCACTCAGGGTTGAATGGATTAAGGGCGGTGCAAGATGTGCTTTGTTAAACAGATGCTTGAAGGCAGCATGTTCGTTAAGAGTCATCACCACTCCCTAATCTCAAGTACCCAGGGACACAAACACTGCGGAAGGCCGCAGGGTCCTCTGCCTAGGAAAACCAGAGAACTTTGTTCACTTGTTTATCTGCTGACCTTCCCTCCACTATTGTCTTGTGACCCTGCCAAATCCCCCTCTGCGAGAAACACCCAAGAATGATCAATAAAAAAAAATAAATAAATAAAAATAAAAATAAAAAATTAGTAAAAAAAAAAAAAAAAGAAAAAAAAGAAAATCTTCTTGTGGTGAAGGTTCAGAGACATGGATCGTTTCCAGATGAGAATCCACAAGCTACCCACTGACTTGCACAGTCCTTCTGAGATTGTTAAGCAGTTGACTTCCATCAGTGTTGAGCCAGGAATTGAGGTGGAAATCACCATTGCAGATGCTCAAAGTCAACTATTTTAATAAACTGATTAGCGGTTGTTATAAAAAAAAAAAAAAGCAGCAGCAATATGGGTTGAGCGCAGCGGCTCACACCTGTAATCCCAACACTTTGGGAGGTCAAGGTGGGTGGGTTGCTTGAGTCCAGGAGTTCAAGACCAGCCTGGGCAACATTTGAAATTTTAACTTATTTTTTAAAAAAGAAAGAAACATTATACCCAATATCTGTCAATTGATGACTGCAATGTGGTATGTCTACACAATTGAATATTATTAGGTCATTAAAAGGAACAAAGTGCTGATTCTATGCTATAACATGGAGGAAGTTTGAACACATGCTAAGTGAAAGAAGCCAGTCACAAAAGATCACATATTGTATGATTCCATTGATATGAAATATCTAGAATAGCCAAATCCATAGACAGAAAG
The DNA here is from genome assembly GCF_029289425.2 of Pan paniscus. Lineage (NCBI taxonomy): Eukaryota > Metazoa > Chordata > Mammalia > Primates > Hominidae > Pan > Pan paniscus. The sequence continues at coordinate 56,997,806 of NC_073256.2, read as the reverse complement.
CAGATTAGTGGTTGCTTAGACTGGGGATAGGGGATGGAGGAGTGACTACTATGGGTCAGGCATTTTTTGAGGGGCGAGGGATGGTAAAAATGTTCTAAAGTGAGATTGTGGTGAATGATTGCACAACTCTGAATATACAAAAACCATTAAATGGATGAATATTACAGCATGTGAATTACCTGTCTGCTGTTTAAAAAAAATAGAAACAATACAAAATGGAATGTAATTGAGTGTGAATTTGTGTGGTTCAGGCGGTAACTGTTTTACAGAAAATTAGAGATGAGACATTGGTATAAACAAGGCTTCCTAGTTTCTTGTTTTGTTTTAAGACAGGGTCTGGCTGGGTGCGGTGGCTCACACCTGTAATCCCAGCACTTGCTAACTGAAGATGCAAGGACCGAGGCGGGCAGATCACTTAAGGTCTGGAGTTCAAGGACAGCCTGGCTAACATGGTGAAACCCCATCTCTACTAAAATGCAAAAATAAGCCAGCTATTGTGGCATATGCCTGTAGTCCCAGCTGCTCCAGAGGCTGAAGTGGGAAAATGGCTTGAACCTGGGAGGCAGAGGTTGCAGCAAGCCAAGATTGTGCCACTGCACTCCAGACTGGGCAACAAAGCAACTCTGTCTTAAAAAAAAAAAAAAGGGTCTTTGTCATCCCGTCCAGTGGCATGATCATAGCTCACCGTAGCCTCCAACTCCTGGGCTCAAGCAATCCTGTCTCAGCCCACTGAGTAGCTGGGACTACAGGCATGTGCCACCAAGTCTGGCTAATTTTTAAATTTTTTTGTAGAGACGAGGTCTCACTATGTTGCCTAGGCTGGTCTTGAACTCCTGGGCTCAAATGAGCCTCCTGCCTCAGCCTCCCCAAGTGCTGGGATTGCAGGCATAAGCCACTGCACCCAGCCCCTGGACGTTTTGGATGGTGGACTTTGAGTAGTTTGGGGTAGGAGGACTCTGGAGTGGCGCTGACAGTCCTCAGGAAGGAGTAAGCTTTGCTATGCCAGGGAGGATGCAGCCGTGCTGAAAGCATCCCAACTGGGGGGTTGTGGGGGGGGGCGCGGTTGGGGGGGGGCGCGGTGGGGAGGGACAGCCCCTGGTAGAGAGAATGGGGCTGGGTGGAGAGAGTGGAAGCCAATTGCAGGGAGTCTTGAAGGTGAGGCAGGGATGTGGATTTTATTCTGTACACAGGGTAGATTTTGATCAGGAAAATAATGTCAAGCACATGACAGCTTGGAAGCAGGAGTCTGAGCTGCAGCCCCAGGGAGGCCATTTAAAAGATTATCCCGGCTGGGCGCCATGGCTCATGCCAGCACTTTGGGAGGCCGAGGCAGGCAGATCACGAGGTCAGGAGCTTTAGACCAGCCTGACCAACATTCCCCTTCTCTACTAAAAATACAAAAATTAGCTGGGCGTCGTGGCGCATGCCTGTAATCCCAGCAACTCAGGAGGCTGAGGCAGGAGAATCACTTGAACCCGGGAGGCAGAGGTTGCAGTGAGCCGAGATCGCAGCACTTCACTCCAGCCTGGGCGAAAGAGCAAAACTCCCATCTCAAAAAAAAAAAAAAAATTATCCCGAGATGGTTCCGGTAAAGAGATAGGACAGAGCATACCTGAGCCACGTTTGGAAGGGAACTGGGGTCTAAACTTGCATCAGGAGGAAAGCGAGCTGGTTCTTGAGGCTTTTACAGATCACGTATAGTGGAGTTTTGTTTGCACGTTCTGGTTGGGACGGGCAGGAAGTTACGGATCCAAGCTGGTATCAGCTAGAGCGGGTCTCACCAGGGCCAGTGTTCCTTTGCTGCATTCTCTTGGGGGGAAATAAATGCCTGGGGGTTCTCTTTGCTACATTTTTGTCTTTGGGAGCTGCTTTTTTCTCTGGGATCGGCTGCAATAGGCCTTGTGATGCCAGAGGGTAAGAATTCAAGTTTACTCTTGACCAATGGGTTGCACAGATCACAAGCTGCAAAATATTTAATCACCGAGGTCATTTGAGGGAAATGAGATTTGATCAATAGAAGTGTCTGCTCTGTTCCTTAAGAGTTGAGTCTAAACTGCTTTTCTCCTACCTTCGTTTGGCAAAACCACAGACCATTAAAAATGGAAAGAATAACTTTTTCTAAGGCCCACAAAAGCTTATTTTTAATCAGTTGTGTGGTCTACTCACCTTTGTGGTGTTCCCCTTGACCGGACTCACAAAAATAAACGTGTGCAAGCCTAGTGGTTTCTGAGCCCTTTTAAAGCAGCACCCCTGTTTCTGACAACTCTTATTTAAGATAAAGCCCATGGGTCAATGCAGGACTGGGTCTGCAACCTTGGCCCCCCCAAGAGAAACCACTGTCAGTCCCTGTCAGTTGCTGATCACGATGCGCGGGACACCCATTTTCATTTTTAAGGTTTCTAGCGGAAGCCTGTTGAGCACTTGAGAAAGACCGTGTTTCAAGTAAGGGGGAGTGAAAGAGAAAAGGGAGAGTAGAAAGGAAGGCAGTGAAGAGCCAGGGTGACTGCACGTGTGGTATTTATTGAGCAAGCATTTCTTGAGCAACTCCTGGGCGCCAGGCATCATAGTAGGTGCTGGAGATTTAAAGGTACCGATGACACATCACCACACTCAGGTTCAGAAAGAGGACTGCCCTTCAGTGTGACAGGTGCCATGAGGGGGAGGGCACCTAACCCAGACTGGGAGTCAGCACCGCCCTGGGGGAGAAGTCACCAGCTAGGCTGAGACAGAAGAGTAAGTAGTGAGAGCTGGACAGAAAAAAAATCAGGGGCCCTGTGGCCACTGGGGCAGCCGTGAGCCACAGCAGGGGCTGAGGGAGAGCATGCTGTTTCAGAGCCTTATGCATCGGGGAGCGGCAGTCGCTCCACTGAGTCTCTTAGGGTGAACAAATGGTGAGAAAAGTCCTCTCCAAGGCTGTGGGCGGGATGTGGGTGGTAGGTGAGAGGTGGAAGATGCCAGGAGTACATTTGAACATCCTAAAAGGAAATAGAAAGTTCATTTCCCCTCATGAGTGCAGAGGGGTGTGCTCAGGAGATGGGTAACAGCCCAGGATGGTGAACTCAGGTGTGTCCGGGCCACGGGCCTTCTTGAACGCGTGCGGGAAGAGGCACTGGTCAGGGGAGGGACAGGTGCTCTTGGTGGTATCAGATCTTGTGAGGTGCAGACACCCCGGTGGGTCCAGTGCTCCCACCCAGGGACAGAGAAGGATGGGACACGGGGAGGGAGAGTGTATGGTGGGGGGCCTGAGGGTGTGCCCAGTCAGAGGGCTGAGGAGAAAGGACCTTTGTGTGCGACAGCTCCTGCTGCCAGAGCAAGTGTGGGTTTTATGGCAGCTGTGGCCTCCGGTCCTAATATAGTCAACAGCTCCAAATCCCCTGCCCTGACACCTGTTAGCGAGAGGTTCCCTGAGCTGACCTTTCCTTGGGCTGCCCCCCCACCCCCAGCATGTGCATCTGACGCGTCGAGGGCCAGACCCCCACCCTCTCCGAATCACACGCATCCTGGTCAGCCCCCAGTTGACAAATTGCCTTCTCTCGACTTGGGCAGGGGCTGCTGGGGTTTTGAGGGGCGGGGTTTGTTCAGCTGTTGCTAGGGAAGGGTGAGGCTGAGCTATCCCAAAGGAAATGGGGTGTTCCTCTGGCAAGTGGCAATCTTGGCAAAGAACTGAGCGTCTGGGGAGGGGGCAACTCCAGACACAAAGAAGTCCTGGGGAGGGCCGACCTTTCCCCTTAGGATGGGGGAAATGAAATGTGATCTGCTTAATGCTGCTACAGCTGCTTCCTAACTTTGCCTCTTTCTTCCTTTGACTTTTGGAGGAGTGGGATGGAAAAGAGATGGGGGTTCCCAGACAGCCAGCCATTTTCCCCACTGACCCATGCTCCAATTCCCACTGCCCTGGCTCAGTAGCCTCCAGTAAGTGATGCCCAGGATGGTGCGGCTCCATGTGGCCAGCATAATTCCCTTTGTCTCTCCCCTCCTCCCCTCTCCCTGTCTTCCTCTCTCGCCCCTTGGCTTCCCTTCCCGGCCCCGTGGTGGCTGCAGCCCAGCCCTGGGGAGCCCCTGTGGAAGTGGAGTCCTTCCTGGTCCACCCCGGTGACCTGCTGCAGCTTCGCTGTCGGCTGCGGGACGATGTGCAGAGCATCAACTGGCTGCGGGACGGGGTGCAGCTGGCGGAAAGCAACCGCACCCGCATCACAGGGGAGGAGGTGGAGGTGCAGGACTCCGTGCCCGCAGACTCCGGCCTCTATGCTTGCGTAACCAGCAGCCCCTCGGGCAGTGACACCACCTACTTCTCCGTCAATGTTTCAGGTTGGTAGCCAAGCCCTGCCCTTGCCCCTCCCTAGACCCACCCCCTCCAACCCTCTCTGCCAGTTTCAGGGGAAGGTGAACCTCCTCCCCCTCCGTGATCTGCCCCCACTCTGCTTCAGAAACTGCTGCCCACTAACATTGCTCCCTGCCTGCCGCGTGGCTTGGCTCTCAGAGAGGTGACTAGGTGGGGTGGGCCCCAGGGCCGGAGATCTGGGGCTTCCAGGACACACCTCGGAGGTGATTGCCAGGGCTCTTGGGATGTTAAGACCCTGTGATTTTTTTCCACCACAGCTTGCCCAGATCTCCAAGAGGCTAAGTGGTGCTCGGCCAGCTTCCACTCCATCACTCCCTTGCCATTTGGACTTGGTACTCGGCTTAGTGATTAGAGCCCCTGAACAGGTGGTGGTATCCCTGCTCTGCTGGAGAGGAACCCAGGTGCACCGCAAGGGAGCTGTGCGAGGGCAGCCAGAGAGCCCTGGAGCTCTGTGAACTTGGGAACTTGCCACTCTTAGAATGTGACTTTCACAAAACTAGGAGTTGAGGAAGTGGAGCTGAAATTTTCTTTATGCCATTTATGCACCTCAGGGTGTGGACTTGGCACCAGATCCCCAAAGGTGATAGGAAGGACTGGAGAAAGATCTGGCATGAACCCTGATGGGTGACCACATGTGTATCAAGCGTGTTCTTACAAGAAATAAATACTTATTGGGGAGAGGTGTTGGCAGCTGCTGGGGTGGTGGGTGCCCTATCTGCTCTGATTAAGGAGGGCAGCCCCCAAACCTTAGTGGACACATGGTAGAAAAATTCTGACTGTGGGGTGTTTAGCCCATCCTTTGGAAATAGCATCTAGCCACAGTGCGTCTAGACCTGCCTGGGTTTCCCTATAGTCAGCCGTCCAAAGAAGAATACAGGCTGCCTGGCTCCAGCACACCCAGGTGGCACCACAAGTTGAGAAAGCGCCTTTGAATGTAGGACGGAATTAAGTTAAATAGGAACAGCTGACCCTGATGGAACCACCCAGTGTGAAGGCTTCCAGGCAGTGGGAGGCAGTGCTTTGGGGAAGGAAGCAAACACGCACAGGAACTGTTCTTAAACAGTTTCCATCCCACCAAGAGATCATCACTAAGGGAGCAGTGGGACTGGGATCCCCATGGGGAGGGTGTCCGTGTTCATCTGGAACTACACTAGCCTTGGTGAAATCTAGGGGTCCCTAGGAGGAACCTCAGTGCCCCTTCTTCTTCCCATAGATGCTCTCCCCTCCTCGGAGGATGATGATGATGATGATGACTCCTCTTCAGAGGAGAAAGAAACAGATAACACCAAACCAAACCGTATGCGTGAGACACTGTTTCCTATCTTACTGCCCTTTGGGTCTGGGCATTGGGTTTAAGAGGGGAGGGGAAGGCTGAAAGGGGAGGAAGAGGAGGGCACATGGGGTCACGGTGCCTGTTCAGCTAAGTGCCAGGCACTGCTCACAGGTGTTGGGCAGATGGGCAAGACACCTCCAGGTCCTGGCCTGGGCCCTGCTCCTGAGCCTGACCAGCTGCTCCTCTCCACCCTGCCTGTCTCTCTTGGCTTTCCCCGGGCAGCCGTAGCTCCATATTGGACATCCCCAGAAAAGATGGAAAAGAAATTGCATGCAGTGCCGGCTGCCAAGACAGTGAAGTTCAAATGCCCTTCCAGTGGGACCCCAAACCCCACACTGCGCTGGTTGAAAAATGGCAAAGAATTCAAACCTGACCACAGAATTGGAGGCTACAAGGTACGTGTGTGTGCATGCGAAAGTTAGAGTAAGGGGCGGCCGAGTTAGGAAGTCCTGATGACATGCTTTTCATTTTTTTAAGTAATACTTTCCACCTATACAGGTTATTCATTAAAATTTTTAAATACAAAAAAATGCAAATAAAGTTTGAACATTTCTTCAGTCTTCTTTCTGTAATATGGTTTTTACATAGTTGATCACATCATGTATGTAATTTCCTTGCCTTGTCATTTGTTAACATGAGTCTTTTCATGATATATTTCAAGCATGAATATTTGAAACATAATTTTTCATGACTGTATAAGATTCCATTATTTTTAAATCCCATAATTTGGCTGGGCATGGTGGCTCACGCCTAAAATCCTATCACTTTGGGAGGCCGAGGTGGGCGGATTGCCTGAGCTCAGGAGTTCGAGACCAGCCTGGGCAACATGGCGAAACCTCCTCTGTACTAAAAATACAAAAAATTAGCCATGCGTGGTGGCAGGCTCCTGTAATCCCAGCTACTGAGGAGGCTGAAGCAGGAGATTGCTTGAACCCAGGAGACAGAGGTTGCAGTGAGCTGAGATCACGTCATTTCACTCTAGCCTGGGTGACAGAGTGAGACTCTGTCTTCAAAAAACAACAAAAAAAGTCCCATAATTTAATGAACTATTTTGTGATATTAGGTATTTTCTGTTTTTTCACCATAATAAATAATGTTGCAGTGAATCTCTGTCAGCATTTTTTTAAGCGTGCTTCCTTAGGACAGATTGTTACAAGTGAAATTACCAACTTAAAGGGTGTAAGCATTTTTTTTTTTTTTTTAAGACGGAGTCTCACTCTGTTGCCCAGGCTGGAGTGCAGTGGTGCCATCTTGGCTCACTGCAAGCTCCACCTCCCAGGTTCATGCCATTCTCCTGCCTCAGCCTCCCGAGTACCTGGGATGTGTGGCCATCATTCCCAGCTAATTTTTGTATTTTTAGTAGAGACGGGGTTTCCCCATGTTGGCCAGGCTGGTCTTGAACTCATGACCTCAAGTGATCTGTCCGCCTGGGCCTCCCAAAGAGCTGGGATTACAGGCGTGAGCCACCGTACCCAGCCAGAAATATTTTAAATTAATTCACCATGCACTCACTACACACAAGACACCATGCTTTAAATGCTGCAAGATAGCATTCCTGCCCATCAAAATTTTCCAGTCTGATAGGAGGCAAATGTCCATGAGCAGCTACCGTAAAAAGTAGACTGTGATCAGTGCTTTGGTAGGCAGAGAGGAAAGGGTGAGCACAGTTCTGACCAGAGACTGGACTGGAGGAGATGGTTTTTGAAATGAGCTGTCAAGGGCAGTGGGGGCTGGATTCTTAGTGTAATAGGAGAGGTGCACAGTTGGGAACATTCTTGGTGTATTTGGGAGTGTTTGCAGAAGGCACATCTGTCCGGATCACGAATGACCTTGAACGTCACAGTGGAGACTTCTGGAGTCTTTACACCCCATCTGCCAGCTTGCAGAGTGTGAACGGGCTGGTAGGGGGCCAATCCACGCCTTGTCCTAGCCAACCCTGCAGCCTGGGGCCCTGTGCCACCAGGCTCTGATATGGAGGGCAGGTGCCACGGGGTGCCGACATTGTCATGGGGCTTCTGCGTGCATTTTCCTCTGGACCCTCAATGTACCCCTTTGGCATTTCCCCTCAGGTCCGTTATGCCACCTGGAGCATCATAATGGACTCTGTGGTGCCCTCTGACAAGGGCAACTACACCTGCATTGTGGAGAATGAGTACGGCAGCATCAACCACACATACCAGCTGGATGTCGTGGGTAAGAGGGCAGAGGCAGCAGGAGGAATGAGTTTAGCGGGAAGAGCCAGGCTTGGAGAACACAGCCGGGGTGTCCAGGTTTCTTAGGGGCAGAGTCAGGATAGCGATTGGCACTTCTTGGCTTTGTCACTTTGAGCAGGTCACTTCTCCCTTTTGAGCCTCACTTTTCTTATCTGTAAAATAGAGTTAAGATCAGACAGTAACACGGTCAAAGCTGGTTGTCACTGTGAAATGGAAGGTGCTGTTCAGGGTCTGTCCTGAAGGAGGCGCTGTTGGAGAGGTGTTAAATGTAGCATAATAGGAGCTGTCGCTTAATGCTAGCAAGATGCCAGGCTCCTTAAATACCTGCCCTGTAATGCTCGTGGCACACCTGCAAGGTGGGCAATATTAGTCTAGCCCTGCACAGGAGCACAGGCGCATAGGCTCAGAGAGGTCAGACACCTTGCTAATGCAGAACTGCACACCTGTGCCAACTTCAGGGCATCACAGGAGACTCTGGGAAGAACATTGAGCCTCTTGGAGCTATTACCGCAACCTTTTCCTCTAGGAGTTCTGAAACTCACTCCCTAGAGATCATTGGGTACAGAATCTCTCAGCCAGTGTTCTTCTTGATTATGATGATATGGTCTAAGAAGGAGATTGTGGCCAGGTGCAGTGGCTTATGAGCTCCAGGTGGCATGATGGGATTACTCATGCCTGTGATCCCATCACTTTAGGAGGCCAAGGCTGGAGGATTGCTTGAGGCCAGGAGTGTGAGACCAGCCTGGGCAACACAGTGAGACCCTGTCTCTATAAAAAAATTTAAAAATTAGCCTAGTGCAGTGTCATGTACTTGTAGTACCAGCTGAGTTAACTGAGGCTACTGAGGTGGGAAGATCACTTGAGCCCAGGAATTCGAAGCTGCAGTGAGCTATGATGACACCCTTGTGCTCCAGCATGGGTGACAGAGTGAGACCCTGCCTTTAAAAAAAAAAAGGTTAAAAGGAGATTCTGATCCAAGAGGTTGGGGTAAGATCTGAGATTCCGCGTTTCTAACAAGCTCCTAGGGGATGCTGGTAGCACTGCTCGTGGACCACACTTTGAATAGCAGGAGTCAAAGTGACTCTCTGGTTTTACTTAAGGAGGAGCAGATTGTGCTGAGGTCTGGGGGTGCAACTGAGTTAGAAGGTTCTCCATTAAAGCATGAGCGACTTACTGTGACTGTAAATATGATGACTGCCTTGGGGAGGAGGATCCTGATGGCTCAGGGCCTGAAGAGAGGGTGTCCCTTTCCCCAGCTCTGTTTTGAGAGGCTTGGGCTCAGCAGAAGTGCTGGGAGGTTTACAACCCATCACTGGGAAAGCCAAGTGGGGCGCAGGTGAGCCCACCCCTCTTTAGCCATGGCAAGGTCCCCATGACAAGTGCCTCCTCTCCCATCTTCCACAGAGCGGTCCCCTCACCGGCCCATCCTGCAAGCAGGGTTGCCCGCCAACAAGACAGTGGCCCTGGGTAGCAATGTGGAGTTCATGTGTAAGGTGTACAGTGACCCGCAGCCGCACATCCAGTGGCTAAAGCACATCGAGGTGAACGGGAGCAAGATTGGCCCAGACAACCTGCCTTATGTCCAGATCCTGAAGGTAATCATGGCACCAGTCTTCGTGGGCCAGTCTACTGGGAAGGAGACCACTGTCTCGGGGGCTCAAGTTGCTGTGGGCAGGCTCAGTGCCCCCGAATGGGATCATTCCTCACGCTTCAGGCACACACACTCCATCTCAGTAGGGATCTAGCCACATCCCCCAGGACTAGTGACAGAGGTCACAAAGTGGAGGTGAGCTGGGAACAGAGGGCTGCAGGGATGGGTGGTGCTGGTCTGTAATAAGCTTTGAGAGCAACGTCACTGGGGCTTTGGGGTCAGCTACACAAGGAAGGCATTTGGACCCCTGCCTTTTCATTGCCCGAAACCAGAGCCTTTCCACCAAGCGTTTCCCAGTCTTAGCCCTGTGTCCTGAGTTACGTACGATCTTTCTGGCAAATGGGGTGCATGATAAGAGCATCTCTTATGAAGAGTTGGAAAAACAAATGCCACATATAAATTCTAAGCCATATGAGGATGAGGAGTAATGGCATTTTCTTCCTTTTTCCTCTCACTCCCAGACATTCATTGTCCCTGAATGCTCCATTAATCCAGGGAAGGTAATTGCCTAAATCTCCAGTGGGTCTCGCAACAGGAAGGAACCAGAAGCTGGGAAAGTTGTTTATCTCTTTGTCCCAGAGTTAGACCTCATCCTCCCCTAGCTTAGCTGTCTCAGAGATATACTGGCCCTCCCTTCTCTTCTCTTTGCTGCTGGTGCTAAAACTGCTCTGTAGGTCATTGGCCACTGTCTCCACTCACAACCCCTGCTCCAGTCCTGGAGGGAGTGGGTTAAACACAAATAGAACATTCCATTTGAAGCAGTGATTCTTTTTTTTTTTTTTAATCGAATGCTTTGGACTTTTGAAGTCCACTTGTTCTGTACTTGTAAAAGGGAAAGAAGGCCGGGCGCAGTGGCTCACGCCTGTAATCCCAGCACTTTAGATCGCTTGAGGTCAGGAGTTTGAGACCAGCCCGGCCAACATGGTGAAACCCCATCTCTACTAAAAATACAAAAATTAGCTGTGCATAGTGGTTGGCACCTGTAGTCCCAGCTACTCAGGAGGCTGAGGCAAGCTAACTGCTTGAACCCAGAAGGCAGAGGTTGCAGTGAGCTGAGATCACGCCACTGCACTCCAGCCTGGGTGACAGAGTGAGTGAGACTCTGCGTAAAAAAAAAAAAAAAAAAAAAAAAAAAAATCTAAAAGGGAAAGGTAATAAATCTCACTTAACATCTCCCTTCGCTCCCTGGGCCTGCCTGAAAGTTACACGGGAGCAACGTGCGTGGCCACGTCTCAGCTTTGCCCAACTGACTGGTGTGTCGTTGGTTTGTTCCAGCATTCGGGGATTAATAGCTCGGATGCGGAGGTGCTGACCCTGTTCAATGTGACAGAGGCCCAGAGCGGGGAGTATGTGTGTAAGGTTTCCAATTATATTGGTGAAGCTAACCAGTCTGCGTGGCTCACTGTCACCAGACCTGTGGCAAAAGGTAATGGGGAGATGGATGGGACCCTGTGCTGGGGATTTGATGTAGGCCCCAAGCTGCTGGGGCAGGCGGGGAAGCCAGTACTGGACTGTCCTTGCCACCCTACTGTATTTCTAGTGCCCAGAGCCATGGAAAAATACCCGGCCTGGGAGGCTGGTTTGGTTTGGTATTGTGTTGGTGTCTGTGGGTTCCCTCTCTGCCTTCTGTGTGTTCCTTGGCTTTGTGTGGATCCATGTGAGGACTCACGGGGACACGGTTTTGCTGTATTACAAATGGTACTTCAGACTGAAGTTGTGAGTGAGTGGTGATTAAGAGAAGGGGCCATAGGCCAGGCACGGTGGCTCACGCCTGTAATCCCAGCACTTTGGGAGGCTGAGGTGGGAGGATCGCTTGAAGCCAGGAGTTTGAGACCAGCCTGGGCAACATAGCAAGACCCCATCTCTACAAATTAAATAAATTAGCCAAGTATGGTGGCGTGTGCCTGTAGTCCCAGCTAGTCTGAAGGCTGAGGCAGGAGGATTGCCTGAGCTTAGAAGGTCGAGGCTGCAGTGAGCTATGTTTATGCCACTGCACCCCAGCCTGGGTTGACAGAATGGTACCCCATCTCTTAAAAAAGAGAGAGAAGGGGTTAGGCATTCCCTTGCATACTCGCATCTGCTGGCTGTGTATGCACATGTGCGTGTGAGTGTGTATGCGTGTGCATGTGTGTGTCTGCAGCCCCCGCCATCCCTCCTGTGTTCACCTTCTGGCTATCTTTACCTGAAACCAAACAGCCCCTGCCCGCCGGCCCCATTTCTCCATGCCGCTCACCGCCCGCATGCTCGGATGGGCCAGTGGCTGCCAGCATCTGGTGAAGGGTTGTAACCAGCCGTCGTCTTCTCAGGTCTGCCGGAGTTCTTCCCTCAGGGTCTCACCCTCTTCCTCTAACAGGTTTTGCTGCCTGGTGGTTTTCGTTTGTTCCTTGTTGCAAAGAAGATGTCGGGGAGCATTTCTTCCTCTAGTCCCCCTTCTTTCTGTCTCCTTCCCTTGCTCTGCGTCTCTTAGAGGTCTCATGTCCTGTGCTTGTCCATTTTGCTTCCGTTGTCTCTTCTAGACTGCTGGAGTTAATACCACCGACAAAGAGATGGAGGTGCTTCACTTAAGAAATGTCTCCTTTGAGGACGCAGGGGAGTATACGTGCTTGGCGGGTAACTCTATCGGACTCTCCCATCACTCTGCATGGTTGACCGTTCTGGAAGGTACACACTGTAACTTCTCCTCTCGATGTCCTGCCCTCGCCACGGGCACGGGGGGAGCATGCATTTCCAGGCTTGGGGAGACACAGAGGCAGGAGAGCTGGAAGAATGGGCTCCTGCCTGCCTGGTGCCACATCCTGCCCCAGCTTTGAGGGCTGAATCCTCTCAGCTCAGAGAAGAGCTTCCCTAGTTTTGCAGGCGCACGGAGGCCTCCCACCCATACACCTGCCTCTGCTCTCCCCCTGGCCATTGCAATGCATGCCCGGGATCTGGGTTTACCCTGCAGCCAGACTCCTCCAGGGCAGGCTCCTTCCGTCCTTGGGTCCAGCAGCCTCCCCCCTCCACTGGGTACTGAGCATCTGAAAAGTCTCAGATAGGGCCCTACACCTCTTCTCCCTTCTCAAGTGCTCAGCCCAGGGGTGGGGCTTGCTGCTTGCAAAGAGCAGCTCACCCTCCTGTACTGCCATCCTATTGCCTTTGAAGAAGGAGGTCAGCCTGGACAGGTGAACTGAGTTGCCTTCAGAAAGGCCTGTCTCAGGCAGCCGCAGCGGGCTTCACGATGTCCATGTATCCTGTTTGGCTGCTGCCGTCTCTCCTCTCCCAAGAGGGGAGGTCTGCGTGTTGAGCCAGGGAGGAAGGAGCCTGCAGCCTGCTCAGGGTGGTGGCTGGTGACTGCGGGGCCAGGGCTTGCTGCTGTCTCTCGGAATGTCCTGCATGTGGGTCTGGCTGTTCTGCTGGCACTGCCCTCTTCTCTCTCCCCTCCTTTCCCACTCTGCCCTGCTTGCCCGTCAGGGTCTCCGGATGCCCCTGCTGGAGGCAGAGAAGCATTCTGTTTTTATCATCGTCCCTGTCTTGGTCCTGTCCGTGCTCCCCATGTGCTCCCAATCAGTTGTCTTCGTTCCTCAACATCAGGGAAAGAAAAAACAGCAACACTTCTCCCTGTCATCAGCTCTGCTGTCTCCTTGTCAGGCCTTGGGACGTTCTCTGGGCTCAGTCTAGGGTCGTGCCTCATGCCTCATGCCTCTCTGGGAAGGTTCCCAGGGGCGCCGCCTCCATGGTTGGCTGGTGGGTTTTAAAGGGGAAGGTTGGTAGGAGGCCTGTGGAAGGAGGAGGGCCGTCCACACCCGTGGGGCAAAGCGTGTTCCATGAAACCAGTGCTGTGCGTGCTGGGATGAAAGCCTCCCAGCCTCTCGTGCTGAAGGGAAAGGTGGACCGAACTGGCTTAGCTGCTGTGGCAATGGGGTGGGGGGTGAGTCCTAATCAGAAGGTGGGAGAAGAGAATAACAAAATGGAACCCTGCCCCCTGCCGCCACATTTCCTTAAGTTTTAGGAGTTGGGGCCTATGAGTAGAATTTGAAAGAACTACCAAAAAAGCTTATTTTTGGAAATTAAGTCAGCTTTGCCTGTGATTTGGCTAGGAATAAATATTTACCTGTGTGCCCCTACAGAGATGACACAGACCCAAAGTGGGACATTGAGCAAGGCACAGGCTGGTTCCCCTCCTTTCCTCTGTCCTCATTCTGTGAGTGCCACCATCACCAGGTACTGTGGCCTGCAGAAATAAATGAGGCACCAACCCTGCCCTCAGGGACCCCGTGTCTTCTTAGGGACAGAGGACTCAGAAACATCTGTGTCCCCGCATGTTAAGTGCATGCACACAGTGCTGAGGCTTTGCAGAGAAGGGCCATGGCTCCCTGAGGAGACCAAGAAAGGCACATAGAAGTGACTTCTCAGCTGGCCCTTGCAGGATCCCTGGGTGCCTGTACCTCTCCAGTCCAGCTGAGCAAGGAGGCTCAGGAATTAATGAGGATGGGGCTTGTGTAGCACGATGGTTCTAGGCCATCCCTTTTCCATGGCTCAAGTCCATTGAAGGCAGCCTCCAAAATCAGGTTGCCTGATCCTCCTAGTGCCACAATCCCAGTCCTAGCTAGAACTTGCCATGGTTCTTCTCCCTAAAAGTTCCCAGGGGACAGGAGACAGGTGTTGCTTTTCTAATGGAGCGGGACCTCGCATGGACGGGGCCCTCCAAGCCTGCTAACACCCTGTTCGCACTGACTCAGCCCTGGAAGAGAGGCCGGCAGTGATGACCTCGCCCCTGTACCTGGAGATCATCATCTATTGCACAGGGGCCTTCCTCATCTCCTGCATGGTGGGGTCGGTCATCGTCTACAAGATGAAGAGTGGTACCAAGAAGAGTGACTTCCACAGCCAGATGGCTGTGCACAAGCTGGCCAAGAGCATCCCTCTGCGCAGACAGGTAACAGAAAGTAGATGGGGGATTTGCACACTCAGCACCACCTCTCTCTCTGGGCCTCTAATGCCCTGCCCTCTCCATTGTCCCTAATCTACAGCTTTGGGCCTTATTTTCTGGCTTCTGGGCAAGGCACAGTGGAATGTCATGAACTAAGTGCTCTAGAGTCTGTTTCAAGCTAGTGTAGCCCATGAATTTCCTGCACCCTCCATATCACGCTGCAAGTCCTCCGGACTCCTGGGACATGGATTGGGAGGAAGTCCTATTTGGACAGAATGTGCAGCCAATAGCATGAATTTGAACTGTCCCCAAGGGCTGCTTAGAAGTGCAGAGATGCAGGGTAGAGAAGAGAACTGTTTTTATTAGTCCATTTTCACACTGCTGAGAAAGACATACCCAAGACCGGGCAATTTACAAAAGAAAGAGGTTTAATGGACTCACAGTTCCATGTGGCTGGGGAGGCCTCACAATTGCAGAAGGCAAAAGGCACGTCTCACATGGTGGCAGACGAGAAGAGAGCTTGTACAGGGAAACTCCCCTTTATAAAATCATCAGATCTCGTGAGATTTATTCACTATCACAAGAACAGCACAGGGAAGACCTGCCCCCATGAGTCAATGACCTCCTACCAGGTCCCTCCCATAACACGTGGGAATTCAAGATGAGATTTGGGTGGGGACACAGCCAAACCATATCAGCCATACCATACCCTTGTCCCCTGTGTGCCCACCCTTCCCCACGGGAGGAAATGGTACAGATGGCACAGGTGTGTGCAAGAATGACCGTTCCCTCAGAAGCCTGTGCTCATTCTGGAAGGTGCTTTGGGAGTTAGGAATCCATAAGCTAAGGCAAAGTATTTGCAAAGAGTCAGGAGAATAGAGTTGTTACTGCAATGATCAGTTATAAAATGTCAAGCTGGAAGAGGTGCATTTGGTCTGCTTATTTTAAAGGTGAGTGAAGTCCAGAAAGGCCAGCTTGTGGCAGAAATAGGTCAGTCCTAGAAGTTGGGCCTCCTGGCCTACCATGGTCTTTGGACCACTCTGTGTTGAGGAAAGAACATCAGATACACAGACATGTGCCTCTGCCATTGTTGGGAAGCCCTGACTAAAAATGGGAAGGAGTCACCCCTGTCCCCCCTCCTTGCTCTAGGGTGACCCCACTCTTCCTTGCAGGTGTCTGCTGACTCCAGTGCATCCATGAACTCTGGGGTTCTTCTGGTTCGGCCATCACGGCTCTCCTCCAGTGGGACTCCCATGCTAGCAGGGGTCTCTGAGTATGAGCTTCCCGAAGACCCTCGCTGGGAGCTGCCTCGGGACAGGTAATAATACTTTGACTCCCAACTTTTTGAAGGCATTCCTTGCTTGCTATTCTAGTGGTGGAAGGTGTGTATACTAACACCTTCTGGGCGGTGAAGGTTCATGAAATGCCTGCAGAAACATTCATTCCACTTTCTGCTCGCAGTTGGGTGAAATACAGAGAGGTGGAGATGGGGTGCCTCTCAAGGTTTGAACTTCACCAGCCCCAACTTATGCCACTCTCTGTTTCCCCCGAAAGACTGGTCTTAGGCAAACCCCTGGGAGAGGGCTGCTTTGGGCAGGTGGTGTTGGCAGAGGCTATCGGGCTGGACAAGGACAAACCCAACCGTGTGACCAAAGTGGCTGTGAAGATGTTGAAGTGTAAGTGATGCTTCTGTCCTTGCAAAGAAAATCTTGTCCCATTCCAAGCAAACAGCAGGCCTCGGGCCCAGCAGAACAGCTTCTCTGGTGCCTTTGCTGCCCACACCTGCTCCCCTGCCTGCTTGGGGTTACCTGGGAGTGGAGGGGGTGTTCTGCACCTTGAGATTGTTCTATGACATCACTCTGTTCCTTGGCGTCAACCTGGGCTGTGGTCAGGTGTTTATCCTGGATCCATCGCTTGCAGGCTTTCCTCACCACATCCCTGCCCACTCACTACCACCTATTGCAACAACGGCTCCCATGAGAGGGAAGAGAAAACAAGTTTGGATGAAGTGGGGAGGAGAGAATCAAGTCCCAGGGAAAAGCAGCCCCTCGACACATACCCTACTCCCTTAGCCTTTATCCTGCCCTCCTCCCTTCCCAAGTAAATGAGTCTCAACGTGTTCTTTAAAGCGGACGCAACAGAGAAAGACTTGTCAGACCTGATCTCAGAAATGGAGATGATGAAGATGATCGGGAAGCATAAGAATATCATCAACCTGCTGGGGGCCTGCACGCAGGATGGTGGGTGCCGGCCAGACTGGCTTTCCCTGCCCAGCGGGGAGAAGATCTGAGCTGGGGTATCAGTCCCAAGGCCTCTCTCAGCCACAGCTAGGGAAGGGGGTTAAGAGAGGCCGCTTTGGCAGAGGTTTAAAATGTGTTATCTCGGGATCTGGGCTCTGCTCATTGGTGTTCATTCAGGAATACAGATAACCTAGATTCACACACGTGGTGTGTTAACAGAGGCAGCTGAGTAATTATGGTCTAAGAGCGCTCAGGCTGGGTGCAGTGGCTCATGCCTGTAATCCCAGCAATTTGGGAGGCCGAGGCAGGCAGATCACTTGAGATCAGGAGTTCGAGACCAGTCTGGTCAAAATGGTGAAACCCCGTCTCTACTAAAAAATACAAAAGTTAGCCAGGCATGGTCACGCATGCCTATAATCCCAGCTACTCAGGAGGCTGACGCATAAGACTTGCTTGAACCCGGGAGGTGGAGGTTGCAGTGAGCCAAGATCACGCCATTGTACTCCAGCTTGGGAGATACTCCCGCTGTCTCAAAAATAAAATAAATAAATAGGCCAGGCACAGTGGCTCACGCTTGTAATCCCAGCACCTTGGGAGGGTGAGGCGGGTGGATCACTTGAGGTCAGGAGTTCGAGACCAGCCTGGCCAACAGGTGAAACCCCATCTCTACTAAAAATACAAAAAGTAGCCGGGCGTGGTGGCGCATGCCTGTAATTCCAGCTACTCGGGAGGCTGTGGCAGGAGAATCGTTTGAACCCGGGAGGCGGAGGTTGCGGTTAGCCAAGATCGCGCCATTGCACTCCAGCTTGGGCAACGAGCAAAACTCCATCTCAAAAAAAAAAAAAAAAAAAAAAAAAAAAAAAAAAAAATTAGCCAGGCATTGTTCATGCCTGTAATCCCAGCTGCTTGGGAGGCTAAGGCAGGAGAATCTCTTGAATCCAGAAGGCAGAGGTTGCAGTGAGCCGAAATTGCGCCACTGCACTCCAGCCTGGGCAACAGAGTGAGACTCCGTCTCAAAATAAACAGACAAACTGGGGCTCTTACCCCAATGTTGCTCGGGAATTTTCTGGACTATGCTGGGAGTAATTATTTCTCTGATGTTTTTTGGGTAGTAGAATGGATTTCCCAGGTCCCCTAAGAGGAGGCAGGAGATGGGAGGTTGGCCGGGGTGTGCTGCTGGGGGTGGGGTTTCTTTGAGGTGAAGCCAAACCTGCTCACCTGCTGCTGGCCCCATGGCCTCTTCTCCTGTGCCTGCAGGTCCCTTGTATGTCATCGTGGAGTATGCCTCCAAGGGCAACCTGCGGGAGTACCTGCAGGCCCGGAGGCCCCCAGGGCTGGAATACTGCTACAACCCCAGCCACAACCCAGAGGAGCAGCTCTCCTCCAAGGACCTGGTGTCCTGCGCCTACCAGGTGGCCCGAGGCATGGAGTATCTGGCCTCCAAGAAGGTGTGGAACCTGAAGGCTCCCCTGGGTAATGCCAGGGTGGGAACAGAGCCCCCCTAGTCCTCCAGCCTGTGACTTATCATCTTGTGGTGGCGTTGTGGATGTACTGAGCACTGGCCCTGTGTGCCCTGTGTGTTGTCTTAGGCTCTCTGGGAACTGCAGAGTCAGGAGCACCAGTGTAGCCAGGTGGCCTTGGGGTCAGACTGATGTAGGGTCCGATCTGTGCACTGCCACTTTCTGCGTAGCCTCAGGCAGCTACTTAGCATCTTAAAATTCTTCAAATACAAAATAATAATAATATCAGCTGGGTGCAGTGGCCAAGGCGGGAGGATTGCTTGAGCTCAGGAGTGTGAGACCAGGTTGGGCAATATATTGAGACCCCGTCTTTAAAAAAAAAAAAAAAAATTAAAAAATCAGCTGGGTGTGGTAGTGCGTGCCGGTAGTCCCAGCTACTCGGGAGGCTGAGGTGGGAGGCTAGCTTGAGCCCAAGAGTTTGAGGCTGCACTGAGCCATGATCACACCACTGCACCCCAGCCGGGGCGACAGAGCAAGGCCCTGTCTCAAAAGAAAATAAAGTATAACAATACCTGTTGTAGAATTGTTATGAAGATAAAATGAAACTGTCTGTGAGTGTTGAGTGCAGTGTTTGGTGTGTAAGGGCTGGCCTGGTTTGAGCCCAGCCCCATGTGGACTTGCTGTGCTGGGAGGCAGGACCTAGGAGCACGCATCGCTGCAGACGCAGCAGAGGCATAAGGGGCCAGTCTTTGGGGAAGGAAGGGAGGAGCGCTTGCTGTGATGAGAAGCCTGGAGCTGGCAGAGAACGTTAGAAGAGGGAAAGCAAAGGTTCGGGGGGCAGAGCAGTGTGGCAGAAGTTCTATGAGACAAGTCGGCTAGTTGCATGGGTGGCGGCCGCCCAGAGCCTTCCAGCTCCCTCACCTCCCCGCCTCCCGCTCTCCCTTCCTCCTTCCTCAGTGCATACACCGAGACCTGGCAGCCAGGAATGTCCTGGTGACAGAGGACAATGTGATGAAGATAGCAGACTTTGGCCTCGCACGGGACATTCACCACATCGACTACTATAAAAAGACAACCAACGTGAGTGCCGACAAGGCCGCCCTGTGCTGGTGGTTTCATCTGAGAAGCGAGGAGTGGGGTGGGCTGAGAACCCACCCCCCAGTCCCTTCCCACCTGTGCCCTCATGGCCCTGCCTGGGGCCACTCCAACCTCCCCTGTGCTGCTTTCAGGGCCGACTGCCTGTGAAGTGGATGGCACCCGAGGCATTATTTGACCGGATCTACACCCACCAGAGTGATGTGTGAGTTTGTAATAGCAATTGCCAGGGAGGTGTGGGATAGAGAGCTTCTAGCACTGTAGAGTCCTGCTTTCTCCCTGGACTGAGGAGTCCTCTTTCTGCCCCAGAGGGAAAAACAAAACATTGTCTGTGGCCATTCCCTCTGCTCCAGATGTTGAAAGGCTGATCTGTTCTCCATGCTGTCTCCTGGCACTGCCCTGGGTAGAGGATTTGTGCTGGGGGAGGGGAGGCGGAGAAGCTCTAACACCCTGTGGCTCTCCGCCCATTTGCAGGTGGTCTTTCGGGGTGCTCCTGTGGGAGATCTTCACTCTGGGCGGCTCCCCATACCCCGGTGTGCCTGTGGAGGAACTTTTCAAGCTGCTGAAGGAGGGTCACCGCATGGACAAGCCCAGTAACTGCACCAACGAGCTGTAAGCCCGAGGAGATGTCGGAGGCCCTGAGCCAGGCCCTGGGGCAAGAGTGGGCTTGAGGGGCAGGGGGCTAGACTAGAGAGTATCCATCTCCAGGAGACGTCCCTGACCTTACAGTCCTGCCGCAGGTACATGATGATGCGGGACTGCTGGCATGCAGTGCCCTCACAGAGACCCACCTTCAAGCAGCTGGTGGAAGACCTGGACCGCATCGTGGCCTTGACCTCCAACCAGGTAAGGCTGCCCGTGCCAGAGCCAGAGCTCAGGCCGTCCCCACTGCGTGCACGCACCTCCCTGAGCAGGGAGGAGGGGCCCGGCCCATCGCTGCTTCCTCTCGCCCATCACAGGAGTACCTGGACCTGTCCATGCCCCTGGACCAGTACTCCCCCAGCTTTCCCGACACCCGGAGCTCTACGTGCTCCTCAGGGGAGGATTCCGTCTTCTCTCATGAGCCGCTGCCCGAGGAGCCCTGCCTGCCCCGACACCCAGCCCAGCTTGCCAATGGCGGACTCAAACGCCGCTGACTGCCACCCACACGCCCTCCCCAGACTCCACCGTCAGCTGTAACCCTCACCCACAGCCCCTGCTGGGCCCACCACCTGTCCGTCCCTGTCCCCTTTCCTGCTGGCAGGAGCCGGCTGCCTACCAGGGGCCTTCCTGTGTGGCCTGCCTTCACCCCACTCAGCTCACCTCTCCCTCCACCTCCTCTCCACCTGCTGGTGAGAGGTGCAAAGAGGCAGATCTTTGCTGCCAGCCACTTCATCCCCTCCCAGATGTTGGACCAACACCCCTCCCTGCCACCAGGCACTGCCTGGAGGGCAGGGAGTGGGAGCCGATGAACAGGCATGCAAGTGAGAGCTTCCTGAGCTTTCTCCTGTCGGTTTGGTCTGTTTTGCCTTCACCCATAAGCCCCTCGCACTCTGGTGGCAGGTGCCTTGTCCTCAGGGCTACAGCAGTAGGGAGGTCAGTGCTTCGTGCCTCGATTGAAGGTGACCTCTGCCCCAGATAGGTGGTGCCAGTGGCTTATTAATTCCGATACTAGTTTGCTTTGCTGACCAAATGCCTGGTACCAGAGGATGGTGAGGCGAAGGCCAAGTTGGGGGCAGTGTTGTGGCCCTGGGGCCCAGCCCCAAACTGGGGGCTCTGTATATAGCTATGAAGAAAACACAAAGTGTATAAATCTGAGTATATATTTACATGTCTTTTTAAAAAGGTCATTACCAGAGATTTACCCATCGGGTAAGATGCTCCTGGTGGCTGGGAGGCATCAGTTGCTATATATTAAAAACAAAAAAAAAAAAGGAAAATGTTTTTAAAAAGGTCATATATTTTTTGCTACTTTTGCTGTTTTATTTTTTTAAATTATGTTCTAAACCTATTTTCAGTTTAGGTCCCTCAATAAAAATTGCTGCTGCTTCATTTATCTATGGGCTGTGTGAAAAGGGTGGGAATGTCCACTGGAAAGAAGGGACACCCACGGGCCCTGGGGCTAGGTCTGTCCCGAGGGCACCGCATGCTCCCGGCGCAGGTTCCTTGTAACCTCTTCTTCCTAGGTCCTGCACCCAGACCTCACGACGCACCTCCCGCCTCTCCGCTGCTTCTGGAAAGTCAGAAAAAGAAGATGTCCGCTTCGAGGGCAGGAACCCCATCCATGCAGTAGAGGCGCTGGGCAGAGAGTCAAGGCCCAGCAGCCATCGACCATGGATGGTTTCCTCCAAGGAAACCGGTGGGGTTGGGCTGGGGAGGGGGCACCTACCTAGGAATAGCCACGGGGTAGAGCTACAGTGATTAAGAGGAAGGCAAGGGCGCAGTTGCTCACGCCTGTAATCCCAGCACTTTGGGACACCGAGGTGGGCAGATCACTTCAGGTCAGGAGTTTGAGACCAGCCTGGCCAACTTAGTGAAACCCCATCTCTACTAAAAATGCAAAAATTATCCAGGCATGGTGGCACACGCCTGTAATCCCAGCTCCACAGGAGGCTGAGGCAGAATCCCTTGAAGCTGGGAGGCGGAGGTTGCAGTGAGCCGAGATTGCGCCATTGCACTCCAGCCTGGGCAACAGAGAAAACAAAAAGGAAAACAAATGATGAAGGTCTGCAGAAACTGAAACCCAGACATGTGTCTGCCCCCTTTATGTGGGCATGGTTTTGCCGGTGCTTCTAAGTGCAGGAGAACATGTCACCTGAGGCTAGTTTTGCATTCAGGTCCCTGGCTTCGTTTCTTGTTGGTATGCCTCCCCAGATCGTCCTTCCTGTATCCATGTGACCAGACTGTATTTGTTGGGACTGTCGCAGATCTTGGCTTCTTACAGTTCTTCCTGTCCAAACTCCATCCTGCCCCTCAGGAACGGGGGAAAATTCTCCGAATGTTTTTGGTTTTTTGGCTGCTTGGAATTTACTTCTGCCACCTGCTGGTCATCACTGTCCTCACCAAGTGGATTCTGGCTCCCCGGTACCTCATGGCTCAAACTACCACTCCTCAGTCGCTATATTAAAGCTTATATTTTGCTGGATTACTGCTAAATACAAAAGAAAGTTCAATATGTTTTCATTTCTGTAGGGAAAATGGGATTGCTGCTTTAAATTTCTGAGCTAGGGATTTTTTGGCAGCTGCAGTGTTGGCGACTATTGTAAAATTCTCTTTGTTTCTCTCTGTAAATAGCACCTGCTAACATTACAATTTGTATTTATGTTTAAAGAAGGCATCATTTGGTGAACAGAACTAGGAAATGAATTTTTAGCTCTTAAAAGCATTTGCTTTGAGACCGCACAGGAGTGTCTTTCCTTGTAAAACAGTGATGATAATTTCTGCCTTGGCCCTACCTTGAAGCAATGTTGTGTGAAGGGATGAAGAATCTAAAAGTCTTCATAAGTCCTTGGGAGAGGTGCTAGAAAAATATAAGGCACTATCATAATTACAGTGATGTCCTTGCTGTTACTACTCAAATCACCCACGAATTTCCCCAAAGACTGCGCTAGCTGTCAAATAAAAGACAGTGAAATTGACCTGAGAGAAAATGAAATGGCCGTTTTACTTATAGGACCAAATTGGGTCTCCTGAGGAAAGGAATCCAGTTTATCTAATGAAGATGTTGTGCCATGAAGGCACTGAGTCTGTCTGGTTTCCTGAGGGTTAAAATATTAGGGCTGGGATCACCACAGCATTAATCAATACTGCCTTTCCGTCTCTTCTAATTGCCATAGGCTGGAGATCATCGGTCCCTTGGCCCTGCTAATGTAATGTATTGATCTCAGGTAAGTAAGATTGAGCATCAAATGAGGCAAGAAATCTGTCTCATTGTTAATGAGGTTGCTGTGCTTATTAGCCACCACTGGGTGGAGCCAGCGAGCTGAAGTTTCAGTTGGCATTAGGTGAAGCACCAGTCCGCTCTCAAGTCACATTGGTCCAACTACTACCTGCTAGTGTGTGCTGGTGGTGAGTGGGAAATCTTTAGCCTAGATTTGGCATTACAGAAAAACTGATTGGGCAGCACTGATGTGGCTCGTTTTGGGATGATTTTAGAATTAGACATGACACAGGTGCAAGGCCCTAAGTGTCAGTGGCCACCACCTCTCTATTGTAGCAGAATTGTGTGTAAGACCCGGGACACATCTAGCATCACTGTAGTTGGGTTTTTAGAGAATGCCTAAAGTGGCCAGGCATGGTGGCGCATGCCTTTAATCCCAGCACTTTGGGAGGCTGAGGCAGGCAGATCACCTGAGGTCAGGAGTTCAAGACCAGCCTGGCCAACATGGTGAAACCCCATCTCTACAAAAATACAAAAATTAGCCAGGCATGGTGATGCATGCCTTTAATCCCAGCTACTCCAGAGACTGCGGCAGGAGAATCGCTTGAACCCAGGAGGCAGACGTTGCAGTGAGCCAAGATCGTGCCACTGCACTCCAGCCTGGGTGACAGCAAGACTGTCTCAAAAAAAAAAAAAAATCTAAAGTCATATCCAATGAGATCATTAGTGGCAGGTAGAGCCAAGGCATCTGCATCTATAGCGAAGGGAGCAGAGAGGAGAAAGCTCTGAAGCAGCCGGCACAGCCTTCCATTCCCTCCACTGAGGAGAGCCAGGGAAGAAGGTGGTCAGTAAGAACCCAACTGCTAAGACTTGGTCTGGGTGGGTTCCTTCTAGGTGGACCGTCAACAGTATTCAGGACCATTTCCACCATACTGCCCTACATGCAGGTCTTCGCATGCAGAAGGGATCTATTTCATAAACATGCTAACTAGAGGTGTAACTTTCATTACCCTGGGAGGCTCAAAGAGTTGGTGGTTAATGATTTACCAGAACACCACTAGCTGGGGCTAGATGTAAGGATCACTGAACCCAACAGCCAAGCACCCTAAATGATGAGAACAACAAAACATCCTTGACTTCTCTGAGCTGCTAGCAGAAGAGTGGGAGGAGAGGTCTATCAAGTGGCCCGGGTCCCTTGACCAGGTCACTGCTCATTCCCACCCTGCTCGGAGGGAAAGCCAGAAGGAACTGTAGGACAGCCCAGCAGTACCTATGACTCATTCAGCTAAAACAGAATTGAGCAAGTTTAGCTAATCCCTTTCCCACATTTAACACCTGAAATGTGGACTAATTAAAATACCCGTCATTTTTGAAATGGGAAAGTGTATTGTGAATCACCTTGATAGGCAGGATCCATGATTGCTGTATGTGCACAGTAGGGATTCATCATTCCCAAAGAACTGGGCTTCATTAGTGGGACATGGTGGGGCCTCTCTGATGGAGCAGAAGTTTAGAAAGCATTGTAGAATGCATATTCTTGCTGTGAAGTGCTGGTGACATTCCTCATTTAGGTGATCCCAGACAGGACAGTTGAGTTTTACTTGTTTTAACTGACTGCTGTCTAACCACAGCAAGTAAAGAAATCTAATTTTATCACCTACAGGCTGAAATACCTTTGGCCTTCTAACCACTCCCCAGGGGAAGAAAGCCCTTGGTCAGCTGCATGGCAGTCTATCTATTATTTCAGTATTATTAATACTGAAAACACCAAGCATAAATATCCTAATGTAATACTTGTTGCTGGGTAACACAGGGATTATATCAGACTTTCACAATCCCTATGACGAATAAATAGTCTTATTTGTGAAAGACAAACTGGCCAGAAACACACACACCCAACACAAACAAATGGTTAAGGCTTAAACCCTTAATTATGCTTCCTAGCAAAATGGTGGCTAATGAAAGCCATATGTGCTAGAAGAGTGGCTGCCTCGCAGACTGCGGCTGCCTCACAGATTGCTGCAGCCTCTGCAGGCCCAAGATGGGGGTGTCGGAAGCAGCCAAATCTTTCTGATTGCCAGTCTGTTTCTCCAGGAAGCTTCATTATATCCAGAAAGATCTTACTGGGGAGTATATCCATCCCATCTCATAAGGTACTTTGTTTCCAGGGTGCTGATCCTACTGGTGGATCATTCAGAAAGTTAATCAGGTGCTCCTAAAATGGTTTTTGGAACTTCCAAGTTCTTACTCAGAATTCCAAGCCATAGGAGACAGGTATCTAAGGTGCCAAGCTGATTCCATTGTGCAAAAAATTTCCTCTCTGAAGGGACGTACACATGAAACTAAAAAAACAACATGATGGGGGGGTGGGCTTTATACAAAGTTGAGTGGGGTGACAGTGGTACAGAGGAAATGGGACTTTGCAATTATATTTTTCTAAGTGGTCTGAACTTGGTCTCACTACCCACATCACCTGGAATGGTTACCAGGCCTCAAAGGACTGCCCCACGGGCTAAACGGCTGATCCGCTCTCTGAAGCCAGACAGTCTTATCTGGGAGGTCCTTTACAGATGCCACTGTTGAGGGCCGGAAGCTGAAGAGAGTGAGCTCCATCCTCAAGTAGTCCTTTATGCTCCTTTTGAACTAGCCTTGCTGTTCTGGGCCGTCATTTGTGATTTGGCCTGGAGTGTCTAGGCGTAAAAAACAAGGACTGTAGGCATTAGTCACAGTTAGACGTGTAAGTTCTTAAGGAGTGAATGCTATTTTTGTTTTCTTAATCAAAATAGTGACCACAAAGTCAAATCTGAGATTATAATTTACCTTGGTAATAAAAGATAAAGGAGATTTACAAAAAACAAGGTATGTGTGTGCCTTAGGATGCTTTTCTGGGCTTACCCCATCTGTGTCTTCATAGATTCTCTGTCCTGCCAGCCATGTCTTTGGTCCACAGGAACCACTTCCCACTTCAACTCTCCCACAACCTCCCCACTTTACTCTCTTCATGCCCTGTGCTCTTGCCCCAAATCCCTTCACCCAATTGGGAAAACTGGATGATAGATAAGTAGTTTCTTATTTACATGCATTTCTCTGGAAATTAAAGTTGCTTTCCAGCTAGTATTTCCTCACATCGGAAGCATGTGTAAAATAACACATGGAAACTATTTCCACCTGGCACATAAGAAAAAAAGGGTCTGCCTATATTGTAACTGACTTCTACACTTTGCATGTTTTAGTCTGACCCACGATTTTTTTTTTTGGATAGTTGAAGTAAAAAACGTGGTTGTTATAAGATGACTAAAGTTCGGCCTACAATTTCCTGTTTGGGCAACAGGAAGAATTGTGCAGTGTTTTGCAACAGGACTAATTCTAGATTCTCACTGCCCTTAAAGATAACTAGAGGGAAAGGGTCTTCTCTTTCTTTTTCATTTATTAAAGATACTTACAGATTCTTCAGAAGAAGTGATGGGTCCTTTAGGTAATGAAATAGGTGTTGATGGTGTTATGGGTGGTGATGTAACTGGTGGCGGCTGTATAAAGTCTTCATCCTTAAACATCAGAACTGAGAGTTGGGTTACTGATTTAAAAGAAAATGTGTATTAATCTACAGTCCACTACCTTGACTACCAGGAACTTGTCACAACTACCTCATATCCTGGCACAGGATTCAAAAGGCAAAATCTGGAACCTAATTGCGTGTAGCCAAATATTAAACTTCCTCTTAGATCAAACAGTACAATAAATATTCCTTATTAAGGAACATTATTGTATTGAATTTCAATTTCATTAAGGGGATTAAAACAGGAGAAACTGACCCATTGCTATTTTCATTTTTTAATCTAATTAACCAAATGGAAAGTAACTGTCTAACCTTAGTTCCCTTCAGTTGAGGTGCAAGATCCACCATGTTCTCTTTAGATTCAGTGAAAGTAGGTAATTCCACAAGAATATCAGTCTTTGGAGCCTCGGGAGATAAACATTTTACGTATCATAAGCTTTCTGCTCTTCCTAAAACCCAGAAACTTTTACAGTAGTCAATGCCTTTTTTAGCACTATTTGCTTTCCACTAAATCCCTAACTTCCTCCTCTAGCTACACCCTTTATGAGTAACCTATGAAATATGCCCCTGATGTAGCAACTTAGTATTATTTCTCTTTGAGTTTTGAGCACTTTATATACAAAAGTTGCACTCTGATAGATTCTAGCATTTAAAATAATCATTAGCAATCCACTGATGGTACTGGTCCTGCTGTTGGCCTCAAAAGCCATTTCTCAATTATTTGTTTTTCTTTTTTCTTTTTTTTTGGAGATGGAGTCTCACTCTGTCACCAAGGCTGGAGTGCAGTGGCTCGATCTCGGCTCACTGCAACCTCCGCCTCATGGGTTCAAGCAATTCTCCCTGCCTCAGCCTCCTGAGTAGCTGGGATTACAGGCGTCTACTACCATGCCTGGCTACTAATTTTTGTATTTTTAGTAGAGACGGTGTTTCACCATGTTGGCCAAGCTGGTCTTGAACTCCTGACCTCAGGTGATCCACCCACCTCAGCCTCCCAAAGTGCTGAATTACAGGCATGAGCCACTGCTACTGGCCTCAGTTATTTTCTAATAGCATTGATGTAACTTGGTCTATGTTGCATCTTTTTCATTTTTAGTATCTAATAATAAATGATAAAATTGCCTGATTTACTAAAATGGTAAGCTCCTATAACGCAAGGAAGATGGGGAGAGGAGTGGTATTAAAATAGATAACGATAAGAATGGGAGTGGTGATAGAATAGCTAGCTAACCTATCTTTAGGAATTAGATTTGAAAAACATATCACTGTGCTTTGGAAGTAATTTGTGGACTTTGGAGGGATAAGGCTACATACATCCAAAATTACAGTATATTTGATGTCTCTATTCTTCACAGAACCTAGCATGCTACTTGTTCTCATTTTGTATATATACATGGAGAATAGAAGTTTAAAAACATGGGTGGGAAAAAGCCAATAAATTGCTTAGGAGCTTATCATTTTGTCCTTAATTCCGTTCTCACCCACTCCAGAAAGCAACATCTGGATAAAGAGCTTATGGCCCTCTAGAATAATTCTGAGAACCCAGATTTAGCTGAGACAGTGAGCTCCTCCAAGATTTCCTTGCCCCTGACAGCAATCTAAGAATGACGATTAACTTTGGTCTGTCTCACATGAGTGGATCCAAGAGTTGGATAGAATAAGAACCCACTAGCCTGCCTTTTAGAACATGGTCTATACTCTGAAACTGCTCCTAGTCTCCCTAGAGTTTTTCCTGGACAAATCCCAAAACCAGATCACTCTAGAAATATGAAAAGGGAAAGCAAGATGGTGTTTCCTGAAGTTGGGTTTTCATATTGGACTTCAAATAATTTTCCTTGGCTTGTCCAAGGAGTCAACAGCATAATTAAGATGTAAAACGACTGGCCCTCACTTAGTACTTGGAGTAGTCCCCTAAACCACAGTGTAGCATATTCTACAAGAATCTTTCCTTTCTTACTCATGCCGGGTTCTGAGTCAGACAGGAAGCCACCAGCTAGAGAAGCGGGAGGCCCTTTCTGATGGGCCCAGAGCAAGATGCTGTAGTGACTGGGCCAATCCTATGCTCTTCCCTACAACACCAGGAAGAAAAATGATTAAGGAAGTGAGTTGAAGGACATTCTAGATAAGCCATTCAATGCTTAAAAACTAATAGGAATCTGGACAAATGAAATAGAACAGGAACCATTCAGTCTAAAAGGAGAAAGCAGCAGAAACACCCACACCCACACACACCAGTCTGCTAATGAAGATAGTTAAGAAAAAGGAATAAACTGCTCCTATTAGTAAAATTCTCAATCAAGCTGGGCTCAAAGGCAGTAGCAGCCTTAAGGCTGGAGGTAAAACTGAGTGGCTTCAGTTTTCTGTTTTGTTTTGTTTGAGACGGAGTCTAGTTCTATTGCCCAGGCTGCAGTGCAATGGCGTGATCTCGTCTCACTGCACCTCCGTCTCCCAGGTTCAAGCAATTCTGCCTCAGCCTCCCAAGTAGCTGGGATTACAGGCGCCTGCCACCACGCCCAGCTAATTTTTGTATGTTTAGTAGAGACGAGATTTCACCATGTTGGTCAGGCTGGTTTCAAACTCCTGACCTCAGGTGATCCACCTACCTCGGCCTCCCAAAGTGCTGGGATTACAGGCGTGAGCCACTGTGCCTGGCCTTCCTTTGTTTTGTTTGTGGTTGGTTGGTTGGTTGGTTTTTTTAGAAATTTTTAAAACACATAAAGCCAGTTGGGTCAAATTCTAAAAGGCCAAAAGAAATGCCTGCTCTAACTGCAAGAGTACACCAAGTGTTTGTGGAGAGGCCTCAGTTGGATGGACGTCGAGGGTCCCCATTAACCCAGGTACTCACCTCCCCACTGAGTGGTATCTCAATCGGCTTGGGCTTCACATCTATCAGGTAGAAGGTGCGGGACAGGAGCAAAAGGGAAGGAGGGACGTTCTCCTTCAGGTGGAGGTCCTGCCACTGGAGAACGGGAGGGGAACAACACGTGAGAATCAGAACACCAGAGCCAGAGTGATCCGCGGTCATCTACCCTCCCTGGCTGACAGCTTCCCACCGCCCCCGCCCTTTCCGCCAAGCCGCTCAGTTGATGAGTCATGGCAGAACACGGACAAGAGCCCAGCCCTGGCTTCTGCACTGAGGGGGCACCCTACAGCCTCCCTCACTATGGTGGAATCACTCTCAGAGAGGGAGAATTCAATTAAACTCTCAACCCAACTGTGGATCAAAGTAGTCAAGTATCTTCTGTTGGACAAAGTGTAGATAATGTGAAAGAATAAATCACAGCCTGGGCAACACAGGGTGACTCTGTCTCTACAAAAAATTTTCTAATTATCTGGGTATGGTGGTACATGCCTGTGGTCCCAGCTAGGAAGGCTGAGGTGGGAGAATCGCTTGAGCCCGGGAGTTTGAGGCTGCAGTGGCCTGTGTTAGTGCCACTGCACTCCAGCCTGGGCAACAGAGTGAGACTCTGTCTTCTTAAGATCAGTAATATATGCACAAAAGATAAAATTCAAAAGGTACCATAAAAAGTATTCACAAAGCTTCTGCAGTGACAGTGTCATAGCCAACGTTCAAGAAATACATGATTTTAAGGATCTTTCTCTACAATGTGCTGTCTTCCAACCAGAGCTGGTCCCACACATGAGAGGAAAAAGTAACCTAACATGGTTTCCAAGCCACACCATGGCTGGTAACCTAAGATCATCTGTGCATCTTACACATGGCACATCTTCATGGCATTTCTTACAATGATGAGAATGAAATGTAATAGGAGTTACTCCTTTGTTTTAAAGCATTGATGCTCTTACTTGAAGTCCAAATATGCTATCTGAGGAAAAATATTAAACATGGGTTACCACAGCATGTGTTGGTTTGGGGCACTAATTGAAAAGCAGCCCCAGGTGGGCCACCAGGCAAAGTGGGGACCTCCAGACAGATTCACACAGATGACAGGCCTTGAACTGAAATTTTTGCCAGGACCCGTTACACTACGTGAAGTAGGTCAAAATTCTAAGGTGACACCTTGTCCCTGCAATACCCACACCCTCTCCTAGTTATTCAACAGTATTCTGGCTGCTGTGTGAAGGGATTCTACAGGTGTAACTGAGGTCCCAAGTTGGTTGACCTTAAGATAGGGAGATTCTTTGGATGGGCCTCACCAAACACATGAGACCTTAAATCTGGGGCTAGAGGTCAAACACGGGGGAAATTGGAGATTTCAAGCATGAGGAAGCTCTGGCATATGAGAAGTTCTCTCTTGCAAATGAAGGAGGCCAAGAGGCAAGGAATACAGGTGGCCACTAGATGCTGAGAGTAGCCCGGGGCTCACAGCCAGCCGGGAAACAAAGACCTCAGTCCGACAGCTGCAAGGAACTAAGTTCAGCCAACAAACTGAATGAACTTGGAAGCAGGTCGTTTCCCACAGCCTCCAAAGGAACACAGCCTGCACTTCTGACCTACCAACTGTGAGCTAATATACCAGTGTTGTTTTAAGCCACTAAGTTCATGGTCATTCCTTAGGCAGCAATACAAAACTGATAGAGATCCCAATCAAAGTGAAAAATCAACCTAGTCCTTCAGCATCCCACTGCTCAATGAAATAAGGCAAATTAAGTAAGACGGTTCACTTGCAAAGGAGAAATCACATAAGGAGGTCTGCATATTGTAGGAGAGAGTTCTAGGGAAGAGGACCCCAGGGGGGCGCTGCTACTTGCCTCCGTGAGCTGTTGTCGCAGTTGTTCTTCCGTGAGACCCAGTGATCTCATCCCTCGGGCCCTACAGGCAGCCTGTAGTTCTGATACACTCAATGCTGTCACCCCTTCCTTGGCAATTATCTGAAAGAAATGTAAGGGATGGAGTTGGAGCTTTTGATTCCAATTTTACGTAAACCCTAAATTCCAGCAAATCAGTGGAAACGGAATCAGAGGCTTGGACGCTTTGTGCCCTGCACTGGCTGCTACTGCAAAGGCGACGTAGGGAGGTGGCAGTTGAAATAATGGGAATCCTGCCAACAGGTATTAGCAATTAGCAATATCAGGGCTATTTACACAACTCCTTTCCAACATTCTGTCATCAGAGTAATTATTTCCCTTTTTGATCTGCATTTTGTCTGGTTGTGACATACATACTTTTCCATGGCAGCTTTATGGTTCATTAGAAAAAAGTAGTTCACTTGAAAAGCTCACAATGTACCATTTGTTGCATGTCCCTGTAGTGTTCTCCCCTGCTGTCCCCCCAACACCCCCAGAAATGGCCCTAACACACTGGTCCACAAAACTCCCTCAGTAAATAACACAGTTTCTGCTTGGCGTAACCCAAAACAGTAGTATTTCTGGGACCAGTGTTGTTTATTCCAAAGCTCTAAGAGCAACAACTGAAATCTAAATGGGGCCAAAGGGATCATGCTTTCTCAGTTCTGGGAAACCTGCTCCCCCAGGCGGAATGCTTATAAAGCAGCTGATTCTGAGTCAAACATTCCTTCCATTTTTTAAAAAAGCCTAATTAGTAGTTATAGTCCAAGGGTGCCTTTCTTCTACAAGGTGTTGAGGCTCTGCTTTTCCTCCCAGCATTATGCTTTGCATACCAAGCCAACTACCCCTTCTTGGCAGGCCAATGCGCCCGGCAGAATATTGACTTTGGCACCAGCTTCCCGGTATGAGAGCAGAAGTGTGGGAGCAGAGCTTTGTCAGGAATCTACTGAGCTGCTGTTTCCTTCCCAGCAGGTCCTAACTGCTTTAGATGAGTCCCAGCTAAGACATCCAAATTACTAACTGCTTATGATGACCTTCTCAAGAAATGGGTAAGGGGATGACAACTCCTCAAATGAGTAATCAAGGTTCAGGTTGTCATGGTAATGGTTGTTTAAACCACTCATTTTGTCAGAACCCAACATGACCAGACCCAACAGAAAATACTCCACTTCTACCCAGGAATGGTGGTCACACCTGTCATCCCAACACTTTGGGAGGCTGAGGCGGGTGGATCACTTGAGGTCAGGAGTTTGAGACCAACCTGGCCAACATGGTGAAGTCCCATCTCTACTAAAAATACAAAAATTAGCCAGGTGTGGTGATGCGTGCCTGTAATCCCAGCTACTTGGGAGGCTGAGGTGTGAGAATCACTTGAACCCGGGAGGTGGAGGTTGCAATAAGCCAGGATTGCGCCACTGCAGCCTGGGTGACAGAGCAAGACTTTGTCTCAAAAACAAAAACAAAAACAAAAAATACAGCACACTTCATCCCACAGGCACCCTAAGGTATGTCCCAAAACCTTGCTAATTCCCTAGAGCTATGGTTAAGCTCTTACTTCATCATCTGCTTTTATAGACTTCAGTTTCATCAGGAGCTGAAAGCGGAGCAGGTTGTTGGTTCCAAATGTCTGCAATTCCAGCAGTTTGCAAAGGGCAACCAGCTGAGGGCGATCTAAGTGTTCCAGGGCCAGCTGGTCCTCAAATAGTTTGGAGAAGTGAACTATCTCCTTTGTGCTGGGCTTGTGGCCTGTCTGGACCTATGCAGTGGGACAAAAAGGCCAATTAAAATGTGTTTTCTACTTAATTTAACTTTCCCAATAGGCTATTTGAAAGAGACATCAAAGCATTTATGGGACTCTGTCTGACATCTGGAAATGGGCTTCGTTGTATAAAGAAAAGATATCCATCTGAAGTCAAACTACATCAGCTGAAAAATCAGGAGTTTGGAAGTTTGACTCTAAATCTACTGTTCTTTCCAAGAAGTTATCAATGTCTTCAAAACGTTGATTACTTTAAGACAGGCTTTTCTGCAAACTACTATCAATGTTTATAATAGTAAATGTTTACAATATTATATGTTCATAATTTAGATATTTGCAATTCCAAAGATGGTGAACAATTTGGGAAATCCATGATGACATGCGTTTTTCATAGAACGCCCAGCCCCGAAGTTGTTCGGCATTACATAAAAGATGGACACCTGCTTCACGTAGGATGAGAGCTGTGTAGAGGCATCGCCCATCTTGGCTCTGTTCCTCCTTGCCATTTCTGTCATGGTTTCTTGAAGAAATTTTGCTAGTTCCAACTTTACAGCCATTTTCTTTTTCTGTTTTTCTTCCTTAATGGTAGAAGAATAAAAGTTACTCAATCCTTCGTGATTGTAAATTGGTAGATAAAGATGGGAGAAAAATAACTGTCTCCTTGTTATTGCTCATCCCTACATCATGTAATAACGTGATTCTCAGGCATAGCTGAATGGGTTTGTGACATCAGAGCAAGTAAAAAGAAGCCTCTATTTGGAACTTGTCTCCTTACTTTTTGTTTCTCACTAATACAATAATCATAAGCATTTGATAGATCCAAAATGTTCCCCCAATGAGAGGCTTTATAATTATTTAGCACGAGATACTATCTCTCTCTCTCTCTCTCTCTCTCTCTTTTTGAGATCAAGTCCCACTCTGTTGCCCAGGCTGGGGTGCAGTGGCACGATCTCGGCTCACCACAACCTCCACCTCCCAGACTCAAGTGATTCTCCTGCCTCAGCCTCCTGAATAGCTGGGATTACAGGTGCATGCCACCACACCTGGCTAATTTTTTTTTTTTTTTTTTGAGATGGAGTTTCGCTCTGTCACCCAGGCTGGAGTGCAGAGGTACCATCTTGACTCACTGCAACCTCTCTCTCCTGGGTTCAAGTGATTCTCCTGCCTCAGCCTCTCGAATAGCTGGGATTACAGGTACACGCCACCACACCCGGCTGATTTTTGTATTTTTAGTAGAGTAGGGGTTTTCACCATGTTGGCCAGGCTGGTCTTGAACTCCTGACCTCAAGTGATCTGCCTGTCTCGGCCTCCCAAAATTCTGGGATTACAGGCTTGAGCCACAGCGCCCAGACAAGAATGAGATACAATCTCAACCTGGTGCAAACTATCCAGTCTGCCAGTTGAGCTAACTCCTTGAGTGGCCCTGGGTTTTTCTTTACAAACAAAGAAAACT
Source organism: Pan paniscus (assembly GCF_029289425.2). Taxonomy (NCBI): domain Eukaryota; kingdom Metazoa; phylum Chordata; class Mammalia; order Primates; family Hominidae; genus Pan; species Pan paniscus. The sequence continues at coordinate 56,963,190 of NC_073256.2, read as the reverse complement.
AGGAAATGGACTCTACCTAATGTGGCTTACAGTTTAACTAGAAAACAGACATAAGTAATTACAATACAGTGAGTTAAGTGCTCTAACAGACATGAACACAGCACTACACAGAAGAAAAGTACATGGACACTGTGTTGGCTGGTGTTTCTTAATCCTTGTTAATCATCAGAAATGTAGTATGGTAGCATTTTCAAAATAACCACAGTCAGGACTCAGGGTGGTAAAGAAGAACAGAAATCTACGTATATTTTTAAGTTGCCTAGGAGATTCTAATGATCAGCCAATCATAAGAATCACTGATATTTAGATAGATCTTAAAAGATATAGCCAAAAAAAAAAAAAATCACACAATAGTATGATCAGAACCCACTTAGTGGCCGGATGAGGTGGCTCACACCTGTAATGGCCTGTCACGGTGAAACCCTGTCTCTACTAAAAATACAAAAATTAGCCGGGCGTGGTGGCACATGCCTGTAATTCCAGCTACTCAGGAAGCTGAGGCAGGAGAATTGCTTGAACCTGGGGGGAGGATGCAGTTAGCCGAGATAACGCTACTGCACTCCAGCCTGGGCAACAGCACGAGACTCTGTCTCAAAAAAAAAAAAAGAAAAAAAAAAGAACCCACTTAGTCATGCATTTCATTCATCCATATCCTTCCATCCATCCATCCATTTATTTATTGCACATCTACCATATTAGGTACTGGGGATAAAATGAGCAACAACAGGTAAGAATTCCTGCCATCATGGAACTTTTAGTGTAGTGGGAGAGACAAACTTTAGTGACTAATGATAATCCCACAATTCCTCACATTAATATAGAAGCATAATGGATAAGTGCTATGAAAGAGAAATACATGGTGCTGTGATCTGATGTAAACAGAAAGCTCCTCTCTCCATGGAACAAAGCAAACAAGAATTTTCTGAGACTGTGGCCATGATGTAGACATATTTGTATGTTTCAGGGAATGAATGGTGTTCAGGAAAGAGGTAACATTTAAATAAATCACTTCCTCTATTCCCCCCATCTTCCTGAATTCACTAATACTTTCCTTGGAATGTTATGGCATTAATTCTAGATGCTGATTATTTTAAATGTAAGCAAATTAAAACATTGCCAGGCAGTCAAATATTATAATTTGATTTATCCTGTGAAGGTATTCCGAATTTGTCTTCAAGTCTCTTTTTTTTTTTTTAAGACAAAAATCTCACTCTGTCACCCAGGCTGGAATACAGTAGCACGATCTTGGCTCTTGGTAACCTCTGCTTCCCAGGTTTAAGTGATTCTTCTGCCTCAGCCTCTGAAGTAGCTGGGACTACAGGCACGTGCCACCATGCCAGGCTAATTTTTGTATTTTTAGTAGAGATGGGGTTTCACCATGTTGGCCAGGCTCGTACTGAGCTCCTGACCTCAAGTGACCCACCCACCTCGGCCTCCCAAAGTGCTGGGATTACAGGCATGAGCCACCACGCCCGGCCTTCAAGTCTTTATTCTTATTGTCAATTTCATAATGTATTCTCTGTCATCTCTCTCTTGGGCTAGCATTCCAGCTGGTTTCCCTTCCTTGGCTCTACCCTCTGCTGCCCCTCCTGCCAGCAAAATTATTCCTCCAAAACATAGATCTAATCATGTCATCCACCCAGCTACCCTGCTTCAAACGTTCCCTTTCCATTATTCACCATGGTGAAAGGGAAAGCCTAAATTCCTTAAGCGGGTGGATGCCTTCCAACCTGACCCCAACACATCGCTTTGTCTGTTTCCTGTCATTGATGCCCTGGAACTGCCTACTTCAACCACAAATAACCAACCAGTGGTCTCTGATTACATCATACTCTCTTATGCCACTGAGCCATGTTAAATGCTATTCCTTTTATCCAGAATACCTTTCCCAGACCATGGTAAAATGCCACTTACTCTTTAAGTCTCAGTTCCAAAGTTACCTTTTCTGTGAAAAATTTTCCAATCTTACTGATTTAAAAGTTGCCCTTAAAATTAGCTGGGTGTGGTGGCAGGCGCCTGTAATATCAGCGACTCAGGAGGCTGAGGCAGGAGAATTGCTTGAATCTGGGCGTGGTGGCAGGCGCCTGTAATCTCAGCTACTCAGGAAGCTGAGGCAGGAGAATTGCTTGCATCTGGGAGGCGGAGGTTGCAGTGAGCCAAGATTGTGCCACTGCACTCCAGCCCGGGTGATGGTGCGAGACTCCGTCTCAAAAAAAAAAAAAAAAAAAAAAGTTGCACTTTTTGTCTTCTCATAATGTTTTGTTCACACTTTCTTACCATATGCTGTCTACGCTGTCTAGTAGAGTAGCACAGAAGGGGGAGAAGGAAGGAGCTGCCTCTGTTTTCTCGCCGGCACAGTGACTGCCACACTCAGTGAAGGCTCCCTCTTCTCAGGGGCTGCTGAACTGTCTGTTGGGCTGACTAAATCATACCTACTGTTCCACTAGTCACCGCGGTAACAGTGGATTTCTGTTTTCTTTATTCTTTTTTTTTTTAAATAGGATCTCACTCTTGCCCAGGCTGGAGTGCAGTGCAGTGGCCTGATCTCAGTTCACTGCAGCCTCAACCTCCTGGGCTCAAGCAGTCCTCCCGCTTCAGCCTCCCAAGTAGCTGGGAATTCAGGTGCATGCTACCACACTTGGCTAATTTGTTTTAAATTTTTGTTTTTTAGAGACAGGGGTCTCACTATATTGCTCTGGCTGGTCTTGAACTCGTGGGTTTAAACAATCCTCCCACCTCAGCCTCCCAAAATGCTGGGATTACAGAGATGAGCCACTGCATCCAGCCTGTTCTCTTTGTTCTTTTGACAGTTAAAATCAAGTTAGAATTTAGTGGAGAAGAGAAAATCTTTTCAACAAATGGTCCTGGAAAAGCTAGATATCCACATACAAAAAAGAGAGAAATGAATCTATATACTGACATTACAGTTTTCATAAAAATTAACTCAGCCTGGCGCAGTGGCTCACGTCTGTTATCCCAGCACTTTGGGAGACTGAGGTGGGCAGATCACCTGAGGTCAGGAGTTCGAGACCAGCCTGGCCAACATGGCAAACTCCTGGCTCTACTAAAAATACAAAAATTAGCTGGGTGTAGTGGCACATGCCTGTAATCCCAGCTACTTAGGAGGCTGAAGCAGGAGAATCTCTTGAACCTGGGAGGTGGAGGTTGCAGGGGGCCGAGATCGCACCATTGCACTCCAGCCTGGGCGACAGAGCGAGGCTCCATCTCAAAAAAATAAATAAATAATAAATAAAAAAATAAAATGGATCACAGACATAAATCTAAGACACAAAACTGTAAAACTTCTAGAATAAAACAGGAGAAAAATGTAGGTGACCTTCAGGTTTGGCAATAAGTTTTTAGCTACAACACTAAAAGCATGATTCATGAAAGAAAAAATTGATAAGCTGGATGTCATTAATCCTGAAAGCATTTGCTCTGTGAAATACATGGTTAAGGAATGAAAAGATAAGCCACAGAGTAGAAGAAAACATTTGCAAAATATATATCTGATAAAGGACTTTTACCCAAAATATACAAAGAACTCAAAATAATAATCAGAAAACAAAAAAACCCAATTAAAAAGTCAACCGAAGGGCTGGATGCAGTGGCTCACGCCTGTAATCCCAACACTTTGGGAGGCTGAGGTGTGTGGATCACCGGAGGTCAGGACATCAAGACCAGCCTGGCCAATATGGTGAAACCCTATCTCTACTAAAAATACAAAAATTAGCCAGGTGCGGTGGTAGACACCTCTATTTCTAGCTACTCGGGAGGCTGAGGCAGGAGAATCACTTGAACCCGGGAAGCAGAGGTTGCAGTGAGCTGAAATTGCACCACTGCACTCCAGCCTGGGTGACAGAGCCAGACTCCTTCTCAAAAAAAAAAGTCAACCAAAGATCTAAACAGACACCTCCCCAGAGAAGATACACAAATGGTAAATAAGCATAGGAAAGATACTCGACATCAGGAGACTGCAAATTAAAACAGTGAGATACCACTACACACCTGTTTCGTGGCTAATGTCTAGAGCACTGACAACATTAAATGCTGGTACTCTCATTTGTTGCTGGTGAGAATATAGAACAATACAGCCACTTCGGAAGACAGTTTAGCAATTTCTTAAAAGCTAAACATAGTCTTACCATATGATCCACCAATTACTCTCCTAGGCATTTACCCCAATGAGTTGAAAGCTTACATCCACACAAAAACCTGTACATAAGTGTTTATAGCAGTTTTATTCATAATTGCCAAAAACTGGAAGCAATCGAGGTGTCCTTTCATAGGAGAATGGATAAACAAGCTGTGGTACAGCCATACAATGGACTATCACTCAGTGATAAAAAGAATTGAGCAATGAAAAGAATTTGAAATGCATATTGCTAGGTGAAAGAAGCCAGTCTAAAATGGCTACACACTGTATGATCCCAACTATATGACATTCTGGAAAAGGCAAAACTACAGAGACAATAAAAAGATCAGTGGCTGCCATGGGTTGGGGGAGGAAAGGAGAGGGACAAATAGGTGGAGCACAGGGAATTTTTTTTTTTTTTTTTTTTTTTTTTCTGAGACAGGGTCTCCCTCTGTCACCCAGTGCCTCTGGAGTGCAGTGACACTATCATAGGTCATTGCAGCCTTGACCTCCTGGGCTCAAGTGATCCTCTTGCTTCAGCCTCCCAAGGAGCTGGGACCACAACTCCTTGGGAGGCTGAAGCAAGGGCTACCATGAGCTACCATGCCCAACTAACTTTTGCATTTTTTGTAGAAATGGGGTCTCACTATGATACCCAGGCTGGTCTCAAACTCCTGGGCTCAGGCGATCCACCTGCCTCAACCTCCCAAAGTGCTGGAATTACAGACATAAGCCACTGTGCCTGGCCCACAGGGGATTTTTAGAGCAGTGAAACTATTTTGTATGATACTGTGATGGTGGATACATGAAATTATGCATTTGCAAAGCCCACAGAAATGCTTCAACATAAAGAGTGGACCCTAAAGTATGAGCTTTAATAATAACATGTCAATATTGGTTTTTTTAATCATTACAAATATAGCACACTAATGCAAGATATTAATTACAGGAGAAATTGGGATGGGGTTGGGTGGGGAGAAGTAGTACTTTCTGCCCAAGTTTTCTGTAAACCTAAAAACTCCTCTAATAAGGTTTATTAAATTTTATTAAAGTTAAAAAATCATACCTTTTTGGATTCACTTTCAAAAGTTGATGGCAACATCTCTGGGAAGAGTTTCAGAAACACTGGTAATAAGAATTCCATGAAGGGTACAATTATGAACACCATAAATGGAACCAGGCGGAAGAAATCAACACAAGTTCTCAACAGCTATAGAATTAAATGCATATGCAATATTCATTATTTTAGGTCATGCCAAAAACAAAAATGAAAAACAAAACCAAAAAAACCCTGTCTTGTTTCATTTTCTTTCTTTCAAGAGATAGTGTCTCACTATGTTGCCCAGTCTGGCCTCAAACTCCTGGGCTCACGCAATCCTTCCACCTCAGCCTCCCAAGGAGCTGGGATTACAAGCATATGTGCCATGCTCAGCTTGGTTCTTAAAGTGTTAAAAACCCAAGACATCCCAGTCTTGCCTTCCCCTTGATAATGCAGTAAGGGACCCCCATTTTACGACACAGGGCAGGCAAGAAGACAACCAGCTCGACGGAAGGCAAGACTGGGACGTCTAGTCCACAGGAAGACCTGCACCACTGTCGCCTTCACACAGGTGAACTCGGAAGACAAAGGCGCTTTGGCTAAGCTGGTGGAAGCTATCAGGACCAATTACAATGACAGATACGATGAGATCCGCCGTCACTGGGGTGGCAATGTCCTGGGTCCTAAGTCTGTGGCTCGTATCGCCAAGCTCGAAAAGGCAAAGGCTAAAGAACTTGCCACTAAACTGGGTTAAATGTACACTGTTGAGTTTTCTGTACATAAAGATAATTAAAATAATACAAATTTTCCTTCAAAAAAAAAAAAAAAAACCCAAGACAGGTTTTCTGCAGCTGTTTATAAAATGAAGAGGCAGGGTTTTCCTGTTTACCATAGCTCTGAAGTAACTTTTAGGGGCTATCTTGAAGGAAATCTATGACAATAAAAATATTATTGGCATCTCCTAGACTTCATCTATGTTAGAGGGTCCATACTTTAATAGCATTGTATTACTTAAAATTGTTTTTTGTTTGTTTGTTTTTTTGAGATGGCATCTCACTCCAGGCTAGAGTGCAGTGGCACGATCTCGGCTCGCTGCAACCTCCGCCTCCCAAGTTCAAGCCATTCTCCTGCCTCAGCCTCCTGGGTAGCTGGGACTACAGGCACGTGCCACCATGCCTGGCTAATTTTTGTATTTTTTTTTTAGTAGACAAGGGTTTCATCGTGTTGGCCAGTCTGGTCTCGAACTCCTGACCTCAAGTGATCTGCCCGCCTCAGCCTCCCAAAGTGCTGGGATTACAGGCGTAAGCCATCGTGCCCAGCCAAAATTGGGTTTTAAAAATGCATATGCTTAATATATTAACAACAGTTGAAACATGAAGCCCCTCAACTTCTTGGAAAGATTAAAAAACACAATTATAACTATTCTACAAACATGCACATGTACCCCTGAACCTAAAATAAAAGTTTTTTTAAAAAACCGTTATACAGGAAAATATATAACAAATTTCAGAATACTGACTAAAGTTGTACAGTAAGTCAGTTGCAGACAAGAAACTGGTTCTCACCAGCAGTTATTATTCCTACTCTGGGATTTTTAAGATGAAGTTTACGTTGAATTTAAATAGTTGAGTTCCCAAATAGTTCATTTTAATTTCACATTTTCTTTCTCAAATATGATTCTTGCCTACCCTTCGTCTCTCTCGTCTGGTCAGGACCTGTCCATGCAACAGCCTCCAAACCATTCTGGCAGCAACTTTGGCGTCAATCCAAAGTAAGTAGAATCCATTGTAATAATATTTTAGTTCATCCATGATTTTTTGTCTATAAGATTGTTTGCCTTCTTTAATCTTCGTGCCAGTTTCTTTTGTGGCCTGAGGGCTTGTCACCTGTGGATGTTTTGTGGCTTGCTCCAGCTGAGGTTTGCCAGGAACTTCTTGCAGCCAGCAAGTGGATGTGTGTAGCTTTTGTATTAGTCTAGTTCCTGGGTGAAGTACTGTATTGCCTGGCTGACTAGGATCCGAGTACTTCTTGCTCTCATAGTTCTTCATACATTTCTTATTTAAATGGGAATCTGGCAAGTGAAGAAATGCACATGATGGGGAATAAGAAGAGCAGGTAGGATGGACAAAATGGCTAGGGAATCTGGAATAAAAAGCAACATCCTCTGAGTTAAGTACATACTATTACAAAGCACACACTATCATAAAGCACATATTATTAAAGAAATAGATAGTACATCTGGTCAAAATAAAACAGCTTTTTTTTTTTTTTTCCACTCCCATTGCCCAGGCTGGAGTGCAGTGGTGCAATCTCGGCTCACTACAACCTACGCCACCTGGGCTCAAGCGATTCTCCTGCCTCAGCCTTCTGAGTAGCTAGGATTACAGGCACAGGCCACCATGCCCAGCTAATTTTTGTATTTTTAGTACAGTCGGGTTTTCACCACATTGGCCAGGATAATCTCAAACTCCTGACCTCAAGTGATCCGCCTGCCTTGGCTTCCCTAAGTACTGGAATTATGGGCGTGAGCCACCATGCCTGGCCAAGGAATATTGTTTCAAAGAAACATTTGATGGTCACTGTAGGAATTAACCAGTCACATAATACCGCCTTGCCTATGCAGTGTCTTTGAACCCCTCAAATGAGAGGAACTTACAGCTGAAATACCCTTCACCTAAATTCTTCTAGAACATTGGGCTGGCCGCGATGGCTCATGCCTGTAATCCCAGCACTTTGCGAGGCCAAGGCAGGTGGATCACCTGAGGTCAGGAGTTCAAGACCAGCCTGGCCAACATGGTGAAACCCTGTCTCTACTAAAAATACAAAAATTAGCCGGGTGTGGTGTCATGCACCTGTAATCCCAGCTACTAGGGAGGCTGAGGCAGGAGAATCGCTTGAACCCAGGAGGTGAAGGTTGCAGTGAGACAAGACTATGCCACTGCACTCCAGCCTGGGCAACAGAACAAGACACCGTCTCAAAAAAAAAAAAATTAGAATTGGGCACCCCAATTAAGGGTCTCTACCTTCTGGTATTGCAACAGCCCACAGTTTGCAGTTAAACTACCATATCAGATTGAGAATAAAAATATGGGCCAGGCACAGTGGCTCACGCCTGTAATCCCAGCACTTTGGGAGGCCAAGGCGGGCGGATCAAGAGATCGAGACCATCCTGGCCAACTTGGTGAAACCCCGTCTCTACTAAAAATACAAAAATTAGCTGGGCGTGGTGGCACGTGCCTGTAGTCCCAGCTACTCGGGAGGCTGAGGCAGGAGAATTACTTGAACCTGGGAGGCAGAGGTTGCAATAAGCCAAGATCGTGCCACTGCACTCCAGCCTGGCGACAAAGCGAGACTCGTCTAAAAAAAAAAAAAAAACTAAAATAAAATAAAAAAAAATATGACAGATACTGGCAAAGAAAGTTACTGGCAAAGAGATGGCTTTTTCCATTCTTTCAGTTTTTTGGGTTTTTTTTTTTTTTTTTTTTTTTTTTGAGACAGGAGGAGTCTCACTCTGTCACCCAGGCTGGAGTACAGTGGCATGATCATGGCTCACTGCAGCCATGACCTCCTAGGCTCATGTGGAAGAAATCAACACAAGTTCTCAACAGCTATAGAATTAAATGCATATGCAATATTCATTATTTTAGAACATGCCAAAAACAAAACCAAAAACAAAAGCAAAAAAAAATTGTCGCCAGGCACGCTGGCTCATGCCTGTAATCCCAGCACTTTGGGAGGCTGAGGAAGGTGGATCACGAGGTTAAGAGATCGAGACCATCCTGGCCAACATGGTGAAACCCCATCTCTACCAAAAATACAAAAATTAGCTGGGCGTGGTGGAGTGCACCTGTAGTCCCAGCTACTTGGGAGGCTGAGGCAGGAGAATTGCTTGAACCCAGGAGGCGGAGGCTGCAGTGAGCCAAGATTGTGCCACTGCACTCCAGCCTGGTGACAGAGCGAGACTCTGTCTCACAAAAAAACAAAAAACAAAAAAACAAAAATAAAAAATTTGTCTTGGTTCTTTTTTTTTTTTTTTTTTTTCTGAGACAGAGTCTCACTCTGTTGCCCAGGCTGGAGTGCAGTGACACGATCTTGACTCACTGCAACCTCCGCCTCCTGGGTTCAAATGATTCTCCTGCCTCAGCCTCCCGAGTATCTGGGAATACAGGTGCCTGCCACCACACCTGGCTAATCTTTATATTTTTAGTAGAGACGGGGTTTCACCATGTTGGCAAGACTGGTCTTGAACTGCTGACCTCAAGTGATCTGCCTGCCTCGGCCTCCCAAAGTGCTGGGATTACAGGTGTGAGCCATCACACCCGGCTCTTTTTTTTTTCTTTCTGTTTAAGACACAGAGTCTTGCTATGTTGCCCAGGCTGGCCTCAAACCCCTGGGCTAAAGCAATCTTCCTACCTCGGCCTCCCAAGGAGCTGAGATTACAGGCATATGCACCATGCCTGGCTTGGTTCTTAAGGTGTTAAAAACCCAGGCTGGAGTAGAGTGGTGTGATCACAGCTCACTGCAGCCTCGACCTCCCAGGCTCAGCATCCTGAGTAGCTAGGACTACAGGCCCGCACCACCACGCCCAGCTAGTTTTAAAAATTTTTGTAGAGATGAGGTCTTGCTATGTTATCCAGGCTGTTTTTTTTTTTTTTTTTTTTTTTTTGAGACGGAGTCTCGCTCTGTTGCCCAGACTGGAGTGCAGTGGTGTGATCTCGGCTCACTGCAACCTCCACCTCCCAGGTTCAAGCGATTCTCCTGCTTTAGCCTCCTGAGTAGCTGGGACTACAGCTGCATGCCACCACGTCCAGCTAATTTTTGTATTTTTAGTAGAGACGGGGTTTCACCACATTGGCCAGGATGGTCTCGATCTCTTGACCTTGTGGTCCACCCGCCTTGGCCTCCCAAAGTGTTGGGATTACAGGCGTGAGCCACAGTGCCTGGCCCCAGGCTGTTCTTGAACTCCTGGGCTCGAGCTATCTTCCTGTCTAGGCTTCCAAAAGTACTGAGATTATAGGTGTGAGCCACTGCAGCCAGCCTCAGACTATTTTTGAAGCATGCCAAGATAAAACGCTCTTTGAATGGCCAAAAGGGGAAAAGTAAGTGCTCAGTGAATAGTCTTTATTCTCAGTGAATAAATAAATGGTGGCCGGGCACGGTGGCTCACGCCTGTAATCCCAGCAGTTTGGGAGGCTGAGGTGGGTGGATCACTTGAGGTCAGGAGTTCAAGATCAGCCTGGCCAACATGGAGAAACACCATCTCTATAAAAATACAAAAAAATTAGCTGGGCATGGTGGCCCATGCCTGTAATCCCAGCTACTCGGGAGGCTGAGACAGGAGAATCACTTGAACCCAGGAGGCAGAGGTTGCAATGAGCCAAGATTGTGCCATTGCACTCCAGCCTGGGCAATAGAGCGAGATTTCATCTCAAAAATAAATAAATAAATAATGGTAACAGACCCTAATGGGACACGAATATGCCCTAAGACTGGCTGTTCATCAGCCATTTTACTCGCTTTACATCTAAGGACCTCACGTGATGTTCATCAATTACAGAGATGTCACTCTAAAACCAGTACATCTTCTGGCTGGGCACGGTGGCTCACGCCTGTAATCCCAGCACTTTGGGAAGCCCAGGCTGGCGGATTACCTGAGGTCAGGAGTTCAAGACCAGCCTGGCCAACATGGCGAAATCCCATCTGTACTAAAAATACAAAAATTAGTGGGACATGGCGGCGCATGCCTGTAATCCCAGCTGCTTGTGAGGCTGAGGCAGGAAAATCTCTTGAACCTGGGAGTTGGAGGTGGCAGTGAGCCAAGATATCATGCCACTGCACTCCAGCCTGGGCAACAGAGTGATAATCCGTCCCAAAAAAGAAAACAAAAACAAACAAACAAAAAAAACTACATCTTTTTTTTTTTTTTTTTTTTGAGATGGATTTTTACTCTTGTTGCCCAAGCTGGAGTTCAGTGGCCCAGTCTTGGCCCACTGCAACCTCCGCCTCCCAGGTTCAAGCGATTCTCCTGTCTCAGCCTCACAAGTGCTGGGATTATAGGTACCTGCCACCATGCCGGCTAATTTTTGCAGTTTTAGTAGAGACGGGGTTTCACCATGTTGGTCAGGCTGGTCTTGAACTCCTGACCTCAGGCAATCCGCTCGCCTTGGCCTCCCAAAGTGCTGGGATTACAGGTGTGAGCCACTGCACCCAGCCTCCAAGAAACTTTTAATTGTGTACTAAGCCAATCCTTTCCATCTAGAAGGATGAAATTCAGGCCAGGCGAGGTGACTCACGCCTGTAATCCCAGCACTTTGGGAGCCCAAGGCAGGCGGATCACCTAAGGTCAGGAGTTCCAGAGCAGCCTGGCCAACATGGTGAAACCTCGTCTCTACTGAAAATACAAAGATTAGCCAGAGGTGGTGGCAAACACCTGTAATCCCAGTTACTTGGAGGCTGAGGCAGGAGAGTAGCTTGAACCCGGGAGGCAGAGGTTGCAGTGAGCCGAGATTGCACCATTGAACTCCAGCCTGGGCGACAGAGTGCGACTCCATCTCAGAAAAAAAAAAAAAAAAAAAAAAGAAGAATTACGTTCATATTGGGGGGTAACTCCAATGCTTACCTTGTTCGAGCAATAGCCAGAACTGAATTATAACTGTAGAAGGCCATATTTATTTTTGTCTCAAGTAGTTAACATAGGGACCTAGGCAAAAGGAGTAAGTAAACAATTTAGTAGTTTAAAAATACATCAATTAAAAGACATCAGGATTTTAGTGTTTTTAACTATTGCAAAGGTAGAACATTTGCATAGTTAAGGTACAAAATCTCCTTCAAGCTCATTTCCAACAATCAGATATTTTCGTAGCTCTGGACTTGAGAATGGTACTTTGAGATTCCAACAAACGGTAATGATCTCTAAGATGATGATGCTCATGAAGATGGTACAGTCTTCAGAGACATTTTGATTTCTGGTCAATAGTATCTAGTAATGCAACTTCAATGATTGCCAAGTACTTAAAAGTAGAGCAATACATATCTATCTGTAGCCTTAAAATACAGGTAGAAAGTGAATATTCTGAATTTCTTTTCAGTTAGCATTGTTCTATATTTAGGCAAGTTGTCCCAAACCCTGAAGATTGGACGTACCCACTAATCTAATTTATGTAGCAGTGGATGAAGGTAGACATGCAACCTACTAATCGCTCAAGTGGAAGTAAAACTGTTTCCCTTGCTACTGATTCTCCAGAGCCCAAACTGAGCTTTGAACCTGTAAATAACCTTCACCAAAACCCTTCTCCATCCAGGGGCGCTTTTCTGCTAAGGGCCGCGAGGAACGGCAGAAGAGCTGGCATTCCCAATGGCAGCTTTGCTCTCTTGTGGTTGGGAAAAGAGTTCCAGGAGCTCTCCTGAATAGAAACCTTAGCCACAGAGCTGACATTTTCAACAGGGGCTCGAAACCTGTGGACCCACACTAACGGTGGATGGTGGTTCGCGGGCAGGAGACGACACCTGAGGCGGCGGTTAATCCGCTCGGGCCCGGGCGCTCCCGGGCGGCGGACACCGCTCGCACTCGCACTGGCGCCGCCCCACGTCCGCTGCTCCCGGGCTCCCTCGGCTTTGCCCATCACCACACGGGAGCAAAACGCGCCCTCGGCTTCCTCGCCCGGCGGCTTCGGGGTCTGGGGGATATGCTTTGGTTTTCTGGTGCGGAGGTGGGACAGGCACGGGAACGACGACCCTCGTGGATGATCGGGGTTGTTGGAAATGAAGCCGAGGAGAAAGAAGCAGGGCCTAGGATGGAAAAAAGGACGGAGCGCGCTGTGCGGGGAATGGGGAGGAGAGGCCGAGCTTCAGAGTTCGCGCTGTGCTGGGGAACTGGTGGGGATGAGGTCGTGGGCGGAGGAGAGCGCGGTGGGAACTGGAAGCTGTCAGAAGCCTGGATAGTGCTCTGATGAGAGGAGCAGGATGCGGACCGAGCGGGATCCGGAGGAAAAAAAGGCAGCGCGGCCCACCAGGTCGCGGCCTGAGGGCTGGGCCTGCCCACCCCTACCTCCTCGGCCGGGCTCCGCGGAACGGCCGCCTAGGTCCTCCCAGCTCCTTCCCGGGACCCCCAAGCTAGAAGGGCCCGAAGCCAAGTCTCTACGGTTCCGCCTCTTTCCTCGCCCCTGACGTCACTCTGAGTGACGACATCGCCAACCAATAAGCTCTCAAGTTCTGGGGAGGGCAGGCGTCCTTCACCTTAGCAGCCCAGGAAGCCGCAAAGTCGCGTTTCCATCGCCGAAGTGACTTCTTTGTGGGGCTTGGTTTAAGGCGCGTTGGTGCTGGGGGGCCCGAAGGTGACGTTTTTCTGCCAGTCCACACTCCGCAGGCAGTGGCTAACGCCCGAGGAAACCCGTGATTGAAGACTGGATTAAACAGGCTCTTGCCCTGACAGCTTAATATGTCTGATAGTCGCCATGGTAACCATTTCGGAGTCATGAATGACATCACTTTGATGTATTCTCCCTCGGACCCTGCAAATCCGGAACTGCCTGAGGGGCGCTGAGAGGATTTGATGGTGTCGCAGAAAGGGCGGGAATCGGAAGGAGCGCATTCCTCTCCCTTCCTCTCCAGAGGCTGGAATACTGTGAAATCTTCATATGGAAATCTGTATTCTACTAAAAATATTTGCTTTCTCAATGGTCCCTTAACAAGTGTTGTTTGTGATTAATAGTTTGTGTAGAAATCTCAGCATATAAAATGTATGTTATAGTAGCTGTGAAATGACAGACACTGCAGGTTTGAGGGCACTTCAGTTCCTAGGATGGCCAACTGAGCCATCTTGGGAAAATGAAACATCTAGAAATATTCTCATTCCCCAGTTATCTTTTCCCATCCATTTTATCTGGCTCCAGAAGAAAGAGTTAAAAAAATTTTTTTACTTAGGCTGGGCGCCGTGGCTCACGCCTGTGATCCCAGCACTTTGGGAGGCCGAGGCGGGCGGATCACAAGGTCAGGAGACAGAAAACATCTTGGCCAACATGGTGAAACCCTGTCTCTACTAAAAAAAAAAATACAAAAATTAGCCGGGCATGGTGGCGTGCGCCTGTAGTTCCGGCTACTCTGGAGGCTGAGGCAGGAGAATCGCTTGAACCCGGGAGGCAGGGGTTGCAGTGAGTCGAGATCGCGCCACTGCACTCCAGCCTGGGCGACAAGAGCGAGATTCCACCTCAAAAAAAAAATTTTTTTTTTCTTAGTGGCTCTACTCGACCACCATACAGCAAGGAATCGCTTTCTCACGGCGAATACGTCTCCTGACATGTGAGCTGACCACAGACTTTACTCATCTGGGCTACACATTTTTAAGAATGGAAGATGGCGGTATTAAACGTCAGTAAAAAATGCAGACTGCTTTTAATCCACAAAGGATTTTTCAGCTAATAACCAAATAGATCCACTGTTAAATAGGCAAAACTTTTCAGTTTGGCCACTAGAGGTCTCTTTGTGCATGTCTGATGTTCAACTTTGCACATAAAGGTTTCACTTCACGTTCTGTTTACCAGTATTAAAATCTACAAAGCTTTGGACTCTTTACTTTTCCCTCACTGAAAATTCCTGGTGGTCAAATTTTGAGCTCTAGAAGGTAGATGTAGTTTTCACACTAATTTCATAAATTAATCATTGCACTACCATGTACTGGTACTTTTCTGGAAAAGATCATAAAGGATGCAAAAACAGTTTCAGTTCCCTGGGAGACATTTTATACGGGGAAATATTCTTATTCATGCATTGTATTCACTTACAACCAGGCACAGTGAATATCATTAAGTATTCATAAACCAGATGAACGATTCCATGCCCAGTATTTGAAAGATGAGCTAGGTTTTCTACCATGGCCATATGTCAGCAATCCTATCCTAAAAAGAGAAGGGCTAAGAACTCTTCTTATTGAGATGTTTGTTCAAAGTAATGTCCGTCTTCCCTAGTTATGAGACTTGGCAATTTCTTTGACTTTCAGGATAAGAGATTTATCATGTAAGATTCTGTATGTAATCTTCAGAAGAGAAATTTTTTAAAAAATATTTTTTCCTCCATGACTCTGGCCCTGAGAATTGTGTTAGATTGCTGTCTTAATGAGCTCCTTGCTCATTTTCTATGGCGAACAGTAAGCATCGTCTAAACCTCAGAAGATGTTAGATACTGAAAATGTAAACTATTATTTTTAATGGCCATTTTCCTAAATATGCCACCAGATCAAGTATACTAACTGTATTTTGTAATGTTTTGCAGGAAAAGACTATGCATCTACTTCACATAACTCCAATTTTAAACTCTTGCTGTCAGCATAGCTATTAGAAACAGGCTAATATAAGATCCCTGGGGACAATTTACTAGATTCTCCTCAAGGGAGAAACCCAGGTGCCGGGTCAAGGCAACAGTTTATCAACAAAGCAAGGAAGACACAGGAGGAAGAAAAAGAAGAATGGAGGTAGAAAGGCTCATAGAAAAAAAAAAGACCAATTTAATCCCTCTTTCCTGGAGATAGAATTAAGCTAGACTTGGTGGCCCGCTTTGGCCATCTGTGTTTTAAAATGGCATATCACAAATAAAAAGTATGCTTTTACTGATAGCTGTAACTTGTGGTACTACTTAAAGCATACGTTTAAAAATATTTAATGATTAATAGTAATGAGAATTTTTTTTTTTTTTTTTTTTTTTTGAGACATAGCCTCGCTGTGTCGCCCAGGCTGGAGTGCAGTGGCGCGATCTCGGCTCACTGCCAGCTCCGCCTCCCGGGTTCACGCCATTCTCCTGCCTCAGCCTCCTGAGTAGCTGGGACTACAGGCGCCCACCACCACGCCGGGCTACTTTTTTGTATTTTTAGTAGAGACGGGGTTTCACCGTCTTAGCCAGGATGGTCTCGATTTCCGGACCTCGTGATCCGCCTGCCTCGGCCTCCCAAAGTGCTGGGATTACAGGCGTGAGCCACCGCGCCCGGCCAATACTGATAATTCTCCGTATCTAGTATTAACCGGGTTACGTTTAAAAAAAATAGTTCATAATTAGTGCCCTTTTAAATAACTGATCTGTAGAAATCATTTAATTTCCTTAAGTGATAAAGATAGAGATATCTAATTTCTTGTAATAGTACCAAAGACATCCAGCACTATAACGTCTACAGAGTATGACGTCTAGCGGTAAAATGGCTTTATTCTCAGAACAGAGTATCGGTTTCCTCATTTGCTTGCTGCCTCTGTTTCCTTTTTACGTTCACGTCTCTGTGCTGTAACCTTCCAAATCCTTATCACCAGGCCCCAGGAAATATCACCTGGTCGGCACACTCCTGCAGGGCTAGATCACTGTGCACACACTTAACCTTCCATTGTTTCCCATATGTTTCCTAGGATGCGGGGGGCTAGAGGATGACGGAGAGTTGCCTCCCGGTTCTTCCTCTCGTTCTTATCTGGGCCCTCTAGGACAAATGTCCCTCACGTCCCTCGATGCGAAGGTCTGGCCGCGAGCGGCCGCGGCCTCCGGCACGTGACGGTCACGGAGCCGTCGCGGTCCCCCGCGGCTGGGGGGCACCCGGGGATGCGGCGGGCGCTGACGTCGTCCTCCCGGTTACCCACAAGCCTCCGGGCCGCAGCAGAGCAGGAAGAGGCGCGCGGGGCCGGCGCCTGCCGGGGAGGTCGAGGCGCTCCCTCGGCGAGCCGGCGCCGCCGGCCGGGCCTCCTACTGCTTGCAACCGGGGGAGGGGGACCATCCGACAACTCAGCCAGGGCTGAGAGGGAGACGACGCCAAGGCGGTCTTGCATCGCCCCCGGCTTTCCAAATGCAGACCCTACTGGAACCGGAGCCCTTCCCTGACAGCCGTAGGACGGGAGACGGCCGAGGGGTCGCCTGGACTGCCCCGCCCTCGCGCGGTCACCCACCGGGGACCGTGCGAGGGTCGCTTCTAACCCTTAGGAGCTAGAGAGCCGAGTCACCCTGAGGAGCGCCGTATGGCGCTGGTTGCGCGTTGTTCTTTAATCAGCCTCACTGAACGCGCCGAGCCCAGTTTTACCTCCCGGGCCCCACCTTTCCACGCCTCCTCCGGCTTCCCGGGGTGTTTTGTGTGTCACTCTCCCACGTACAGTCCCTCCCCGTCCCTCGTCCCTCGGCTCTCTCGCCCCGTCTCCCTAGTCGTCCAGACGCTAGCTGCCGCGGGCGTTCCTGGTTCGCGCTCCCGCCCCCTCCGCCCCGCTGACTCGCCGCTTCCTCCGGAGCCCCAGCGTCCCGAACCCGGGACTGCATTTCCCGGCAGGCGCCGCGGCCCGCGGCCAATGAGGGGCTGAGGATTTGGCGGCGGCGGCGCCCCGAGAGTCGGGGTGGGGGGGCTTTGTGCGCGGCGGCGGCGGGAGAGGCGGCGGCGGCGGCCAGCACGGAGGCGGAGGCCGAGGGGGCTGTGCACAGGTCGCCGCGGAGAGGCGTGCGAATTCCGAGCCGAGCGCCGAGGACCGTGCTACCCAGGCCGGTCTGCCAGCCGCAGGCTCCTCTCTGGCAGCAGCGGCGGCGCGGCGACCCCCGTCCCTCGGCCTCCCCTTCCCATCCCACCTCCCGAGCCTTCCTCTTCCCGCAGCACGCCCGGCCCGGCCCGGCCGTGGCCCTCCTCAGTGCCGGCCGCCATGGCAGAGGCGTCCGGCGCGGGGAAAATCTAGCCCGGGGATTTCATGCGGCCTAGCTCGGTTCCGCCTCCTCCCCGCGCGGCCCCAGCGGCTGCCCGCACCCCAGCCCCACTCCGGGCCTCCGTGTCTCTCCTGTGATCGCACTGACACGGCCGGGGGGTTAGAATGGAACAAACTGAAGGTAAAGTGCGTGTGCGTGTGTGTATGTGTGTGTGTGTGTGCGCGCGCGCGCGTGTGTAGTGCTAGGAAGGGCTGAGGAGGGAACGACGGGGAGGGGGCGACCTAGGGATGGAGCGCCAGACCCCAGGAGGAATGGAAGGGGAAGCGGGTGGCCTGAAAGGGCTCGAGGGGAGTCCTGACGGAGGAGCAGATGGCAAGGTGGGGGGTGTGGAGGGAATTGGGGGGTGGGGCAGGGGAGGTGGGAGTGGGATGGGAGTCGGAGTGGCGCTGCGCTGGGAATTGGGAAAGTGGGATGGGGGCGGGGATAAGGATGGATCGGGGAGGGGCAGGGAAAGGGGAGAAGAGTTGCATGGAGATTAGAGACCTGGGTGGACTGATAAATAGGGAGGTTTGGGGATGGAGTGTAGGAACCAGAAGAGTCTGGGAGAAGGGGATAAATTTGCTGGAGAAATGGGGCATTTTATGGGAATGAAGGGAGAAATGAGGAATGGAAGTGAAGGAAAAGGTGGATTAGGAAAGGATGAGGCAGGCTGCAATAGGAGGATGGGAAATAGACGCAGGAAACTGGAAGACAGGATTGGGCTAGGGAAGGAAATTAACTGAATGATGACAGGGATGAGAACGATCGACTTAGCGTCAGAGTGGGAGGAAGAGAAGGGGATGGAGGTCGTTAAAGTGTTAGGAAGGGAGGCCTTTTGTTCCTGTATTTGTGTGTATTCTGTGTCTTTCTTTCAAGGCTAGAGAATAGAGAAGCTGGTGGTTATGGGATTGTGATTGTTGTGAAATGGGGAGGTGTGGGTTTTACTGTTTTGAGGGAGAAGGCGATGTGTTTGTGTTATGGAAGGGAGGCAGGGAGAGACATGGCCATAATTTGATGGTTTTGGGGAGGGAGTGAAGATTATTTCGATTTAAAGGGGGCAGGGGCAGCCATGTTTGCTGCCAAGGCACTGCAGTGTAAATAAATTCCTTTTCCTCTCCGACATCAGTATGAATCTGGAAGGGGCCAATTCAGACTGTTAGCCCCCTTTCTTTCTATTCATGAACTCTTTTCCCCTTACGTCTTGGGTCATTTTAAATTATTCATAACCGCCAAAGGAGGTAGTGATGTTTTCCATCTTGTGTGTTTTTGATGCTTTTCTCCCTCTCTTTACCCTCTTCCTTCTGGTTGCAAACAAGGTATGCTAATGAGCTGCAGTGTAAATTTAACCCATTTAATCAATTTAAAACTAGATTTTTACTAGCTGATGGAATCATTACTACGCTTACATATCAAACATGATCGTGAAGTCTTTTACGTATTGAAAATTCGTTTGTTTCGGAAGCCTCAGAAGCAGTCAACATGTTTTCTGCAATTCTTTAAGTAAACAAGGAAATTGCATCGGTTATTTTACTTGGGCCTGTGCTCTTGGCAAAGCGCTGTGTCCGGGTGAAAGGGGTAGGAAGCTCTGCTTGTGGTAGATTATCGGCTTGCTGTATTTTGAATGTTGAAAAATTAGAAATGTATGTATTTTTAAATAGTATTTCTGATAGCTCTTGCTTATAGGTGATGAGCGTGTTAAGTGATGAGTGTGTTAAGAATAGTATTTTCTTTTTTAAATAAACTCTCTTTTCCCCATCTCTTCTCTTTGCCTTCATGTAGCTGGCTCAATACAATCTCCAGATGCCAGTTCAGCACAGTGCAATGATCTGTGAAGTAGGCATGCAGTTCTTAGAGTCTCATTGAGATGCCAGGGTTTTTTTGTTGTTGTTTTGTTTGTTCATTTTTTGATTGAAACTTCAGTTGACTCTCAGGAAACTACAGTAACTAATATATTCAACTGTAACTACTTGTACAATTTGAAATAATTACTATTCTAAGGTTTAAATCCTGACAAATTTACAGTACATACATTGGTGTTAAGTAGAGCCTATTTTATTTCATATTGGATTAAATGTGTGTGTGACCTTTTGTTTTTATTATAGCAGTTGGAGTAATCCAAACTTTAACCTATCACATTGATATTGAAACTGTTCTCTAATACCAAGAAGGCCTGTTAACATTGTAATATTGTGGACTCAAACCAGTTGAACTACATTTAACCTACCTAAATGGCAACATCCTCTCAGTTGTTATACAGAAGCTTAGGATATATTCTTGGTTTGTTAGAAAAATGAAATTGAATGTTGTTAAAGTGGTACTTTGTAAATCTGGCTTTTACACTAAAAGCACCCTCTCAGCTTGTAGTATTTTAATTTGATAATATTCAGCCTGAATTTGTTTGAAATTCTGTGAGGAACAGTTGCATTAAAAAAAAAATTCAGCATGCTTTTTCTGGAATTTATTTTTATGGCAATTTAAGTTTTATATCTCCTACTTGATTGACATGTTATTTGTAATTAGCTGGTAAATTGTGTGCATGAGCTATCAGTGCTGTAAATTTTTAGGAAAATAAGCAATCATTAAATAGAAAAATTTGTGTTGGAAGCTTTCATTGCTTAAAAAAAAAAAGAAAGAAAAAGTTTATTTTTATGTATGCAGCATCCTTTAAAGATCAGGGTTCCTGCCCAGCTGTCATAAGTATCCTGGTTCCTTGGACAGGTATTCATATACGAAGAAGCCTACTCTTGTTAAATAACACTTATAACCAATTAATATGTCCATCAGCCCACCTGTTACCTGTGTTGGCTTTTTTTTTCTTTTTTTCCCTAACCCTTAAATTAACAAATGCCCTCTCTTACACTGATCAGATTGAATGAGTTTTGGATAAAGGAAACTGTCTTTGAGATTGGTGATTGTTGAGTGAACTGTCAAATCTGATTCTAATGACAGCGTTTCTGGAATTTATAATAATATTCATAATCCACTAATAGCTGCTCACAGTTGTCCTCACACTGTGCTATGCTGAGTGTCTCACCTGCATGATTTCCTTTTATCCTCCTAACAGTTTTATGAAGTTAGTACTTTTTTTATTTTTTTGAGAGATGGAGTCTCACTCTTGTTGTCTAGGCTGGAGTGCAATGGTGCGATCTCGGTTCAATACAACCTCCACCTCCCAGGTTCAAGTGATTCTCCTGCCTTAGCCTCCCGAGTAGCTGGGATTACAGGCACACGCCACCATGCCCTTCTAATTTTTGTGTTTTTTTGTTTTTGTTTTTGTTTTTGTTTTGAGACGGAGTCTCGCTCTGTCACCCAGGCTGGAGTGCAGTGGCATGATCTTGGCTCACTGCAAGCTCCGCCTCTCGGGTTCACACCATTCTCCTGCCTCAGCCTCTGGAGCAGCTGGGACTACAGGCGCCCGCCACCACGCCCTGCTAATTTTTTGTATTTTTTAGTAGAGACAGGGTTTCACGGTGTTAGCCAGGATGGTCTCGATCTCCTGACCTCGTGATCCACCCGCCTCGGCCTCCCAAAGTCCTGGGATTACAGGCGTGAGCCACCGTGCCCGGCCAATTTTTGTATTTTTTTTAGTAGAGACAGGGTTTCACCATGTTGGCCAGGCTGGTCTCAAACTCCTGACCTCGTGATCTGCCCACCTTGGCCTCCCAAAGTGCTGGAATTACAGGCATGAGCCAACACGCCCGGCCAAGATGGAGTTTGTTTGTTTGTTTGTTTGTTTTGACATGGAGTTTCACTCTTGTTGCCCAGGTTGGAGTGTCTCAAAAAAAAAAAAAGTTATTCACATATTCACATATTATAGAAGGCTAAGAAGTTAAAAAAATAAAGTTAGCATTCTTCTCCACTGATAACCACTTGAAGTTTCTTGTATGTCCCTCTGGAAAACTTCTATGCATGTATGTGTATATTTCTCTTAAAATATTTTCAAATGGATCATACTATCTGCATTTTGCTTTTTTGTTTTTTTGTTTGTTTTTTGAGACAGTTTTGCTGTTGTTGCCCAGGCTGGAGTGCGGTGGCGCGACCGTGGCTCACTGCAACCTTCACCTCCCGGTTCAAGCGGTTCTTCTGCCTCAGTCTCCCGAGTAGCTGGGATTACAGGCATGCACCACCATGCCGGCTAATTTTTGTATTTTTAGTAGAGACGAGGTTTCCCAAAGTGCTGGGATTACAAGCGTGAGCCACCGCACCTGGCCACTTTTTCGTTTTAACAGCCTATCTGGGACATCTTTTTAAATTAGTACCTATGAATCCACGGCTGGGCGCAGTGGCTCACGCCTGTAATCCCAGCGCTTTGGGAGGGAGGCTGAGGCGGGCGGATTGCTTGAGGTCAGGCGTTTGAGACCAGTCTGGCCAACATGACGAAACACCCATCTCTACTAAAAATACAAAAATTAGCCAGGTGTGGTGGCGGCACCCGTAATCGCAGCTACTCGGAAGGCTGAGATGGGAGAATTGCCTGAACCCCGAGGGGGAAAGCCGCAGTAAGCTGAGATTGCGCCACCGCACTCTAGCCTGAATGACAGAGCGAGATTCCGTCTCAAAAACAAAACAAGGCCAGGCATGGTGGCTCACGTCTGTAATTCCCGCACTTTGGGAGGCTGAGGCAGAAGGATCACTTGAGGTCAGGAGTTTGAGACCAGTCTGGCCAGCATGGTGAAACCCCCGTCTCTACTAAAAATACAAAAATTAGCCGGGCATGGTGGTGCGTGCCTGTAATCCCGGCTACTCCGGAGGCTGAGACAGGCCAATCGCTTGAACCCAGGAGGCGGAGGTTGCACTGAGCTGAGATTGTACCACTGCGCTCCAGCCTGGTAGGCAAAGCGAGACTCCGTCTGAAAAACAAAACAAAACAAAGAACAAAAACAATAAAAATTAGTACATATGGATCCACAGCTTTATTTTTTTAAAGAGTCTTATAAGTATTTCATTGTTTAAAACATCGATTAACATTTAGTTTGTTAGCAGGTTTTGCTATTATAAGTAAATAATAGTTGGTCCTGAATTAAGTTCCTAATAGCCTGTTAAATGGAAGAGAGATAGTACAACTACTTTATTTTAGAAGAGAGAAAACTGAGGCCTATGGAAGTGAAGTCCGGGGCTTTTTTGACAAACCCGTTACTTGGTTCTTTACAGCACAACCTATTACTTCCTTAAAGTATTGGAGCTGCCTGGCCGGGCGCAGTGGCTCACGCCTGTAACCCCAGCACTTTGCGGGGCCAAGGCGGGTGGATCACCTGAGGTCAGGAGTTCAAGACCAACCTGGCCAACATGGTGAAACCCCATCTCTACTAAAAATGCAAAAAATTAGCCGGGCCCGGTGGTGTGCGCCTGTAATCCCAGCTACTCTTGAGGCTGAAGCAGGAGAATCGCTTGAACCCAGGAGGCAGAGGTTGCAGTGAGCTGAGGTCGCGCCATTGCACTCCAGCCTGGGCAATAAAAGCAAAACTTCGTCTCAAAAAAAAAAAAAAGAAAGAAAGAATTAGAGCTGCCTATGAAAACTCAAGGTGAGGGGGCAAACTTAAGGTTAAGTATATTTAGTAGAAAGAGTTAAAGGGGAGTAAGCTGCAGTGAGGCAAGAGATCTTGTATTTTTTCATATTTTATTCACCATGTTGTGAACATATATGCATAAAATATTTTTGCATGCAAAAATGAATTGTGTCCAAGTTATCTTGAGGTGTGTGTTTTTGTATGAAGTGGATTTTAGTGGACTTTTTCTTGTTTGAATAAAATTATCAATAAAATAAGATAGCGATGAAACGAAAAAAATTAGAGGTCCATCATGGTCTTAGAAAAGGACCTGGAAAAAAAATAGAGACATTGGTAAAAATTTTAAAGTGAGCTAAAAATCCCTGTTTGAAAACAAGTTAAAAATCTTAGCATGGACTGTTGCTTACTTTGTTTATTTAATTTTTTTTTTCTATCAAGAAGAAAATGGGTTACTTATTCATTGGGATCTTTTAAAACAAAAAGATAGTCTTGTCTGTTGTAGACACTTTAGAAATTAAAATTGTTAAAGCTTTAAAAATGCTTAGAACTTGGCATCTGTCCATAAAATCTGTTTTTCAATGCAATTCTGTTTTTAGTTTTACTTTTTTTTAAAAGCAGTCTATTATTTTTTGAAAAAGCAACTAAGATGATTCATTTATTTGTTAATAAACATGTCCAGCATTTGAGTTTTTAAATGAATGGTGAACTTTATTTCTGCAGGCCAATCTTTTTATAAATTATATTTATAAGTTATAAATAATTATACTTATATTGTTATATTAACAAGGACAAATTTAAGAAATTGCTTATACTAACATTATCTAACCTTTTTTTAAAAAGCTTACAGTTTTGTTTTCATTTTTACTGTTGCTGTTAGTAAATATGTAATAAAGACTTTAAACACTTCTGTAGTATGTTGTACCTGCACTGTGTAGGATGAAAAGAAGGTAAAGGTATATTTTAAATTTTGTGGACTTAGAGAATGTTCAGTTTTTACCACATGGATGTGTTGTTACTCCTAAAGCACAACTTTTTTGATAAGATTTTGAATTTGAAAAAGCTCTTTGAAAAAGTATTCTTTCCTGGCTAACACGGTGAAACCCCGTCTCTACTAAAAATACAAAAAATTAGCCGGGCGTGGTAGCGGGCGCCTGTAGTCCCAGCTACTCGGGAGGCTGAGGCAGGAGAATGGCGTGAACCCGGGAGGCGGAGCTTGCAGTGAGCCGAGATCGCGCCACTGCACTCCAGCCTGGGCGACAGAGCGAGACTCCGTCTCAAAAAAAAAAAAAAAAAAAAAAAAAAGAAAAAGTATTCTTAGCTTGTTTTTTTAGATGTGGATCTTTATCGTCATTAACTGATCTACAGTGATAACTTTTTCCCCCTTCTAATATTTAATTACTAGGTTCTTTTTTCCATCTACATTTAGGGCTACTTAGAGAAAGTGACTAGGAAAATGAAAATTGTTAATATTCATACTGTTTCAGTTTTAGCCATGTGTAGCATGGAAAGATAAAACATGAATAATACCTTACATTTATGTGGCATCTTCTGAGGTGTTTGGTAGAATTCCCACTGAATAACTTGGCTTTTTTAAAATGTGAAGTTAGAAAGCACAAGAATTATTATTTTTTTTTTTTTAATTTTTTTTTCGAGACAGGGTCTCCCTCTGTTGCCCAGGCTGGAGTGCAGGGGCGCGATCTCGGCTCACTGCAAGCTCCGCCTCCCGGGTTCGCGCCATTCTCCTGCCTCAGCCTCCCGAGTAGCTGGGACTACAGGCGCCCCCCAGCACGCCCGGCTAATTTTTTGTATTTTTAGTAGAGATGGGTTTTCACCGTGTTAGCTAGGATGGTCTCGATCTCCTGACCTCGTGATCCATCCACCTCGGCCTCCCAAAGTCCTGGGATTAGAGGCGTGAGCCACTGCGCCCAGGCAAGAATTATTTAACTCAGTCTTAAGATGGGAAAATTAAGATTTCAGAGACCCCTTCAGGCCAAATAGACTGTCATGTTACGGAGAATAAAATTTTCAGATTTCCGTATAATTAATCTTTTCTCTTTTTTTGTGAGACAGGGTCTGGCTCTGTTGCCTCTGCTGGACTCAAACTCTTGGGCTCAAGCAGTCTTCATGTCTCAGCTTCTCTAGTAGCTGGGACTACAGGCAGGTGCCACTGCACCAGGCTCTGTATGATTACTTAAAACAAATTCAGACTGTGTGTGTCCTGATTTTTCTTCATAGCTTATATTACCCACATTCTAATAGATAATTAAATATTAAGTAACAAGTATTTTTCTACATAGATGTGCTTTTTCTTATTTTGGTGTAAGTTATATACATATTTCCTAAGATATATAGATTTATTTTTATTTTTTTATTTTTAGAGACCGGGTCTTGCTCTCTTGCCCAGGCTGGAGTGTAGTGGCATGATCCTAGATCATTGCAGTCTTGAACTCCTTGGATCAAGCAGTTCTCTTAGCCTCATCCTCTGGAGTAGCTATGACTACACACATGTGCCACCCTGCCCAACTAATTTTTTTTTTTTTGAGACAGGGTCTTCCTCTACCACCTAGGCTGGAGTGCAGTGGCACAGTCATGGCTCACTGCAGCCTCAACTTCCCAGGCTCAGGTGATCCTCCCACCTCAGCCTCCCGAGTAGCTGCGACTACAGGCGTGTGCCACCACACCCGGCTAGTTTTGCTTTTTTTTTTTTTTTTTTTTTTTTGTAGAGACAGAGTTTTGCCAAGTTGCCCAGGCTGGTCTTGAGCTCCTGGGCTCAACCAATCCTCCCACCTCGTCCTCCCAAAGTGTTGGGATTATAGGCATGAGCCGCTGTGCTGGTCCCCCTAGCTATTTTTTAAAAATTTTTTGTAGAGATGGAGTCTCACTTTGTTGCCTGGCTGGCCTTGAACACTTGGCCTCAAGTGATCCTTATAGGGAGGCATTTTAAATTTAAGAATGGGTAGCTTATTGGGATTTCATAGGTTAAAAAAATTAGTTTATCAAATTGATTTGAGATTAAGAAGATCATATGGAGATACGCCTAGTGGCATTTGGGCCATAGCCAAGACAATATTGTGTCTATTGAATCTTATGTTATCTAATTTCTCTTAGCTGTGGAGGCTTAAGAAAGCTATATGTAAAAAACAAACAAAAACTTTAAGAAATAGGCATTTTAAAGCCTTTTACGTTATGAAATGTGAAATATAAAAAAAGCATATAAAACTTGAATGTACAGTATAAACAAATAATTAGGAAGTGAAAATACAAAAATTAGGCGTGGTGGCACACGCCTGTAATCCCAGCTACTCGGGAGGCTGAGGCAGGAGAATCACTTGAACAAGGGAGGCGTAGGTTGTAGAGAGCCAAGATTGAGCCACTGCACTCCAGCCTGAGCGACAAAGCAAGACTCTCCATCTCAAAAAAAAAAAAAAAAGAAGTGAACATCGGGTAACTATCACCCAGGTAATAAGTCCTTTAAGAAAAGCTGCAGAGACAACCTCATTGGTTTAGCTGGTATTGCTTTGGTGGTAGTTGGACTTTAGGGACAAAAATGTATTGATGTCCTTGGTTTTTCTTTTTTCTTTTTTTCTTTTCTTTTTTTTTTTTTTTTTTTTTTTGAGAGGAGTCTCGCTCTGTTGCCCAGGCTGGAGGTCCAGTGGCGCAATCTCGGCTCACTGCAACCTCCGCGTCCCGGGTTCAAGCGATTCGCCAGCGTCAGCCTTCCGAGTAGCTGGGACTACAGGTGCCCATCACTACACCCGGCTAATTTTTGTAGTTTTAGTAGAGACGGGGTTTCGCCATATTGGCCAGGCGTGAACCACCGCGCCTGGCTGGTGGTTTTGTTTTTTTTTTTTTAATAATAGTAAGAACCTGCGGCCGGGCGCAGTGGCTCATGCCTGTAATCCCAGCACTTTGGGAGGCCGAGGCGGGCGGATCACCTGAGGGGAGGAGTTGGAGACCAGCCTGGCCAACATGGCGAAACCCCGTCTCTACTAAAACTACAAAAATTAGCCAGGCGTGGTGGCAGGCGCCTATAATACTAGCTACTCAGGAGGCTGAGCCAGGAGAATCGCTTGAACCCGGGAGGCGGAGGTTGCAATGAGCCGAGATTACGTCACTTCACACTCCAGCCTGGGCGAAAGAGCGAAACTGTGTCTCAAAAAAAAAAAAAAAAAAAAAAAAAGAACCTGAAGAATTCATAAGCATGCGAGTTCAACGAATATAAAAACTGAATAACCAGTTTTTAATTGTTATTGCCAGAAGGGGTCTCTGAACAATGTTTTTAAGGTAGCTTTCTAACATTTATTGTCAGTGTTTAGTGATTTGAAATCTTAGTACCTTACCGATGAATAACAAAAAATAATACTGAATCCTGTAAGAAAGTGCCATTTTATACAAAATGTTGTTTGTTTAGAGTTCATCTCTGTTGCACTTTTTGGTAAGATTCAGTGATTAGGTTTTAAATTAACATGCAAACTCTAAAATGACTTACTTAGAAAATGCCGATTTGTCTATATTGTTAATTTCTTAGCTTAACTATCTTAATTAACAAAAATGAGTTTGACACTCCTGCTTTTGCAGTATTGGAACCATTCAAAAAGTATTAACCTGAGAAGTAATCAGTGATGACAATCTATGTTTGACCCTTCATCCTTGGTACTTCTTGAGTTTTAACTTTTCTGTAATTTGGGCAAGAGAACCAAATTTCTTTTGAAGCTGGAGAAACTGCATTATGCTTTCCTGGCCTTCAAGAATATTTTCTTAGGTATTTGGAAAGGTTAAGTGTTGATTTTTGAGGATTAGGATAGCAGAAAAATTTGAATGCTTTTTTCCCACTGAGTACCTGCTGAATACGGTCTATTTGCATGCAACTCTGCCATGTGAACTTTGAGAAAGGCATTTTTATAAATTAAAGCCTTTATTTGGTTATTATAATTTTGTCACTCTAAGTGGTCTCCTTTTGTATGATCTCTGCAAGATTCAAATGCATCAGAATATAGTATTTCATATTAGATTGTGGTGAGAAACTTCTTGCTTTGTTTTATTGTATCCTTGAATTCTTTTCTGTAGTGCAATAGCATGTTATTCTTTTTTGCTCCCACTGAAGGTTAAATATATTTCTTGCTAATTTTCCCCCTGCATGGGCGATAGCGATTTTAAATCTTGAACGTGTATGTTGAGTTTTCCTAGATGTGGAAGTAATCATAATTTGATATTTTTAAAAAGATAAATTAGGTAATTTGGCTTTGTGTATGCAGTAGAGTTAATATGCTTTTATTCACCTCATGGTTTCTATGTCATTACCACCTGTTGGTTTTTATTTTTTAATGGAAAACTTGAACTTTTCCAAAGTGACTAGTTTTAAAATAACATTTATGTAAGGATTGTTTATACAGAGAAATTGAAAACCAGAAGGTATAAAGAAAATTAAAATTATCTAAAATTCTACTAGTTAGAAGTAACTACTATTAATATTTTGTTCTATATCCTTCCAATATTTTTTCATATGTTTTTTTTTTACATAGTTGGAATTGTGCATCCATATTATTTTGTAACATGTTTTATTATTTCATATATTATGAAATAAATGTTTGTGATTTAAAAAATCAATATAGAATTTCAGTGTACAGGTGTGCTATTATCTGTTTACCATTCCGTGTTGAAGGTCTTTTAGGCAGTTTGCAATTTTGGGATATTGTAAGTTGATGGACATCCTTATACATTAAAAAAAATTATATGGCTGATTATTTCATTACAATAAATTCCTAGAAGTAGAATTACTTAAAAGATATAAACATTTTGAAAGCTTTTGATACATATTTCCAAACTGTTCTCTTGAAAGATTTTTTAAAATAATAGTTTTATTGAGATATAATTCACATACCATAAAATTTATCCATTTAAAGTATACAATGCAGTGGCTTTTAGTATGTTGACGGGGTTGTATAACCATCACCACAATCAATTTTAAAACATTTCCAGAAAGGTTTGAACCAGTTTAAACCCAGCAATATTATAAAGTTTTGTTTTAAAAACAGCATTTATTCGTAACATTTAAAGTAGTACAGTATACAGGAACACAACAGCTTGTGTGATATATACTTTATATGCATTTGAGAGAGATTTTAGAAAGTCCTTCATGAGAAGATGATGCTCCTACGTCCCATTTTAAGAAAACCTGACATATTAAGCTTAAGCTGATTAAACAAAATATGAGGTATATTTTTTTGAATTATAAAATTATTCTCCTGAGCCTGGGCGACAGAGCGAGACTCTGTCTCAAAAAAAGAAAAAAATTATTCTCCTGGACAGTCAGAATGTCTTTATTGAGAGAGTATTGTGTATGGTTTAAAATTTTTTTTAAAAATTCAAATTTGATTTAGAAACACTTTATTTTAGAAAACATCTGTGGAAAGTATGTTTTACCTATACAGTTAACTGTAGCAAACTTATCACCTTATAGAAAATATGGTTTTCTTTTAAGAGAGGTTTGCTTTGTTCTAATTGACCTTCCCCCCGAAAGTTGTTCTTTTGTTATGTTCGCTTAAGCCGTTTAACAAAACATTTTTTAAAAACTGGGTGGGCTGGCTGGGCATGGTGGCTCACACCTGTAATCCCAGCACTTTGGGAGGCCGAGGTGGGTGGATCACTTGAGGTCAGGAGTTTGAGACCAGCCTGGTCAACATGGTGAAACCCCATCTCTACTAAAAATACAAAAATTAGCCAGTGTTGTGGTGCACGCCTGTAGTCCCAGCTACTCAGGAGACTGAGGCAGGAGAGTCGCTTGAACCCAGAAGGCAGAGGTTGCAGTGAGCTGAGATCGTGCCACTGCACTCCAGCCTGGGCAACAGAGCGAGACTCTGTCTCAAAACAAAAAACAAAACTGGGAGGGCAGTGAAGTATAGGGCAAGAGTCAAGGAAATCTGAGTTCCTATCCCCACTTCACTTTACCACTGAAGATCAGTGTTCTTATCTCTAAAAGTGCAAATGAAAATTATTCTTGGAGTTACAGGGATTCAAATTAGAAGTACTAGAGTGTGCGTAGAACTGTACCAGACACATAGTTGATAATGAATAACTTTTTTAATAGAAGAAAAATAGTGTACACAAAATGAACTAGTCTTTAGTCACATGTTTAATGGAAGAAGAACTGAACTCAATTGGCTAAACTCACTTTCATAGAAGTTAAAAGTTGAACATCAACTAATACCTGAAGAGAATCTTTGCCTAGGTTATATGAGTTTTTCTTAATTGTTAAGAGAATTCATGCTGGTTCAAGTTTGAACATGAAGTTAACTTTCCAGTCCAATTCTACTTCCACTGTTTTATTACAACTCATGATGGCTAAAGCTTCACTAAAGCTTGGTGTTCTGATTAAACAAATAGGTGATGTGAAATTTGGATATATAGTATGAAATTCTGAATTTTCTAACTTTTATTGCTTATTTTGAAAACTACATGTTGAATACTAAAATACTACATGTTGAACCTAAAAATACTAAAGCGATAAACAAAAAAAAAACAAAACCCAAACTGGTCTTTATAGAAAAGATAAACTTAGTAAATTATTATTTAGATATAATAAATTGCTTAGTGCCTTAAAAACTACATATCATCTTTGGCATACATTCTCTTTTGCCTTTTTTTGGGGAATGGAGGATACAAGTTAAAAGAAAGTAAATTTGAATGCTTGCAAAATTTTAAGAACCAATCTCAAACCATTTTACCATAATTTAAAAGTTTGTCCAGGAAATAGGTAAGAAAATATGTGGATGAACTTGTTAGTTTACTAGATTTCATAGTGAATGGAACAAGATGACTGATGAAAGTTGTTTGTAGTAATTTTCATTGTGAGCAACTACCCTTGCTGTAAAGGATTGGAAAATAATGTAATTTCCTTCAAGTGGTAATACCATGTCTGTTGTTGCCGGGTGTGGTCAGCAACAAAGCGAAGACAGTTGAGGTTAAACTAGATAGATAAGGGAAACAGGGTGTTTTACTAGTAAGTTTTGTATTGGTAAAAGGCAGTTCAATAGTAATGTGGTTTAGTCAGGAAAAAAAATATGAACTACAAAGCCACCTAAAATGTTGTATAACTTAATGGAATCATAGTCAAGTGAAAACTGTATGATTGAATTTAGTGACAGGATTTATGGTTAAATGAAATACTTTTTTGTTGTTGTTGTTTTCTTTTTTGTATTTTGCTAACTAAGTTCTACTTCACGCAGGTTACTTCCTAATTCAGGATATTTTAATGTCGTTAATCATCATCCTTCTCTAAACATCTTTCTCTAAATTTTTAGTGGAAAATTTAAAGTGAACACATTTCAGAAAATATTTGAGGTGACAACGCTAAAGTTAAACAGATTATGGAGTAGCACAGTTATTCTTTACAGATAATTTGCTGCCTGGTGCAGTGGCTCACACCTGTAATCCCAACACTTTGGGAGGCCAAGGCGAGTGGATCACCTGAGGTCAGGAGTTCGAGACTGGCCTGACTAACATGGTGTAACCCCCTTTAGCTGGGTGTGATGGTGCATGCCTGTAATCCCAGCTACTTGGGAAGCTGAGGCAGGAGAATCACTTGAACCCTGGAGGCGGAGGTTGCAGTGAGCCGAGATCATGCCAGGGCACTCCAACCTGGGCAACAAGAGCAAAACTCTGTCTCAAAAAAAAAAAAGATATTTTGCTTTATTAGTAGTTTAAACTCAGAAAAGTTTAAAAAAAGTTAAGAGAAAACATACAACTTGTCTAACACACCTTGATTCCTTACTAGGATTTTGTAAAGAGAATCATGGTGGCCATGCTGATTTTACTCCCTAAAATCCTATCTATGTAGCTAAGTGTATTGGTTGTGAATTTCATATAATTGTTTGATATTACAAATAATGGTCATCTTAAATAATGTTAAGGTGATAGATGAGATTTAAAGTTAGTTTTTTATTTATTTATTTTTTTGAGACAGAGTCTCACTCTGTCACCCAGGCTGGAGTGCAGTGGCACAATCTCAGCTCACCGCAACCTCCACCTCCCGGGTTCAAGTGATTCTCCTGCCTCAGCCTCCCTAGTAGCTGGGACCACAGGCATGCACCACCACACCCAACTAATTTTTGTATTTTTGGTAGAGACAAGGTTTCACTATGTTGGCCAGGCTTGTCTTGAACTGCTGACCTCAAGTGATCTCCCTGCCTCGGCCTCCCAAAGTGCTGGGATTATAGGCATGAGCCACCACACCTGGCCAAAAGTTAGTATTTTAACCACATATATATATATATATATTCTTTTCAGAATGAAAACTCAAGCCCTACACTTATGTATTGATAATAGGAGGAATCACAGCTCATTTTCCCATTTTTCGTGGTCATTTTATATATGTGGATCACCTGATCCAACCTTTCTTATGATGTTAAATGAAAACCCAAAGATACTGTCTGTCCTCGGAATTTATGCAGCTAAGTTAGGGGTAGAAGCAGAACTAAAATTCAAGTCTCATGACTCTAAGACCAATGTTAGAGTACATCCTTCTACTCTGTGGACATTTTGCTTGTCCCTAGGTATATGAGTTTGTCTTACTCTGGCATAGAGATCTATTTGCTGAACTTCCTCTTATGTGACTTCTTTCTAGCATCACAGTAATATTAACAGATTTCTTTAAAAATTTATAATTCTTATTTAATATAAGCTTTTAAAGGATGTTTTTGTTAAGGTAAAATTTGAAAAATAATGTAGATCAGCACTGTCTAATAGAATTTTCTATGATGACAGAAATATTCTGTATCTGCACTGACCAATATGGTAACCTTAGCCACATGTTGATGTTGAATGCTTGAAATATGGCCATTGTAACTGAGGAACTAAATTTTTAATGTAATTAATTTTAACTTGTTTAAATTTAAATAGCTACATGTGGTTAGCCCAGAATTAGCTATTCTTAGTGAAGGGAAAGAATTAAGTAGATATAGGCTGGGCACGTTGGCTCACACCTGTAATCCCAGCACTTTGGGAGGCTGAGGTGGGCAGATCATGAGGTCAAGAGATCAAGACCATCCTGGCCAACATGGTGAAACCCCGTCTCTACTAAAAATTCAAAAATTAGCCAGGTGTGGTGGCGGGCACCTGTAGTCCCAGCTACTCACAAGGCTGAGGCAGAGAATTGCTTGAACCCAGGAGGCAGAGGTTGCAGTGAGCTGAGATCATACCATTGCACTCCAGCCTGGCGACGAGAGAGACTCTATCTCAAAAAAAAAAAAAAAAAAAAAAAAAAGAATTAAGTAGATGTGAACATAATTGTACATTCTTTGCCTTGTGATTACTATATTTGTGTGTTTTTGTGGGCTAGATGTTTAAAATCTCATTTTTCCAGTGTGTTTGCTACGTTAGATGGTAAATAAATTCTTCATGGGAAAGAAAGATAACTATAACTTATCAGTAATAGTTGTTTGAAAGCTGGAATATTTTAAAAGTCTTTTAATCAGTGCAATTACTAGCAGACTATAGATTGCCGACCAACAAAATGATTTAAATACAGAATGCATTGCCTTCATTTCAGCTTTTTTTTTTTTTTTTTTTTGAGACAGAGTCTCACACTATCACCCAGACTGGCGTGCAGAGGTGCGATCTTGGCCCACTGCAACCTTCGCCTCCCAGGTTCAAATGATTCTCATGCCTCAGCCTCCCGAGAGTTCCATTTCAGTATATTTTGGACCAGTTATGTTTACATAACATTTAAGATTTAAACTTTATACTACATGGAATACTTGAGTAAACCGTAATTTAAATCTTTTTACTATAGCCATAACTCAGAAGCCTCTGAAACAGAGTGAACTTCAAAGGAAATAAAAGAGATTACCTGATGATCATCTTT
Organism: Pan paniscus; assembly: GCF_029289425.2. NCBI lineage: Eukaryota > Metazoa > Chordata > Mammalia > Primates > Hominidae > Pan > Pan paniscus. Next base: position 56,928,967 of record NC_073256.2, on the reverse strand, counting down.
TTCCTTGTCTTTTTCCAGCCTCTCTATATGACTGATTCCTGGTTTTGGTTTCATTAGTTTTTTTAATAAGAATCTAAGCCGGGTGCGGTGGCTCACGCCTGTAATGCCAGCACTTGAGGTCAGGAGTTCGAGACCAGCCTGGCCAACATGCGGAAACCCCGTCTCTACTAAAAATACAAAAATTAGCCAGGCATGATGGCGGGCACCTGTAATTGCAGCTACTCTGGTGGCTGAGGCAGGAGAATCGCTTGAACCTGGGAGGCAGAGGTTGCAGTGAGCTGAGATCGTGCTAGTGTACTCCAGCTTGGGTGACAGAGCGAGACTCCGTCTTCAAAGAAAAGAATCCAGCCCCCCGTCCCTGTATTGTATTACCCTGTTTTATAGTAGCATATCACTATCTGAAATTTCCATGTTTATTTTAGCTCCATGAGACTAGAATCTTATTTCTTTGGATTTCCCAAGATCTAGAACAGGGTCTGGTACATAGTTGGTGTTCAGTAGTGAACCACATCACAGACAAAAACAAAAATAAGACTCTACAAGGAGAAATATATATAACATGGCACTTGGAGTCTGGGAATAGGCAAGGTGAGACTCAGCTTTTGCTTATCTTGGCAGTGTTGGTGTGGGTGATTCAAGCTGGTTAGTTTAATTTTGTATAGAAATGTTTCTCTGGGAACTCAATTAAAAACAAAACTTTTGTCCAGACATACAATATATACTAAATAAATTCTATCTACCTCATGGAGCTGGAAAAGGGAAACAAACATGAGAAAATATTTCCATGGTCAGTTTTTGACTAGTCAGTCTCATTTATTTGGGAAAACAGAGGTTATGGGATTTACTCAAATGCCTGTTCTTGAGTAGTGTTTTAAAATGTGAATGAAAGTCTGTTTATTTAGGAAACTTGCACATTATTTATCTTTACAAAATAAATTTCCACCAGTGATTATTCTTTAGAAAAATTGTTGGATTAATATAATTCTTTGTGATGGCTATCAGGGGCTTTTCTTAAAACTGTGACTATTATATGTTTAAATTAACAAGACTTTAAAAAATGATTCTTACTATAGTGCTGTCTTTATTACTACAAGTTTTCTTTCTCCCTATATATTTTTATGAAAATCAGCCACAAAATTCAATGTGGCCCAGAGATTTTGGTTGTCAGAAATGGAAAATCTTAAATAGGTGTTTTAGTAGTAAAAGGACCCATAGCATTTTATTATGTCATGCATAGTAGTGGCTTGACTGCCATTTTGTCATTTGTATCAGGTCTACCCCTAGAATGAGAGTAAACTCCAGAGTATAGAAAGCTGTGGCAGCTGTGCCAATGAAATGAGAGAAATTCTTTCCATTTCTTCTGCTTATGTGAGAGATGACAGTAACACCCTACCAGCAATTAAAATCTAATGGCTTTTCCTGGTTGTCCAGGGACAAATTTTAGGTCACATCATCATGCCTGTATCTATAGATAAAACTATTTATGTTGTAATGGGGCAAGACTTCTGTTGTTGTTGTTGTTGTTGTTGTTGTTGTTGTTGTTTAAGACGGACTCTTGCTCTGTCACCCAGGCTGGAGTGCAGTGGCACGATCTTGGCTCACTGCAACCTCCACCTCCCAGGTTCAAGCGATCGTCCCACCTCAGCCCCCTGAGTAGCTGGGACTACAGATGCGCACCACCATGCCTGGCTAATTTTTTTTTGTATTTTTAGTAGACACGGGGTTTCACCAGGTTGGCCAGGCTGACCTCGAACTCCTGACCTCAAGTGATCCACCCACCTTGGACTCGCAAAGTGCTGGGATTACAGGCATGAGCCACCACGCCTAGCCTGAGACTTCTTTTTTAAGTGATATTTCTATTTTGGGTACCCCAAATCTTAGGTTAATGAATCTAAGGATTCCCCTCCTTCTGTTTATAGGGATGCTCCTGAAACTGAAGACAACCAAGTGAGTGGAAAGGCTTTCAGAAAAACCCTTGTTGCTGCTGTAACAAATTACAACAAACTTAATGGCTTAAAACGACACAGATTTATTCTTTTACATTTCTTGATGTCTGACATGGGACTAAAATCAAGCTGTCAGCGGCAGAGGTGCGTTCCTTCTGGAGGCTCTAGGAGAGAAACTGTTACCTTGATTTATCTAGCTGTTTTCTTCCCTTTTTTTTTTTTTTTTTTTTTTTTTTTGAGACGGAGTCTCACTCTGTTACCCAGGCTAGAGTGCAGGTGCAATCTCAGCTCATGGCAACCTCTGCCTCTCAGGTTCAAGTGATTCTCCTGCCTCAGCCTCCAGAGTAGCTGGGACTACAGGCACGTACCGCCATGCCCAGCTAGTTTTTGTATTTTTAGTAGACAGAGTCTCACCATGTTGGCCAGGCTGCTCTCAAAGTCCTGACCTCAAGTGAGCCCCCGCCTCTGCCTCCCAAAGTGCTGGGATTACAGGCATAAGCCACCATGCCCGGCCCTCTTCCTCCATTTTCAAAGTCAGCAGTCTTCAAATCTCTCTCTGACTCTGATCCTTCCCACCAAAAGGATGTTTAGGATCCTTGTGATTATGTTGGGTCCACCTGAATAGTATAGGATAATCTCTCCATTGCAGCATTGTGTTTGCTGCCATTCCTATGTTCATTTAGCAGCTTTCTTCCCTCACATACTAGGGGATGGGGATACAGCAGTGAGCAAGATGTAGAAGTACGCAGTACCTTCGTTAACACGGAAGTAGTTTTGTTTTGTTTTTCTTTCCATGACTGAAGGCACTACCACACTTTACTTTGGAAACTAAAGATAAATCTGAACTTCAGTTATCAGCGCACATGAGCACTGAAGTTACTCAAAGACACCTAAATATCTCGTGACATTCCAAAAGAAATTGATTTTATGTTGAGCACAGGTTTTGTATTAGTCTATAAATGATACAAAAAAGGAAGTCTTTTTTTAGAGTTTCAGATTCTCATCATGTGTTATGTTCTACAGTGATGATGTTGTGACAGTTTCTCTTACGCTGTTCATAGTGAATGTAGGTTTTGTATACTGATACAAAAGACAGAGCTTCGTGTCATAATATCCCCACTGTTTAGGAAAATATGAATCACAATATGTTGTCAATTGTTTATATATGCTTGTAGAATTATTATTAGATTCATGGTAGAGCATATTTAATGTGGTTATGTAAATGTTTAAAGTTTCTTGGAAAAAAATTCTTGACAAGTCGTGACTCTTTTGGATGATGTACTTACACTCGTATTTTGAGCACTTAATAAAATATCTAATTTTAATTTTCCAATGAAAAGATTACTTGCTAAAATTTAAAAATTACATACTAAACTTTTTAAAAAGTTTAAAAATAATTGGGGCAAAATTTTTTTCTGTTTTCCTCTGAGTGACGTTACATTTATGAGGTCTTTCTTAGGAAGGAAAAAGCAAATCTGTACGCTCAGTTCAAAATCCATGCCATTAAAAAACAGCCTGTGATAGTTCAGTAATACTGCTTAATGGTATTAGCATATATTAAGCTTTTTAAATTGTTAATCCAATCTTGTGCCCCCCCCCCTTACTGTAATACTCTATTCTGTTTTGGATTGATTTATTTATTGATAATGTGCCAGGCACTATAGTTGGCTCTGGGAATTCAAGGATGAACTAGTTTCATGTCCTGTAACTTTCAGTCTGTCCATATTCTCTGGCATCTAAGTTGTTTTTATTTCCTGGAATTTTATAGTGTGCTTTCATTAAATACTTATAATTTGGTTTTGCAACATATGAAGAAAAGCCCTTCTAAAAATCTAGATCATTTGAAACCTGTGATATTAAGAAGCCAAGAAGGTTCTCAATGGAAGTCTTTAGGTACTGGTTTATAATAGGTCTTTGGAAAGGAGCCCCTCTCTCTTCCACTACAGGTTAGAACTTGTTTCCTAAGCCAAAAATGCCTGAGGTCCCCTGCATCCTCTCTCCCCGTCGTCACACCCCCAGCTTCTCAACCCTGGATATTTTCCTTTGTCATCCAGGACACTTGTCCCTTTCTGTCTTTTTTTTTTTTTTTTTTTGAGACGGAGTCTCGCTCTGTCGCCCAGGCTGGAGTGCAGTGGCGCAATCTTGGCTCACTGCAAGCTCCGCCTCCCAGGTTCACTCCATTCTCCTGCCTCAGCCTCCTGAGTAGCTGGGACTACAGGCGCACGCCACCACGCCTGGCTAACTTTTTGTATTTTTAGTAGAGACGGGGTTTCACCGTGTTAGCCAGGATGGTCTCGATCTCCTGACCTCGTGATCCGCCCGCCTCGGCCTCCCAAAGTGCTGGGATTACAGGTGTGAGCCACCGCGCCCGGCCCCTTTCTGTCTTTTGTTTTTATTGTTCAAGTATCAAACATAATTTATTTCTGGCCAGGAGCAGTGCCTATAAGCCTAGCACTTTGGGAGGCCAAGGCAGGCGGCTTGCTTGAGGCCAGGAGTTGGAGACCAGTCTGGCCACACGGTGAAACCCTGTCTGTGCTAAAAATAGCAAAATTAGGCTGGGCGTGGTGGCTCACAACTGTAATCCCAGCACTTTGGGAGGCCAAGGCGGGTGGATCACTTGAAGTCAGGAGTTTGAGACCAGCCTGGCCAACATGGTGAAACCCCGTCTCTACTAATAATACAAAAATTAGCTGGGCTTGGTGGCGCGTGCCTGTAATCCCAGCTACTCGGGAGGCGGAGGTTGCAGTGAGCCAAGATCGTGACGCTGCACTGCAGCCTGGGTGACAGAGTGAGACTCTGTCTCAAAAAAAAAATTACTTCTCCTTCATTTATTGAAAAGAGTGGTCCTTCTTATGCTTTTGCTTAGTTATTTAATAACTAAATGTCATATAACAAGTCCTGTTCTGGAAGGGTAACTTCTGTTGATACATCTTGAGTTTATTATATATAGATGGAGCTAGACTACTTTGTTTTGGATGCATGTTGTTAGTAATTTTACAAAAATGACATAATTTGCTTCACGTCTTGGAGGAAAGTGAGTAAAATTACATGAAAATATAAAGGGAATGTATTTTTCCCAAATTGTTTTTTTTTTTTAAGCAAGCAGATTTTCCAGTTTAACCCAGAAATTAGTCAGCAGCTTAGAGTTCTTTCTAAAAGGCTACCACGGAAAGTACCTTTAAGTCAAGATATACAGATAAGGTTTACTAATACAGAACATTTGTTTTACATACTAAAATGCTGTAAGCCCTTTTTGTCATTTGGAGAATTGATGTTTTATTAGTATAACTGCTGAAAAGTAGTACAGGAAAATGTTTTCCCCTAAGTCATAGCCTTAAACTTTGAAAGAGTCAGCCTCAACCGGAATGGTAGTAAACCTCTTTAAATGATTCAGAGTTTGACCAGCAGTCTTTTCAAACCTCATAATTTTGACATCCTCACGTTTTCATTAAAAAAGCTATAGGAGAACTAAAAATGTGTTAAGTGCTTATACAATTAATATATAATGGCCTTTGAATCTGAGAAGTTCAAGTATATGCATTACCATGGGAATTTAAGAAATTATTTGGACTGGCACAGTGGCTCATGGCTGTAATCCCAGCCAAAGTGGGAGGGTTGCTTGAGTCCAGGAGTTCAAGACCAGCCTGGGCAACATGGCAAAACCCTGTCTCTACAACAAATTTTAAAAATTAGCCAGGCATGGTGGTGCACGCCCATAGTCCCAGCTACTTGGGAGGCTGAGGTAGGAGAATCACCTGAGCCCAGGAAGTTGAGGCTGCCATGAGCTGTGATTGCACCACTGCACTCCAGCCTCAGTGATATAGTGAGACCGTGTCTCAAAAAAAAAAAAAAAAAAAATTGTTTGAGAGGAAATGCCCACATTTTAGTGAGAAATAATTTGCATTTGTACTATCGTGGTTCAAACTTTTTGGATAACTGTAACTGCCAACTGTATAACACTTGGATGCCACTAAAAGCACTGTATTTTGTTTGTGGATGAAATAGTGAGATCTATTTTATAGATGGTGTTTGTTCCCTCAAAGGATAAAATAATCTAAAGACAAATAGAACAATCACTTGCATTTGTAATTTCATTTTTATTTCCTTGACAAAACATTTTCAAGCAGGATCCGTTTTGTTTGAAAGTTAACATTGAGTTGTATAGTCACTGTACCAAATTTGGTTATTGCTTTTGTCTGTAGTGAGGGCTAGATTAGATCCTATCGATTCTAGCTGCTTTCAGTGAATAAAAGACAAACATTTTTGTTCATTTCCTTTTTGGTACCATAGGGGTGTGGTCAAGTTCTTAGAACCAGGTGGTTGGTTTTTACTTTTTGTTTCCTCCAGAAGTCCACACCCACATCTCTGCTTTTTCTTGTGTACGTGTGGGGTGAGGGTGAAGTTAAAATGTGATTAGAAAGGACTCATGGCTTTCAAAGGAAGAATATTGATTTTTAGTGTAATTTGTGCCCTGTCCTTAGGGTAGAAATTGACTTTTGCTTCTGTTCATACTTCATAGCAGTTTGGTTTTGCTGATTTCTACAGGTATGTGTTTGGGTCCTTTAAAAATATGTATGTACTACTTCAAAAAGGGATGAGGGGCTTGCAGTTTCACAATAAATAGCATTAAAAACATACCTCCATTATTTTTAAACAATACACATTTGTTACTGTATTACTAAAAATTTTTTAATTATGAAAACCTAAATGAGCAATACCAGAATTTATAACTTATAGTCAAAGGGTTACTCTGATCATATATTTAGATTAAAATATTAGTAGAACACAGAACCAGAAAGAATGGAGTCTTTTTTAAAAACTGACATTAGAGGATTTTAGCATCTTCTATAGTTACGCATTTTTTCTTTATAGAGTTTCTGGTTTCACCCTACCAAACCCGTATACTGAAAATAATGGAGCATATTAAAAAAAAATTAACTGTTCCTTTCCCCCCATTTACTTCTTGGTGTCAATTTGGGGAAAAATTGTAAAACGAGAATCTCCCTTGATGCTGTCACCCGGAGATCTTTATATTCTGTGATCAAATGTGAGTCACATTCAGAAGATGTTTTTAGGGGGGCTTTGTGTGTATGTACATATTAAATTGATTTCAAAGACAGGATCCAAATACAGGATCACTGAAACATTAAGTGATCATTCAGTTAGAAATTAGTATATGAATATATTTGATAGCTTTCTCTTTACACTTCACAGAATCTATGCTTAAGCTTGTCTTTATGTACTGCGTTTAAAACAAAATGACCCTCTAGTTTTTTAACATTATGTATCTTAAAAAATTTTTTTTTAAATAATGTTTTTGCTGCATAAATTGCCAAACATGCCAGGTTTTCAAGAACCAGCATAGCTGGTTCATTACTGTAGACTGTCTGCATGTACTCCATTCCTGTTACTATGGAAACACATTGAGTGTGGATTTATCATAAACCTTGAGAAATATTCCTTGCAACAGTTCATATAAAGAAACATCTGGATCCCTTGTTTATCCTGGGGTGAGGGAAGACCACCGTCTTCCTCTGTGTTGTGAAAATCATATTATATTCCACCATTTTTTTCTAGCTGTAAAAATTCTAATGTACATCTATCAAGTATACTTTGTTTTATAGTATGATTGATTATGTTTACTAGAACAGCTTTGGAAAATAGATTGATTTTCATGCTGATTCAGTTAACTACAACTATGACAATTGTATTTTGAGAGCTTCTACATTCTGAATTTCGGACCTACATTAATAAGGTTTTAAATATATATATACATATGAGTTTCTTTTTTTAATATATTTTGGTCTTTGGTTGGGTTAACACTCCCTCTGGAAGTTTATTTGACTTCATTCCAGTCTCTTGGAACTTTAAACCTTCATGAAAGTTAAGTCTAGAACTAAAGAGAATCTCAGTGACATCTAAGTGAGCTAAGTTGTTAGTCTCATTTCACCAAGGATATTACCTGAGGAGACTGTAACTGCTTTTATATTCTGTTACTACCTCCATGCAAAGACCCACAGCAGCTCTGTGAAGCATTTCATTTATATAAAATAACTTCTTTAAGTTTATGTAGTTTAGTTTAAAAGATTCATTGAAGCCCCTCCTCTGAGCCTTTGAGTTAGGTTCCAAGAGCATATATGGGAATAACATTACTTCCTGCTCTTAAGAAAACTCACATAAACAGATCAGTTTATGGTTAATTCTGAGAGGCACGCATAGAATATCTTAGAACACAGAGGAAAGTTACTCAGACTAACTTAGAGCTTAAGTGACTACTTCTTGGAAATGACATTCTGAGCTCAAAAGATGGTTAAGGGTCAAGCAAAAAAAATAAAAAAGGAAAAGGGTATATTATGGATAGGATATAACATTAGTAAAGGCACAGAGGAGTGAAATCATGGTGTGCAGAGAAATTTCCAGTGATTTTATATTACTAGAGTACAAAAATGACTTGAGGTTGAAGAGGTAGGTTAGCGACCTTGCTTGGAGGGCCTTATATGATCTGTCAGTCTAAGTGCTTGGCCTTTTTCTGGGCAATGGGAAACCATTGAAGGATTTTAATTAATAGAGTGTTGTGGTTTGATTTACAGATTAATCTAGGAATGTATTTGTAGAGTAGCTGTGTCTGAAAACAGAAATAGACAATTTATATGTCATCTTAAAACCACTTCTAATTCCAAAATGCTTAAATAATGATATCAATGTAAGGATTTTTTTTTTTTTTTTTTTTTTTTTTTTTTTTTTTTTGAGATGGTGTCTTGCTTTGTCACCCAGGCTGGAGTGCAGTGGTGTGATCTTGGCTCACTGCAACCTCTGCCTCCCAGATTCAAGCAATTCTCCTGCCTCACCTTCCCAAGTAGCTGGGATTACCGGCGTGCACCACCATGCCTGGCTAATTTTTGTATTTTTAGTAGAGACGGGGTTTCGCCGTATTAGCCAGGCTGGTCTCAAACTCCTGATCTCAGGTGATCTACCCACCTCACCCTCCCAAAGTGCTGGGATTACAAGCATAAGCCACTGCTCCCAGCCTAAGGAATTTTTAAGTATAATTAAATATAAAGTTTCTATTATTGAGAAGAGACTGGCATTTTAAACATAGAAAAAAATGAATATATACAGCACAACATGTAATTCTATAAAGTAGAATCTAGCAATACATTCCACAGAAATAATTGTTTATGAATTTGTTACAGTGACTTAAACTATAAATTTAGCACATTACGAATACTTAATTGATATTTATAGGCTCAAGTTGTTCATCTGAAACACGTAACATGATTTCTTTCTTTCTCCCTCTTGCTTTTTTTTTTATTTTAGAGAAAGAGGTTTACTGTGTCACCCAGGCTGGTCTTGAATGCCTGGCCTCAAACAGGCCCTCTACTTCAGCCTCCTAAGGAGCTGGGATTGCAGGCATGAGCCACCATGCCTGGCTTGATTTCTTTTCCTGTTTTTGTTTTTTTCAACTCTGTATCTGTGATTTGGCTTAAGGATTCTATAAACTTTTCTATTATCAGCCCACCACCCCCCACCACCATGAATAAGTTGGTAAATAATAAGAGCACTAAAGCTTTGATTGATAATTTTCAACTTTTTTTTGCTTATTTAAAACTGTATAGTTTCAGCAAAATTAGAAGTATTCATTGATTGATTTATCTTTTTTAAAAAATTAGCCTAGAAACATTGTTCAGAGGATGAATTTATCAGAAATGTTTTTTGTGGTGATTTCATTTACTTGAAAGTACATATTAGAATGGATAGATTAGTACAATTATTTAGTCTCCCACCAAATTGTTAGTTAACTCTGGGGAGTGGGAGTGGAGAAGTGTGAAGTGAGGTTCTGTTGTTGTTTACTTTACATATTTAGGGATTGTGGGAAGTAAGCTTACTTGTTAAGAGCCAATGCTGTGGAACAGAGTGTGTGTTTGAACCCTCCATTTACTTGATCTCAGACTATGGCAAGTTATTTGATCATACTGGCCTTGATTTTTCATTTGTAAAATGGGATAGTAATAGTATTTCCTCAAAGGGGTGTTCTGTGAAGTAAAATAATATAACAAATGTAAAACGTTTAGAATAGTGTTGACACTAAGCTCTCAAATGTTAGCCATTAATATTATTGCTTTAAAAATAAATTGAACACATTATCTTTATCAGGGATTTATTAAGGACAAAGGTTTAAGAATTTCTGATGGCCTGTACCAAGTAATTTGAAAAGCAATGTGTGAAGAACACCTTACTTCCACATCCTACTTGTTTCTCATGGCCTAAATGCCTCCTTGCCCAGCATTTTTCTTCTCCTTAGATGTCTGTTATAATTGTAGTAGTAACACAATTCAATTCTTAGTCATCTTCTGTTTCACATTGTTTGCTACTATTGTATGTGTCTTACTCACAAAATCTTACATTATCTTGCTAAAGAGATTGAAAGTACCTTTAGGTCAGTGATTTTTTTTTTTTTTTTAACTTTTTAGCAGTTCTGTGTGCCCAGCATTGCAATGAATGATAATAATAGCCAACAAGTGGCCAGGCTCTAACTGTATGCCAGGCACTGTCTTAAGTGCTGTTCATGGATTAACTCTTAATTCTTACGGCAGCCCTGTACAAGGTACACAATTGCAGGTATCCACAATTTCTGGCTAAGGAAACTGAGGATTAGAGATGCTGAATAAGTTGCCTGAAGTCACACAGCCAGCAGGACTTGAAGTATGCTTTTGAACTTAGTTTGATTCTGAACCTGCACTCTCAAGCACAGTGCTCAGTAGAGCCCCCTAATCTAGTAAGGTCTTAACCATTTTATCAGTTGGTGTGTCTGCTGTGTGAAGGCTGGCCGCCAGACTCCGCTGCCCATAAAAATCACTATGTAAAGAAATTTACATGTAGTCCCAAAATATCTGTTTTTATGAACTACCAAAACTGCTTTCTTGATTGCATTGTTGTATTATTTGGAGGCATAATATGAAGAAGTATGGCCCTCTTCATGCTTACGGTTTCTAGAAAATATAACAATGTGGCCCCTTTAGCTTGTTTGCTTAGAACATGGCACCAGAATTTAATGGAGGCTTATACCACTTTAGGTACCTGTAGCTTTTTATTTTTAGTACTTCTTCCAAACACTAGCCAAATCATTTGTTTTTTTTTTCCCCGAACTTTTCAGTTTAAAAATTTTCAAACCTTTAGAAAAGTTAAAAGAATATTACATTCAACACCTAGATTCGCCAGTTGTTAAAATTTTGTCTCATTTGCTTTACTGTAGGTATATGTACCTTTTTTAAAATCCTCAACCATTTGAAAGTTGTAGATACCATGACACTTTATCTCTTTATCACGTATTTCAGCATAGCTCTCCTAAGAATGAGAACATTCTCGTATATAAACAGAATAGCATTATCAGAACCTTGAAATTAATAGCTCCATTGTTTAAAGCCAGTTCATATTTTAAAATTCTTTAGTTGTCTCCACAATATCTGTTTAATCTTTGTGTTTGTGTGTATTTAAATCCAGGATTTAATCAAAGTTCATACATTGTATTAGGTTGATAAATCTTGTCTCTTTTAATCTAGAATAGTCTTTCCACCTTTCATTTGTTTTAGACATTAGCCTCTTTGAAGAGCCCAGGCCAGTTGACTGGGAGAATATCCCCCATTTTGGATTTGTCTGATTATTTCCTCACTTTAGATTCGGTCTAAGCACTGGGAAGAATACTTCAAAGGAAGAAAATGCGAGATTTGCTAAATGACTGGTTTTATGGCTTAACAAAGAGGGAAGAATCAATCACCTGTGAGCCTGAGATTTCTAGTCTGGGAAGCTAGAAAAGTGGTGGAAGCAATGACAGACTGGGGTAGTCTGAAAGGGACATTGCACTAGGAAAAGGACAGTGCATTCAGTTTTGGACTAATGACCTTTAGCGTTTAGTGTAGTTGTCCTTAAGTAGTTGGTTATTCTCTGGCGGTAGGATGTTGTAAAAAAGAGCACAGGATTAGAAATCAGGAGACTGATTATTTTTCAAGCTTTATCACTAATTAGCTTTGTGGTCTTGGAAAGTCAGTATTTGAAGTGTTCTATGTAGTTACCTAAAAAATGAAGTTAATGCACACCTTGCCCTGTCAGTCTGACAGAGTTGTTTTGAGGATCAAATACAAATGTATATGAAAACACTCTGTGATACAAATGTATATGTGTTCACTCCGTGGACTCCTGTGTAATTATAAGAAGGTAATGTTATTTTCTTAGTTCAGACTAAAATGAAATATTTGGAGTTAGGGCTAGAGAAGACAGGAAAAGGGGAAAATATAAAACTTTTTGTGTTTGAAACTCAATCAAAAGCATCAGAAATCTCAGTCTCTGAATACATATGCCTGAAAAACCCTGAAGACTATAATTTGGGAGGTGAATCTGGAAGCTGATCTTGTATACAACAGTTACAAGAACCAAAAACACAGGTTGCATCTTGTTAGATGTCATTATTTGACTTGCCTTCAAGTTGGAAGTATAAATGAGAACTTTTGAATTCTGCCTGTGTAGTTGGTCCATGCTTTTTAACAGAATTTTTAAACATTTCCTTCTTATGTCTGTTGCTGTGAGCTATACATTTTTGCCAAAAGTTAAATTAAGGTAATGTTTCAGTTGTTAAACATTGTCAGTAAATATGGTATGCTAATCAAGAGCACAGACCCTGGAACTGCGGTTTTTTTGCAGTGAGCCAAGATCGTGCCACTGCACTCCAGCCTGGGTGAATCTTGGGTTGAATCTTAGCCATGTGCACTTGAGCAAGTCATTTAACTTCTCTGTGCCTCTATTTCCCTACGTATAATAGGAGATAATAGCTACATGAATGTTGTTGGGAGGATTAAACGTAGTACTTATGTCAAGCACTTAGAATGGTGCCTGGCATATGCAAAGTGCTATGTAAGTGTTAATGGTGGTTATTAGAATATTTGTGATTTTGGTAGTGACGAAGGAATAAAGTACCTGAACAAAAGAATTCTTTTCCCAGAACTGATAGCTGAGGGAAACAGAAGTGATACAGTAGTAAAAATCATGGACATCAGGAGCTCGAGATCAGCCTGGGCAACATAGTGAAACTCCATCTCTACAAAAAATACAAAAAATTAGCCAGGTGTGGCGCATGCCTGTAGTCCCAGCTACTTGGGAGCCTGAGGTGAGAGAATCATCTGAACCCAGGAAGTCAAGGCTGCAGTGAGCTGTGATTGTGTGTTTCTGCACTCCAGCCTGGGCAACAGAGTGAGACCCTATCTCAAAACAAACAAACAAACAAACAAAAACAACATGGACTTCAGAGTCAGACATGCCTAGATCCACATTCAAGTTCTCCCACTTTGTGGTTTAAGCAGGCCACCTAGCCCCTCTGAAGCTCACTTTCTTTTACCTATGAACCAGAAATCACAATCCCTATCTTGCAGAGTTGTGATTATTAAATGAGCTGATGTGTAAAGTGCCTGACACTGAGGTGACACTAAGAAAATGAGAGCACTCTGGATCCCTCCCACCCCCCCACCAATGTAAAGCAATACATACAGTTCAATTTCTTGTGTGCAGTCTTATTCATTTGTGTGTAATTTTAGGACTTCCAAAATCATTTCCATTTGCTAACAGCAGAACAAACAGTGGCTGTATAATTGGATACACCTTGAAAAGTGTATTGTCAGCTTTGTTTCCCTCTTCCATTTGCTGTTTGGGGTTGTTTTATTATTACAGCAGATCCTACTGGAACCAAGATGGTAGACACTGTTAATCAGTCTATTATTAATCTATTAATAATAGGCATTGTTAATGATTCTGTTATTAACAGAGTCGAACTGGAATGTAGCCTCAGGATCCTTTTTTTTTTTAATTATACTTTAAGTTTTAGGGTACATGTGCACAATGTGCAGGTTTGTTACGTATGTATACATGTGCCATGTTGGTGTGCTGCACCCATTAACTCTTCATTTAACATTAGGTATATCTCCTAATGCTATCCCTCCCCTCCCCCCACCCCACAACAGGCCCCGGTGTGTGATGTTCCCCTTCCTGTGTCCATGTGTTCTCATTGTTCAATTCCCGCCTATGAGTGAGAACCTGTGGTGTTTGGTTTTTTGTCCTTGTGATAGTTTGCTGAGAATGATGGTTTCCAGCTTCGTCCATGTCCCTACAAAGGACATGAACTCATCATTTTTTATGGCTGCATAGTATTTTTTTTTTTTTTTTTTGAGACGGAGTCTCACTCTGTTGCCCAGGCTGGAATGCAATGGTGCGATCTCTGCTCACTGCAATCTCTGCCTCCTGGGTTCAAACAATTCTCCTGCCTCAGCCTCCTGAGTAGCTGGGATTACAGGCACTTGCCAGCATGTCCAGCTAATTTTTGTATTTTTAGCAGAGATGGGGTTTCACTGTATTGGCCAGGCTGGTCTCAAACTCCTGACCTCGTGATCCACCCACCTCGGCCTCCCAAAGTGCTGGGATTACAGATGTGAGCCACGGCGCCCAGCCTCAGGATCCTTCTTCACAGTATTCCAGGAAGCTACAATCAGTTCATCAGAGTTGATATAGCTGTGAAAACTGGTTTGTCCTTCCTGCTTTAGAACTTTCTAGAAGAGGCCAGGCATGGTGGCTCACACCTGTAATCCCAGCACTTTGGCAGGCTGAGGCGGGCGGATCACGAGGTCAGGAGATCGAGACCATCCTGGCTAACACGGTGAAACCCCGTCTCTACTAAAAAAAAAATACAAAAAAAATAGCTGGGCATGGTGGCGGGCACCTGTAGTCCCAGCTATTCGGGAGGCTGAGGCAGGAGAATGGCGTGAACCTGGAAGGCGGCGCTTGCAGTGGGCTAAGATTGCACCACTGTACTCCAACCTGGGCGACAGAGCAAGACTCCATCTCAAAAAAAAAAAAAAAAAAAGAACTTTCTAGAAGAAATGTTTGTGGGATTATCAAAATATTATATGGATTGTCCATTAATCTTCTATTCTGTGATGTGCACGTGTCAAACCTTATGACAAGGCAGGGTGGTCTTGTAGCATTTTCTAACAGATACTTATCTATATTGTAACGTTATTACATAATGTAGGCATCTTCGGACACCTACTGGAGGAGGTGCAATAATTGAAAGATTATAATGCAATGATCTAACCAAGAATATGCATCAAAATTACCGGGGATATAGTCTTAAAAAACTTATGCCCAGTACCCCACCCCAGATTTATTCAATTAGAATCTTCAGGAGACAGACCCTGCCACGTACATTTTGTAAAAGTACTCCAGATGCTTCTGCTATATATACCACTTGTTAAAAATAAGTAGATACTGGCAAAAAACTCAAACATATTTACAAGAAAAAAACAACCCCATCAAAAAGTGGGCGAAGGATATGAACAGATACTTCTCAAAAGAAGACATTTATGCAGCCAACAGACACATGAAAAAATGCTCATCGTCACTGGCCATCAGACAAATGCAAATCAAAACTACAATGAGATAGCATCTCACACCAGTTAGAATGACCATCATTAAAAAGTCAGGAAACAACAGGTGCTGGAGAGGGTGTGGAGAAATAGGAACACTTTTACACTGTTGGTGGGACTGCAAACTAGTTCAACCATTGTGGAAGACAGTGTGGCGATTCCTCAGGGATCTAGAACTAGAAATACCATTTGACCCAGGCATCCCATTACTGGGTATATACCCAAAGGAATATAAATGATGCTGCTATAAAGACACATGCACACATATGTTTATTGCGGCACTACTCACAATAGCAAAGACTTGGAACCAACCCGAATGTCCAACAATGATAGACTGGATTAAGAAAATGTGGCACATATACACCATGGAATACTATGCAGCCATAAAAAATGATAAGTTCATGTCCTTTGTAGGGACATGGATGAAGCTGGAAACCACCATTCTCAGCAAACTATTGCAAGGACAAAAAACCAAACACTGTATGTTCTCACTCATAGGTGGGAATTGAACAGTGAGAACACTTGGACACAGGAAGGGGAATGTCACACACTGGGGCCTGTTGTGGGGTGGGGAAAGAGGGGAGGGATAGCATTAGGAGATATACCTAATGTAAATGACGAGTTAATAGGTGCAGCACACCAACATGGCACATGTATGCATATGTAACAAACCTGCACATTGTGCACATGTACCCTAGAACTTAAAGTATAATAAATATATATATATATAAAGAAAGAAATTACAATAAAAAAATAAGTAGATACTGGCAACTATAGAGAAGCACACACTATTGGTATGAGAGTTCATTGACATAGCATAACCTATAGAACAATTTTACAGTATCTCAAAATTTCAAATCTGTCCTATAGAAATATATATGTGCACAAAAACAGAGTTTAGAGAATGTTTCAGGCCAGGCGTGGTGACTCATGCCTATAATCTCAGCACTTTGGGAGGCTGAAGCAGGAGGATTACTTGAGTCCAGGAGTTTGAGACCTACCTGGGCAACATAGCAAGACCCTGTCTCTATTTGAAAAAAAGAGTAAAGAAAAGAAAAGAAAAATAAGTAAAAAATAAACGAGGTTTTCTGCAGACGTATTCATTATATCAAACAATTGTGAGAAACTGATGATCAGTACATAAATGGTTAAATACAAATACCACATTTGTTTACTATGCAACCATTTAAAGAATGAATATGTATGAAAATTGTCTATACATGCTGATGTAGAAGTATATCTAGGATATATTGTTAAGTTAAATAAGCAAATCACAGAATAAGCCCTATTTTAAAAATTTATATGTAAAAATGTAGAGAAAGATGTGAAAGTATACCCATCAAAGTGTTTATAGTGGTTGTCTTGGCATAGAAGAGTGGGAATAATGAAGTGGGGACAGGAACAGGCCTTTTCACTTTGGTGTTTAAAATATTTGCAGGCCAGGCGTGGTGGCTGACGCCTATAATCCTAGCACTTTGGGAGGCTGAGGCAGGTGGATTGCTTGAGCCCAAGAGTTCAAGACCAGCTTGGGCAACATAGTGAAACCCTGTCTACAAAAAATACAAAAATTAGCTGGGCATGGTGGTGCATGCCTGAGTCCCAGCTACTGGGGAGGCTGAGATGGGAGGATCACCTGAGCCTGGGAGGTTGAGGCTGTAGTGAGCCATGATTGTACCACTACATTCAAGCCTGGGTGACAGAGTGAGATTCTGTCTCAAAAAAAAAGAAAAAATGCAATAACGTTTTATTATTTTTGTAATAAAAACAACCACTGGACAAAATATGAATGATTTTAAAGGAAGCTCTTATGGAAGCAGATTGATATGTGTCAGGACACTGCTTATTTTGCAAACACCAGTTTTAACCTGAGACTTATGATCTCTAACTTGGGAAATAAAAAGGAATGTCAAAACTATTTCGTGTGTTGGCGGTGATGATAAAATCTTGTTGCCACAGTTGTTGTGAAAGTAATCAGGAGTTTCAAACAGATAAGCATTGAAGATAAAAGGTATTTGCCCTGTGTCAGAATTATATCAGTTATCTGTTTTAGAAATATTTAATGTCTATGCATATCTGGATATGAAAATTGAGTTCAAAACATTTCAGTTTAATCCTTTTTCAGTTGATTAGCCCCTAGCCTATGAGAATATTAACACCTTCTAATCCCCTCTTTTATAATTTTAGGCCCGATGAGAGAAAGGGAAAGTTAAGGATGCTGGAGCAGAACAATGGATTTCTCTTTCTCTTTCATGCAAGGGATCATGGGAAACACAATTCAGCAACCACCTCAACTCATTGACTCCGCCAACATCCGTCAGGAGGATGCCTTTGATAACAACAGTGACATTGCTGAAGATGGTGGCCAGACACCATATGAAGCTACTTTGCAGCAAGGCTTTCAGTACCCAGCTACAACAGAAGATCTTCCTCAACTCACAAATGGGTATCCATCATCAATCAGTGTGTATGAAACTCAAACCAAATACCAGTCATATAATCAGTATCCTAATGGGTCAGCCAATGGCTTTGGTGCAGTTAGAAACTTTAGCCCCACTGACTATTATCATTCAGAAATTCCAAACACAAGACCACATGAAATTCTGGAAAAACCTTCCCCTCCACAGCCACCACCTCCTCCTTCGGTACCACAAACTGTGATTCCAAAGAAGACTGGCTCACCTGAAATTAAACTAAAAATAACCAAAACTATCCAGAATGGCAGGGAATTGTTTGAGTCTTCCCTTTGTGGAGACCTTTTAAATGAAGTACAGGCAAGTGAGCACACGAAATCAAAGCATGAAAGCAGAAAAGAAAAGAGGAAAAAAAGCAACAAGCATGACTCATCAAGATCTGAAGAGCGCAAGTCACACAAAATCCCCAAATTAGAACCAGAGGAACAAAATGTGAGTTGAAAAGTCGTTTTGAAAAATTTTGTTATATTTCACATTTACTGGAAGTTCAAGAGATCTTTTTGGTTTTTATCTCTTTAAATATGAATCTTTCTGATAACTTCTTTAATCACTAGCAACGTGCTCGGAATATTATAATAGGTGCTGAGTATTTGTTGAATATATGAATGGACATGATTAGTTAAGAAATATTTTTAAAACATGTAAAACGAATCTTTCTGCTTATGTTTCTTTGTCCTGATGACCTCGGTTATTTTTATTTGCTTACAATAGACTGTTGGTTTTTGAAAATCAAGAGGAAAGGCAAAGAGAAGATAGCTAATTATATTGGGTTTTCATTATTTTAGACCAACTTTTTCCAGTAGAGCTTAGATTTAACACTCATTGCTAATGTTTGCTACAAAATAACCTGAAATAATAGAAATCTTTTTATTAAAATCAGAGTTAGTATTAATAAATATTGATTAAAACTTCAGGTGAGTTTTTATAAAAGTCATCCTTTATAGGTAACTTAAGATACATGCTGCTGAATTTTTTAATATCTGAGATTTCAGCGTGAATTTGCTTAGCAATAATATAATAAGTATGTAACAAATAATTCTAGCTTAAATGAAGAGTTCATAATATAAATTGCAAATGTTTTCTAAACTTTGACTTGGGAAAACTATATTTATTTTTATGACAGCTATCTGCTTTTATATGTGTTATGCCTGAATAAGTTAATTTATTTTCTGTTCAAAGAAATGTTTACTTCTTACCTATTCATCTTTTCCTTGGTAGCTGGCTTCTATTACTTCATACAACTCACATGTGATGTTTTTCTGGAGTAAAGGTCACAATGCTTCTAGACTCTCACAAGTCCCAGTGTGACATTTCAACATGTTTTCTCATTTTTTATAGTTTTCTTATTTATTCATTAACAAATGTTGGTGAAATGCTCCTCCTACTGTGTGCTAAGCAATGATCTAAGACTTAAAGGTATGACAATGAATGAAAAGTAGAGATGCCTGCTCTCAGGATGCTTATATTCTAGTGAGGGGAGCCAGAAAATACACACACATATACATATATATATATACACATATATACATATATACAATATATATTTATATATACATATATGCATATACATATACTATATATACTATATACATGTATATATACATATATACATATACTATATACTATATATGTATATATACATATATAGTCTTCATAGCATCTAAAGCTAACTTATGTACACACATATACATATGCATATATACATAATACATAGGTATGTATATACATATATGTATATATACATATATACATACATATGCATACATATATGTATATATGTGTACATAAGTTCTCATAGCTTTAGATGCTATGAAGACAATAAAACTGGGTAATGAGATAAAGAGTAATCAGTGATGTTTCTAATAGTCATTTTGCAATGAGATTCTAAAACCAGTTCTGTCTCTGTTAGATGTCTGCTATACCTAGTTCTTTATATCACCTAAACCTTCAGTTAACTATTGTAGCTCAGGATTAGAATGTTTAGATTTTATTTTATTTTATTGTTTTTGAGACGGAGTTTCACTCTTATTGCCCATGCTGGAGTGCAGTGGTGCAATCTTGGCTCACCGCAACCTCTGCCTCCAGGGTTCAAGCAATTCTCCTGCCTCAGCCTCCCGAGTAGCTGGGACTACAGGCATACCACCACGCCTGGCTAATTTTTTTTTTTTTTTTCAAGTAGAGACAGGGTCATGTTAGTCAGGCTGGTCTCGAATTCCCGACCTCAGGTGATCCACCTGCCTCGGCCTCTCAAAGTGCCGGGATTACAGGCGTGAGCCACTGCGCCTGGCCCAGATGTTTAGATTTTAATTTAAGGGTTTTAATTCATTTTCCCTTTTATTGAATCATGATGAGCAAAATTTACTATTTGATTGTTTAGGATCTTACAGTAGCTTGGGATAAAGGAATATCAATTTGACCAAAAGTATAGCTGGAGAAAGTGGCATTGACTGCCTGGAATATTACTAGGAGCATTGCTTGAAAGTCGAGTCTTGGGGGGAAATCCAGGTTTTTTTCTTGTTCGTTCTCTCTCTCTCTCCCTCTCTCCCTGTCTCCTTCTCTCCCTCTTCCTCTCCCTCCCTCTCCCTGCTCCCCTCTCTGCCCCATTCCTCCCCCTTTCCATCCTACCCCCTCGTCCCTTCCCCCTTCCATTCCTTCCTTCTTCTCTCCCTTCTTCTCTGCCTCTCTCCTCTCTCTCTCTCCCTCTCTCTCTCACCCCTTCTTTCTTCCCTTCCTTCAAAGAAGTAAAGAGGTAAGTTCTTGTTAATTGAATTTTGATTAATTGGAACTGTATCACACACGGGGGCAGTTGTAGAAGTTGTAGTCCATTCTGACCACAGACCTTCAAAGCCAGAGCTCCCACAGCTCTTGCCTATCGTTAATGTCATGCTTTTGCTAAGCTAGAGATGTGTATAAATTAATGTTTCACAACTGCATATATTTTTAAATTAGATTTCCTTAACTTGAACAACATCTACAGTGCTTCCTTCAGGACAGTTGTTTTAAGTGTTTTAATAGTCAATACCCTATGCCTACTGGTTGTCCATAGGGGTCCCAGCCCTTGGTGTTTAGCATTGTAGAGAACTGAGAAGTGAAAAGGAAGCCCAAAGAAGCGTCCACTGACTTCACTGGACAGCTTCCCTCCCCCAGATGCCTCAGGGAAACATAATGAAAAATGTATTCCTGGAGAAAAAGTCTGATTTAAATCTCCTGGAGCTGGATTTGCTTTTATATAGATTTTTTCTTTTACTTTACTTTGTTGTTGTTGTTCCTTAAAAGCTCACTCATAGGTTCATAGGTTCTTTTTTGAGCAAACAAAATCTCATATAGTTGAGTTCCATGTTTAAGTCCGGGCATGGTGGCTCAATCTGTAATACCAGCCCTTTGGGAGGCCGAGGTGGGTGGATCACTTAAGGTCAGGAGTTCAAGACCAGCCTGGCCAACATGGTGAAACCCCATCTCTATTAAAAATATTTAAAAATTAGCCGGGCGTGGTGGTGGGTACCTGTAATCCCAACTATTCGGGAGGCTGAGGCACAGGAATTGCTTGAACCTGGGAGGTGGAGATTGCAGTGAGCCAAGATCATGCCACTGCACTGCAGCCTGGGTGACAGAATGAGACTCTGTCTGAAAAACAAACAAATAAAAAAACACAACACCTTAAGATTTCACCTGCTACTTTTTTTCTTAGTACTTGATGTGTAAGTATTTCCCCCTAATTCTAAGCTGTTTGGCCTTCTGAAGAGTGGCTGTTATTTGGAACAACCTAAGTATATCTTCTCAGCAATGAAAATGTGTCCAAACATCTAGGCAGCAGGAGACCTGAGATCACTACTGAAATTGTATATTTTAAAAATCTGCATGAGCTGTTTTTCCTCCCACCAAATCAGAAACATGTGGCTGTGTTTCTGCATGTCTTCCTCCTTGGCAGGTGGAATGCTTCAGGCATGTGAGCGTAGGCCCTATTATTCAAACAGTCACTGGTCTCCTATCAGCACTTCAGTGGGCTAATCCACTAAGGCAGGGTCTCATTAACCCTTAGTTTGCCATATCCCCTTATAAAAAGCAGAGTGGCTGGATCAGTCCCGTGAACACTAAGGTAGCAGGTTTGGTTCTCTAGCCTCAGAGTATTAGGCCTTAAAATTCTTAGAAACTCTTTATATGCAAAATGTTCTTTATTGTACACATTTTTTATTTGATTTTATGTGTTTATTTTTGAGACAGAATCTCACTCTGTTGCCCGGGGTGGAGTGCAGTGGTGCAATCTCGGCTTACTGCAACCTCTGCCTCCAGGATTCAAGCGATTATCCTGCCTCAGCCTCCTCAGTAGCTGGGATTACAGGTGTGTGCCACCACGCCTGGCTAGTTTTTGTATTTTTAGTAGAGATGGGGTTTCGTTATGTTGGCCAGGCTGGTCGTGAACCCCTGACCTTAGGGTGATCCACCCACCTTGGCCTCCCAAACTGCTTGGATTACAGGTGTGAGCCACTGCACCTGGCCCACATTTTTTATTTTTAAGGTTACAAACTTAAGTCATTCAGAAAGTAAAATAAAAATGCACAATTTATTACCTTTAAAATTTTCTTTCCAACTTTAATGTTGACATCAGTTTTTTGTTCTTTTAGGGACTATGATTTTACTCTATGTTTTTGAAATTTATATAAGTAATATTATTAAGGCTTTGAAATTCTGACAGATTTGATGTGTATTACTAATCTTTTTTTTTTGAGGCAGAGTCTCTGTCACCCAGGCTGGAGTACAGTGGCACGATCTCGGCTCACTGCAACCTCTTGCCTCCCGGGTTCAAGTGATTCCTATGCCTCAGCCCCCCAGGTAGCTGGAATTACAGGTGTGCGTCACCACACTCAGCTAATTTTTTTGTGTATTTTTAGTAGAGACGGGGTTTCGCCATGTTGGCCAGGCTGATCTTGAACTCCTGACCTCAAGTGATCCACCCACCTCAGCCTCCCAAAGTTCTGGGATTATAGGCGTGAGCCACGGCACCTGGCCTGTAGTATACTCATCTTAATGAATGTCTTGGGTTTTAATAAAAGTAATAGGCTGAAGGCTGTGGTGGCTCACGGCAGCTCATGGCTGTAATCCCAGCACTTTGGGAGGCCAAGGCGGGCGGATCACAAGGTCAAGAGATCGAGACCTCCTGGCCAACGTGGTGAAACCCCATCTCTACTAAAAATACAACCGGGCGTGGTGGCGCGTGCCTGTAATCCCAGCTACTTGGGAGGCTGAGGCAGGAGAATCGCTTGAACCTGGGAGGCAGAGGTTGTAGTGAGCCGAGATCATGCCACTGTACTCCAGCCTGGCAACAGAGCAAGACTCTGTCTCCAAAAAAAAAAAAAAAAAAAAAAAAGTACTAGGCTAAAATTTGTAAAGGAATATTTAGGATAATGTAATTTATTTTAGCTACTCTTAACATAATTTTTAGGTGTTCTTATGTGGAGTCAATTAAAAATGTAAAAAAGTGGTATATACCCACAAAATCATAATTTTAAAATTAAGATGAATTGAACATTAAGGAGAGCTAACTCACTGTCATCTTTTTCTCTGATGTTTTCTCTTTCTGACAAAGCAGTGGAATTAGTACCCAAAGAGGGTATCTCTGTCCCTACTTAATTTTAATGTCTTAAACTTGTCTCTGTCTCTGAATGCCTACCAGGTATATCTGTTTTGCTCACGCACATTTTATAATAGATACTCCCTCTCTATTATTGCAGTATCCTTACTTGAATTCTTTTTCTTCTCTTACTTATATAGTCTTGAAAGCTTAGAATAAATCCTCTTGGGCATCCTTCGCTCCCTAGCCACTTATTTCTTTTAAAATGACTGTGTAAAAAACTTTAATTCTTTGAAAGTGATTTTGATGGTGTTTCAAACCAGCCTGAAGGAAACACCAACAATCTGGAACAAATCAAAAAATTAAAAAAGATAAGACATTTGAATTATAAGATTTGGAAGGAAGTCCTTTTTTTTTTGTTTTTTTGGAGACAGGGTCTCACTCTGTCACCCAGGCTGGAGTGCAGTGACGTGATCATAGCTCACACAGCCTCAAACTCCTGGGCTCAAACAATCCTCCCACCTTAGCCTCCCGAGTAGCTGGGAGTATATAGGTACACATCACTACGCCTGGCTCTTTTTTTGTAGAGATGGGGTCTCGCCATGTTGCCCAAGCTGTTCTTCAGTTCCTAGGCTCAAGTGATCCACCTGCCCCAGCCTCTCAAAGTCCTGGGATTATAGGTGTGAACCACTGTGCACAGCTGGTACCGTTTTTAACCTCAGGTATCTCACACATGCTACTCCTTCCTCCTGGAATGTTCTTTCCTCCATGTTTACTAAGCTAATTCTTCGTCCTTTGATTCTTAGATTGTAATTTCTTTTCTTTTTTTTTTTTTTGAGACGGAGTCTCGCTCTGTCACCCAGGTTACAGTCCAGTGGTGTAATCTCAGCTCAGTGCAACCTCTGCCTCCCAGGTTCAAGCAATTCTTCTGCCTTAGCCTCCCAAGTAGCTGGGATTATAGGCACCCACCACCGTGCCTGGCTAATTTTTCTATTTTTAGTAGAGACAGGGTTTCACCATCTTGGCAAGGCTGGTCTCGAACTCCTGACCACGTGATTTACCCACCTTGGCCTCCCAAAGTGCTGGGATTACAGGTGTGAGCCACTGTGCCTGGCAGATTGTAATTTATTTTCTTAGAGAGGCTTTTCCTGACCTTCATATCTGAAAATACATATACACTTACACACTATTATTTATCTTTCTCTTCCTAGCACTTACTTTTTTTGTTTGTTGTTGTTGTTTTAAGAGACGGGGTTTCGCTCCATCACCCAGGCTGGAGTGCAGTCATAGCCCATTGAAGCCTTGAACTCTGAGGCATAAGCAGTTCTCCTGCCTCAGCCCCTCAGAGTAGTTGGGACTACAGGCATTTGTTGTTTTTAGGTACTGGGTCTCACTGTGTTGCCCAGGCTGGTCTTGAACTCTTGGCCTCAAGAGATCATTCCACCTTGGCCTCCCAAAGTACTGACAGGTGTGAGCCACACCATGCCGAGCCATAGCACTTACTTTTTAACTGGATGTTTGTGTTTCTGTTTTTTAATGTCAATCTCTCCTGCCCAACTGTAAACTCCTTGGGGTCAGGAATCACATCTGTTTGTTTCACTATTATATATAGCCTATATAGCTTCTAGAACTGGGCCTGGAACGTCCTAGGCATTGCGAAGTGAATGATTGATACTTGGGTTTGGGGACATTAGTCTGGCTTATAGAACATATCATTTTCCTAAAACTTAAAAATCTTTTTAGGCCAGGTGCGGTGGCTCACACCTGTAATTCCAGCACTTTGGGAGGCCAAGGCAAGTGGATCACCTGAGGTTAAGAGTTCAAGACCAGCCTGGCCAACATGGCAAAACCCCGTCTCTACTAAAAATACAAAAATTAGCTGGGTGTGGTGGTGCGGGCCTGTATTCCCAGTTTCTCAGGAGGCTAAAGGAGGAGAACCACTTGAACCTGGGAGGCAGAGGTTGCAATGAGCCGAGATGGCGCCACCACACTCCAGCCTAGGCAATAGCAGAGTAAGACTCTGTCTCAAAAAAACAAAAACCTTTTTATACTTTTTTAAATTTAATAAAACTTTGTTTTCACAACAGTGTCTTTAAATGTTTTGAAATAATAGAATGAGAATTTTAAGTAGCTTTTAGAATTAATCATATTCTTTTAGTGGAGTGAAGACCTACTTTAATGGCTATACCCTCTTTTTAAGCCATCTAAATTAAATTCTGTTCTCTAACAAGTAACATATTTTAAAAATCTTTTAAATTGTAGAAGTAATTTGGTTTTTTTTTACAGAAAAGACGAATAATAAAAAGGTATAGAATATCTTCCTTCACCATTTCCCTCATGTCATTCCCAAAAGATAATTACTGGTATCAATTTTGTTTACATTGTACCAAATATTTTCAAGGCATGTATAAATTACATATTTTTAAATAAAAAATTGGAAGATATTGGTAGACATGCAGATTACTAACATGAAATAATACTGTAGTTACCATTCCTCTGCTTAGATTTTCTTGTTTTGGATATTTCTATAGAATAAATTTCTACAATGTGATTGCTAGATGGAAGAGTGTACATATCTTGAATTTTGATATCTACTTCCAAATTGCCTCCCTAAAGGGTTTTAGAAACTTCTTTCTTTCTTTTTTTTTTTTTTTTTTGAGACGGAGTCTTGCTCTGTCACCAGGCTGGAGTGCAGTGGCATGATCTCGGCTCACTGCAACCCCCACCTCCCAGGTTCAAGCAATCCTCTTGCCCCAGCCTCCTGAGTAGCTTGGACTACAGGCGCACACCACCACACCCAGCTAATTTTTAGTGTTTTTAGTAGAGACGGGGTTTCACCATGTTGGCCAGGATGGTCTCAATTTCTTGATCTCGTGATCCGCCTGCCTCAGCCTCCCAAAGTGCTAGGATTACAGGCGTGAGCCGCCATGCCCAGCCCATCTAGTTTATGTTTAATACTTAGCTCTTGTAAGTAGCAATGGTATGCATATCTTCATACTTATCCATATTTTTTACATCTCTCAGTGCTTTTCAAATATACATTCTTAGAAGTAGATTTGCAAGGTCAGAGTCTGAAAATTTAATGTTTTTCATATATACAACCAAATTGCTCTCAGAAAAGTTTCAAGTTACATCTTACTAGTAATCTTAGAGTGCCCATTTTTTCTAGAATCTGAGCATTAAAAAGAAAATTACCAGTTTATTTAGAAATTAAGTGGTTTTTTTGTTGTTGTTGTTTTTTTTGAGACGGAGTCTCACTCTGTCGCCCAGACTGGAGTGCAGTGGCACAATCTCGGCTCACTGCAACCTCAGCCTCCTGGGTTCAAGTGATTCTCCTGCCTCAGCCTCCCAAGTAGCTGGGACTACAGGCATGCGCCACCATGCCCGGCTATTTTTTTAATTTTTAGTAGAGACGGGGTTTCACCATGCTGGCCAAGCTGGTCTTGAACTCCTGACCTTGTGATCCGCCTGCCTTAGCCTCCCAAAGTGCTGGGATTACAGGCATGAGCTACTGCACCCGGCCTAGAAATTAAGTTTTAAAAGTAACAAAATAAGAAAAAGGAGATAAAGCTATGATATGGGGTGGAAAATGAATGTTGAGACAGCATTAGGTATTGAGTAAGTTGTATTCTTACTCCTTACATTGTTCAGTTAATAAATGCCCTTTATTCTCTTTATTTAGTTTTCTTTGATTCTTTTTATGTATGTCACTGTTTTTTGTTTGTTTGTTTATTTAATGCCATTTTATTCTACTTACCTATACCTTTTCACCTAGAGACCAAATGAGAGGGTTGACACTGTATCAGAAAAACCAAGGGAAGAACCAGTACTAAAAGAGGAAGCCCCAGTAAGTTGTTTTACTGAATACTGTCTAACCAAATATGGTGGAAGAAGGTGAAACACAGTGATTGAATTGCAACACAATTGTATTGGTACTACGCTTCTTAATTTCAGAAATTATATTGAAATAAGTCTTGGAGCTGGTTTGATAGGTCGATATTTTCAGTGAATTATTTTCCTTTTCAAAACTATGACCTGTTTTTTTTTTCAATTGATCATGTGTATTTTTTTTTTTTTTTTTTTTTTTTGAGACGGAGTCTCGCTCTGTTGCCCAGGCTGGAGTGCAGTGGCGCGATCTCGACTCACTGCAACCTCTGCCTCCTGGGTTCAAGCGATTGTCCTGCCTCAGCTTGCCGAATAGCTGGGATAACAGGCACGTGCCACCATACCCAGCTAATTTTTGTATTTTTAGTAGAGACGGGGTTTCACTGTGTTGGCCAGGCTGGTCTCGATCTCCTGACCTTGTGATCTGCCCTCCTCACCCTCCCAAAGTGCTGGGATTACAGGCGTGAGCCACTGCGCCTGGCCGATCATGTGTATTCTTAACATGCCTTGTTAATAATTTGGCAACAGAAACCATCAATCCTATCTTCAGTATTTGGGGTGGGGCTTATTAATATTTTTCCTCCTTCCCTTTTGCTAGTTTTAGATAGGAGGCATCAGAGAAAAGTATAATTGAAGATAAATTTACATTGTTAGCACTTTTAATGTACTTTATACATAGTTTCTTTTTTTGAATTTCTGATGTTTTTTGACCCTTTCTTGTATCAAAGTATAATTGAAGATAAAATTACATTGTTAGCATTTTTAATGTACTTTATACCTCGTTTCTTTTTTTGAATTTCTGATGTTTTTTGACCCTTTCCTGTATCAAAGTATAATTGAAGATAAAATTACATTGTTAGCATTTTTAATGTACTTTATACCTAGTTTCTTTTTTTGAATTTCTGATGTTTTTTGACCCTTTCCTGTATCAAAGTATAACTGAAGATAAAATTACATTGTTAGCATTTTTAATTTACTTTATACATAGTTTCTTTTTTTGAATTTCTGATGAAGTTTTTTGACCCTTTCCTGTAGGTTCAGCCAATACTATCTTCTGTTCCAACAACGGAAGTGTCCACTGGTGTTAAGTTTCAGGTTGGCGATCTTGTGTGGTCCAAGGTGGGAACCTATCCTTGGTGGCCTTGTATGGTTTCAAGTGATCCCCAGCTTGAGGTTCATACTAAAATTAACACAAGAGGTAAGAAAAGGCATAAACAGATACTAAGTAAAAGGTTGGAAATAAAAGTGACTTTCAAATGTTGTATGTGAATATAAGAATACACACGTAATATATAATCTGATACAAAAATGTGCATATCTGTATCAGTTTTGTGGATTTTTTTTTCTTTTTTTTTTTGAGACAGAGTTTTTGCTCTGTTGCCCAGGCTGGAGTGCAATGGCGCAATCTCAGCTCACTGCAACCTCCGCCTCCTGGGTTCAAGTGATTCTCCTGCCTCGGCCTCTGGAGTAGCTGGGATTACAGGCACCCGCCACAATTCCTGGTTAGTTTTTGTATTTTTAATACAGATGAGGTTTCACCATGTTACCCAGGATGGTCTTGAACTCTCGAACTCAAGGGATGCACCTGCCTCGGCCTCCCAAAGTGGTAGGATTACAGGCGTGAGCCACTGCGCCCGGCCTCTGTATCAGTTTTTAAAACCAGTGAAATACTGATAGTCATTTTAAATTGCAGAGTGCTTCTATGGCTAATGCAGTCCTTGTTTCCCTTATGATACCCTACATTTGCTTATAATTTGCTTACACTTGCTTTTTTTAAAGACCTTAATCTGACTGAAAATATGACCTCATATTTCCTAAAGAAAGCATATGGACAAGCGATCAGATGTTTTATATGAACTTAATAAGCATTTGCGCCAAGCCTTCTTTGAACATTTTTATTTCCTCGTTGACTGCTATGGATAGTAATTTTTTACCCAGACAAGCACTTTTCATCCTGGCAAATTTTGCAGGATGCTTTTTTTTCCTCTACACTCCATTCTTGAATCGGTAAATTTACTGGGGCATCCTTGTAAATTTGATATGACATGTAGCCTGAAGGTTGCTATATAATATAGAATCCTACCTTAGGAATGTTAATAAAAATTAAGAAAGACAATTCTAACTTTTCTCTACTCCTTTTCTGGGATTTGACCAAAGAATGATGTGGAGTAGATTGCTGAGATTCTAGCATTTGAAATGAACTTGCTTAGTAGCCAAAGAAAGGTTTGAGCTTGGAACTTACTTCTGGGTGTTAACTTTGTGAATTGACTCTTGTCATGTGTAGAGTTCTTCATTGTCTGTGACAAGTTTGTACCTGTTTCTTTTTCTTTTACTTTAAACCATCTGTCTTGGTCCTTGTTCACTCTTCTGAAGGGAAAAAGTATCTCTTTATGTCTGGCAAGGCACATTTGTGATAGGATCAGCCATATCTGTGATTCTTGTGCTGCATAACCAAGAATCTCTCCCAGTATAGAAGGCCATCTGGCTCGACCATTTTTCGTCTTGTCAAGGTGACCTGCTGATTAAAGGTTAGGAGACGGGATGTGTCAGCGAGGCAGAAGTGAAAAACCAACATTGTTGGGTGTCTGCTTTAGTGCAAGGTCCTGTGTTCAGTAGTTCTCTTATATATTTTCTTATCCAATCCTCATAGCAGCAACACAATGAAGTAGGTACTTTTATTATCCCATATTTTAAATAGGTAAACAGAATCTCAAAGAAATCTTAATTTCATAACCTCTCCTCCTAAACACTGCCTTATATTACAGGGAAAGCAGTTAAATTCACCTAGTCATCATTTACAGAGGTTGGAGGAGGCAGTCTTATTATAGTTCCTTCATTTATATAAGAAGGGTATTGGACTAGTCATCTCTGAAGTACCCTACCCCTCTAATAATCTATGGTTATATGAGTGGGAAAAGAAAAGACAAGGATTTTCCAAGAAGACCATGCTTTCTTAAATAAAACAATTCATGTCCACATCTAGGCCTCCAGAACTCTCTTAAGAAGTTACATCATGTCAGAACTCTGGATCTTCACTTCTGTCCCCTGAGGAAAGCATACTGTTGAGATTATATAAAGAGTTTCATATTCAATTACTTTATGAAAACCTGCAGATTTCAGCTTTTTTCAAGATACAAATGAAAGCACAATTTATGTCTCATCTGTATTTCAAAGGAAGTATTTACATTTAGTTTTATTAATTAACCTAATCTCAGCTGGGCAAGGTGCCTCATGCCTGTAATCCCAGCACTTTGGGAGGCCAAGGTGGGTGGATCACCTGAGGTTAGGAGTTCAAGACTAGCCTGGCCAATATGGTGAAACCCCATATCTACTGAAAATACAAAAATTAGCCAGGCGTTTTGGCGCATGCCTCTAAGGTCTCACTCAGGTGACTGAGACAAGAGAATCACTTGAACCCAGGAGGTGGAGGTTGCGGTTGCAGTGAGCCGAGATCCACCACTTCACTCCAGTCTGGGTGACAGAGTGAGACTTGGTCTCAAAAAAAAAAAAAAAAAAAAAAATTCTAGCCTGGTACCCCCAGGCAGTTTCCTACTTTAGTGCTGGAAAAACCGATTTTGTTTATATTACTACCAGAAGTCTGAAATTTTAGGTTAAGAAATGCATATATTTTAACCTATATATTTTAATAAAAATTTAAATTGTTTATTTTTCTATAGTAGTTCTAAAAACTTTATTGAAATATAATTCTCATATCATAAAATTCACCTGTTTTTTTGTTTGTTTGTTTGTTTTTGAGATGGATTGTTGCCCAGGCTGTAGTGCAGTAGCACGATCTCAGCTCACTGCAACCTCCGCCTTCCAGGTTCAAGCGATTCTCCTGCTTCAGCCTCCCAAGTAGCTGAGATTACAGGCACCCACCACCACGCCGGCTAATTTTTTTTTTTTTTGTATTTTTAGTAGAGACGGGGTTTCACTATGTTGGCCAGGCTGGTCTCAAACTCCTGACCTTGTGATCTGCCCGCCTCGGCCTCCCAAAGTGCTGGGATTAAAGGCGTAACCCACTGCTCCTGGCCAATTCACCCTTTTAAAATGTACAATTCATTGATTTAAAAATCTGTACATTTCACAGAGTTGTGCAACCATCACCACAATCTATTTTAGAACATGTTCATCAACCCCCAAAAATCCTGTATCCATTAGCAGTCACCCTCATTTCTACCCGCTAAGCAGCCAGTAACTACTTTCTGTCTCTGTAGACTTACCTATTCATCTGGCTTCATTCACTTACCATAATGTTTTTGAGGTTCATCCATGTTTTAACATGGTATCAGTGCTTTATTCCTTTTTATTGCCAAATAATATTCCATTTATGGCTATATAGTATAGTTTTAAATGCAGTAGTTTTCTGACAGTTTTTCTGAAAACCAAAAAAACACAGCCTAAAAATTCTGTTAATTATGTTCTACGCATGATGCCTATTAAGCATTTTATGCTGATCATTATTTTTTTAATAGCACATATACTGCATGTATACATGGGAGATACCCAGAGAAATGAGTGAATCTCCTGTGTTGCTTTCTATCTAAGCAACTTTGTAAAATTTATCTTAATCATATATAGTAATCACTGGTTTCCATATTGTTATTAGTCAGTATTTTTATTAGATTCTTAGCACTGGAAAATGTACTTAACAGTTTTTCACACATAAAGATGTAATAATTATTTGTAAGAGCATGTTGAAAGATGTTTGGATCACAATTCTATTTTAAGTTGTATTTTATTATTTAGGACTCATTAAAAATTTAGCTCTTCAGTCAGAGACAGATGTGCTTGTTTCTTGACTTTTCAGGTCTGTAGCTTCTTATTTCAGTCTTATTTCATAGTTTTCCAGGTGTCAGGAAACAAAGTGCTAACAAATAGGCAAAATGTTTGTCTTGTTTCCTCTCTAGTAAGTGATTTAATGGGAGAAGAAGTTGAAAATACAGATTAAAATGAAATTGTGTTATCTATAAATTTCGGCTTTTATGTTAAGTCCTTTGGGATATCTGTTTATATCTGAAGAAATAACTCTGATGTTTGGAAACATTATATACTATGTTTTTTTAATCTGAATACCTGTACCCACTACCCTGTCCTTGAAATTCACTTATTAGTTTAGGTTATATTTCTATTTTTCCCCCCAAAATCCCTTTGGATTTCAGATAAATCTTCTTTGACTAATTATAATTAGATTTGTGCTTGGGTCTTTATTCTCAGATGAGATGATAGGAAAATCTGAGTCCACTGTTGCCTTTTTCTTCCTAATTACTTTGGGTTCTCTGAAAAGATCAGTTCCTGCATTTCTCCATTGATCTAATACTTTTTCTCTAGAACAGTATTTTTCAGACTATTTTTGGCAAAAGATCAGTTTTTTTTTACTTTTTTCAAATGTCTAGTCTACTATGTACTAATACCTCTGTAAAATACAACCAAACTTAATTATTTAAAAAAAAAGAATGCCCTTCCCCTGAAAAAACACCTAGTGCAAGATTCTTGATCATGTGTCTAGATATCATAACAATGTCAAATTGCTGTCAGAGCTTCTCAATGCTTACTCAACTTCTGTACTTAACTTTTGTCCCAGACTGGCTTGTTTGTCAAACCAATTTCAGAGTAGCATTGCCCTTAATCAGCAATTCTCAGATGTTGTGGTCCCAGGACCCCTTTTACTCCTAAAACTTGAGGACTCAAAAAGGCTTTTGTTTATGTGGGTTATATCTAATGTTATTTAAATTTAGAAATTAAAGCTGAGATGCAGGCGCAGTGGCTCACACCTGTAATTCTAACACTTTGGGAGGCTGAGGCAAGAGGATTGCTTGAGCCCAGGAGTTCAAGACCAGCCTGGGCAACATAGCAAGACCCCATCTCAGTTTAAAGAAAAAAAGAAATTAAAGCTGAGAAAATTTCAAAATATTTATTGATTTATTTAAAAATAAGAACCTATCATAGGCTGGGGCCAGTGGCTCATGCCTGTAATCTCAGCACTTTGGGAGGCTGAGGCAGGAGGATCACTTCAGGCCAAGCGTTTGAGACCAGCCTGAGCAACATAGTAAGACTCCCATCTCTACAAAAAAAAGCAACAAAAAAATTTATTAATTAACTGAGCATGGTGGCATATGTCTGTAGTCTTACCTGCTCAAGAGGCTAAGGCACAGGATTGCCTGAGCCCAGGAGTTTGAGGCTGCAGTGAGCTAGGATCATGCCACTGCAGTCCGGCCTGGGCCATAGAGTGAGACCATGTCTCTAACAACAAGAACTCCTTACATGCTATCATTAATTATATTTTTATGAAAAATGACTATTTTGTTAAAAAGTTAATGAGAAGAATGTTATTTTGTTTTGTTTTGTTTTGTTTTGTTTTGAGACAAGAGTCTTGCTCTGTCACCCAGGCTGGAGTGCAGTGGTACAATCAATTATTTGTGGTGATTTTTACAGTAGCTATTAGTTCTATAACTGGTGGGTATTGGAACATATCTTTGGACAATCCAAACATACAAGTTTTAGTGGGAGTAATACTGAGGAACCTGGGTTAGATTCCCATTTTTGGCAAAGTAGATGTGAATGCTTATGTTCTGAAATGGTTAATAAGAATTTTTACTTACAGGTGCCCGAGAATATCATGTCCAGTTTTTTAGCAACCAGCCAGAGAGGGCGTGGGTTCATGAAAAACGGGTACGAGAGTATAAAGGTCATAAACAGTATGAAGAATTACTGGCTGAGGCAACCAAACAAGCCAGCAATCACTCTGAGAAACAAAAGGTAACTAACATGTTAATATTATTTACCTAGTATGGTTTTTAAAGAACTTAATAATTTAGAAGAATTTTTCATACTTGAATTCAGATAATTATTAGAATCCTTTTTTTAAACCCCTTTCAGCTGTTTTAATCATAATGGTAAATGACTAGTAAGTTTGTAAGTACACCAATGAGTTTTATATGTCATATAAATGGCGTATAGTACTATTAAAAACTTTAGCTACCTGCTTAATATTGAATTCTATTGTGAGTTTCATTAATGTGCATAAGTGTACCAGATGCTAGTGAAATGTGGATTTTTGCCAGGGATTTTTACTCTTTTTTCTATTTCAGCATGTTTCCATAATTTCTTTTCATTCTTGTTTAACAAAATTGTTTTATGAAAGTAAACTTTTAAAAATATTTAGTGAGTGCCTATTGTGAAACAGGTATGCTTTTAAGCATTTTACATATATTAACTCACTTATTATTCATAACAACCTGTATGAGGTAGATACTATTATTCCCCTTTTTACAGATGAAGAAATTGAGGCACAGAAAGCTTATGTAACTGGTTCAACCGAGATCACACAAGTGATGGAATCAGGAAATATATTTGATGTGGTGGTGGATATTTTAGAATTTTGACATGAACTCTTGGTAATCTGGTTAAGAGTTTAAACTCAACTAATTTTAGTGTGGGTCTCTTATGATTCAGAAATTTGTCATTTTTTACACTTGAAAAACTAAATTTTATCACAGAATTTTGATTAATTTTATGAGACTTACATTTTACAGATTTATATATGAATATTTGACATATACTATCTCATAGTTTTATTAACTAATTTCTGGCTACATCAGTCTAGCCACCTGGATAATTCCTAATTGCTCTGGCCATCTCACACATCTTTATTCAAAGTATTTTTACCCCTCTTGCCAATCCAAAGTCTTCTGATTGGCTCTGGACCTAGAGACCTATGGAAACTATAATTCAGGTCTACCTTTTTTCTCATCCATGCCTGTTCTCCTTTGTCTTGTTAACTTTCATTTGTTCCTTGAGGCTCTGTCCTTTCACTTCATTCTGTCCCTGCATGCATTGTGGTTCAAACTCTGCCAGTAGCTTTGTTGTGATCTCTGTAGCACCCCTGACTTGCCCTCTGCCCTAGATATGGGAGAGAATTGGGAGTTTCAGGGTATCATTTTTAATGTTAGTGTTTTATTAGCCACTGAAAATAACCATTTCTGTAATCATTGTTCTCTTTTCCCTCATTATCACTAGCTTTTTATGTATATGAGAGGAGAAGGATGTCTCCCTCTTGGGGACCTTGTCCAGCAGAGTGATCAGCAAAGGAAGGATATAAAAGAGAGTAGATCCTCATGTTATCGAATATCTTTTTATCAGAATTATGGAGATAGAACATTCCACTTGTTTGACCAAAGAACCTGAAGATATTTATGTAGACCTGAAAAGATAACGGGATCACATGGGAAATACATATCAATTTTAATGTACCTATTAGAGTAAAGCATGTCTGATAATCTCTATCTTTTTTAAAGATTCGGAAACCCCGACCTCAGAGAGAACGTGCTCAGTGGGATATTGGCATTGCCCATGCAGAGAAAGCATTGAAAATGACTCGAGAAGAAAGAATAGAACAGTATACTTTTATTTACATTGATAAACAGCCTGAAGAGGCTTTATCCCAAGCAAAAAAGAATGTTGCCTCCAAAACCGAAGTTAAAAAAACCCGACGACCAAGATCTGTGCTGAATACTCAGCCAGAACAGACCAATGCAGGGGAGGTGGCCTCCTCACTCTCAAGTACTGAAATTCGGAGACATAGCCAGAGGCGGCACACAAGTGCGGAAGAGGAAGAGCCACCGCCTGTTAAAATAGCCTGGAAAACTGCGGCAGCAAGGAAATCCTTACCAGCTTCCATTACGATGCACAAAGGGAGCCTGGATTTGCAGAAGTGTAACATGTCTCCAGTTGTGAAAATTGAACAAGTGTTTGCTCTTCAGAATGCTACAGGGGATGGGAAATTTATCGATCAATTTGTTTATTCAACAAAGGTACCTCCTTTTTTCGTGGAGTTTTTTGGGGGATGGTAGTTTAAAAGTGGTCAACCTTGGCATTTAAAACAATGACCTTGGCATAATTTAAATACCCTTTCTACCCACTGAATTTGAAACATACAGTCATTGTACTCTGTGGGCAAAAAAGACAGGCAAAAAGGCTATGTTTTTCTTCTTTTTTTCCCCCTTCTTTTGTGATTTTCCCATCTGTAGTAGATTAGTCTTGAGCTGTGCAGCCAAAATTGAGCTTAGCTCCCTAAAGTCATGGAAAAAAACTGGGCACTTTGCCTGTTTCTAGTTTGCGTAGTTAGCTTTTCTTAGTTGCAAAGTGTACTTCTTATTAAAATCATTTTTGTCAATTATATGAATTAACCATTGTTATAAAAACCACTGTAATAATTGTACCTGCTGACCTGTTTGGTTCCACCAGCAATTTTGTTAGATTCTTATGGGCTTGGGATATCTAACTGCCTTTCAGAGAATCCCAGAACTGTGTTTGTTCTGTAACAATTAGCTGTGGCAATAACTTGGGTAATGGGGTAAAAACAGCCTCTACCAACTGTGTGCCTTCATCAGTTTGTCCTGGGCCTCCATTTAGGGCACTTACACTTTAGCTTGAAGACTTTAAAACTCTTCCATAATATTGGTAGGTATTTATTCCGTGTACCTCTTCACTACCATCCCATCCCATCCCACTGTGTTGAGTTTGTGATTCTGATTTAGTTGCATTTCATTCATGTGTATTAAAGAATTCTATGCTTATTTTTTCCTAATATAGTCATATGCAGATTAATTAGTTAAACAGGGGAATGCTTAATTAGTAATACATCTTCCTAGAGAAATGTCAAGGGTGCTCTTTTAACCTGGTCTGCCCATAGGTTCAGCTGACTTCAGTTAAGGCCAAGCTACCTGCAAAAACTTGAATTGCAGTCCCCACTTGGTTCTCTTGATAGCAAATGAATATTTTTCATCTTTCAAATAGCAAATGAGTATGTTGCATCTTTTTTGAGTACAAATTGGCTTTATTCTTGGAGCTAGTTTTACTGCTTCTGATGCACAAGTCAAACTTTGTCACTACCACCCCAAAGAATGCTATTTAAAGGAAATTCAAGATAAAACTGATCTTTTCAAAATGAAGGCTCTAAAAATATATGCATGTATATATTTATATTTATTTTTTCCTTTTTAAGAGATGAGATCTCACTCTGTGGCCCAGGCTGGAGTGCAGTGGTCAATAATAGCTCACTGCAGCCCCAAGGGATCTTCTGCCTTGGCCTTCCAAAGCACTGAGATTACAGTCATGAGCCACTGTGCCAGACCTTTTAAAAATTTTTTGTAGAGACAGGGTCTCACTATGGTGCCCAGGCTGGTCTTGAACTCCTGGCCTCTAGCTGTTCTCCTGCCTCAGTCTCCCAAAGTGTTGAGATTACAGGCAGGAGCCACGGTGCCTGGCCAAAAAAATACATATATGTTTATAAATCACTTCTTTACTTCTATTCCATTGCATTAAAAATACCTAAAAGGAGACCTAAGTTAATTATACCTGCCTTCTTTCTGCTTCGGATTACTTATTGGGTCACATTTTGGTCACCATGAGTGACATATTTCTGTATCTAGGGATATTCTTGTCTCTTAAGACATATTGGCATTTTTTTCTGTGTAATAGAGCACTTTACCAAATGCAAATGACTAGAGTTCTCTTACTGTGATATGTATAAAGACCAGAAAATATTTTGTTTTTATAGAAAATTGAGTGATACAGGTATATTTTTTAGTGACATTTATCACCTAGACTTAGACAAATACTCTACCTCACGTGATCTTATTGTGCATTTTAAAATGTATCTTGGAATTAGCTGGGCATGGTAGCACATGCCTGTAGTCCCAGCTACTCGGGAGGCTGAGGCAGGAGAATTACTTGAACCCGGGAGGCAGAGGTTGCAGTGAGCCAAGATCACACCACTGCACTGCAGCCCGGGTGACAGAGCCAGATTCCATCTTAAAAAAAAAATTTTTTTTGGCCGGGTGCGGTGGCTAACGCCTGTAATCCCAGCACCTTGGGAGGCCAAGGTGAGCAGATCACCTGAGGTCAAGAGTTCGAGACCAGCCTGGCCAACATGGTGAAACCTCATCTCTACTAAAAATACAAAAAAAAAATTAGCAGGGCGTGGTGGCACACATCTGTATTCCCAGGTACTTGGGGAGGCTGAGGCAGGAGAATCACTTGAACCCAGGTGGTGGAGGTTGCAATGAGCCAAGATCACACCATGCACTCCAGCCTGGGCGACAGAGGGAGACTTCTTCTCAAAAAAAAAAAAATTTGTTTTTAATTTTTAAAAAAAGTATCTTGATCACTTAATCAAATTTCTGATAAAGGCTAAGATAACTTAATTGCAGTCAAAGACCATATAAAATTTAAGCAAATTATGATCATTTTAAGCCATCTTTATAAGCCCATGATGCCACTTGCCTGGTAATCACCTGTTTTGTTGTTTTTTCTTTTGCCTTATTTTAAAGGGAATTGGTAACAAAACAGAAATAAGTGTCAGGGGGCAAGACAGGCTTATAATTTCTACACCAAACCAGAGAAATGAAAAGCCAACGCAGAGTGTATCATCTCCTGAAGCAACATCTGGTTCTACAGGTTGGTATGAATGAAGAGTATATATAGGTCCATTTTGAGAAATCCTTGTTCTGTTCTGCTATAATGTGGTAGCTGTGTTTCTAAGAAACTCTTAGTTATCAAAAGTAAATTATATTTAAAAATCAAAATATAAAAGCAGTTACTTTAATAGGAAAGTGGGTTAGGGGCTAGAGAACTTTATTCATAGCAAGTTATTTTTTGTACAAGAATTAAAATAATAGGGTTCTATAATTAAAAGTGTATAGCTATAAAAATCTATATGTATCTGAGTAAATACACCATCGATTATCTCTCTTTGCATAATGACAGCTTTACTTTTCCCACTCTATTAGCACACACATACCATTTCCTCCTTTACCCCTGTTGGAAACAAATGGCTGATGCCAAAGCTCTTGTCATTATTCCTAGTTGTGCTAGATACTAGTAGCTGAGGGGCCTAGAGCCTAATTGTCCTAATGTAACCTGTTTTCTGATTAGCAGACACCATGAATTGAAAATCAAGCCATGTTATTCTTGCTTAAAGAAGAAGTGACTGTATTCAGTAAGATTGTGCCTTTGGAATGTTTAACTTTTTTTTTTTTTGAGACAGAGTCTCACTCTGCCACTCAGGCTGGAGTGCTGTGGCTCAATCTCGGTTCGCTGCAACCTCCACCTCCCAGGTTCAAGCGATTCTCCTGCCTCAGCCTCCTGAGTAGCTGGGCTTACAGGGGCATGCCAACACACCCAGCTACTTTTTGTATTTTTAGTAGAGACAAAGTTTCACCATGTTGGCCAGGCTAGTCTCCAACTCCTGACCTTGTGATCTGCCTGCCTCGGCCTCCCAAAGTGCTGGGATTACAGGCATGAGCCACCACGTCTGGCCTTTTTTTTTTGAGACAGGGTCTCACTCTGTCATGCAGAGTGGAGTACAATGGTACGATCATGGCTCACTGCAGCCTCGACCTCCCAGGCTCAGGTGATCCTCTCACCTCAGCCTCCTAGGTAGCTGGGACCACAGGCATGCACCATGATACCTGGCTAAGTTTTTGTATTTTTTGCCATGTTGCCCAGGCTGGTCTCGAACCCCTGGATTCAAGCGATCTACCTGCCTCGGCCTCCCAGTGTGCTGGGATTATAGGCGTGAGCCATTGCACCCAGCCAACATAATTTTTTTGAGACTAACTTACTAAGGATTTTAGAGTTTCAATTGAATGTCTGGTGGGTTTGGTTTATGTAACAGTATTATATTAGTAGTATTTCTGTAATACTGCTTGCTTCATATAGCCATCAAGAAAAGAGTTAAGTATTAACTAGCGTGTTCATTTGGAATCTTAGTTTAGGAGAAAGGAGTTTGTTTCATTTTGTTCTTTAAAAATTTGTTTTGAATCTAAGAAGCGACTATAGTAGAAAAAAAAGTTAAACTATTTTCTGAACATACTTATAGACCCATATATGGGTTTCTTTGTTTTCCCACACTGACCAGCTGGGTGTCCTATGATTCAATTTGATTCTCACACTGTCTCCCTGGTGTTAGAGTCCAATCCCTCAGGTTAAGCGCTCAACCCTATGAGACTGCCCCCACTTCAGATGTCAGTTGCAAGTCTGGGGCTTCAGAGCTTCTGACTGACCAGCTATAAATTGGAGGTTCTCATGACCCCCTCCTTGGGTTTAGTCATTTGCTAGAGCAGCTCACAGAACTCAGACAAGCCCTTTCTTTACATTTACTGGTTCATGATAAAGCATATGGCAAAAGATACAGATAAACAGCCAGATGGAAGAGATGCACAGGGCAAGGTATATGGAAAGGGCTGTAGAGCTTCCATGCCCTCTCTGGCCATGCCACCCTACAGGCACCTTCGTGTGTTCAGCAACCTGGAATTTCTCCAAACCCTGTAGCTCGGGGATTTTTATGGAGGCTTTATCATGTAGGCATGATCAATTATTAACTCAGTCTTCAGCCCCACTCCCCTTCTCGGAGGATGGGGGGGTGGAGCTTAAAGCATCTAATCATAGCTTGGTTTTTCTAGTGACCAGCCCCCAACTAGGAACCCACCAAGAGTTGCCTCTTTAGAGCAAAAAACACTTATATTATGCAGGAAATTCCAAGTAGGAGCTCTGTGCCAGGAACCAGGGGCAGAGATCAAATATATGTTTCTTATCATATCACAATATCACAGTGACCAAGTAATTTTCTGGATGGATCAAAGTCTTAAGACCTGAAGTGGTAATCTTGAATCAGTAGTAACTCAGGCAAACCTGTGACTGAGTGGCATAAAGTGTAAATATTTTTGTAAGGGAAATTTAAATAAGATTCTAATTATTATAATAGCAAAGTAAAAAAAATCACTGTTCACAAAAGTACTTGGGCTAGCTTTCTTAAAAAGAAAATAATGGGAGCTGCAGGACAGGGAGAGGTAATGCCAGTGGAGATGCGGCACATGTTGGATGGGGCATTTTAAACAGCCTTTTTCAATATGGAATTGGGAAGGAAAGTTGAGTTAAAGAAAGGAGGGAGTGAATAGCAAAGTCCAGTACTACATTTGCAACTTGTATCATTTCAAAATACTTTATAAAAAGATGAACTTACAATGTCAAAGGAATGAGTAGATGGACTTAGAAGATTTCACATTAGCCGTAATTGAGAATGTTCCCTTCTTTGAATATTAAAAGAATCTTTTGGCCTCCACTTTCCAAATTAGGTATGTCAGTTTTGTTATCTCTTTACACTAAATGATTAGTAATTTGTCTGAATTTAAATGGGATACCTAGGAGGATCTTTATTTGAAATCAGCAGTTTCCTAAGGAGAAAGTAAATTCTTCCTATATTAGACTGATCTTAACTCAAATATTATGCTTTTATTTTGGATGGAGCTTGTTTTTCTTCCTCCTCTGAAAGTTACTGAATTTTTTTTATTTATTTTTTGTTGTTGAGACAGGGTCTTGCATCCAAGTTGAAGTGCAGTGGTGTGATCTTAGTTCACTGTAACCTTAAACTCCTGGACTCCAGAGATCCTCCTACCTCAGCCTCCTGGAGTAGCTGAGACTACCCAGTGCCTGCCACCATGCTTGGCTAATTTATTTTATTTTTATTTTTTGTAGAGATGAGGGTCTCACCTTGTTCCCCAGGCTGGTCTCGAACTCCTGGGCTCAAACGATCCTCCTGTCTTGCCCTCTTGAAGTGTTGGGATTACAGGCATGAGTCGCTGTGCCCAGCCTGAACATTTTCTTTTTATATAGTATTTTCATTGTAAGATTTAATTTCTGCTATGAATATTTCCTTTTTTTCTTAAGTGGAAGGTTATACTTCTTTATATCTGGAAAAAGGCAGTGTTGTTTTTTGCTTAAGCAGGAACGTAGAATTTAGGTTGTAAATTAAGATTGAAAACTTAATTTAGGGCCGGGTATGGTGGCTCACACCTGTAATCCCAGCAGTTTGGGAGGCCGAGGCAGGCGGATCACAAGGTCAGGAGTTTGAGACCAGCCTGGCCAACATGGTGAAACCCTGTCTCTACAAAGGTACAAAAAAAAAAATTAGCTGGGCATGGTGGCGCACGCCTGTAATCCCAGCTACTCAGGAGGCTGAGGCAGGAGAATTGCTTGAACCCTGGAGGCGGAGGTTGCAGTGAGCCAAGATCGCGCCATTGCACCCCAGCCTGGGTGACAGGGAGAGACTCCGTCTCAAAAAAGAAAAGAAAAGAAAAGAAAAGAAAAAAAACTTAATTTAGGGACTGGTGCTCTAAAGCTTTGAGCTTGTTTGAAGTTTGGTTAACAGCTGTGGTTGATAAGCATACCTTGTCTTTTTAAGTGACCATTTTGCTTTTTGTGAAAATAACTTCAGTAGTTGAAAAGTCAAAATAGAAACTTGTTCACCCTTCAGAAACCAATTGCATCATCTCAGCTGATGTTAACTGCTTAAGGAAATTATTGAGCCTTTTCTTA
This sequence comes from Pan paniscus, assembly GCF_029289425.2. Taxonomy (NCBI): domain Eukaryota; kingdom Metazoa; phylum Chordata; class Mammalia; order Primates; family Hominidae; genus Pan; species Pan paniscus. The sequence continues at coordinate 56,886,255 of NC_073256.2, read as the reverse complement.
GTAAATTTCAAGGATATATAAAATGTTTGGCACTGTCACATTTTTGTCGTTTGAAGAACTGTACTTGTATTCACACTAGATTTCAAAGTTATTTTCCAAGCCCAGAAATGCTCACCTCCTCTTTCTTAGAACATGAACATAATACTCTTCAATGGTTTTAAATGTATATGTTCTTTGGGTAACTTTCAGAATAATTTTAAGAAATCATGTTGCTTTATCCTCTATAAGACAGTAAATCAAATCTCATCTGCTCTTCATGGTGTGATTATATTACCCTCAACACAAGTAAATATTTTTTTGTTCATTTTTAAGCAATTCCATTTTCATTTTTGCCCTTCCTAGTAGTAGTTGAATATTGACACTTTAATACTAAAGTATGGATCTCGGATCCTCAGGTTGGTCTGGGAGGGTAGCATATCTGCTGTCTTAGTAAACATTTTCGTCAGTGTAAGGAGAAGAGTGAGAGTAAAGAAAGGAGCCAGTACCTTTACTTGTGATTACTATAAATCGATTAACCACAGCTCCAAAACAATATATTGTTATCAAACTACCCGCTCCTTCCCAAAAACAAAACAAAGTAGTGGGATCCTTCATTTTGGCTTTGAACTAAAGAGAGGGAAGTCATTTATACATAGCCAAGAGCAATGAAACCAGAAAATATAAAGGTTATATGAAAGGCTTTATAGATAGAGCTTCTATCTGATTTTATAGGTCTTAGTGGCTTCTTCCTATGGCAAGCCAGAGGTGATTATGATTTAGGAAGGAATATGTAGGTGGTCCAGGCACTGAAAACATGGAGAACAGCTGCACTGCAGGTATCATTCCTCCTCAGGCTCACAGAATGAAATCATTCCTGACAATGTTCTTTCAAGTTGTGTTCTTCAATTTCAGTTTTATCCTTTCCAAAAATGGGGTCCATGTGAGTTTTCTTCAATTCGCTTTTAAAGAATTGTACTCTTTAAAAATCTTAATAGTTTGTTTTACCATTTAACATGAAAAAGCTTGATAATTTGTTTCAACTAGTTTTCCACGACTAATTATTTCCAGAGTATAACAGATCCCTTGATAGTCAAATTAATGATTAGGTTTTGGTCACATTTTTTGCCTTCCCTGCTTTTCCTGCTTTTGTTATTAATAACAACAGCAAAACTTATATAAGTGCAACAAGCACTGTTAACCATTTTATGTATAGAATTAATTAAACTCATTTGTTAAAATGCAGAATGTGTGGCACTGATTGAATTCTGAACCAATAATTTCTAACATCAGGTGGATAATAAAGTTATTTTTATGCATCCTTCAGTCCCTTCATTCCCTAATTATATTTACCTAAAGATGTTTATGTGCCTTTAAAACTAATGTGTCTGCTGTTTTAGTTTGACTTTTCAATTTTTAAAAAACCAATCCCCCTTTATTTGTATAATTTAGGACCCTTTGTGAATCCCAGTCTCAGCTTATCAGCCTTTACAATTTGATCTGTTAAATAATTTATATGCTCCTGAATGTTTAGCATTTTTTAATGATTTTAATTAAAATTCCAAAAGTAATGGGTAAGAAAAGCAAGGAATTTGGTCATATCTTAATTACATAGATGTCAAGGTATCCTTAAGTGAGTTTTTGTTTGTGTGTTTAAATCATTCCTTAGGCTCAGTAGAAAAGAAGCAACAGAGAAGATCAATTAGAACTCGTTCTGAATCAGAGAAATCCACTGAGGTTGTGCCAAAGAAGAAGATCAAAAAGGAGCAGGTTGGCTTCCTACATGTAGAGAGTTAAAACATTGTATTTGTAAATGTTGTGGCTTACATTCCTGTCTTAAAAGAAAGAGAAACTTTCCCCCACACTGAGTTTCCTTTCTGGACTATCTTAACGCTTCTGTCCTGGTGGGTTCCAGTGCTCAGTTTTAATACAGCCATCCCTGTGATTCTGCTTCAAGCATTTTCACAGAAAACAGGTTTCAGGAGATGGGAAGCCAGTGGTGCAAGACTTAAAAAATCCTTCACATTTATTTAGAAGTTTCTGTTATCAGCAGAATGATTTCATGTTTTTATGATTTTTATTTGGAACCATCATTGAGTTCCTTTTTTTTTTTTTAAGTTTGATTTTGGTTTAAGCTGCTGGTATGTATTGTTTTTTATTTTTTAAACAAATCAATTTAATTTATATTCTTATATTTAAGAAGCAGATATTCATAGATGATCTGTTTTTTCTGTTAATATCGCAGATTTTTTGGAATGTTATTTTCCCAGTGGAATATTCGCCTGATATCAGGTTGTCAGATAAATAATATTTAGGTAAAAAAAGGTGTGTGGGGGGGTTGCATTTTGACTGAAGTGTATTAAACCAGTGTAATCAATGTAGTAAGATACATTTAAATCAACTTTTCAAATAAAATTTTAGAAGCCATTCTTCTTTAAATTAAACTCACAATCAGATTTTTTCTTAATTTTTTTTGTGAAAGAATATCCATTCTTACAGCCTAAACACCTGCTAGTAAACAAAACAAATTCTGAATAGAATTAGTTCCAATAAGTTTTATATTTTTTAAACCATTTAATATGGAAGAATGTGAGCTTTTCTATTTAAAATATTTCCTTCATGATTTTAAACTTCCAAATTTAAAAGCTAACTTTGTGGGTGCTCTGTGGTATCACCAAGCAAGTGGAACAGTTTTTCCAGAATATTTAACTAAAATTTAAATAGTATACTAATTTGTCATTCATTTATCATATTAACTTTCATATTTCATACTTAGGAAATTATATTCCAAAAAATCTTTCTAAGCTCTTGAAAATCTATAGTTATTCATTACCAAAATGAAGTTGTGATTTTGCCAGCTGGTTCCCAAAATCAGTCTGTGACCAGTCAGTTTTAAACTAATAAGCAGAATGAGTACAAAAAGTGGGACAAATTGTTAATGCCACTGTGTTATAGTTAGTAGTAGAACAATACCAGTGCTTGTTTAGAAGATTTTATATTTGTATTACTAATTGTATCTTATAAAAGCGTTTCTGTTGTATGTTTTTTTACCTGTTGTAAAAAAAAATAAAAATTTTTTTAAAAAGCTTAGAACAATCCTTAAATATTTACAAAATGTGTTTCAACATTCATATTTCACCACATCTTAAAGAAACATGAAATTCAATTTATAGCTTAAACAGGAACTCCTCCAAACAGCCTCCTTTCTCTAATTCCAATGGTTCAATCCTCAAATTACCACGTGTTTTACATATACATTGGCAGAATAACTTCTGATCTCGCTCTCCTAATGTAGGATCAAGACACTGTTCATAAGACACTCAAGAAAGTGCTTTTGCAATATCACAAACTTATTTTCTTAAGTTTGTACTAGCAGCAAAAGTATTGAGCTTCCAGCTGTATGGAGCCCTGTAGCACTCTCTACAGAGAGGGTCCTGATTCCCAGCAACTTAGCTGTGAGTGCAGGCGCGGAAGGGTCTTAAAGTGGCGTGAGTTACATTAACCTGAGTATCATAGTAAGTAAAAATTTATCCTAACGTCTTTGGGGCGGGAGGGGTTTTTAGCAACACTGGGGCCGGTTGCAGAAACAACCCCTCTCCTGCCTTCCAGACACTGAGGAAAGTATTCTTGTTCTCTTCATATACCAAGGGAATGGTGGGAAAAGTCTTTGCTAGAGAGCATGTGGCTGTGTGTTGTCACTTGATATTCAGCACAGGCAGCTAGGATTTAAACCCTCCCTGATCTTGAGACAGAGAACTTTACCCAAAAGATGGGACTGAGTTCAGATTTCAGATACATTAATCACTCATCATTGCTTAGATTGATGAAAGTATCTTTTCCCTCTGTTAATAATTAAAAGGGAAAAAAATTCTTTGTTAATGCTGTATTTTTCTGTCCAAACAGGTTGAAACAGTTCCTCAGGCTACAGTGAAGACTGGATTACAGAAAGGTGAGTTAATATTATAATGTTGCTTTGCATTTCCTTGATTAAAACCAATTTTTAAGAATTATTTGTACTTCATGTATTTTTGTCTGTCTCTGTAAATCATTGTTGTTGCTCTTCAGTGTGAAATTGCAGTATTCCCCAGTGTTCGTGTGTGTGTGTGACTTTTAGAGTTGATCTTATTCTGTACCTCCACGTGAAAAGTCTTACTTGTTTTGGTAAATTGGAGAACACCACGTAGACTTGATACTGTTTCCAACTTTTCTCCATAAGATTCTGGGGTTTCACTGGCTTATAAACTAGGGATGTGACGAATCCACTTTTTTTGGTATTCGACTGAATACCGAATAGTAGCTATTCATGTTTGTCAAACATGCACTATGACAAATCAGACAAGACAAGCTGATTGAAAAAATCTTGCCACATTTATTTTTACAGTGCTGTAAAATCTTTTTGTAAATTAAAATGATTCATAGCATTTATGGCCACTATTAGATGACCTTATGCGAATCTATTTGAGATATGCACAAAGTTTAAGAAAGCTTAAACTTATATCTGTATTTTCTGTGTGCAATTTGACTACAGTACAAACTCCATAGCATGATTCGTGCGTTTTTGGTGAGATCAAACTGTATTTAATACCTGTAGTTTACTCTGGGCAAATTGCATTATTTAAAAATAAAATAAAACAACAGCCTCTCTGCATTCTCGGGGAGAAGTCTGCAGCGATGGTCTCCGTGGAGATCCTCAGCAGAACTGAACAGCCTCTCGGAGGGAACACTGCTTGGCGGAGCTCCAAGAAAAGACATCGCGATCGCTGCGAGATTAGGAGGCCTGATTGCGTTGTGTTTCCACCATTCCACAGGGTCGGCGGACCGGGGAGTGCAGGGCTCTGTCAGATTCAGTGACAGCTCCGTCTCCGCAGCGATTGAGGAAACTGTGGACTGAGATTCCTGTACAATTTCATCCCAGAAACTCCAGACTTGTAGTCTCCATGCAAGATTTCTTTGTCGGCGGCTTGATAAACAGTTTCTTTGTTTTCGATTTTGATTTCGCCAATCATCATTATTGGCATTTTCCTGCCTGGTTTCTTCTTCAAGACTCTGAACAATTGCTTTAACAGTCAAATGATTTTTTTTTTTCGGTTTGAGCTGGATGGGTACAGCTTAAATCATGGGTCCAGCCTAAAAACCACCATTTAACTTACACTGATCAATTTCAACATGGACTGTTTTTGGTTTTTTGTTTTTAAATAAAGCATCATTAATGCACATCTGCAGGGGTTTGCCAAACAGCCCAAACTGTATACATTACAATCATTAAAAGTTCTTATTTTTTTTAATATTAGTGCCGTTATCATGGAGAACAGCATGACAGCTGTCTTTGGCAGTCTGTCATTTTTCTAGCATTTTCAGAAACTCATCGGAAATGGCGGTACCTGTGTTTCCCTTCGAAAGCCTCTCAGTACAGCACTCCTGTTCCTCTGTTAAAACTCCTTGTTAATCCAGTGATCTTTTAGGCCAAGGAAATATTTTGTGATGGTGTTCTGGGTCCATACACCAGCAATGAAGGAGATAGATTTGTGTACTTGTGTTTTTTAATCAGCATTAACATGGGCAGGCACCCTCATTTATAGATGTCAGGAAACATTCAGTGAAAAACTTGTAGAATGGGATGTGATAACGAGGTTCCAGTAATCTGAGCAGTCTAACGAGGCCCACCTCCTCCACCACAGAACGTGGCTATGTTCCAAGTGCTACTCTCACTCAGCCTGTTGCGGATCTTCATGGCCTCAGGAGACTTGTTTCTCCATGGGCTCTTCTGGACTGCACACTTCCACCATAGCTTGCTGGGCTGATCTAGATGTCTGTTTGTTGTATGGAAATTTTGGGGGAAAAAATCCAAAACACAAACTGTGGGTTGAAATATTAACCGTCTCCTTGGTTCCTTGGTATTCACCGTGCCTGATCTGCACATTTCATCGTGGCTGTTTCTGTATAGCCTATACTGCATTAGCCCAAGAGATTGTTGCTTTGTAACTTTTTGCACTATTGTTTTGGCTGGATTTGTATTACACACAGTTTTAAAAAAAAAAAAATTCCACACTATTCTCTGCCTTTTTTTTTCCTATTTATTTCTTCCCGCACAAATTCCACATAGAGGCCTTCCCATCCAGCTCTACGTGATTTGGCTGCACTTGAACACTGATTGTCCATTTACAACCCTCAGCAATGTGCCTTCTAAATGGCATGACATATGTAGATGTGCTGCAGCGCTTGTTAATGGTCACAATAAATGCCACTTCACCAAGGAAGTCTCAGATGAACAATTATGAACATCCAAATTTTATTGGGGGGCAATAATCAACTGAATTGCAAAATTTGGGGGAAAATGGCACTATCCGTGTACGAATCGAATACAAATCAAAGATTTGTCACATCCCTAATAAAAACAAGATGGAGATGTCTCTGCAACCATATTTGTAAGCTACACAGTGTGTTGGGTTTTATGTCTTCCCCCTCCAAATTGAATGGTTCTTTGAATTGCTCCAAATCCATCAGCTATCCTGCAATTTTCATAGAATTGATTTTTAGGTTGGAACGTGGGCTCTGTTGACTGAAAATAGCTTTAGAGAGGAGAACTGAATTAAATGTTTTGATAGAGCGGTTGTAAATTAAATCAGTCACTACCAGGAAGGTCAGAAGTTCTGAAGTTTTGACTCATTATTTCAGTGTTACAAAGAGAGCTATGCTTTTTCCACACTAAAGATGAGTTTGAGAAAAGAAAATATTCTCCCACACACAAAAAAATTAAAACAAACCTTAAGTACTATTTTAGGATTAATTTCAGTGTGTTGTATTAAGGTGCCAGCGAGATTTCAGATTCCTGTAAACCTCTAAAGAAAAGGAGTCGCGCCTCAACTGATGTAGAAATGACTAGTTCAGCATACAGAGACACATCTGACTCCGATTCTAGAGGACTGAGTGACCTGCAGGTAAATATGTGCAAGGGTCTGGACAAAGTGTTCTTTCTTGAACATAATGCTTTTGCCTTATTTATTTGGGGAAATCAGGACATTTTAAAAATACTCATAGAAAAAAATCACTTTGTTTATTTTGAGCGTCTTAATTCTTTTGCTCTCATGTTATATAACAAAACTATAGTTTGTTTGTAATTTTAACTACAGTTTTTCCCAAAACAGCAGACCTATGGTATCTGTGGATTTTGGAAAGAAAGGAAGGAAAAAAGAGGTGGTTGTGTCAAGATCTAATGTTTGAGCAAGTCTTACTAGGATTTTCATAGCATCTTATCTTGGAGGGAATTTTCATTTTGTTTTTCTTAAAAATGCTATGTTTTCTATATAGGTAGGCTTTGGAAAGCAAGTAGATAGCCCTTCAGCTACTGCAGATGCAGACGTTTCTGATGTGCAGTCCATGGATTCAAGTTTGTCGAGAAGAGGCACTGGAATGAGTAAGAAGGACACTGTATGTCAGGTAGGCAGGTAACTGGTGCTATGGCTTGAAATAATTGCTGTTATATTCTGCCAGTAATAGACTTAACTCCTGTTGAAGAGGATAATATGTTTCCAAATTATTATGATATTACTTTAAAGCTACAGATATAAAACTTCTTTGTGGTTCTTTTTTTCCCTTTCTGAGTTGGAATACTTACCCACATGCCAATCTTTAGTGTGATATACTATTATTAATTGGAAGTAAATGGCAGATGACTGATTGGAAAAACTTTCTTAAATTCAAAATTTTAAAGTAATAACTTTCTCAGTGTATTTTTACCGTTCTTGAAAAAATACTGCTTTGCCCTGTGAAGAAAAGTTAAATATGCAGATCCCAAAGAAGGAATCCTAAAAGACCAAGTATGACTTTAAACTTTATACCATATTGTATCTGGAAATACTGTAATTGTCTAGTTCTCTGGTTCTCAAAGTGAAGGCCAAGGACAAACAATATCAGCATCTTCTGGATACATATTAGAAATGCACATTCTTGGGGCCCCCGCCAGACCTACTGAATCACAGTCTGTGGGTGAGGGACCCGGTAATTTGTGTTTAACGAGCCGCCCATGTGGTCTTGATGTTTGCCAAAGTTTGAGAACCACTGCTTTTTGCCATATTACAGATTTGTGAAAGCTCTGGTGACTCTCTGATTGCTTGTGAGGGAGAGTGCTGCAAACACTTTCACCTGGAGTGCCTGGGATTGACATCACTTCCTGATAGCAAGTTCATCTGCATGGAATGTAAAACTGGTAAGATGACTTATTTCGAGAGTCATGAAAAGATGAATGGGATTGTGCCAGGAATGTGCACTGACAACCTCTCCTAGGACATCTTGTTCCCATTACTTTTATTAGCCCTCCTCCTCTCTTCCCAAAGGTATTTCAACAAATTAAGATTTGGCTTCAAGATTTAAAAAGTAGTTAAATTTCCTCCTACTGGTGCCTTCTACCATAAAACCTGTCAAATTACCAAGATGAATTTGTGTTTTATCTAAAGAGTTATATAAAGTATGTTAATTGAGTTATTTTTCAGATGGATTTGAGATTTTGGGGGCTCAATAAATTGGTTTAAAGTTCTTTAAGAGACTGGAAGAAGTATCAGTGCATAACCACAGTGATTATATTTCTAGTGGAAATTTGGAGCTACTGGAAATCATTTTTTAAACTTGGGATTCACCATTTATTTCTTATCTCACTATACATAGACTACCACCTACTAAAATAATTTGTAGAGAAATAAATATGCTAGTTTATATTTCTTCTCTCTGTAGCCATAATTCTGGTTAATATCATGGAAAGCAAGTCGTAGTTGTTTAATCTGTAACAACATGGCAAATTAAAAATAACTGGAGATGACATGGTGGTGCTTCTAGGAACCATGTTGATGTGTTTTTTGTTTTGTTTTGCTTTGTTTTAGCTATGAGGAACTAAGCCGATTGGATAGCAAGTGTACATGATATGCTGATCTTACCTTTGACTATTATTTTTCTACTCCTTCTTTTCCTTTTATTTGGATTCTTACAGATATTTATTTTATCTTTTCTTATTTGATTGTATGCCTCCTAAAATCTTTCAGACAAAAAGTTAGTAATTTTTTTTTTTTTTTTTTTTTTGAGACAGAGTCTCGCTCTGTCGCCCAGGCTGGAGTGCAGTGGCACGATCTAGGCTCACTGCAAGCTCCGCCTCCCAGGTTCACGCCATTCTCCTGCCTCAGCCTCCCGAGTAGCTGGGACTACAGGTGCCTGCCACCACGCCTGGCTAATTTTTTGTATTTTTAGTAGAGACGAGGTTTCACCATGTTAGCCAGGATGGTCTCGATTTCCTGACCTCGTGATCGGCCCGCCTTGGCCTCCCAAGTAATTTTTTTTTTAACTGAACACTAACTTACTAAATGTTAGGTGCTACAAGTACTAAGCATTTTCTCCTGCTATTTCATTTGATCCATGATGAGATAGGTACTATTATGATTTCCATTATGCAGAAGGAGAAACAGGCTTAGAGAGTTTAGTAGCTTCCCCAAAGTCACAAAGATAGCCCATGATGACTCTGTGATTTAAACCCAGGCAGCTGGACTCCAGATTTATTTTTTCTTTACCATGGTCTTCTACTGCCCTGGTGAATAGGATGGACATCACAAGTCACATGTCATATATCCCAATACACACTCATTCACATACATACGCACACACACAGATACACACACACATGTACATAAACTAAGCTATGGAAGCTGTTTAGAACATATAACTTAAAATTTTCCCCTTATAAAATATTTTATTCATCACATTTAGACTCTGCAGTAAAACTTGTGAACAGTTTGCCAACTGGCAGCCCCGGGGTCATATTATCTGCACATCATTTTATTTGGCCTTCAGAATGCATTTTCATTTTTGAACACGGATAGAGCATGTAATCCTGGCTCCTCACATTCCCCATTATTCCTTTTTCTAAAATTCAGTCATTCCAGTCACTTATATATGCTGCCTGGCCCCTTTAAGCATTCAAGTATTGTATTAGGGACTTCTTGCATTGCTATAAAGAAATACCTGAGACTGGGTAATTTATAAAGAAAAGACGTTTAAGTGGCTCACAATTCTGCAGGCTGTATAGGAAGGATAGTGCCAGTATCTGCTTGGCTTCTGAGGAGGCCTCGGGAAACTTACAATCATGGCAGAAGGCAAAGTGGGAGTAGGCACTTCAAATGGCAAAAGCAGGAGCAAGAGAGAGAGTTGAGGGAGAGGGCCACAGTTTTTAAATGACCAGATTTCACAAGCACCCACTGACTGTCGCAAAGACAGCACCAAGCCATGTGGGATCCACCTCCATGATCCATACACCTCCCACCAGACCTCACTTCCAACATTGGGGATTATATTTCAACAGGAGATTTGGGTGGGGACAAATATCCAAAGTATATCAAGTATGCAATCCCTGATTTAAGATATTGATAGGAAGGACCATATATCTCAGTATTAAAACACTCTTAGGGCTTCTCTCCTAACTCTAGAATCCAGGAGAATTCTTCCAACAGAGGCTAGGTGTATTTAATTTGGTACACATCTATTAGAAAATTTAAGAGGGAATTTTGCTTTAAAAACAGTTAAGTATGGGATGTTATCAGTAAGCATGAAAAAAATCTTTAATAAAAAACAGTTGGGTAGAACAAAGTCAGAGGACTCACATTTCCTCATTTGAAAGTATACTACAAAGCTACAGAAGTCAAAACAGTGTGATACTGGCATAAAGACAGACATATAGACCAATGGCATAGAAAGCCCAGAAGTAAGCACTTGCATATATGGTCAAATGATTTTTGATAAGGGTGTGAAGACTAGTCAGTGGAAAAAAAGACAGTCTTTCCAACAAATGATGCTGGAAGAGTTGGATATATGCCTGTAAAAGAATGAAGTTGGACCCTTACCCAGCAGCATAAACAAAATTAATTCAAGATGAATCAAAGACCAAGATGTAAGAGCTAAACCTATAAAACTCTTGGAAGAAAACATTGCATAGAGGAAAAGCTTCATGACAATGGATTTGGCAGTGATTTCGTATACATGACACCAAAGGCACAGGCAACAAAAGGAAAAACAGACAAATTGTACTTCATCAAAATTAAAAACTTTTGTACACCAAAGGGTCTTATCAACATAATGTAAAGGCAACCCTCAGAATGGGAGAAAATATTTGCAAATTACATATCTCATAAAGCATTAATACCCAGAATATATAGAGAACGCCTTCAACTCAGCAATAAAAAACTAAACAACTCAAGCCAGGTGTGGTGGCTTATGCCTGTAATACCGGCACTTTGGGAGGCTGAGTTGGGCGGATCAGCTGAGGTCAAGAGTTTAAGACCAGCCTGACCAACATGGAGAAACCCCATCTCTACTAAAAATACAAAATTAGCTGGGCATGGTGGCACATGCCTATAATTCCAGCTACTCGGGAAGCTGAGGCAGGAGAATCGTTGAACCTGGGAGGCAGAGGTTGCAGTGAACCGAGATCGTTCCATTGCACTCCAGCCTGGGCAACAAGAGCAAAACTCCATCTCAAAAAAACAAAAACAAAAAACGAAACAATTCAAAATTGGGCAAAGATCTTGAGCAGATAGTTCTCCAAAGAAGATAGGCAGATGGCCAATATACACATGAAAATATGCTCTATATAATGAGTAATCAGGGGGCCAGGTGCAATGGCTCATGCCTGTAATCCTAGCACACTGGGGAGCCAAAGCAGGTGGATCTCTTTGAGCTCAGGAGTTTGAGACCAGCCTGGGCAACATGGTGAAACCCTGTCTCTATTAAAAAAAAAAAAAAAAGTAATCAGGGAAATGCAAATCAAAGCCACAATGAGATGCCACTTGATACCCATTAGAATGAATAGTATCAAAAAAAAAAAAAAAAGAAAACAACATGTTGGCTTAACTATGGAGAAATTGGAACCCTTGTGCATTGTTGGTGGGGATATAAAATGGTATAGTGGATGTTGAAAACCCAATGATGGTTTCTTTAAAAATTAAACAGAATAACAAATGATCAAGCAATTTCACTCTGGGTATATACCCAAAAGAACTGAAAGAAGGGGCCAGGCGTAGTGTCTCACACCTGTAATCCAAGGATTTTGGGAAGCCAAGACGAGCGGATTGCTTGAGTCCAGGTGTTCAAGACCATCCTAGGCAACATGGTAAAACCTCATTTCTACCAAAAAAAAAAAAAAAGTTAGCCTGGCATGGTGGCGCGTGCCCATAGTCCCAAATACTCAGGAGGCTGAGGTGAGAGAATCACCTGAGCCCAGGAAGTCAAGACTGCGGTGAACTGTAATGGCATCACTCCACTCCAGCCTGGGCAACCAGAGTGAGACTCTCTCTCTCAAAAAAAAAAAAGGACTCCAACAGATATTTGTACTGTTATATTCATATTCATAGCAACATTATTCACAGTAGTCAAAAGGTAGAAACAACCCAAATGTCCATTGATGGATGAATAAACAAAATGTAGTATGTACCTACAATGGAATATTATTCAACCTTAAAAATAAATTGTGATACATGTCATAACATGGATGAACCTTGAGGACTTTATGCTGAGTGAACTAAGCCAGGTATAAAAGGCCAACAAATATTGTATGATTGCATTTATATGAATTACTTGGAATAGTCAAATTCTTAGAACAGTGGTCACCAGGGTTGTAGGGGAGGTGAGATGAGGAGTTCTTTAATGGGTACCAAGTTTCAGTATGGGATGATGAAAATGTTCTGGAGGCAGATAGTGGTAACAATGTGAATGTACTTAATGCTACTGAACCGTACACTTAAAAATGGTTAAAGTGTTAAATTTTATGTTATATATATTTTACCACAATTATTTAAAAAATTAAGTGCTTTTAATTAATGACGTGAAAATTAGTTTGGTACCTATTTGGTACACTTCTAACATATTAGAAGTGAGAACTGTGATTCTTCATTGTTTAAGGTCATTTAGGCAATTTTCCTTTGTTTACAAAAGATAAACACTTCACATGTAAGAAGTATTGCAGGTACATACCTAATATGTTCTTATACTACTACTTTCTATTATTTAAGTCAAACGTGATTTCTGGAAAGAAAGCATCTTTATTTGCCCTTTTGAATAAAATGTACAATAGAATAAGTCTCCAAAAAGAGTTCTGTAACAGATAGTTTTACTTATTCTGTTTTTCCCCACTTCCCCCATGCCCAGGCTGAAGTGCAGTGGTGCAGTCTCAGCTCCCTGCAGCCTCGACCTCCCAGGCTCAGGTGATCCTCCCACCCCAGCCTCCTGATTAGCTGTAGGGACTACAGGCACGCAGCACCATGCCCAGCTAGCTTTTTAATTATTTATTTATTTATTTATTTATTGAGACAGATTTTTGCTCTGTCGCCCTGGCTGGAGTGCAGTGGCGCAATCTCAGCTCACTGCAACCTCCACCTCCCAGATTCAAGTGATTCTTGTGCCTCAGCCTCCCGTGTAGCTGGGATTACAAGCACACACCACCACGCCCGACTAATTTTTGTATTTTTAGTAGAGCCAGGGTTTTGCCATGTTGGCCAGGCTAGCCCCGAACTCCTGACCTCAAGTGATCCACCTGCCTTGGCCTCCCAGAGTGCTGGGATTACAGGTGTGAGCCACTGTGCCCAGCCTCCAGCTAGTTTTTTGGTTTGGTTTTGTTTTTTTTTTCAGTAGAGAGACAGGTTTACCATGTTGCCCAGGCTGGTCTTGAACTCCCATACTCAAGCAATGCACCCACCTTGGCCTCCCAAAGTGCTGGGATTACAGGCATGTGTCACTGTGCCTAGCCACTGACTGACTTGTTCTTAATGAAAGCCATTTCCTAGTGAAAAGGAAGAGTATGGAAAGCACTCACATGTTAGAGCTCTAACCTAAGTCTTAAAGGAGTTTGATAGTTCAGCTCTCTGTTAGCATAACACTTGCACTAGTTTTAACTATTTTCATTTATATTAGGCTTATTTTGATCATTATATAAATGAAGCCTTATTTTATATTTTCTTGAGAGAGGTTCTTGCTCTGTCACCCAGGCTGGGGTGCAGTGGCATGATCATAGCTCACTGCAGCCTCGACCTCCTGGGCTCAATCCTCCCACCTCAGCCTCCTGAGCAGGTGGAACCACAGGCACATACCACCACACCTGCCTAATTTTTTAATTTTTTTGTAGAGATGGGGTCTTACTGTGTTGCTCAGGCTGGTCTTGAACTCCTGGGCTCAAGTGATCCTCCCGCCTCGGCCTCCCAAAGGGCTGGGATTACAGGCATGAGCCACTGTGACCATCTGAAGTCCTATTTTATTTTTACAGAGAGTAGTTTATTTATTAAACCAATCTGTGAAGTCAAACTTCCTACCTTTTAAATATATTTTTTTAATTTTTAAAACTTTTAAAAGTTATTTTAAAATATATAATTACCTTCATATCTATATACATGGTAAAATGTACTTTATTGGCCTTAACCATGTGGTGAAAAAATGTACTTTGAAATTACATATTTACAATGGGACCAAAAAAAAACCCACCTTACTGTACTTTATTTCTGCAAGACAATTTAAAAAGTGAACATCACAGTTTCAACTACTCATTTTAAAGAACTTTTATAATTCAGCAAATTTGTAAAGATTGGGTACTTCCAGAATCAAAGAACAATAATGCAGTTCACCTAACTTTCTGTAAAAAAGCAAAACTATCCCTTATATTTTTTCCTTCAGATTTTTAGTAGACATTATAAGAAAAGTGGACAAAAGACTTGAACACGTTCGAAAGATGATATCCAGATGACCAATAAACATTTGACAAGTTTGTTGTTATAATTTGCAGTTCTTTGCTTAAACATTTCTTTCTGTATCTTTATTGACTCTTGTGAATTATCTGTTTATGTGTCTTATCCATTTATGTTTTGTGGTGTTAAAAGTATTCTTATCATTTGTTAATATTTTAAATTTATTTCTAATTACACAAGTAAAACATAACCACATTGTTTTGAAAATATTATAATTACTGTTCTTGCTGATGTTACCCTCGATCATCAGTCTTAATCCTAGGCCCTTACTTAGTTCCAGTCCTGACAACCATTGTCAGTTTGACGGGTAGCCCTGTAAACCTTTGTGGGTGTCTCTGTGTGTGTTTTTAGTACAAATCTGTCATACCATTGTTCTGTCGGAGCTCTTCTTATGTCAATACAGATGCATTCTATTTAATTGCTGCATAGTGCCCTAGTATACATATAGTCATAGTTTATTTAACTCTTCCCCTATCGAAGGACACTTGAGTTACTTTCACTTGTTTGCAATTACAAACAATGTTTCAGGCAACATCCTTTAACATTTACTCTCAGTCTTCCCCAATGTCGTTATTGAGAAATTGAATTTCTAGGCAGAAAGTGAATGTACTTTTATTTTAATGGGTATTTCCCAGTTGCCTTCTAAGGTAGCTGCCTCCAACTTAAACTCCTGCCAGCCCCCTACACCCTTATCAATAATTGGTATTATCACTGTAGTCCCAATTACTCTGGATTCTGGGGCACGAGAATCACTTGAATTTAGGAGGCAAACGTTGCAGTGAGCCAAGATCACACAACCGTACTCCAGTCTGGGTGACAGAGCGAGACTCTGTCTCAAAAATAATAATTGGTATTATCAAACTCTTTTTTTTTGTATTTATTTATTTATTTATTTATTTATTTTTTTGAGACGGTATCTCGCTCTGTCACCCAGGCTGGAGTGTGGTGGCGCGATTTCGGTTCACTGCAGGTTCCACCTCCCGGGTTGACGCCATTCTCCTGCCTCTGCCTCCCGAGTAGCTGCGACTACAGGCGCCCGCCACCACACCTGGCTAATTTTTTTGTATTTTTAGTAGATACGGGGTTTCACCTTGTTAGCCAGGACAGTCTTGATCTCCTGACCTTGTGATCCACCCGCCTTGGCCTCCCAAGGTGCTGGGATTACAGGCGTGAGCCACCGCGCCCGGCCGTTTTTTTCTGTTTTATAACTGGTTTCAGTTAGCATTTACCTGATTACTAGTGAAGATGAACATATTTTAATTTTCTTTTGCCTATTTGTCTTTATGTAAATTGCCCATTTACATCCTCTGCCCACTTTTACATTAGGCTGCTTTGGTTTTTTTCTATATTGATTTGTAGTTTGTAAGTCTTATTCCATTATCTTTGCTTATATATGTTGTGTGCATTTTCTCCATATGTAAACTGTTTATACAACAAAACATAATCTTTTGTCATTTTTGTTGCATATTTCCCTACATCTGTTTGTCTTTTACTTGTTTCTTCTTTTTTTCCTGTTTAGTTTTTTCATATTTGGCATTATTTTCCTCCTTGAACACTGGACATATTCACCAGTGGAGCCATTTGGGCCTAAAATTTTTTTTTGTTGAAAGATTTCCAATTATAGTTTCAATTTCTTTTAATAGTTTACAGAACTATTCATATGTCCTGTTTATTTTTGTGCCATTGTTCATAAGTTCTTTTTTTCTAGGAATCTGTCCATTCATCTAAATTTTCAAATTTATTAGCAAAAATATAGTGATATCCTTTTACTGTCTTTTTAATGTTTGTAGGATTGGTAGTGATGTTCCATTTTTCATATCTGATATTAATATTAGGATCTTTCTCCTTTTTTTATTATTCTTACCAGAGGTATCAGTTTTATTATTCTTTTTCAAAGAACTAGGTTTTGTTAATTCTCCCTGGCGAATGTTGATTTCACTTCATTCTTGACGAATATTTTCACTGGGTATAGAATTCTGGTTTGGTAATTATTTTCTTTCAGCCCTTTGAAGATATCACTCTATTGTTTTTTTGGCTTCCATTTTTCTCTTTCAGTCAGCTCTGTTTGAAAGTAATTGTCTTTTTTGTGGATAATTTGAATATTTTCTTTATCCTTGATTTTCTATAGTTCGAATAAGATATGTCTAGCTGTAATTTTCTTTTTTATTAGGATTGTGAGTTTTCATTTTATGTATATTTTGCACATAGAAATAATCAGTGATTATCTAATGGAATCTGTCTTTCCTTTGGTAATTTATTTATTCTATGTGGGGAAAACTTTGCTGCTGTCTGCTACCAGATGTTAAACAAATTCTGTTCTGGCTTTTCTATGGAATCAGTTTTGGAGATCTAAATTGTTTTTAGTATTCTGTCTCCAAATTGATAATCAATTATTCTAGCAAAATTTAAAACATAATTTTAATTTAGCATTTATTTTAAATTTTTTTTGTGCATTAAATTCTTAAGTATAGTAATAGAGTCTGTTTTAGGAGTAGCTGTTTGATGTCTGTAGCTGCTTCTACTTGAATATGCTTTAGTCAATTTTATTTAATTTGTATTCCTCACCAATTTTCCAGGGCAGCACCCATGTTTTTCGTGTAAAGTGTCTGGTAAAGATGTGAAGCGTTGTTCTGTTGGTGCTTGTGGGAAATTTTATCATGAAGCCTGTGTCCGCAAATTCCCCACTGCCATCTTTGAATCAAAAGGATTCCGCTGTCCTCAGCACTGCTGCTCTGCCTGCTCTATGGAGAAAGATATCCACAAAGCAAGTAAAGGTAAAACAGCTGAAGAAGGAGACAAAGATTTTTGTTTTAAGGGCAGTGGCAAATAACATTATCAAGCATATATTACAAACAACATAAGGCATTCTCCTTCTGTGTATCTCTAGCTTTAACAGTTCAGCCACAGTACATACACAGTACATGTTAAGTAGAGATTACATTCTAAATTCAGACCATGAGAAGAAAATTCCATGTGTTCAAAATACCCTTGAAAGTCCTTCAGGTAGATGCCATATTGGATACCACCGTCTCTGCAGCATTGGAACAAATAATTTTTTCTTTGGATGATCTCTAAGTGACTATTAGGCTTACATTTAGGGGCCATATAGCATAGGATGACAGAGCCAGACTAGGGAAGAAAAAAATGCTTTCCATCTACTGTAACTAGCATCTCAGAGGGACCCAAAAAAGCCCAACTCCAGAAACTTATTTTTATGTCCCGCTGATGCCTTATTAGATTCCTTTTTGACTTGTCTTTAAACAGGCCGCATGATGAGATGTTTAAGATGTCCAGTTGCCTATCACTCTGGAGATGCTTGCATTGCGGCTGGAAGCATGTTAGTATCCTCCTACATTCTCATCTGTAGTAATCATTCCAAACGGAGCAGTAATTCTTCTGCTGTAAATGTAGGCTTTTGTTTCGTTTGTGCCAGAGGTGAGTGTCTGACTTTTCTCTTCATTTATTTTTGAGGTCATTGGCATATTTCTCCATTAACATAGAGTCTCAGCATTGGGAAAGAACTCAGGCCATCTAGTAGAATCTCCTACCCAGTGCAGAATTCCACTGTAATATATCCCTGAAAGAGATGAACATTTCCAGTAACTTTCATAATGCTAGATGTCCAAAGTGTTAGAATACTAATTCTTCCATAAGTTAAGCTAAAATCTGCATTTCTAAAAATAACAGAATTATAGTTAAGTTCTTAGTTTTTCTGTTTGGAGCATTAAAAGATTAATCTTTTCCCTTCTGCAAACAACTCTTCTATTCAAAGTAGATCCTTCCCATTTCATAATCTTAAACCAGAACTTTCAACTGATTGAGATTTCACTTGGAAGGCAAAACTAGCACATCCATTTTTCAGTTGTTTATGCTGTATTTTATCATAATGTTTTGGTCTGGCATTGAGGAGGGTCTGATGGGACACAGCCAAGGCAGTATATGTGGTGGTGTTAGTTCAGAGCCAGCCATGTGGGCTTTCTTGTTGCCAGCTGTTGATGTTTAAGTACACCAAGAGATTGATCAACTAAAAACAATACTGTAGCCCTACGGGGGTCAGTGAACTTGGGTTCGTGATAAATATAAAATCAAACTTCTTTAGTTGAATGTTATACAGAATATCTGGCTTTATCTCAAGCCATATTATAATAAAACTTTTTTGGTACTTAGTAAGCATTATAAAAACTAACTAATATCCCTAAATATTGCTTTGGTTTGTTTTTAAGTGCAAAGTTTTCTGACTTTCCCTCTGAACTATTCTCAAGGCCTCTAAGGCCCATCATGCTTGTTAGATTCTATTTAGACCATACTGAACATGAAAGTGGTTTTTGTTTGGTTGGTTGGTTTTGCTTTAGGAGACAGTTATTTTAATTTGGTGAAAGTACTATAACAACTTTTTAAAATAGAATTTAGGTAGTATGATAGATCTTAGGTGGTTTTGCTTTTCATACCTCTCTATGTTTTTTCATAATCTCTCATTATGAAAACATTACTTGGAGGTAGGCAGTAAAAGATTAAATAAATCGTAGTCCTTTGTGGAGTAGCTAGCAGGGTCTGTAGTAGACACTACTTTCTGTTTGCCTGTTTTATAAGCACATGTGACTGTCTGCCTTTGGAGCAGGAAGTACTGTGTCTTTCTTAACTACAGCAGTGTCAAATGTATCCTGCTCTGAAACCTGGCTGGTATCATGGAGGAGTAGGTCTGAAATGTTTCCTGCTATATCGTAACAGGTGGGCAAATAATAAATAAAAAGGTGTCACTCATTGCCTTTCCCATCTCTGCATTCCTAAGAAAGTAATGATTAGAAGAAAAAATTATTGTATTATCAGTTGAATGTTTAGCTTTAGAGTCTTTTAAACGGATGAGTGGCAGTGATAACATAAAGTCTCTTATTGCTTTGCAAACTCTATGCTACCATTGCTGGGCACTGACATTTCCTGTCAGTGTATAAGCATGCATAATTTAGCCCGCATTTTAATGTCAAGTTTATAACTATTATGTTGGCTTATGTTGGGGCACATTCTGAATCAAATGCCATCAGTAGATTAATTAATATTCTCTTTTGCTCTACTTCATTCAATAATTGGGATACCTTTAAAATAGGTATTTTCAGGCTGGGCACAGTAGCTCACGCCTGTAATCCCAACACTTGGGAGGCTGAGGCAGGAGGATTGCTTAAGGCCAGGAGTTCAGGACCAGTTTGGGCAACATAGCAAGACCCCATCTCTACAAAACATAAAGGAATTAGCCAAGCATGGTGGTGTGTGCCTGTGGTCCCAGCTACTCGAGAGGCTGAGGAGGGAGGATCACTTGACCCCAGGAGTTCAAGACTGCAGTGAGTTGTGAAACAAAATATAGTATTTTCAATTTAGGACAGCTAGAAAATTGTACGCTTATAGAAACTCTAGCCACTTTGTTAAATTTAACTTACATAACTTGATTAAATTCTGAGAATAATGTAAGTGGAGGGAAAACCCATGTTTAACAACAGAATCTGTATTTACATCTTAACAATTTGACAGTTATTCTGGAATATTTACTGAATTTAAATGCCTGTTTAAGCAAAATTATTTAATTCCCACATATTTTAACTGTGAAACTTTGTATGGTAAACATAACCTTCATTTTATTTTCTAGCATTTGACAAAGACTTACTCTAAATAGATCAGATGCTGGGAAGGCTTAAATCAAAAGTCTTTCAGAAGTAAATAATATGTGTTCTTTTATAAGTATTTATAAAGGTCACCTTTTTTAAGGAGACATAACTGTAATAAATCCACACACAGAAAGGAGCACTTTAGTCATTTCTGTTTGGGTATTAGAAAACTTAGCTTGTTTTGCTTGTTTCTTGCCTTATACAGAATTTTTCCCTCCACATAGATTTTCTCTTAGTTCTTGGTTATTGGGTGTTTAAAATCATTAAGCTATTTCTTAAGGACTACAATGTCTGGAAATATTTTTTGAAATGTTTCAGGGTTTGACATCACTCCTCTTCCACATGCCACCTAATCGTGGAGTCACAAGAAGTGTGCGGACATTTTTCAGTGTAGTGCATATTCTTTAGCATCTCTTTCATCTTAGAGGGTTGTGTAAAATAAGTTACTTAACATTCTGTGCCTTTCTTTGTAATGGTAATTTTAAATGGATAATGTAGGCTGGAGTTTTCTTTTAACAGTAAATAATAGCAATTTATTTTGCATATGTAAGTCAAACTTTACTAAACATTATCTGAATGAATTGCCACAGTTTCCCTAAGAAGTTATCTCTCCATAGTATACAGGTGAGAACACTGAAACCCAGATTAAATAATTTACCTAATGACACACAAGTTGTTAAATGGAGGGACTAGTATTTGTACTTAATCCTTCTTATTTCAAAGCCCATATTCTTTTACACTACTCCATCTCCCTCTATTAAATATACAAAGTTCATTTCAACATTATATAACTTTTTTTTTTTGAGACAGAGTTTTGCTCTTGTTGCCCAGGCTGGAGTGCAATGGTGCAGTCTCAGCTCACTGCAACCTCTGCCTTCTGGGTTCAAGCGATTCTCCTGCCTCAGCCTCCCAAGTAGCTGGGATTACAGGCATGTGCCACCACGCCTGGCTAATTCTTTTGTATTTTTAGTAGAGATGGGGTTTTTCCATGTTGGTCAGGCTAGTCTCAAACTCCCGACCTCAGCTGATCCGCTTGTCTCGGCCTCCCAAAGTGCTGGGATTACAGGCGTGAGCCACCATGCCCAGCCTGTATAACTTTTATTAGAAGACTCTGGCTGAGCACCGTGGCTCATGCCTGTAATTCCAGCATTTTGAGATGCTGAGGTGGGAGGATTGCTTGAGCCCAGGAATTCAAGACCAGCCTGGGCAACATAGCAAGACCTCGTCTCTACAAAAAAATCAAAAACGTAGCCAGGCATGGGGACAAATGGCTGTAGTCCTAGCTACTCGGGAGGTTGAGGTGGTAGGATCACTCGAGCCCAGGAGGTTGAGGCTGCAGTGAGCTGTGATCTGCCACTGGACTCCAGCCTGGGTGACAGAGCGAGACCTTGTCTCAAAAAAACAAAACAAAAAGAAGATTGTCATATTGTTAGTAATTTCAAGTTCCATTCTGTTATTTAGGTCAGAGATATTTCTTGAATTCGTCTCAGTGTAGAGTATGAAGACAATGCCCACAGAAAAAAGTAAATGGTAATTTCCCTCCCCTTCAAAATGATCTCTAAATAAAACTGCTGCCGTAATTTGTATTGTAAATCCTACATCATTATACACTGATCCAGTAACCAAGATAGAGGATAGAGAAATGTCCCCTGGTCTCACAGTTGCCTAGGTTTAGGAGTGGCTTATAGCTACATCATGAATTAACTGGGGGAGGGGTAAGGGAAAGAAGAGGGAACCACAGGTAGCTTTAGTGTTTTCCTCCAAGTAGCATAGCTGTAATTGGTAGATCAAAAAGATTGTTTTTATTAACGCTTAAGTTGGTAATCATTTTATATTGTGGCAGGGAAAAAATGAAAATGTTTGCATTACCTCAGTAAAGTTCAGGAAATTATGGCTCCTTTAAAATCATGTACCAGGCCTGGCACAGTGGCTCATGCCTGTAATCCCAACATTTTGGAAGACCAAGGTGGGAGGATTACTTAAGGCTAGAAGTTAGAGACCAGCCTGGGCCCAAAAGCTATTATAGACCCCATCTCTACAAAAAAATTTAAAAATTAAGCCTGGTGTGGTGGCATGTATCTGTAGTCCCAGCTACTCGGGAGGCTGAGGCCAGAGGATCGCTAGAGCCCAGAAATTCAAAGGTGCAATGAGCCATGATCACACCACTACCTTCCAGCCTGAGTGACAGAGCAAGACTCTGTCTCAAAAAAAATAAAATATAATATAAAATGAAATAAAACATGTACCATATTGATAGAGAAGAGTTTCATTATCTGGCAGAGAAAGTTAGGATTTCTTTGAGTATGTCTGAAGATATGAATAGAAAAAAGGAGAGACTTCCATTCTGCATTAAAGTGCTACTTGATATATTGAAGGTAGATCAGGGTCTACTTATGTAAATGATTCTTATTTCTATCTCATTACATGATATATAATATCATTTTGTTCTTTGGGTTGTCGTCATTGTACATCCAAATACGAAGCAGTGTAGCTTTGTTTTCCCTAAGGGGTTTTCTGTATGATGTCAAGTGTTTATATCTTCAAATTATTTGAAGTTTTCTTCTGCAGAATTTAGGTTTCTATAATATATAGGGATAAGGAATTGAGTAGTTCAGACTCCCTTTGAAAACTGTAGAAAACCTTTCTGTCAGATCTTTCTTTTTTCTTCATATTCTCATTTTCGCCCTCCCCACCCCAGCTTTGAAGCATACATAATAGCTGTTGGTTTATTTTTTCCTCATGGAATCATGGGTAGTTTCATTGCAGCTCATCTCTTTCTGTTTGTTTCGTATAGGGCTGATAGTTCAGGACCATTCAGACCCCATGTTCAGTTCATATGCCTATAAGTCCCACTACCTACTGAATGAATCAAATCGTGCTGAGTTGATGAAATTACCTATGATTCCTTCTTCGTCAGCTTCCAAAAAGAAATGTGAGAAAGGTAATAATCAAAATAGTTTCTCTTGCTTTTATTTTTGCATTTCCTATTTTTTTCTCTTTCAATATAGGGGGGAAATGTATGCCTGTCAAGCACCATCTGTTGCTTTTGGTAAATTCTGCCTTGGTGGTTGTGACTGTTTCTTCATATGGCTGCACAATTATTAAAAAGGGCTTAAAATAATTCCATTGTTGCACATTTTTACATACTCTTCCCTTGAATAAATTTTTACACATTCCATATTTATAAGTTATTAAAATAGGAAGACTAGGATTTTGGTCAGTATAAATATAGAATCATATTCTAAATGTTCTTTCTCTTTTTCCTGGTGTGAAACTATCATTCAAGTTGGAATAGAAAAGATAGGGTATAATTTGTTACTAACTTTCAACTAAATAACAAGGTAGGTTATTAAAAGAGGGAAACTAAGATACTGATACTTGAAAGTTTGCTTTTAGAATATGTTCTGTCATTGGGCTTCTTAAATGTTTGGTTAAGATGCTATGAAAACTAGTTGCCCTTCCCTTAGGAGACATTGGTGGGAAGCTGGTTGGGGAGAATACCCCTAATACTGGATGCTGGAAGGCAGCCCAGCTGAATTGCTGGTGGATAATTATCCACACAGTACCAAGAGCTAAATGGATATTTCTATTCTCCCAGTTAATTTAACCTATGGAAGAAAACTTTATATTGTGTTTAGTTTTCCATAGCCTACCTGTTATAAAAATGATTTAACAATGATGTATTATTTGGGGAGTTATTATCCCACTGGGAAAAATAAATGAGCTTGAAAGGTGAGGGCCTTTTCCTGTGTACATTCCCATTATGATCTGGGGCCAAGTTCAGAATCTTTAAAGAAAACTTCATTCATAACTAATATACTCTACACACACACACACACACACACACACACACACACACACACACACACACAGTAACACAGTAGGTGTATTTGAAATGGGCTTTTGAAAAAATTCTTTGTGTTGCCTGTTTGATGTATCTTTGCTCTTTGTCAGACATCTGAAGTGGCAACTCATGACTAAAAGAAAGTGAGACTAAGCAAGTCGATTGGAACATATTAGAAGTATTGGAGAGAGTACTGGCTTTTTTGTCTGTTTTCTGCAGTCAGATTATATCACCTTATTGATACTACTGCCTACTTCCAAAACAAAAAAATGAACATAGGTTTGACTTACTCCATAATTATTCTGCCTGAGACATTTTAGGAAATGCTTTATTTTCTTGCTGGTACCTATATAAAATTAGATTAATTCAATTGTTGCTTACTTTGTTTTCAGTACTCAGTATTAACTTTGACATGAATTGAAATTATTTTGAGCCCTCTGTTTGCTTAACTTGAACCATATCTTACTTCTCTTGTATCCTAGTTTTCTTGCATAGCACCAAGGTGGACCATTCATATTTTTTTTTTATTTCCCTTGTGTATTTTAAGCATCTTTATCATGATGATTTTCTCTGATGATTCTGGCTCTGTATTTCCTCTGAAATAAGACTTAAAATTAAGAACTATTCCATAATGTTAAAAATGGCCAGCCTGACTTTTCTAGGTCAGTACTAATAATCACATGTCCTCTAAAGCTGTTTGCAGACTTTTCTCCCTGCTGGTCATTCCTTTCTGATGGAAAAAAAAAATGAATAATCTCATTTTACTTTAAATTTATAGACGAATTCCCTCCCTAAGTGTAGAGCACTTGGGCATCTGATCTCTAGGTTGGTAAATTGAATCAATTAATCTATACTGAGATGTAGTCCCAGAAAAAAAATCTTGATGATTGAAGTAAAAGCTTTTAAGCAGAGGAAATATAGTGATTTAATTCATCATGGGTTGTATATGGATTTTCTTTTTGTTTTTATGTTAATCAGAAGTTTGAAAATTTATAGGAAGACAAGATTTTCTGGAAAATTGGTAGCAAGCCCTCAGAAGGTTGGAGCATGTGATTTGATAAAGTTGCATAGAGGGCTCTTACCCTTTTGCTTATGAGACTTTAAATCTTCGTACACTCATGGGTTATAGACCTGATTTTCCAATGAAAAGATCAATTTTTTCAATAAATATTTGTCTTTATTATATTTCATCTTCAGTGGTTAACATTCGCTGTCACGTATTAAAATACATATTAGAAATACCTAATTTCCTCCCAGAATTTCATATTTCTTAGCATTTACAACTATTTTGTTTGCCACACCTGTTTTGGTCTCAATCCAGAGAGTATTTTGTGTATCTAAAAGGAAAGAGTTTTGATAGGGAACTTGGAATTAGCTCCTTGCATATGGTACTTCATTCTATACTGATAACTACTTAATTTTATGCTATAAAGCAGTGGTTCTCAATATGAAGTCAGAAGAGACTTATGTAAACAAAATTTTTGAACTATGTTTAATATTTCAGAAAATCTAACAATTACACATTTGTACAGAATCAAACTGCATGAGTTTTTAAAATTTGGCTATGATTTTAACAATTTAATGGGATAATACTAGTTTTGTTATTGGGATCAGAATCTCTGATTGGCAGTTATATATTTCTTTGGTTAATAAAAATTGGAGAAATTGTTACTTTTAAAATGCAGATTTTGGCCAGGCATGGTGGCTCACGCCTGTAATCCCAACAGTTTGGGAGGCTGAGGCAGGAGGATTGCTTGAGGCCAGGAGTTCAAGACCAGCCTGGGCAAGATAGAGCCCGTCTCAAAATATATTCTCTGTATATGTATAGAGAGAGAGAGAATACACACACACACACACACACACACACACACACAGGGAGAGAGAGAGAGAAAGAGAGGTTTTTTGGTTGTTGATAAAATATTTGAAATTATGTGGGTTCATGAGGAGGGAAAAGGGAATCCTTGGTGATGAAAAAGTTGCAAACCACTGCTGTATAGCCTGTATATCTTCACCAAAAGGTAATGATAGCATAATCACCAATTTGAGATTCTGTGTTCCTTTTGCTTTTTGTATTCTTTATGGAAAGAAAAAAGTACTGATCAACCTATTGGCTATTTTTTTGCTTGCTAATTATATTGTAAAGGAATTTAGTTAACCATGGCACTGGATTAAAATACAACGATGACTTGCTTTCTTTCTTACCTCTGAAGGAGAAAAGAAAGTTGCTACTTACATGTTTGAAAAACCTCTCAAATCTACTCAGTCAAAAGATTTTATGCTTCAATTTGGTCATATGTTAAGAGTTTAGCTTCTAAACTGATACCTCAGTAGCCCATAGTTTAAAGGAGTAAAGAGTACATGGATGCTTTTGGTACTACTCAGAAGCTCTGAGTTTCTGGCCACTGAAACCCTGAAAAGTAGCTAAATACGTTCACTTGCTATTTTAATCCATCACTGTAGATATGACTCAGTCCCTTTGTTATTTTCCCCCAATTTGAAACAAATTTAATGTGCTGAAAAGATAACTTTCTCCTTTTTCTTTCTTTTTCTCTCTCCTCTTTTCTCAGTTATTAAGACTGTTTATTTGTTTCAAGGTGGAAGATTGCTCTGCTGTGAATCGTGCCCAGCTTCCTTCCACCCGGAATGCCTAAGCATAGAAATGCCAGAAGGCTGCTGGAATTGTAATGACTGTAAAGCTGGCAAGAAACTACATTACAAGCAGATTGTTTGGGTCAAATTGGGAAATTACAGGCAAGTTTTTCCAAGAACAAAGAGGAAGTATTCAGTCATTGTGCAGACCAGTTTCATACTCTGGATACAGAGTGACTTGGAGATAGATAGGTAGACAGCATGGACCTACTTCCTTAAAAAAAAAAGAAAAGAACCATGTTTTGAGGCTGGGTTCTTAAGGGGTTGGGAAGGTTATGTTCCTAATTCATTATTGAATTTCTTTTTCTTTTTCTTTGGGATTGGTTGGTTGATTGTTTGTGAGGCGGTTTGGCTCTATCACCAAGGCTGGAGTGCAGTGGTATGATCTCAGCTCACTGCACCCTCCACCTGCTGCTGGCTGAAGCCATCCTCCCACCTCAGCCCCCCAAGTAGCTGGGATTACAGGTTCACACCACCACCCCTGGCTAGTTTTTTGTATTTTTAGTAGAGACAATGTTTCGCCATGTTGCCCAGGCTGGTCTCAAACTCATGAGTCAAGCAATCTGCCCACCTCAGCCTCCCAAAGTGCTGGGATTATAAGCATGAGCCACCATGCCCACCAACTTTTGTTTTTAAGTCCTGAAAGTTGTTTTATACTAATGGGCTATGTACTACTAGATTTTGGAATAAAAGGTCTTATATGGACAGTGGAGATGATTTTTTTTTTTCCAAAAACAACTTTTTTTTTTTTTTTTTTTTTTTTTGAGTCGGAGTGTTGCTTTGTTGTCCAGGCTGGAGTGCAGTTGCGTGATCTTGGCTCACTGCAAGCTCCGCCTCCCGGGTTCACGCCATTCTCCTGCCTCAGCCTCCCGAGTAGCTGGGACTACAGGCGCCCGCTACCACGCCCGTCTAATTTTTTTGTATTTTTAGTAGAGATGGGGTTTCACTGTGTTAGGCAGGATGGTCTCGATCTCCTGACCTCGTGATCCGCCCGCCTTGGCTTCCCAAAGTGCTGGGATTGCAGGTGTGAGCCACCGCGCCCGGCCAAAAAAAAACTTTAAAAAAATTTTTTTAATTTAAATTGAATAAATATAGTGAGATGGGGACTCACTATATTGCCCAGGCTGGTCTCGAACTCCTGGGCTCAAGCGATCCTCCTGCCTCAGCCTCCCAAAGTGCTAGAATTATAGGAATGAGCCACCACACTTGGCCAGAGATGATATTTTCTTTGTGTCTTAATTAGATATATGTTGATTTCTGATTTCTAATAAAATCAAGTTTATATTCTGGTCAAAATAGCTCTTTGCCCCTGAATCTCGTCCATTTTAGCCCTAAACCATGTGTAAAGAGAAAACTTTTTAGAATTTAAGGAGAGATTATTCCATTAAGAGGCTTTAGTCTTAAGGGAATGAAGCAGGAAGTATGTGAGTACCATTATTTCAATAGTACTTTCTCCTTTAAGGCTTCAACGAGCCTTTGCTGAACAGGTATAGTGATACAGTTTTAAAACTTGGCCAGGTACAGTGGTTCATGCCTGTAATCCTAGCACTGTAGGAGGCTGGGGCAGGTGGATTGCTTGAGCTGAGGAGTTCAAGACCAGCATGGGCAACGTGACAAAACTCTGTCTCTACAAAATATATACAAATTAGCTGGGCATAGTGGCGTGCCAGGTGTGGTAGCATCATAGCTACTTGGGAGACTAAGTCTGGAGGATTGCTGGAGCCCAGGAGGTTAAGGCTACAGTGAGCCATGATTGTGCCACTGCACTCCAGGCTGGGCAACAGGGCAAGACCCTGTCTCAGAAAAAAACAACAAAAAAACACAATTAAACTAAAGAACTCTACATTTTGAGGCATATATTTATCATTTTACAAAGAAAATAGATACTATTCAAGATAGCACAATAGAGTTCTGCTTTTCAGTTAGAATCCTAGGTAAAATATATTTCTCTTTTTTTTTTTTTTTTTTTTTTTTTTGAGACGGAGTCTCACTCTGTCACCCAGGCTGGAATGTAGTGATATGATCTCTGCTCACTGTAACCCCCACCTCCCAGGTTCAAGCAATTCTCCTGCTTCAGCCTCCCAAGTAGCTGGGAATACAGGCACCTGACACCACGCCTGGCTAATTTTTGTAATTTTAGTACAGACGGGGTTTCACTGTGTTGGCCAGGCTGGTCTCGAACTCCTGACCTCAGCTGATCCGCCCGCCTCGGCCTCCCAAAGTGCTGGGATTACAGATGTGAGCCACTGTGCCCGGCTCTAAAATATATTTCTAGAAAATTTTAAATATACTGTAATTTTTTTAGCAAGAGCTATGTTTGTTCTCCCTCTCTTTTTAATTTTTTTTTTGAGACAGGGTCTCGCTCTGTTGCCAGGCTGGAGTGCAGTGGTGTGATCTTGGCCCACTGCAGCCTCCGCCTGCTGGATTCAAGCAATTGTCCTGCCTCAGCCTCCCGAGTAGCTGGGACTACAGGCGCACTCCACCACGCCTGGCTAATTTTTGTATTTTTAGTAGAGACGGGGTTTCACCATGTTGGCCCGGATGGTCTCAATCTCTTGACTTCCTGATCCACCGGCCTCAGCCTCCCAAAGTGCTGGGATTACAGGCATGAGCCACTGCGCCCAGCCTGTTCTCTCTCTTTTACATATGTTAGACATGTTTACCCATTTAAATTTTAGAACTTCATTTTTAGCTGAGATCTGGGGTATTGAGATCAAACCTCCCCCCCGGTTCTTTTTCTTTTTCTTTTTTTTGAGACAAAGTCTTGCTCTGTCCCAGGCTGGAGTGCAGTGGCACGATCTCGGCTCACTGCAACGTCTGCCTCCTGGGTTCAAGCGATTCTGTTGCCTCAGCCTCCCAAGTAGCTGGGATTACAGATGGATGCCATGATGCCTGGCTAATGTTTGTATTTTTTTTTTTGAGACAGAGTCTCGCTCTGTCGCCCAGGCTGGAGTGCAGTGGCGCGATCTTGGCTCACTGCAACCTCCGCCTCCCGGGTTCAAGTGATTCTCCTGCCTCAGCCTCCCAAGTAGCTGGGATTACAGACGCATGCCATGATGCCTGGCTAATCTTTGTTTTTTTTGTTTGTTTGTTTGTTTTTTTGAGACAGAGTCTCACACTGTTGCCCAGGCTGGAGTACAGTGGCACGATCTCGGCTCACTGCAAGCTCTGCCTCCCGGGTTCACGCCATTCTCCTGCCGCAGCCTCCCAAGTAGCTGAGACTCCAGGCACCCGACACCACACCCGGCTAATTTTTTGTTTTTTTTTTTTTTAGTAGAGATGGGGTTTCACCATGTTAGCCAGGATGGTCTCGATCTCCTGACCTCGTGATACACCCGCCTTGGCCTCCCAAAGTGCTGGGATTACAGGCGTGAGACACCGTGCCTGGCCTAATCTTTGTATTTTTATTAGAGACGGGGTTTCACCATGTTGGCCAGGCTGGTCTTGAACTCCTGACTTCAAGTGATCTGCCCGCCACAACCTCCCCAAGTGCTGGGATTACAGGCCTGAGCCACCACACCTGGCCAATACAGTATGTTTTTAATACCTGGGAAGAAATACATCTAATGTTAATAGTGTCAAGGATGAGATTACAAGAAGAGGCATTTTCACTTTTCTACTATACATTTCTGCATTGTTTTAATTTTTAAAAGAAGTGCATACTGCTTTCATAATTGAAAAATATGTATCTTTCTGGCATGGAGAAGGGTGCACAGTTTGAAAATTAATACATTTAAGACATTTCTAGATAAGAAATATCTAAAACAATGTAAGAAGCCTTCAGATCTTCAAATAAACTTCAATTTTTTAAAGTTATGGATATAAAAATGTCTTTGATTTATTTTAACACTTAAATTTTAATTATATTACATTTTAAAGAAACCCAAAACAGTGCTCCAATTAAATTCACAGTCCAGTGAGATTTTATATCTAGGTCAGATTCTTCTTGTATGTTTTGGAAAGACTTCCATCCGTGAACTAATTCTTAATGTATTTCTTTCCAATCAGGCCCAGTGGGGCTGCATGAAGCTGTTTATTTTCAATAACTAGTTATTCCAATGTGTTGCTTCTTGGGGGAAAATATGAGGACCTGGAACAAACCCAGGCAGAACATGTGACTCTTCCTAACTGACGTTAGTGAAGGCAGTAACTGTATACATATTTAATTACCTTAAAGTTGTTTAGAAATAAATAGAGCCTGCTTTGAGAATGAACCAAGTATCAATCACAGAAAATATTGGTTTTTGTTTTGTTTACAATTTGAGCATGGATTCTTACCCATGTTTTCAATTCTTAGATGAACAGCAGAGTACCTTTCAGGTGACACTTTATCAAGTTCTGCAATATAAATCTGGGAGTGCAATCATGTCATCATTTATCTTCTCAATAATACAGTTATGTGTTAAAAATTGTTTTATTAGGCATATGTAAAATAAGAGATTCAAAAAATTTAAGTCTATGTATATTTACTACAAAAGCCCATGAGGTTGGCCTCATTTTCTGACTGTTAGCTTCATCATTCAATTCTTAACTTGTCTGCTTGCTAGAAACTGTCAGATTTCCTCACAGATGGTTTCATTTAGTGACTGCTGTAGTATTCAATTATCATAGCCTGAAACAGTTATATTTTCATTCTGTCCACTATTCCATGTTTAATTATGATCTAAGATGAATTAGATTCTGAAATACAAAGTGATATAAAACCTAGTACATTTGACCAAGAGGTGTTTGCCCAGGTTGACTCGAGACTAAATGCTGATTTGAATGGGAGTCGCCATTCTTTATGATAGCATCAGTTTATTCTCAAAATGATTCCATTGACTACTAGAAATAAACTGTTATACCTTGAAAGATAATCTCAGTATTAAGTTTGGGGGGAAACATGACTTTTCTGGGATTGAAATTAGGTTTGGAATATCATTGGGTAGTAGGTTCAGTATTATTATTACATTTTAGAACATTTTCATGATATATATTTTATAAATATGAAATATTTTTTAAAAGAAAGTAGATCAGGTGTTTAGGGCCTAATTTGTTTAGTCTGTGTTCACTATTTCATTACTTTTTATAATGATGTGTGGTATTTTATGTTCTTAGAATCTGAATGAAAATTGCAAAATACAAAAACTTTTTTCCCTTCTGCCAATCTTGTAAATAGTGGTTTTTTGTTTCGTTTTTGCCTTCTTGATCTAAAATTGCTTTCGTTTTCAGATGGTGGCCAGCAGAGATCTGCAACCCCAGGTCTGTGCCACTGAACATCCAGGGCCTTAAACATGACTTGGGGGACTTCCCTGTATTCTTCTTTGGTTCTCATGACTACTACTGGGTACACCAGGGCAGAGTGTTCCCTTATGTTGAAGGAGACAAAAGCTTTGCTGAGGGGCAGACTAGTATTAACAAGACCTTCAAAAAGGGTAAGCTGGATGGTGTTTACAATGACTCAAAACTACAACTCCGGTGTCAGTTTCTCAACATCTCCTCACCTCCCTAATATTTCTGGTATTAGAGAATTTTCACTAGACATTATGATCCTGTGTCCATAAGCTTCCAGTCACATTAGAACCAGGTTTAAAATACGTTTCAATATTGTAGACTGTGCTGTGTATTTGAAAGGAATTTCTTCAGTGTCTTTCTATAAACACAGATTATTCTAGGAATAGTCTTTTTTTTTTTTTTTTAGACAGGGTCTCACTCTTGCCCAGGCTGGAATGCAGTGGCATGATCACAGCTCACTGCAGCCTTGAACTCCAGGGCTCAAGCGATCCTCTTGCCTCAGCCTCCCGAGTAGCTGGGGCTACAGGTGCCCACTATCATGCCCAGCTAATTTTTGTACTTTTTATAGAGATAGGGTTTCACCATGTTGCCCAGGCTGGTCTTGAACTCCTGGGTTCAAGCGATCTGCCCACCTCAGCCTTCCAAAGTGTTGGGATTATAGCTCTGAGCCACCAAGCCCAGCCTGAGAATAGTCTTTTTAATCAAGTGAAGTTCCTTTGCAACAGAAGAGTAGTAAAGACTTCCCATGAAAAGCCTTACAACTGCTTTTGCAATGAGTTGCCAGCAAGTTTGGCTTTCTGGTAAGGGTAAAATGAATTTAAATCTATTACGAGGCAAAAAGCTGCTCTTAGGGTCACTTGGAGACTTCTGATCATTGAAGTAGAGCCTCTCCCCTGAGGCAACAGCATGCACAGAGCATAGTGTTCAGTGAGTTATATCCTATTTCATTGTTACCCCATCCTGGTGGTAAACAGTAACTTCCAGAAAATAATTTTAAAAAGAAAAATCTCAGGCCAGATGCAAAGCATTGGGAAGGCAGCGTAAAACTACTATCCCATCAATTTTCCTTTGGTTTTTGGTATTTACATACTTTGTATCATCTTATTGGCAGCACTGGAAGAAGCTGCAAAACGTTTCCAGGAATTGAAAGCACAAAGAGAAAGTAAAGAAGCCCTAGAGATTGAAAAAAACTCAAGAAAACCCCCTCCCTACAAACACATCAAAGTAAGTCTTTATCTCTGGCCTGGGATTGCCAAATAAAATAAGAAACAAAGTAAGTCTTTACTATGAAAGCATTGGTATTTAATAGATGAGACGAAATGCATTACTTTTTAGTAGTTAAAGACCCTTTTTGACTTGTGCAAACTTTTGCTAATTATCACAGTCTTCTGTAAAACAGAGCTTCTGTTGGAAGCATCAAATGGGAGCCATAGTTATTGTGCTGTGACAATTAGGTCTTTGATAAGTCCTCTCATACCTAGTAGCAACATGTCTTATGTGAAATCCTGTTCTTGTTCTACCAGGTTATCCCGCCACCAAATGAGAATATAGGTGTTTACTCCCTTTATTTCAGAGAACCCACAAACAAGCGTATTTTCTCTTGTTTTCAGTTATGAAATTTCCATCTAGTGAAAGTAGAAATACCCAGGATAAATAAGTGAAAATTCACATGAGGCTTTGATATTTTTGTCAACTAAATGACAAAAGAGATGGTTATTAATCTCAGCTTATTCATCAGGAAAGATAACCTTTCTCGGAGTAGCACCACGAGGCAGTAGCGTGGATGTTTTAGATGTTCCTGTTCACATTGCCAGATGACTTACCTGCTGCCTTTCTCTCGCTTGTGATTTTGTTTTCCAGGCTAACAAAGTAATAGGAAAGGTGCAGATCCAGGTTGCTGACCTGTCAGAGATTCCCCGCTGTAACTGCAAGCCAGCTGATGAAAACCCTTGTGGCTTGGAATCGGAGTGCCTGAACAGAATGTTGCAGTATGAATGCCACCCGCAGGTGTGCCCAGCTGGAGATCGTTGTCAGAACCAGTGCTTTACAAAGAGACTATACCCTGATGCAGAGATCATCAAAACGGAGCGGAGAGGCTGGGGCCTCAGGACCAAAAGGAGCATTAAGAAGGTAGCATGGGATGGTGGTGGAGGGTGGAAGAGACCAGAACCTGGCTTTTTAGGAATGCTTCAGTAGGGTATAGTTCTAGGGATAAAATCAGCAGGAATTTGTGGTAAAATGTTAAAACTTTCCATGTTGAGAGTTTGGTACTTCTTGAGCAAAGAAGAGTAGTAGGAAGAAGATAGTGATAAAATGTGCTTAAACTTTGAGTGTCCAGTGGCTAGTCATAAAAAGGAGAGAGGGGACACTGGTAATTTCTATGTGAAATGGTTTTTACTTGTTTTTTTATTGTTTTATTTTTATTTTCTTTTAAAGACAGGGTCCCCATTCTGTTACCCATGCTGGAGTACAGTGGCGTGTTCATAGCTCACTCAAGCCTTGAACTCCTGGGCTCAAGAGATCCTCCCACTTCAGCCTCCCGAGTAGCTGGATAGGGTCTCACTACATTGCCCAGGCTGGTCTCAAACTCCTGGACTCAAGCAATTCTCCTGCCTTGGCCTCCCACAGTGCTGGGATTATAAGCATGAGCCACTGTGTCCAACCTAAAACTACTCTTGACATTTTTCTACCTTTTAAAAAAAATCAGCCGGGCACAGTGGTCACAGCCGAGGTCAGGAGATCGAGACCATCCTGGCTAACATGGTGAAACCCCGTCTCTACTACAAATACAAAAAATTAGCCGGGCGTGGTAGCGGGCACCTGTAGTCCCAGCTACTCGGGAGGCTGAGGCAGGAGAATCGCTTGAACCCTGGAGGTGGAGGTTGCAGTGAGTTGAGATCGCGCCACCGCACTCTAGCCTGGGTGACAGAGCGAGACTCCATCTCAAAAAAAAAAAAAAATCAAGTTTGTAATTTTAAAATGCCATCTAATGTAGTAAAGTCATAGAATACAATCAATACAATACAAAAAAGATAGCAGAGTGAAATTCTTCTTTCATCCCTTCAATTCTTCATCTCCTCATCAGAGATAACCATTGTTCATAGTTTGATAGGTAGCCTTTTATAACGTTTTCTATATAGTTATAAACATATATAATAATACATTTTTAAGGGTTTTCTAAACATAAGTATCAGACATTTTCTTCCCATTCACACACGATATCATAAATACATTTGTGGCAGTACATATAGATTTTACTTCATTCTTTTTAACAGTCTTATTTTAGTCATAGTAAAATGTACCATATTTAACCTATTTCCCAATAAGTAAATAAATAACCTATTTCCCCAATAAATAAATAATTTAACCTATTCCCAATAAATAGATACATAAATATTTTTAAATTCCATAATGAATGTTCTTTGTCATCCACCTTTGTGCATCTATTTCTGTAGGTCAGATTGCTCGAAGTGAAATTCAGTTATTCGGTACACGTGTATTAAGCTGCTTCCTATGTGGCAGGTATTATTCTTGGCACTTGGAAAACAATAGTGAACAAGACACATGAAACCCTTACCTTAGTGGATCTGCTTGAGGAGACAGATAGTAAACATGTCGAGTGCCATTAACTGCTGTGAATAAGAATAAAGCTGGAAAAGGGGCTAGCTGGTGACAGGGATTGCCCTTTTCAATTGATTGGCTCAGGGAGACCTGAGGAGGCGCCATTTGCCGTGTGTGTAGTAGAAAGCCATGAAGGTGTGTGCAGGAGAAGAGCATGTCAGACTGGAGGCAGGCAGCTGTAAAGGCTGCAGTGTGCTCCAGGAACAGCAGGGAAGTTCTGTGCCTGGGGAGGAGCCACAGGAGAGGAAAGAGAGGAGCTGCGGTGAGAAGGTCAGCCACCGGCTAGATAGGATGGTGCCTTACTGGCCATATCGGCCATGGGATGGGGAACATCTGGAGGATTTTACTAGGGAGTGACTTGATCTGATTTGGTGTATTAGTTTTCTATTGCCACACACAAATGTTACCACAAAGTTAGGAAATTAAGACATAACACACATTTTATTATCTCACAGTTAATATGGGTCAGGAGTCTAGGCAATCCTTAACTGGGTCCTCTACTGAGGACCTCACCAGGTAGCAATCAAGGTGCCGACTGGGGCTGGGTTCTCCTCTGTGGCTTGACTAGGGAAGGATCTGCTTCCCTGCTTGCACAGTTGTTGGCAGAACTCCGTTCTCTAGCTATAGGGCTGAGAGACTCCAGTTGTTTTTGTTTTGGGGTGTGTGTGTGTGTGTTTGTTTGTTATGTGGTTGGCCAGGAGCTGCTTTCAGCTTCTAGAGGCTGCCCACGGTTCCTTGCCACATGGGATTTCCAGCATGGCCACTTGCTTCCTTACAGCCAGCAGGGGTGAGAGACACTACAGGAAGATGGACACTGAAGTCTTATGTCATAAACTCACATAATCACCCCGTCACCCATGCCATATTCTGTTGGTTAGAAGCTAATCACAGGTCCTGCTCACATGCAACAAGGGGAGGAGGCGACACAATGGCATGAACACCAGCAAGCAGGCATCACAGGGGCCACCTTGAGAGTCTGTCTGCCACACTTGGGTTTCGAAAGGATAACTGTGGCTGTGGTATGGAGAACATATGATAAGGAGGAAAGAGCGATAAAGGGAGACCATTAGAGTCGCCCAGGAGAAAGACAATGGTAACGTGGAATCACTGGGGTTGTAGTTGAGCCAGGAGGGAAGTGGTTGGATTTCTGACATTTTGAAGGTAGAGCCAACAGGATTTGCTGATGTATTGGATATGTGGACTGGGCTGCTTGGTCAAAGGCCAACCACATCTAAAATGTCATTGTATAATGCAAAATGTTTTATATTACTTTAGTGCCATGCATATCATATATACAAATTTTTGCCTATGATTTCACTGGAGTTTATGGGGCCATCCTGAAATCCATCCACTTTAATATTGTGTTAACACCTTTTAATAGTAGTTGCACTTATTCTGAAATGTGTTGTAAGATAACTTATTAAACAATCTTGATTTTCCTGCTCTTTAGCTAGCACTTGAGGGTTTGCTGATGTAAGACAATTGGTCTTTTACAAAATAGCTAGAAATATGCAATCACTGAAAAGTGTAATAATCACAGAGACATTATAGCAACATGAAAAAGATATTCGGGGTATTTACAGGAAAGAAGTCCAATATGAAATGGAATGTACACAGTCAGTCCCCTTCTTTCTCCACAGAACAGATTCCTGAAAATGTGTGCCAAACTAGGAACTTCTTGTTATGAAGTTGTTTCTTTCTCAGAAAAACTTTTAAGGTATTAAATATTGAATGACAGCCTCTTTGCTGTGGTCTATTTTAAGGTATTAAATATTGAGTGACAGCCTTTTTGCTGTGGTCTATTTTAAGGTATTAAATATTGAGTGACAGCCTTTTTGCTGTGGTCTATTTTAAGGTATTAAATATTGACTGACAGCCTCTTTGCTGCGGTCTTTCAGGACAGATCTGTCCATTTTTTAAGTTAATGAATTTGTTACCATTTTTTTTCACAGTTGAATTCATAGTTAATGGTTTTTAAGTCTAGTCAGCATCTCTTTGAGGCTAAAGATCTGTCTCAGGACATCTGAAATATTTCCATCTTTATTACAGTGGTATCAAGTTTATGAGACTTGCTCTCATATTTGATATCAGCACTTAATTTTTCTGTATTTACTCATTTTCATAGACTAACAAGTATAAACCATAATAAATCATGATCAAGCTTTTAAAGTCACAAAACTATTTCTTCAAATGAAATCTTACCTTGAATCCCAATGTGTGAAAAAAGAAGTAGTAGAGCTGATTTGGTTGAAATTCTCCTCTATGGGTTTCCACTAAAGAAAATTTGCCCTAGGCTGGGCGGAGTGGCTCACACCTGTAATCCTAGCACTTTTGGAGGTTGAGGCAGGTGGATCATTTGAGGTTACGAGTTCGAGACCAGCCTGACCAACATAGTGAAACCCCATCTCTACTAAAAATATAAAATTAGCTGGGTGTGGTGATGCACGCCTGTAATCCCACTACTTGGGAGGCTGAGGCAGGAGAATCTCTTGAATCCAGGAGGCGGAGGTTGCAGTGGGCCAAGATCATGCCATTGCACTCCAGCCTGGGCAACAAGAGTGAAACTCCGTCTCAAAACAGAAAATTTGCCCTAACATCATTAAGTATAGTAACAGTATGTGGCAATGCAGCCAAGATGGCAATACAGTCTGCTACCCTTTGATATCATATCATAGTGCAAAATGTTGTTCATCAGCTGATAACAAAGTCCAAACTGGATACAGGAAAAGCCATTTGAGGCTGACAGTGTATATAATAGAAAAATGTGCAGAACAGTCCCATGTCCTTTGTGAGAAAGGACTGGAAGGAAAAAGTGAAGGAAATTAACTGTTTATGGTGCTGCCGTTACAGATGAATTTTGGTTTGTTTTTTTTCCCTTGAAACAGTCTTGCCCTGTCACCCAGGTTGGAGTGCAGTGGTACAGTCACAGCTCGCTGCAGCCTTGAACTCTCGGGCTCAAGTGATCCTCCTGCCTCAGCATCCTGAGTAGTGGGGACCACAGCCATGCACCACCGCACCTGGCTGATGCTTTTTATTTTTTGTAGAGATGAGGTTTCACTGTGTTGCCCAGGCTGATCTCAAACTCCTGGCTCAAGCAGTCCTCCTGCCTCAGCCTCCCAAAGTGCTAGGATTACAGCATGAGCCACCACACCTGGCCTGTTTTTCTAACTGAATTCCATATCATAGCTTATACAGTAGATAAAAACAGGAGAGAGAAAAAGCCAGTGGTCACCTTTGGTAGTGACTGCTCCGCAGCTGAAGCATATGTAGCTCCGTGAAGCAGACCGGTGCTTCTCGCTGAGCTCACTCGCCACATGCCACCAAAGGAAGAGGCAGGGAGGTTAGGGCCCTTCTAGTTTAACCATTCATTTCTTTTCCCTTATTATAATCTATTTTTATCAATAGAAAAGGTTAAATGTTTTAAAGACCATTGGCTTATGTTCCTAATGACTTTCCACAATCAGAAAACGTGATGCAGTACTTCTTTCTCTTCAGATAGGGACTACCAACAGTTCTGTGATACTAAGAGCTATGAGAAGGGCTAGTGGAAATTTGTAGGGTGGGGGGTGGGAGGGAGAATGGGGAGAATGGGACAGAAATCTGATAAAATAAGCCAATACCTTTTTGTTTTTCAAGACATTTATTTTCCTCTAAAATATATTAGTAAGATTGGTAAGTCCTTATAGAGAATGTTGACCTAGATTGAATGAGCAGTGCTTTTGAGGTGAAAAGGTTAATGATTATGTAATTATAAACACAAAATGTTGAATGTACAATATTTGCTCTTATTTTAAAAGGAGCTTATCACTGTATGCCTTTTAGAACAGCTTAAATAATAAATAGTGGCAATACCAGATGCAGACAGGACGTGGAGAAAGTGGATCTCATGAACTGTTGGTGGGAACATAACGACGGTACAGCAACTCTGGACAATAGTTTGGCAGTTTCCTTAATAAGGAAACATACACTCACCATATGGTGCAGCAGACACACTCCTGGCCATTTATCCAGGAAAATGAAAATCTATGTCCACACGAAAACTTTCACTAGAATGTTCATAGCAGCTTTATTTGTAAAGCCAAAATCTGGAAACAATCCAAATGTTCTTCCATGGGTGAATGGCTAAACAAATGGCAGAAACACTACTCAGAGATTTAAAAAGAACAACCTGTTGATATACTCAGCACCTTGGGTAGATCTCAAGAGAATCTGCCTGATTTTTTTCTTTAAAGCCAATCTCAAAAGGTTCTGTACTATATCATTCCATTATAAAACATTCCTTTTTTTGTTTTTTTGGTTTTTTGAGACAGAGTCTTGCCTTGCTCTGTCACCCAGGCTGGAGTGCAGTGGCGCGATCTCGGCCCTCTGCAGCCTCTACCTCCTGGGTTTCAGCGATTCTCCAGCCTCAGCCTCCTGAGTAGCTGGGATTACAGGCATGTGCCACCACGCCTGACCAATTTTTGTATTCTTAGTAGAGACAGTGTTTCACCATGTTGGCCAGGCTGGTCTCGGACGCCTGACCTCAGGTGATCCACCCGCCTTGGCCTCCCAAAGTGCTGGGATTACAGGCGTGAGCCACGGCGACCAGCCAAAACATTCTTGAAATGACAAAATTCTAGAGATGGAGAGCAGGTGAGTGACTGCCAGGGGTTAGGATGAGATGAGTGGAGGAAGGGTGTGATTATAAAGGAGTGAGTATCACAAGGAATCTCTGTGGTGAGGCACCAGCTCTGTATCTTGATTGCAGTGGTGATTACATGATCCTACGCCTGCTAAAACCGCATAGAATTATATACACACACAAATGTATGCATGTAAAATTGGTAAAATCTGAATAAAGTCTGGATTATACCAATGTCGGTTTTCTGGTTTTGATATTGTACTGTAGTTATGTCAGATGTTACCACTGGGGGAAACTTGAGTGAATGTTCCCAAGATTTCCCATGTACTATTTTTGCCACTTCCTCTGAATGTCAGTAATTACTTGAAAAGAAGCTTAAAAACAAAAACAGAGCTCACTTGTTTCAGATTCAGATCTCTTCCAGGTCTCACCCCGAAACCTGCATAGCCACCAACTAGTAAAAGTCTGTTATAATATAGCTTCAAAGGTTAGAGTTAGCTTTATCCCCAGATCCCAGCAATGCACCACATGTTGTCACTTGGACTATAAAAATAGTATTGTCAGCAAGAAAAGGCAAGCAGATTGTCACCTTCTGAGGCACTTATACCAGAAAAATAATGCCACCTGAATGCCTATGAATAAATAACCATTTCTTTCTAGGGTTGAAGTTATATTTTCAGGGTTCTCTTTAATTATTTTGGGTTATACATGTGTGATTAAGCAATGCTTTATATAATACACTGATTTTAACTTACATATTGCACATTTATCTCCAGGGTGAATTTGTA
Organism: Pan paniscus; assembly: GCF_029289425.2. Classification (NCBI taxonomy): domain Eukaryota; kingdom Metazoa; phylum Chordata; class Mammalia; order Primates; family Hominidae; genus Pan; species Pan paniscus. The sequence goes on along the minus strand of NC_073256.2, from coordinate 56,845,066 downwards.
AATGAATACGTCGGTGAATTAATTGATGAAGAAGAATGCAGATTGCGAATCAAGCGAGCCCACGAGAACAGTGTAACTAATTTTTATATGTTAACTGTTACCAAGGTAAAATTGCTTTTTTTTTTTGTAAGAAAAAGGGATTTGTTTTTGTTTTTGTTTCATAGTCTTAATTTGAACTCAGTTTCTTTTAATTTGATTTTTCTTCAGGCAGAGCATAATGATTTGCAGTAGCTAGTGTGCTGCCTACTATAATGTGCCAATTATACCAGAGTAAAAAATGAATGATACTGAAGCTTTGCACGTCATGTAAGACAGCACTGTGAGTGAAAATAAAACCAGGAGCAGGGTTAGCATATCTGGATTTTAGTCTGAGCTCTTTGTCAAAAAAGTCCTGGGCCTCAGTTTCTTTATTACTGAAGGAGAGAATCAACTCTGTGATTCTAAGTTATAAGCCACCGTTATTAAAGTTCTACTGTAGCCAAAACTCCAAATTGTTCTGTATATTAAAACTTTTCGGCAGGGCATGGTGGCTCACACCTGTAATCCCAATACTTTGGGAGGCTGAGGAGGGCAGATCACATGAGCCCAGGAGTTTGAGACCAGCCTGTGCAACATAGGAAGACCCTGTCTCTACAAAAAATAAAAATAAAGTTAGCCAGGTGTGGTGGCACATTTCTGTGGTCCCAGCTCCTCAGGAGGCCGAGGCAGGAGGATCACTTGAGCCCCGGAGGTCAAGGCTGCAGTGAACTGTGATCACACCACTGCATTCCTGCTTGGGCAATGGAGCAAGACCCTGTCTCAAAAAAAAAAAAAAGAAAAGAATGAGCGCTGTCATAAGAAAAATGACAGTAAAGCTGCTAGTTTAATCTCTGCAGTTGTAAGACCTATTTGATACACAGTACATCCATTATCTCAGTTAATTTTTTTGTCAGTTCTCTGATTTACAGAGGACAAGAAGCTGATGTCCAGCCATGATAAGTGATTTGTTGACTATTTTGTTACACTTTTAAGAACCAAGACTAGTACCCATATTTCCTATGTTCTAGGCTATCATATCTCTATAACTGAGATTCAGAATATCATTAAAGTAAGAAATGGAGCTTAAAAGTATTTTAACTGATACGTCATTGTTTGAAAGTTGTACAACTTTCATAAACATATTTCATAAACATCAGTTAAAATGTCGTTCTTTATGATTGCTGGGATCTGGCTCCTGCAACCCTATCCTCCCTGCCAGTGGCCCCTTCAGCCACCGTGACAGCACTTGAGAGGCTCAGTTCTGTGGAGCTTATCCAGATTATTAGAGTTCAAATTCAGGAAACCTGAAAATTCAGCTTTTCAATGTATTGTGAACTTTAAGTAAAAACAGAGCAAATAGATAAGCACTGGAGAATATATCCTACACAGTAGTCCTTCCATCAGACAGATCTCCAAGTTTTGTTTCTCATTTTTCTTTCTTCTTTCTGGCCTAAGCTCTCATGTATCCCCTCCTATACTAGTTTTGCTTCCTGCTTGGAGCAGAAAAGGAGGGCTGACAGCAAAACAACAGAGCAGTTATCAGAACTTTGAGATCTCTAATCAGAAAATACCATTCCTAAACCTCTGGCCCACTAATCTTCTAAATAGCATTATTCCATGGTCTATTTGTTTCTAGAAGCAAACTTAAAAAGCAACTAAATCCCACTTTATCCTAATTACTTTGACTTGAAGGTCATCAAATAAAGGAGAGAACTTAGTAAATTACCCAGGCAGCCTCACATTTCCTGATCTGTCAGTTGTCAAACACCAGTTGGTAGCAAAATGCTGCTGCCTGTGATCCTTGACTGAGTTGGATGTTTCTGGGAGAGACTTAATTTATGTAAAAGGTACTTTTCTTTTCTTTCTGAAGGACCGTATAATTGATGCTGGCCCAAAAGGAAATTATTCTCGCTTCATGAACCACAGTTGTAATCCCAACTGTGAAACACAAAAGTGGACAGTGAATGGAGATGTTCGAGTGGGACTATTTGCTCTCTGTGATATTCCTGCAGGTAAAAAAGTGACTCGTTCCCCATGCTTTCCTCCCTAGGAAGAAAGAATATCCTATAGAGCTAGGACATGGTTCTTCAAGGCTTGATGCCCAAGAACTTATTTAAATAAGAGGAAGGTTATATTTAGAAAACGTATTCAAATAAAAGGAAGGTTATATTTAGAATTGAGTGTTAGCTGCCAGTGAGAGGTAAAAATCTATAACCTCAAAAGGGAATTTAGTGAGAACTTTTATGTAAGAGCGGGTCTGACAGGATTCTGTGTCCGCAGTCCTGCTGAATGAATTCTCCAAGTTAGCTGCTGTCCATAGAGTGTAACCAGATGTTTTAGCTGTTGTTTTCTTTTTAAAACATATTAACAGTAATGAGCTTGTGTTAACAGCAGCTGGTTCCTTAGTTGCTGGGATCTTTTGTTGTTGTTTTCACTTTGAAAGATCATTCTGTTTCAAATTAGACATAAAAGCCTCTGAAGCCAAAGCTGTTTTCATTTTTCCTTACCTATCCAGCATCTGAACAATAAAACTTGGTTTCTCCTTTGTTTAGTTTGTAGAAAAATTGGTGAGAAGAGAAATGTTACAGCTAAAACAGATTTAAACTGTGTTTCTAGAACTCATTGTGGATTGTTTAAGCCCAGCTAGAAGAAAGCTTAGGAGGCCCTAGTTTGAGTCCCTGGATCTTTGGTGTATGCAGTAAACCTTCATTTTGGATCTTTATTTGATCATAATATAAGGCACTAATTACTGGAAATAGTATTGTTACAATTCCATGGTCATATTGTTCATTTAGAAACTAGTGTGAGTTAGCTATAGAAAAGAAGGCTGAACTGGAACCTAGTCTCCTGAGCATAGATTGCAGATTCTTAGACCCTATCACTTTGGTTTCAACCACTGCTGTGAAAAGGACATGACTTCTTTTGAGGATGTGTAGTTTTGCTGTCATTGTTCCTGGGTGGGGATGTTTTTCTCCTTTTCTTTTTTTACCATCACTGTTATCAATGAGGTAGAACACTGGCAAGGGAAACGCCTTCATGCCAAAATGATGTCTCTTTTTTTCATTAGGGGAGTGTGCCTGTGAGAGCTTTTCTCTTCCCCATGACTCGAGTTTGAATAATTATTTCTCCTGTGTTTCAGGGATGGAGTTAACATTTAATTATAACCTAGATTGTCTGGGCAACGGCAGAACGGAGTGCCACTGTGGGGCAGATAACTGCAGTGGTTTTCTAGGAGTGCGGCCAAAGGTCAGTCTTGCAGGGGAGCGCCCCCAGTCAACAGGCGATAAGGAGTAGGGCTGTTAAGAAGTCTGTTTGGCCGGGCACGGTGGCTCATGCCTGTAATCCCAGCACTTTGGGAGGCCAAGGCGGGCAGATCACGAGGTCAGGAGATCGAGACCATCCTGGCTAACACAGTGAAACCCCATCTCTACTAAAAATACAAAAAATTAGCTGGGCGTGGTGGTGGGTGCCTGTAGTCCCAGCTACTCGGGAGGCTGAGGCAGGAGAATGGTGTGAACCCGGGATGCGGAGCTTGCAGTGAGCCAAGATCGCACCACTGCACTCCAGCCTGGGTGACAGTGCGAGACTCTATCTCAAAAAAAAAAAAAAGAAGTCTGTTTGTGTGTTTGTGACCATCTCAGGAACCTGCTGGCAGTTGGGCACCTGGGTTAGTTTGTGGGTCATCAGTTGCGCTTATCGAACATTTAGACTGTGACTTTCCAAGGAAGCTTGTTTCAGTAAGGTCTGTTAGGTTCTGAGAATGTATTTCATTTCAGATTGAATATGAAATTAGCAAAAAGCTAATTTAAAACTTTTTAAAAACCCACAAACTACTAAAGGCCACTGAATTATACACTTTAAAATGGTGAATTATGTGGTATGTGAATTATATCTCAATGAAAAAAATTAACAGGTTGTCTAAAAGTTGCTTGGATTTACCACTACCCTTGCAATTAAAAATAAAAAGCACCTGGCTGGGCGTGGTGGCTCACGCCTGTAATCCCAGCACTTTGGGAGGCCGAGGCCGGTGGATCACAAGGTCAGGAGTTTTAAGACCAGCCTGACCAACATGGTGAAACCCCATCTCTACTAAAAATACAAAAATTAGCTGGGCGTGGTGGCACGCACCTGTAATCTCAGCTACTCAGGAAGCTGAGGCAGAAGAATCGCTTGAAACTGGGAGGCAGAGGTTGCAGTGAGCCAAGGTCGCGCCATTGCACTTCAACATGGGCGACAGAGCGAGACTCCATCTCGAAAAACTAAATAAATAAAAATAATAAAAAGCACCCTATTCAAAAGTCAGTGAAGGCCAGGCGCAGTGGCTCATGCCTGTAATCCTAGCTCTTTGGGAGGCCAAGGCAGGCGGATTGCCTGAGCTCAGGAGTTCAAGACCAGCCTGGGCAACACAGTGAAACCCCGTCTCTACTAAAATACAAAACATTAGCCATGTGTGGCAGCACGCGCCTGTAGTCCCAGCTACTCAGGGGGCTAAGGCAGGAGAATTGCTTGAACCCAAGAGGTGGAGGTTGCAGTGAGATGAGATCGCCCCACTGCACTCCAGCCTAGTGACAGAGTGAGACTCAGTCTCCAAAAAAAGTCAATGAAAGGCTGAGGCGGAGGATCACTTGAGCCCAGAAGTTTGAGACCAGCCTGGGCAATATAGCAAGACCCTGTCTCTACAAAAAAAATTACAAAAATTAGCCAGGCATGATGGCATGCACATGTAGTCCCAGCTACTTGGGAGGCTGAGACAAGAGGATTGCTTGAGCCCAGGAGGTCGAGGCTGCAGTGAGCCAAGATTGCACCACTGCACTTCAGCCTGGACAACAGAGCGAGAACTCCATCTCAAAAATAAAATAATTTTTAAGTCAGTGAAAACAAAACTTTATTTTTGTTATAGTATTTGTTGCAGCATAAGGCCTCCTGATGTTTTTAGGTAATTGTACAACAGATGAATTTAAATGAATGCAAGGTTGCAGGGTTTTCCTGTGTCCAGCTTCATGCACTGTCTGTGATGTTTGAAACTATGATCCTTTCTTTCCTGCCAGTCGGCATGTGCGTCAACAAATGAAGAGAAGGCAAAAAATGCTAAGTTAAAACAGAAGAGACGAAAGATCAAAACAGAACCAAAGCAGATGCATGAAGATTACTGTTTTCAATGTGGAGATGGTGGAGAGCTGGTCATGTGTGACAAAAAAGACTGTCCCAAAGCATACCACCTCCTATGCCTTAACCTGACTCAGCCACCATATGGTAAGCTGGACCTTCAGGACCCTTTCCCTAATTTGTGTCTTTGCCAACTATGTGTAACTCACAATATATTCCATGCCATGGGATAGGAAATGTTGAATAGAACAAACAATAGCAAAAAATTACGCTGGGAAAAATCTTTCCCCTTACACATTTGGGATACCTTGTGGTTCCTCAAGGATTGGTTTCTTGTATACTGTTCCCATAGGTGGGTAGTTGGTACCTGTGGCGTTGGGTTTTGGCCAGTAGCTCACATCCATCCTAAACTGTACACCCAGATCTATGTTTGGTTGAAATTTGGAGTTGTATTCAGTTGAATTCCATCTCCAATGAGAGAAGAAGGAACCTGGGTTTTTCATGGGTAATCAAGACAGGCACTAACTTGGGCACTTCTCCTTCTTCCTCCCCATCTCCCCGAATTAGGAAAGTGGGAGTGTCCGTGGCATCAGTGCGATGAGTGCAGCAGTGCAGCTGTTTCCTTCTGTGAATTCTGTCCACATTCATTTTGTAAAGATCATGAAAAGGGGGCCCTGGTTCCCTCTGCACTGGAAGGCCGCCTCTGCTGCTCGGAACATGACCCCATGGCTCCTGTGTCACCAGAATACTGGAGCAAGATAAAATGTAAATGGGAATCACAAGATCATGGAGAAGAAGTAAAAGAATAAATGTGTGGTGTCCCCTCCTTTCTATTTAAGTGAAAAAAGCAAATAGATCATGCATTTAAAAAGAAGAGACTGCTACAGTGCATACAGCCTTTGCCATCGGAACTGCCTTATTAAAGCAAAAATGGGAAACCAGTTCATGCAGGCAGAAGCAGTTGGTGGTGTCTGGTTTTTGTTTTGTTTGGTTGGTTTGGGATTCTTTTGTGGAGGGTTAAATTCCCTTGGTCTTTTCTTGCCTTTTATTGTGCTTCAGTGCCATTGCAGCTTGAAAAAGAAATGTTTTTGCTGTTAAAATAAGAACAAAGAGAAAAGTAAGTTTTGTTAATGAGATAAATTTAAAGTCTAAGATGTGTTCCTTGGTTGTATAAAGCAAAAGTAGCCATCATTCCTTTATTTATTTTCATTTTTAGGAATTTCAAGAAGTGTAGTTCAATAGTCTAATCAAGTGTGTGTGTGTTTTAAGTAGGAATCTGAGAAAGCCCTCTAGGAAAGGGTATGATAAGCTTTATATACCTCTTTACTGAGCAGTAGGTAGGCTCACTTCTCTTTCCCTTCAAAATGCTTTTCATAGGCTTAGAGAAGGGCTCTATGGAAGTATTAAATCTGGCCTCTTGAAAACAATGCCTCGGTGGATTTTACCTCTGTGGTCTTAAACAAGGTGGGCTTTCTACTATGGTAACTTTACCTAGAAGGGTATATGGTGTGTTTCCTTGGTGGAAGGAAAAAAAGGAATGGATGTGCTCACTGATTTTTAAAACGTTTTCCATTGACACGGATGGTTTGGGTTTTGGATGAAGTGCGTTTCTGTGGATATGAAGCATAGTTGGAATGGTCACTCCTATTTTCCTGACACTGATTAAGGCAGCTAAAGGGGGATGAAGGCATAAACCAAAATTTGGATCATATAAGCACCATTTTCTGTCCAATTTTATTGTAGACCCTGGTCTTAATTGGAGAGAATTACAGGCATTTTATTTTTTGTCTCTGTTTTCCTCTCCTACTCAAACATTTCTTTTGTCATCTGACCATTCAGTCATGTTTCCTGGTAAAACCACACAAGTGAGTTTGAATTGTATTTGAATAGATCTTTTTGGTTGAGTTCCTAATTTGGGGGGTGAAAGTAGTAGGGGCATCCCCAGGTTACATGTAAAGAATTTCTATTATTATCCAGTACTTCAGATTGTTCCCATTGAGTAAGGGGAAGAACTTCTACTTTTACAGGGTGCATAAGAGCCACACAAACACACTTCATCTTAGGAAGCACTTGGAGAAAACTCCCAAGAAAGTCAGTGTTAGCAAAAATGGTTGACGGTGATGCTTGACTCTTATAGATGCGAGTATACCAAGATGTCTGCTCACCAAACTCACTTGCTTTTAATGCTTAGGAATATGTATATTCCAGTATTCCTTGTATGAAAATAATTAGTAATGTCAGACATTGTTGTAACACTGTACTAAGTAGAAGTCTAGGGTTAGCTTGAATGAATGTTAACTTTCTCTGTGAATTTTGACTGCTTACAATTGCTGGTACCTGGTAGCATTTATTTTCCCTCAAGTACCTAGTAACCTTATGAAGGTAGGGAGGGTAGATACTCTACCACATTCCTTCAGCTGTACTGAGTGTTCCATTTGCTTATCAATTTAGAGCTCTTCTATGGAAAGAGGGTGAAAATCTGTTTTGTGCCTCTTTTTTTTGTATGTAAATGTGCAATTATACTGGATTTTCTCTTGTAAAAAACACTACAATTCTTTTACTGAAGCTCCTAAACTGCCATTTGCCTGACTCCAGCAATTAATTCTGCGGTGACTCATTGGGCTTCCAGTACTTCTGTTGATTAGATATGGTCCCAAAAGAAAGAGCAAAATGGAAAATGCGATCCATGTCACCAAATATAATTGCTACAAGTAACATGAAATACAGCTCACCAAAACACTAAACTTTGCTCTTGAGCAATTATATAGTTTGATGTCCTTTTAAAAAATAAGAAAAGCTAGGTTTTATCATACTAAAATTTTATTTTGTATATGATGTTTGGTTTTTTAAACTTACTAACATAAGGATTTCCTTTAATATTCCAAATACAGTTCTTGTTGAAACAGTATCCAACATGAAATCTTATCTCCTTGCTTTTAGACTTAGTGCTATTTACTATCTAAAGACTTTTCTATGGTAAGCCAGGGTACATCCTATATACTACAGATACCTTAGGTTTCAGTATTTTTATGCAGCTTCTTCATTGTGTCACATTTTGTTTTCATATCTGTAACAGAGCTCTGCTGAAATTAAAAAAAAATTATGATTAATAGGATTGTTTCACCATTTCAGAAATCAGAGTAGAAAACAAAATAGCTGCCGGGTGCAGTGGCTCACACCTGTAATCCCAGCACTTTGGGAGGCCGAGGTGGGCAGATCATGAGGTCAGGAGTTTGAGACCAGCCTGACCAACATGGTGAAACCCTGTCTCTGCTAAAAATACAAAAAGGAGCCGGGCATGGTGGCACATGCCTGTAGTCCCAGTTTCTCAGGAGGCAGCGGTTGCAGTGAGCCAAGATCACACCACTGCACTCCAGCCTGGGTGACAGAGCGAGACTCCATCTCAAAAAAAAAAAAGGTAACCATAGTTCTGAAGTCTTTGGCCATGAATGTTCTTTAATGGTCTAAAAAGCGGTTTTAGTCATGCTGGTGCCAAGGAGTTCTCCTCACACCTCCATAGCGTCAATGTTGACCTATTTTATTTATTTTTAAGTTGCAGATTATAGATGCAGAAAGAGAAAATTGTCCTTTATGTGTGCATGAGTATACATGCACTGTGCCTGTGATACACCAATGAAATATTCCAAAAGACATTGCTCACTCATAGTCTGAAGTTGGTATTTGTTAACTTTTAAATCTATATGTGGTCAGAGTGTAAGTGGCTGGTTTTTATTCTTGTCTAACAATGAAATAACTTAAAGCAGCATGGGCTAATGGTGGTATTTTTTTTAACCACATGTTAATTTGTTGAAGGAAGAAGTGAACATAAGATTTTTGATAATCAGCCTAAAGCTTCAGAAACTGGATCAGTAAGAGCTAAAGATGAAATCCTGGGAAACTTTCCCAGGCACTGTGCAGGGGAGGGAGGGGCTGGACCGCCACTGCTGCGAGGGAAGAATCAGAAGAGCTGCCTGTGGCTGGCTGAGAAGGGCAAGGTGGATGGCTCTTCATTCCTGGAAGGCTGAAGCAGCCAGAGGCAGTGATTCACCTCTTTAATGTCTAATCAGGGAGAGATACAAGAGTGAGGTGGGTTTTATTTTCATTTTTGTTTTAACAAGTTCCCACTCTATCTTAATTCTCAAAAATGATCTGGCCTCATCTATAGAACTGGCTGAGTTGGGGAATCATTTAAAATTTGGAATTTTCTGTACAAGTCAAGAACATATGTGAAAGCTAAAAAAGTAATGGAGGCAGGGGGACTGCTCCCAGCTCCCTTCTGCCATTTACACAAAATATTTGAAAACATGTCTGTAAATAACGTTGTAGAACTGAGATATTGAGTATCTAATCATGTAAAGGACCCTCAGATGGGACAGGCTGTTGGACAACTTTCCTGGTTCATGAAGTGGAATTTCCTTTTTTAGTAGTTTCTTGCATGGTGTATTCCAATAGGTCAAACCCAGACCTACAGTTTGCAAACAGGCCATCTGTAGAGAATACAATCTCTGGACTGCCCAGGACTTGTTGCTTGTCTTTCATTTCATTTTAAATACAAAGCTCTTCCTTTAGCATTCACCTTGAAGTCAAGGTGTTGGCTGCCACATGCCGTGTCCTCTTAACAAGTTAAGAAAACAGTGGCTATGGAGCCCTCACGGCTGGGAAGCTGACATTCTATACTTCCACATGAGAAAAAGGACATTGGAAATTGCTTTATTTCTGGGCAGCGTAGACTAAAGTTACTTTTCACAAGGCTGATGCATCCAGCCACCCCCAGTTGTCCAAGTTGGTGCAGACATGAATTGATGAATGGAAACACTTTCCTTTGGCCTAGGGCCACCTAGAATTGGTCTCTGGTTATTTGTAAAACAAAAAGTAGAACTTGCTTCCATTTTCAGATGGACTAGGGAATACTATAATTAGACAGCTTTGCAATGAATTAACAAATACTGAAAAGTTGGAAATGTGTATATACTGAAATCTCACCAACTTTTACCTGGGGTGGGGTACCAGGAGAAAGGGAACCCCCTTTCTCCTGGTAAAGGGTAAGGGGGGGGATAATGTTTACCACAGGTACGAAATAGTCACTTTAACATTGAGACCTCTGCCTCATTGAATTCAGGTTTTTTAAGTACTTGAAACTCTTCAGATTCTCCTTATTTTAGTTTCTTTTTACATTTATGAAGTAGAAAGCATTGTTTTGTAAACTGTTTTGAAAATAAATAGCCTAGTCTCTTATCCTCTTTAGCGTGGATTAAAGGTGAAGTTCTGCAAATGGGAGAGTGTTCACAGTAGATAGCTCAGATTGATTGAACACATTTGAGGAAGAGACTCCTGCATGAGATACCAGCATTTTTACAAATACTTTTTATGTACATTCTTTATTTTGTCATTTTGTCAACCCTCTCCCCAAGCACATCTTCTTTCCTTTTACTATGTCTATGTAGGGAAAAAACAAAACAAAAAATTGCACTTACGTTACACTCCCAAAATGTGGGTAATCCGTGTCTTTCAAAAAACATTTCTGTTTTTTGTTTTGTTTTGGTCAGTCCATTGCATAAGTGACAAGTTTGGGTGCTTGTGGCACGTATGTATGAAGCGGGAGGGGGATGAGAATTGCCTGTCCTTCAGTAGGCTGTAAAAGTAATTTACATGTAAGTAAAAAGGGAAAATAGAATAGATGCCAAAGTCATTTATTCAGTCCTTAGTTTTCTTATGTGGCATTACTGCATCTGCTAGTTAGTGAGAAAGCACCCTCAGCTTTTACTGCTCCCCTCCCTGCCTGCCAACACACTTGATGTGTGCAAACAGCCCTCAAGTATCTGTCAGATGACCTATATAAGGTATTGAATAAGGTATTCTTGTCAGTTTAGAAATGGACTGGATAAAACTTACTTGGTTGTCATTATTTTATCTCATTTGTCCTGTTACATGCCCTATGTTAAGAAAATTATATTGCCACTAATAACCAAGATGCTAAATGAGTATTACAACTGGCTAATATCATTTTTTATATACAAGGGTATGTGTATATTTGGAATTGATATGAGAAACTCATTTGTACCCATTTGAGTGATATTGCACAACAAACACAGATACCTACAGACTCCGTTTTCATTTTCTCGTGTTCTTTATGATAATGATCTTTGTAGATTGGTTATTTCTGTACTTTATCTGTAATAAACTTTGTAGATCCTGTGAACCGTTACTTTGCCTAAATCACTTGAGACTTGAGTCTTTAATAACAAAGCATCAATATTCACTAAAGTCAATCTCTTTTGAGTTTCTGTGACTTGGCTAGAAGCTCTTGACACTAAGGGATTAGTGTTAATTTTCCCTGGGGGTGTTCCACTAGGGCATTACTGTATAATGACTTGATGTTGCCACATAGACTTCAAGATATATAATATTTTGAGGATTTTGTTGATTGGCCTATGTTTTATTGCATAGTGTGAAACGTGTAAAGCTTGGTTAACCTGTATATAGATAGCTTATTGTTGACTAGTTATAGTGTATTTAGGGTTGCCTGTAATATTTAAGCTTCTTTACTGATGTGTGTGCTGGTAGGAACATATAATTTTTGTACATTATATTTACTGAGATGTTGCCTTTTTTATTTTACAAATACTTTGGAATTCCAATGTGTTTTTTGCTTCCGTGAGGATTAATTTGGAAAGGTTTTTAATGACATTCCACTGATTTCAGATTTTGCTTGAGATTGACTTCAATAAATTGTCCTGTATGTTCCAAATTAAATATGTGGGCTTGTTCTTTGCCAATAATTTTTTGCTACAACAAACACTCTGGGCAGGAGGCCATCCTGGGTGGGAGGACTAAATGACACAATCCAGCCAACCTCAGGTAGTGTGGCTTCCTGCAGAATGCGGCTGTGTTGCTAAGGAACGAGGATCTGAGAGCGGGCTGTTTGGTTTTCCATTTAGAGGCGAGGTCCCGGGAGAAGGCTGCTCCCCGCGGTGGTGTGGTTGGGCCGTGGAGACGAGCTGCTGATGGACCGTACGCCGACCTACTCGGCTGGAACTGGGGCGCTGGCTCCCTGCTGAACGCACCAGAGGGCAGCTCCGCTGGCTTTGCGTACCCTTTGCCAGACGATGCCCTCGGCCGTCTTCCTGGGGAGCCGCCGGAGCGCGGGCAACTGGGAGAGGGGGCGGTGCCCAGTTCCCGGCCCGGCCCTCCCCACGGAGGTGGCCACGTCAGCGCAGCGTCGCTCGGGGCTCGCGGCCGGATGGGGAAGGCGGCGGCGGCGGTGGCCTTTGGGGCCGAAGTGGGCGTGCGGCTCGCGCTGTTCGCGGCCTTCCTGTAAGAAAGATCCACGGCCGGGCCCGGGCGGCCCCGCTTCCCAGGCAGGCGGGCGGCACGGGGCGGCGGGTCGGGCAGTGGGGAAGCGGGGAGGAAGCCAGGCGACCTGCTCTGCGCTTCTTTGTTCCCCTCTAGGGTGACGGAGCTGCTCCCCCCGTTCCAGAGACTCATCCAGCCGGAGGAGATGTGGCTCTACCGGAACCCCTACGTGGAGGCGGAGTATTTCCCCACCAAGCCGATGTTTGTGCGTGGAGAAAGATCGTCTCTCCTCCCTCCCCATGACCGGGCTTCCCGCGGGCACCTGTGCGTTTTCCACCCCGAGACAGCCTTTGTAGGGACCCACTGCCCACTCCGCTGCTGTGCGCTGGGTTCCGCCTCCTAGGGCTCGAGTGTTTAAGATCCTGATTGATTGATTGATTGATTGAGAGAGGAGGGTGTCCGAGCCTCTTTGGGCTGAGACAACGTTTTCCCGGGCGCTCTGTGCCTCAGCCTGAGGTACCGGGGCCCGAGCCGCACGGGCGCTGCTGTTCACTGGTGGCGCTGCCTGGCGCCCGGTTACGCGCACTCAGAGACCTTATGTTAGCGCCAGTGAGTCCTGCTGTGTCACATCCCTCTTTCCTGTAGGAGCACGAGTGTGGCTTTTTTTTATTATTATTATTATTATTGTTTTTAACCTCTGACATTCTGATTCAGGTTATTGCATTTCTCTCTCCACTGTCTCTGATCTTCCTGGCCAAATTTCTCAAGAAGGCAGACACAAGAGACAGCAGACAAGCCTGCCTGGGTGAGCGCTAGCCCTTTCTGGCCGGTTTCTTCGTGCTGGGAACCTAGGAGGTCGTTGTGGGATTCAGCCACGGTGAGCCTGTGTGGAGGCCACTGAGTTCTGCATTCCTAAAGGAACTCTATCCCCGCGGGAGAGGAAAATAGCACTGCAGGGACTTGGTTACGCAGGCTACACCGCAGGCAGCCCTGTGCCTAAATGCACTGGGTTATTTGTACCTCAGAAATGTCTTTGGCCTAGTACAAAAGTTCTCGGCTACAAAAGAGTGATCACTGAGGACCCTAATTATTTTTGTGCCCAGGCCTGGTTGGATTCTATCCATCTCAGAAACAGCACGGCTGCTCTCATAACGAGGCCATGACCATACCTTTCCTCCTAGACAGATCCTTTTAACTAATGGCTTTGCTTTGCAGCTGCCAGCCTTGCCCTGGCTCTGAATGGCGTCTTTACCAACACAATAAAACTGATCGTAGGGAGGTAAGTGACAACAGCTAACCACCCCAGCATCTGCCTCAGCCCTTACCCACCAGAACAGAGAGGTTAATGGTGTCCACCACACGTCTTTCTCATTCTTTTCTCCTTTATCTTCACTCTGATTTTTCTTTTGTCATTCAACGCTTACTCCCTTCCCCATACCTCAGTCCTCCAGGTGACACCTGGGCTCTTTTCTGCCTGAACAGCATTTCCCACCAACGGCCACAGCAGTCGGTCAGTGTCCTCTTGAGCACCTCCTGAAGCTGCAGTGTCATTTGCTGTTTGCCCTAAAAAGTAATCATGTGCTGGAGTGGGCGTTTTTCCCCTAATTTAAATGCTGACCTTGAAAGTAAGGCTTTTCTCTTAGTGTGGTGACTATACTAATCCAGTTACCTTATTTTGCCTGGGGCACTATTTGACCAATAGTTAACAGGATTATTAATGTCTGCTACAACTGAAAAATAATTTCTGGAGTTAATGACTTACGTTCCAACCATGCTGCTTTCTTCCAGGCCACGCCCAGATTTCTTCTACCGCTGCTTCCCTGATGGGCTAGCCCATTCTGACTTGATGTGTACAGGGGATAAGGACGTGGTGAATGAGGGCCGAAAGAGCTTCCCCAGTGGACATTCTTCCTGTATGAATATCATATGGACTCTACCCTATGCTTGTTTTCACATCATTGAATTTAACCTAGAAAGCTAGTAGGGATGGGAAAATCTGACTACTCTTGTTTCTACAATTTGGAAAATCCCCCCTTCTTTAGTAACTCCACAGTTTAACAAGTCTGAGCCTTGACTATTTGGGTAAATATTACAGAACAGAAAGGTAGTTTACCTTCATGAGATTTACACATTTAATTGTTATATTATTTGCCTAGATCCTGCAATCTTGTACTAGCAGTAAAAATACCTTTAACGAAGAGTTTCTATGTGTCAGGTACTTTGAAGCATTTTCATTTCTTACCTAATTATAGCTCACAATAATCCAATGAGGTGGGGACTATTGTATTTATGAGTCCCATTTATAGATGAGGAAACTAAAGCATCAACAAGTTAATACATATAGCTAGTATACCGAAAACTATACTCAGATAAAACATTAACTTTGGGGCACTAAGTCCTTCATTTTTCTTTTTGTTTCCCTTTCCTTCACAATGACTTACACTATAAGTATACACAAAAAAGGATTAAAACACCCTCATGGCCGGGTGTGGTGGCTCATACCTGTAATCCCAGCAATTGGGAGGCCAAGGCACGCAGGTCACTTGAGGCCAGGAGTTCAAGACCAGGCTAGCCAACATGGTGAAATCCCAACTCTACTAAAAATAAAAAAAATTAGCTGGGCATGGTGGCACACACATGGAGTCCCAGCTACTCGGGAGGCTAAGGCAGGAGAATCGCTTGAACCCGGGTGGTGGAGGTTGCAGTGAGCCGAGATGGTGCCACTGCACTCCAGCCTGGGCGACAGAGCAAGACTCTGTCTCAAAAAATAAATAAATAAAAACATACTCATGCTTCCTAGCCTCCTATGTGGGGATGAATGAGGTAGCTTCCTTTAAAAGACAAACCACTTAAAAGTTTTTCTTGTTCCAGTTGCATTTGCTGGTCTGGCCTTTGCGTCCTTCTACCTGGCAGGGAAGTTACACTGCTTCACACCACAAGGCCGTGGGAAATCTTGGAGGTTCTGTGCCTTTCTGTCACCTCTACTTTTTGCAGCTGTGATTGCACTGTCCCGCACATGTGACTACAAGCATCACTGGCAAGGTAAGCAAAGTACTCAGGCCATGGAAGCTTGCATATTTCACTCATTTTATTCCTAGCACCTAGCACAGAGGAGATGCTTACTAAATATCTGCTGAATGAACAAATTAATGAGTATGGATGGTCTGGGTTCTGTACTAAGAATATACATTTAAAATTATAGGAAAGATAAGACAAAAAGAGTTTACCAAAGATAAACATCCTAATTTTTCCATTATTTGAAGCATTGTAAGTTCAAGTTAAACTGCATCTACAGGAAATTTAAAACCTCAAAGTTCAATTTACTCTCTTAAAAATCAGGTTCATTGTCATAGGACTTTTGTTCAAAAACATAAGTAAAATTCAAGAAAACATAAAATTATAATTAAACCAAACAAATTTAAGCTGAATGCTATAGTAAGTAAAATATCCAAATTACAGAACACCTGGCTTGGCGCAGTGGCTCACACCTCAGCACTTTGGGAGGCTGAGGCAGGCGGATCACCTGTAGTCAGGAATTCGAGACCAGCCTGGCCAACATATTGAAACCCCGTCTCTACTAAAAATACAAAAATTGAGGCCAGGTGCAGTGGCTCATGCCTGTAATCCCAGCACTTTGGGAAGGTGAGGTACGTGGATCACCTGAGGTCAGGAGTTGAAGACCAGCCTGACCAACAGTGAAACGCTATCTCTACTAAAAATACAAAATCAGCTGGGCATGGTGGCACACGCCTTTAATCCCAGCTACTTGGGAGGCTGAGGCAGGAGAATGGCTTGAACCTGACACAATTCCAAAAAAAATGCTGGAAGTATTGCCCACAGGTCCTCAGGAACCCTATTTTAAATTTTTAAATAGTTTTTTGCAAAGAGAAGCAACTCTTTTTTTTTTTTTTTTTTTTGAGACAGTCTAGCTCTGCGCCCAGGCTAGAGTGCAGTGGCACCATCTCGGCTCACTGCAACCTCCACCTCCTGGGTTCAAGCAAGTCTCCTGCCTCAGCCTCCTGAGTATCTGGGATTACAGGCACACGCCACCACGCCCGGCTAATTTTTGTATTTTTAGTAGAGACAGGGTTTCACTTGTTGGTCAGGCTGGTCTCAATCTCCTGACCTCGGGATCCATCTGCCTGGTCCTCCCAAAGTGCTGGGATTACAGGCGTGAGTCACCGTGCCCGGCGAGAAGCAACTCTTAAAATACTTTACTCCTTCCTCTAGGACCCTTTAAATGGTGAAAATGGGCAGATGAATAGCAATAAGTGGACCTTTGTTACTCTTCTGAGTTAGAAAAATTCTAATTTAGTACACTCTGAACAAAGCTTATTATACTTACTTAAGATGTGTTTTGATTTGGTGTTCAGAAAGCAACCTGACAATGATAATACTGTAACTATGATAAAATTGAGAATAAAAAGATTTTATTTAGAAACCATAAGTCTGGAATTGAGGTTATTTTAGCCCCACAGTAGAGTATCCTGGAGGGCCAGGTCCTCTATGCTATGTGTATGTAATAGGATTTAGGAGCCTAATATTAAGAGAAGACCTTGTTTCCACTCTCTTCAGATGTACTAGTTGGATCCATGATTGGAATGACATTTGCCTATGTCTGCTATCGGCAGTATTATCCTCCTCTGACTGATGCAGAATGCCATAAACCATTTCAAGACAAACTTGTACTTTCCACTGCACAGAAGCCTGGGGATTCTTATTGTTTTGATATTTAAAAATTGAATCTGGCTGGGCATGGTGGCTCATGCCTGTAATCCCAACACTTTGGGAGGCCGAGGAGGGTGGATCACCTGAGGTCAGGACCAGCCTGGCCAACATGGTGAACCCTGTCTCTACTAAAAATACAAAAATTAGCCAGGAGTTGTGTGCCGTAATCCCAGCTACCTGGGAGGCTGAGGTAGGAGAATTGCTTGAACCTGGGAGCTGGAGGTTCCAGTGAGCCGAGATCGCACCACTGCACTCCAAGCCTAGGCAACAGAGTGAGACCCCGTCTCAAAAAAAAAAAAAAATTGAATCTATCTCAATAGAGAACAGGTGAACTAGCCCTCCTAACCGGACCATGCACAAGACAAGAAATTCTGGCCTTTTTTTTCCCCTTCCAAGGTGCAAGTGAGGACATAAGCCACACTGTATTCTGCCTCCAAATGATTACACACTTTTGCCCCTGCTCATCTATCTTGAGGAGTTACGGTTCTTTTCCACTACTGTATGCCACATGTTCTAGTAAAAGGATCTTTCAAAGGTGTCCAACACCTTATGAATCTGGTCTATCAGATTAATATCTGAAGATCTACAGTGTTTTTACATTTAATTTAAATGCCATTCTTAGAAGGATCTTGTCACAAAGAAGCCTTTACATAGCCCCACCTTGTCTCAGAAGCTAGAGTTCATTATCAAACCTTCATTTCCATTTCATATAGCTCAAAATCTTAAAATCTAGGGCATGGCCAACTAAATTACTTTGATTCTGTTTACCTTCTCTGATGACAATTCCATCAAGTCTTAAATAGGAAAATGTCGAATCTAGGGTAATTTATCACTTTTGTGTGCATCTTATCTGAGTCCAGCCATCTGGTACTGCTGTGCATTTTGAACACCGTGGGCATAAACAATTTGTTGAATTACTAAGTGAAAACAATAATAAAGAAGAAAATGGTCAGGAGTGTGGTTTCAGCACTACTAACAGATGACTGTTTCTACCTCATTTGACCATAACTGTGCTTGTGAGCTTCTTTCCTTCCATTCATGACTGAAGATCTGCTCAAATGCACCAACACTGCCAAGTGACTAAGGCAGAAAAGAAAAATGACAGGTATCGTCATCTGAAGGAAAGATGAATCTTTTTCTGCCCCTTCTTCACAATGGAATATAAGGAACAATTATGGGATGTCATCAGAATGGATGCCATAGGACCTACAGCTCCCTTTCTCTTTATTGTGATTATACTTTAAATATGACGTCTTTTATGTGTATCTTCCTATATTTTCAATGTATCTTTTTCCTTCAGTAAACCTGATATTCAAATAAAATGGTAAATGTGTGTGCTTTTTTAAATATTTAAAGTACATTAAGGGGCTGGAACTTTAGTAAAGCAAAACATTGAATTCCCCATCCGCCCTAAGTGATTCAACTGCTGTTATCTATAGTACTGGCTAATATTTATAAATACCAAAGGAAAGTCTCTTCTAATTGCCATGCTTTAAATTCTGAACTTAAATTCTGCCTATGACAATTAAAATACCAGTCAACAGGAAAGAACTTACATATTAGTTCTTTGCCCAAAACCTATTTTTTTGTTTTAGTAATACATAAAGACAGAGAAAATCGTGACTGTATTGATTTTCTTGACTTTGAGACGGGTGAGTCCAGGTAAAAGTAGGCCACTAGTCAATATGGTTTCATTTTAGTATTTACTAAAGTTTTAAATATAATCACGTAGAAAACAAACATTTCAAAAATGCAAAATATTAGAAATCTAATCAGTGCTATTAATCTTTCCATGCAAACAATCTCTTTTGCTGAGATAAGTGATACTAGTTCTGCAGCTGGGAATATGTACAAAATGATGCTGTACCAGAGTTTAAAAATAGGCTTGGTCTAGAGATTGCACATGATACAAATGAAGCAGCGCAAATAATATATGACTAAATACAGGATTTCAATCAAGCTTATTATCCTGGGAATATACAGCTATAATACCATGAATAGACAAGATATAAAGCTCTTTCACAGTTACCCACCCCTCACCACTAGGAAAGAAACATTTCTTAATACAAAGAGTGGTTTATCTGGCTATCCAGGGCTATGCTGTCCATCTTTGGTTATAGGGACTCCCTCTGCTTATCCTTTGGTTTACTCTTAAATAGCACCTATTCTGCCAATAGGAAGAGTAAACATAAATTTGAAGACCACAACTTGGCAAAAGCTTCCCCTTAATATACAGTGAATACTTAATTCTCAATAACTCAGAGTTTATATACCTTTAAAAAAATAAAGTATTCCATATATCTGAAACTTAGTGGCATACTTAGCACTAGACTATAAGCAGATGACAAAGAAAGGCCAGGCCTGACCTATACCCCAACCTTACCTCTACAATCTCCATGGTGACAGTAATTACCCTTCATTTTCCTTTTCTTTCCAGAAAGGGATAAAGACCACTGCTGTCTAAGGAATGGCTTCAGTAAATATTAAATGTCAGTGGCTTTGAATACCATAACATTTATAAAAAAATTTATAAACAATAAACCACAGCTCGCCTGCCTTTACCACTCTATAAACAGAGGCCTGTGGAATCTGAGAGCAAGTATAAAGGATTATCATAAAGAGAACTACAAAGACAATGACAAACTGACCAATGAAGAAGAAAAATCTACAGCAAAGTAGTGAAAAGATGCCTTGACAAAATTAGTGTGCAGTCACTTGTGTTCTTAGAAGTAAACCTCACTTCATATGTTCCAGACTCAGCTGACACTGACTCTGGAATAGCTGTTTCTTGGACCCTACAGACATAAGTTTTTCTTTCAGAACAAGTTAAACATTTCCCCCTAGCCAAACCTACCTGCTCAACCAATGCTGCCCATGCCAAGAGCCTTTTAAATATGCTTTGTGGATTATGGATACCTAAGAAGGAAAGAGGATACACAATACTACCTTAGCCCAAGTAGAAATGGCAGGTGACAAATTCTGTTTCACCATAAAGGCACCACTAAAAGGTTTTATTTAGAACCTCAGCAGCCTGTAGAGGCTACACAATTTCAGGTTCATCAGCTTTTACAACTATTTTCAACGTAAGAATAGAAGCTATTAGCAAATAACTTCTATCAAATATAAAAGGGAGGCCTAGGATATACAACATCTTTGCTTTATAAAGATGCACCTAACATAAACTAACTTGTCAACTTTAGACTCTTACAGCAGCTCAAACAGTTGCAAAAACAATGAACATCAGTGATTTCTGGCAATAAGTCTGTCAGTTCTAAGAGAGTAAACAACACTTTTTTAAAACTACATTCTAGTCTTTCTTCATACACTACACATAAGAAAGAAATGCAGGTTCAAAAATAAATCACCCAAAAGTCTTTTCCATGTCCACTGAGACTTAGCCTTCAGTTCAACACAAACAAGAGATAAGTGTACTCCAAAATGCCTTCTGAATCTCAAGAATCTGTTTCCAAACTAGAACATTTTCTAAAGATAAGCAATAAGTTCCTTAAAAACATGTCTACCCCACCCAAAACAAATCAAACCCAAAATAGGCTTTACACCCTGTCAAGTACTAATCAATAAAGTGTGGCAACTATAAACTATCATCAAAGAATTAAAGATACAAACCACCCCCAGCTATGCAGAAAAAATGGCAAGTGTTTATATGAAGCCAGTGGTTAAAAGTAATAGGGCCTTTTGCTTTTCCATTCATTTCCAAAGAGGAAGATTATCTTCCAAAGACCCCAGTGGTGAGTAAGTGGCAGGCAACATGCAGGAAATGACGCAGCTGAGGAGAGGAAAATTGCAGCAACAAACAGGTGGATTTTCTGGGGAAGGATCCCTCAATGTCCGTCTAGGGAGGAAAGTGGGAGAAGAGCTGCAGTCACAACTGGAAGGCAACCACAGAGAATGCCAGAGTCGAATACACAGACTTTGTAATTTCACATCTAAAAGGCTGAGTAATTTAAATCTCAGGATGGGTGGTTGGTAATTAAAATCATAACTGTTGCCACAGTAACTCTTAGATAACAGAACCATTAAAACTCTGAGTTTAGATCCTAAAAAATGACAGGTGTCATTGGACAAAATCTCTAGCAAAACAGACATACACTAATCTTCCTCTAAATGGGCTACTGTGTTTTTTTCCCCATGAATTTCTACCAGTCCCTCTAAAAATGAATAGCAGCCTAGATCTTGGTGACAGGCAACAGCTAGTATATTTAAAAAGAGCTTGAGGCTCCATAGTTCATTATAACATGTTAATATGTAAGAATTACACTATATATATGACATTTTAAAACTTACATTAAGCAGCCATAGATGGGTCATTTTTACTGTAAAGGCTGATCAAGGAAGATACCCTGGGTTTGGTAGATCTCTTTGAGGACCAGCAATACTGTATCTTCAGACTCCCTATAAAGAGAAAAAATTATGTTGAGAAAAGGAACTAACATTTGTGCCAAATGTTTTACATATATTATCTCATTTAATCCATACAACCATCTTGCAAGTTTATTTTTTACTTCTGCAAAGAAATGAGATTCAGAAGTAATGTAATTGGCAGTGGCTTGGAAGGTGACCTGGCAAAGAACTCTGGCATTAAGTCTGGTAATATAAAAAAGCTAGGAAGAGAGGCCAGGTGCGGTGGCTCATGCCTGTAATCCTAACACTCTGGGAGGCTGAGGTGGACAAGTCACTACAGGTCTGGAATTTGAGCCAGCCTGGCCAACATGGTGAAACCCCATCTCCACTAAAAATACAAAAACTAGGGCTGGGCACGGTGGCTCACGCCTGTAATCCCAGCACTTTGGGAGGCCAAGGTGGGTGGATCACAAGGTCAGGAGTTTGAGACCAGCCTGGCCAATATGGTGAAACCCCATCTCTACTAAAAATACAAAAATTAGCAGGGTGTGGTGGTATGCGCCTGTAGTCCCAGTTACTGGGGAGACTGAGGCAGAAGAATTGCTTGAACCCAGGAAGCGGAGGTTGCAGTGAGCCGAGATTGCACCACTGCACTCCAGCCTGGCAGATAGGCGAGACTCCTAAAAAAAAAAAAAAAACTAGCCAGGCGTGGCAGCACGCGTCTGTAGTCCCAGCTACTCAGGAGGCTGAGGCAGGAGAATCGCTTGAACCCAGGAGGCGAAGGTTGCAGTGAGCCGAAGGTTGCAAAGCGCCACTGCACTTCAGCCTGGGCGACAGAGTGAGACTCCATTTCAAAAAAAAAAAAAAGCCAGTAAGAAATAACCAAGAATTGTTCCTTTTCCACAGAGATCATTCTAGAGACACTATTGAAGAGTTATCCAGTTGGTCACCTTAATTTTTAAAATATTATGCACTTTTTGGAAAAGGTAATACAATCATAAGGTTCCAAATTCCAAAAATATAAGAAAGTAACGAAGTCTCCCTCCCACCTTTGTTCCTCAACCACCACCAGTTCCCATCTTCTGACAACCAATGTTATCAATTTCTCATGAGTTTTCCAGATATTATTCTATGTATGCACAAGCAATTACTTATATCCACACTTCATAACAAAATTTGACTTAAAAAGATTAACACTCATGAGGGACTGCCTTAAGGATATAAGCCTCTATTATTCTTCTAGATCTGTGGTTCAACATTTATTGAGTCATGCATCCTTTTGAGAATCTAATGAAATTACGGATTCCTCCCCAGAAAGGATCACATTGCAACCACAATTATAAATGTGTATTTCATTGGATTCATAGACTTCCCTCATCTCCCACAAACTCATATACACAGACCCCAGCTTAAGAAATTCCTGTATCAACAAGTGGGAATTAGCTCTATCAGATATTAAAATGGTACATAAAAAAGCAAATCAACAAGTAAGAAGTCGAGAAATAGTCCCATTTATGTATAGGAATTTAATTAAGTGGCCAGGCACGGTGGCTCACACCTATAATCCTAACACTGGGAGGTCGAGGCAGGCGGATCACCTGAGGTCAGGCGTTCGAGACCAGCCTGGCCAACATAGTGAAACCCCATCTCTACTAAAAATACAAAAATTAGCTGGGCATGGTGGCACATGCCTATAGTCCCGGCTACTCAAGAAGCTGAGGCAGGAAAATCATTTGAACCCAGATGGCGTAGGTTGCAGTGAGCCAACTACTGCACTACTGCACTTCAGCCTGGGCAACACAGCAAGACTCTGTCTCAAAAAAAAAAAAAGAATTTAATTAATTTAATTTAGAATCTCAAATCTATTAATAGTGTTGAGACACGTGGGGAAAAAAGGACCTGAATCTGAATCAAAGATTTATATGTAAAAATTAGATGATAAAATATTAGAATAGCCAGGCATGGTGTTGCACACCTGCAGTCCCAACTACTCAGGAGGCCAAGGCAAGAGGATTGCTTGAGCCCAGGAATTCAAGGGTCTAGTGCACTAAGATCATGCCTGTGAGAAGCCACTGCATGCAAGATCCTGTTTCTAAAAAAAATTATATATATAACAATATACTGTGTTGGCTGGGTGCAGTGGCTCACGCCTGTAATCCCAGCACTTTGGGAGGCTGAGGTGGGATCACTTGAGGTCAGGAGTTTGAGACCAGCCTGACCAACATGGTGAAACCCTGTCTCTACTAAAAAGACAAAATTAGCCAGGTATGGTGGTGCACACCTGTAATGCTGGCTACTTGGGAGGCTGAGGCAGGAGAATCACTTGAACCTGGCAGGCAGAGGTTGCAGTGAGCCGAGATCACACCATTGCACTCTGGCCTGGGCAACAGGGTGAGATTCCATCTCAAAAAAAAAAAAAAAAAAATACTGTGGTAAGAATTTTTTTGGAAAGTAAGGAAGATCTTTCTGAGTATGACACAAATTCCAGAAACCAAAAAGCAAATGACAACAAATTTGATTACATAAAAATAAAAATTTTGAGCAGGCGCAGTGGCTCACACCTGTAATCCCAGCACTTTGGGAGGCAGGGGCAGGTGGATCACCTGAGGTCAGAAGTTCGAGACCAGCCTGGCCAACATGGTGAAACCCCATCTCTACTAACAATACAAAAATTAGCTAGGCATGGTAGCGCACACCTGTAATCCCAGCTACTCAGGAAGCTGAGGTACAAGAATTGCTTGAACCTGGGAGGCAGAGGTTGCAGTGAGCCAAGATCGTGCCACAGCACTCCAGCCTGGGTGACAGAGTGAGACTCCTTCTCAAAAAAAAAAAAAAAAAAAAAAACTTGTTGGCCAGATATGGTGGCTTACACCTGTAATCCCAGCACTTTGGGAAGCCAAGTGGGAGGATCACTGGAGCCCAGGAGTTCAAGACCAGTCTGGGCAACATGGCAAAACCCCATTTCCACAAAAAAATTTGAAAAATTAGCTGGGCATGGTGTTACACACCTGTGGTCCTAGCTACTCCCAGCTGCTCAGGAGGCTGAGATGGGAGGATGGCTTGAGTCCAAGGTCAAGGCTGCAGTGAGCTATAATCGCACCACTGCACTCCAGCCTGGGTGATAGAGTGAGACTGCCTCACAAAAATAAAAATAAAAAATAAAAAAAAAGTTGATGTGGAGCAACTGAAACTCTCAAACACTGCTGATGCAGATGTAAACTGCTGGTGGCAAAACAGTTTGGCAGTTTCTTTTAAAAATACACTTCCATATAGTATCCACCCATTCCATTCCTATTTACCCAAGAATATGTCCATGTAAAGTCTTATACATGAATGTTCCTAGCAGCTTTGTTAATAGCCAAAAACTGGAAACTATCAAAATATCCATCAACAGGTGAATGGACAAACTGATATATCCATATAATGGAATACTACTCAGCAATAAAAAGGATATACTATTGATATACACAACATCAATCATGTCTATAATACCAACAGCTTAGGGGGCCAAAGCAAGAGGACTGCTTGAGGCTGGGAGTTTGACACCAGCAGGGGCAACATAGTGAGACCCCATCTCTACGAAAATAAATAAAAAAAAAATTAGGCCCAGTGGCACATGCCTGCAGTCCCAGCTTCTTGGGAGGCTGAGATGGGAGGATCCCTTGAGCCTAAGAGGATCCCTTGAGCCCAGAGATCTAGGCAACAGTGAGCCATGATTGTGTCACTGCACTCCAGCCTGGATGACAGAACAAGACTATCTCAAATAGATAAATAAATAAATAAGCTAAACGCCAAACAACAAAAGTATATACTGTAGGATTCCAAATACAAGTCATAAGCAAACTAATCTACAGTGGCAGAACAGAGCAGTGGCTCCCTGGAAATTAGGAGGAGTGGGGAAGAGAAAAGAAGGGAGGGATTACAAAAGGCACAAGGAAACTTTTGAGAGTGATGAATATGTTAAGTTGATTGTAGTGATGGCTTCACAGGTGTATACATGTCAAAACTCATCAAATGTGTATTCTTTTAATATGTACAGTATATTGTACATTTTCACCCAACAAATTGGCAAAGATTTAAAAATATTAAAACTGTTGGAAAAGCTGTGGAGAAACACACACTTTCGTACATTATTGCTGGGAGTATAAAAAGGTACAACCTCTTATTTGTCAATATTTATCAAATTTTACAAATGTATATACCCTTTATGCCATTGATTTCAATTCAAAGTATTTTACATTACAGATATACTCATGAGTAGGTGAAATGACATGAACAAGGTGTGTGCAAAAGAAAAGGAAACCTGAAAGTCCATGAGTAGAGGACGGCTTAAATAAATTATGGTGTATTTACATAACGGAAGACTATGCAGCTAAAAAAAAATGAGGAAACTACATATAATAGGTTAAAAAATGTCAAGATATACTAGTAGAAAAAACAAGGCACAGAACATTGCCTTTAATATACTATTTATGTTTTTAAAATAAGGGAAAGAATATATTCACATACATATATTTATTATGGAGGCATAAAATAGATGGCTGGAAGACATTTTACATTAGTTGTATATGGGGAAGAAACTGATTGCAAGAAACAAAATAAAAAAGAGGCTTTTCATTATTTTTCTTTCTTTGAATTTCAAACCATATGAATGTACTGCCCACACAGAAATATTAAAAGAACTCTGCTTTCTTTTCTATCAAGCCAGATCACCAGAGATCATTCTTAGCATTATTTTAGCCCCTTACAAGATTGCTTTTGGCCTCTACTGTATATATTATATACAAATGATAGTGATTGCATCAGATGATAATTCCTCATCAGAATTCAAGGGAAAAATTCTTCTTAGGACCTTTGAGCTTGCCTTTTTTTTTTTTTTTTTTTGAGATGGAGTCTCGCTCTGTCACCCAGGCTGGACTGCGGTGGCCGTGATCTCGCTCACTGCAACCTCTGCCTCCCAGGTTCAGGCAATTCTCCTGTCTCAGCCTCCCAGGTTCAGGCAATTCTCCTGTCTCAGCCTCCCTAGTAGCTGGGACTACAGGCATGCACCACCACACCTGGCTAATTGTATTTTTGGTAGAGACAGGATTTCGCCATGTTGGCCATGCTGGTCTGAGCTTTCATTTTTAAAACACTTATCTCTGACCCATCTTATTTTCCTTACTTTATTTTTATGTCAACTTCTTCAGGGATTAATTAGTATTATTTTATACTATTTTTTTTCAGACATGGTCTCGCTCAGTCACTCAGGCTAGGGTGCGGTGGCACCATCATGGCTCACTGCAGCCTTCAACTCCTGGCCTCAAGCAATCCTCCTTCCTCGGCCTCCCAAAGTGCTGGGATTATAAGCATGAGCCACCATACCCGGCCTGAATTTCAATAAGCATCATTAATCCATTCTACAATCCATCAGGTAACCAATTATATTTAATAATAATTCTGCCCAGGCATGGTGGCTCATGCCTGTAATTCCAGCACTTTGGGAGGCAGAGGTGGAGGCGGATTGATTGCTTGAAGTTTAGACCAGCCTGGGCAACATGGCGAAACCCTGTCTGTACAAAAATTAGCTGGGCATGGTGGTGCACAACGGTCATCCTACTTATTAGGGAGACTGAGAGGGGAGGATCACTTGAGTCCAGGAGGTCAAGGCTGCAGTGAACCATGAGCATGCCACTGCACTCCAGCCTGGGTGACACAGCAAGACCCTGTCTCAAATAATGATAAAATAATAATAATTAATTCTGTCACAGCTACCATAAATGCTTTCAAATGGGTTTGCTATAAGACTTCCAGCAACAGTAATATTTGTTCCAGTTCATTCATGTGCACCTAAATGGCCAAAAGACACATTTTTAACACCAAGATAATTGAACTTATGGTTGTTGGCATCATTAGCCTCAACCATGTTCTACCCAGCTGCAAAATAAAACAACAGTGTGTTTAAACCAGATTCTTGAAATGACATGATTGTGCTTGTGCTGTCTAAATGAGAAGTCATTTTAATTCCAAAGGTACACAGGTCTTTTTTTTTTTTTTTTGAGACAGGGTCTTGCTCTGTCACCCAGGCTAGAGTGCAGTGGTGTGATCATGGCTCACTGTGGTCTCAAACTCCTGGGCTCAAGTGACTCTCCTGCCTCAGCCTCCCAAGTAGCTGGGACTATAAGCGCATACCACCACGCCCAGCTAATTTAGTTTTTGTAGAGATGAGGTCTTGCTATGTTTCCCAGGCCGGTCTCAAACTCCTGAACTCAAGCAATCCTCCCACCTTGGCCTCCCAAAGTGCTGAGATTATAAGCCTGAGCCAATGCACCTGGCCTATCCTCCTTTTTCTACATCTATCAACTATCTATGAAACAGGTAAACAAACAAAACAGACAAAAATAAACAACATTTACCAGTAGCATAGATGGCTTTGTAAAGCAAATAAATACTCATTAAAACTTTCAATAGGCTTCTCCTGTAGCACATAGTCAATGCGTTGGCCTCCATTCAGCATCCCCACATTGATAGGCAGGACTTCTTTAACTGCCACAGAGGTCTCTTCTGTGTTAACATCTGGATATGGAAGAACCATAATAAGAATCTAAAACCTTTTGGCCTTCAGGGTTATCCTGTTAACTTCTCCTCACACTCCAAGTTTACCACAGAATGAGCTACTCTCTGTTCAGAGAGCTCTCTCCCATCTTCCTCCTCTCAATCTCCTTCAAGCTCCTTCTCAGGTCACAGTAATTTTGTCCAATCCCCTTTTTTGCTTTTGCGCAACACATCTCATTACCTATACCATTGATAGCTAGGTCATTTGCCTTGGGTTTATACTAAATGCAAGCAGGAATAGAGCTCTTTAGAAGTTGAAAACTAAAGCAAAAGAATGCAATATTAACTATGAAATTAAATGTGAAATTAAATTAACTATGAAAAATGCCACACCATGGCATCCCTCTTATCTGGCAGCTGGTCAATGTGTACAGTGTCACTGACCACTAGGCTTCTCTGAAGTTGATTCAGGTTCTGCTTCAGTTTCTTCTGGTGTTTCTGAAGCTTGTAAGGCAGGGTATGGAGCTCTGGTAAAAGACTTCCAGGCCATCCGCAGCGAACCTAGCAAGTTGTTCTTAAGGTCCATACTCATCCTGGTCAAGCCCTCTCTCAGTTCTGAAACATATAAATAAAGAACATTAAATGATTTACAAAGAGCTTAGGGTCCAACATAGCTGAACAGAGTGAATGATGCCCTTTGCACTGGCCAAAAGGTCTAGAATTATCAAGTTCTATGCTCGGACTTACCTAAGTGCATCCGCTTCCTGCCTTTATGATGTGGGATCAGCATTGGCTCAAATTCCACTCCTGGGACCACCATTGGTTCAATCCTATAGGCCACAGGATCAAACTACATAGGAAAAACAAGAGCTACATTTACCTCTGCTAAGCACAGTCTGGAAACTATATAACTTTTTTTTTTTTTTTTTTTTTTGAGATGAGGTCTCGCTCTGTCACCCAGGCTGGAGTGCAGTGGTGCAATCATGGCTCACTGTAGCCTTCAACTCCTAGGCTCAAGCAATCCTCCTGCCTTGACCTCCCAAAGTGCTGGGATGACAGGCATTAGTCACCATGTACAACCAGAACTATGTATCTTAAACAAGAATAATCATAAGTTCATTTAAAAAAATGTACAGTTCTGCTCCATCACTTCCAAATCAATACTATTATAAGTTGTCTCATTGCTAGACAATGGAATAGGAAAAAAAATCAACACAACAGAAAATCCTATGTTCTTTAACAATAAGCCCTGATATTTAGGTAAAACCACAATAGCTATACAATGCTTACAGGGTGATAAATATTGAAGAAACCTTTGCACGTTGGAAATCTGTAGTTGGGATCAATTCTTTTTAGTCCTCGGACAGTAAGGAACATTCCAATGGGAGATCCAAAGGCAAAGAATATCTCTGGTTTATAGATGAGCCGGGGGTATTTCACAGACACCTCAAAGGAGGAAAACAAAAGCATCTCTCATTAATAACAAAAGTTACATCTGTTTCTACCATACAAATAGCAGGCTGTAAAATGATCAAAGAGAATTAGTTACCTGCCCAATGCCAACATCCAGATAGTCACCATTTCTAGTATTACTGCTACTGCAGAACTCAGATTCTTTGGGGATGTTTGCCCCTGAAGCAGGCTGCGGGGCTGGTCTCTTAATACCCTAAAGAGTAAAAAATAGTTATGTGGAGAAGCTGGGCATGACGGCATGCACCTGTAGTCCCAGCTACTCAGGACCCTGAGGTAGGTAGGTAGGTAGGATTGTTTAAGCCCAAGAGTTCAAGTCCAACCTGGGCAACATAGTCTCTATTAAAAAAAAAAAGTATGGGGAGCTACTATATAGTAAAAGTATAGCCAAAGGATTATATAGTTTTCTACTGGTTTGAAAGGACCCTTGGGAAAGTTCTGAAATGGCAGCCAAAAATTCTAGGAAGATTTCCTCAGAAAACAAGATTAAATTATTGCCTTAAATTGTTAATTGACATTCTTAGATGCTCTAAAATGATGAAAGTTGTACATAGCCATTTCAGTAGCGTTGAAACTTTAGGCAACAATCATAAGAGAAAACAATAGCAGGGCACTGTGGGAAGATAATGCTGAGGATTGCTAGAGTTCTATGAAGTGCCGTGCCTCTGTAATCAAGGGAAGTAGGATGTCGATGGGCTGGGCCAAGAACTGAGTCTTTAAAAAGAAATAAGCCACCTGCTAAAAAGTTGGAAAAGAACTAACTACTGGCCAGGCATGGTGGCTCACGCCTGTAATCCCAGCACTTTGGGAGGCTGAGGTGGGCGGATCACTTGAGGTCAGGAGCTCAAGACCAGCCTGGCCAACATGGTGAAACCCCATACTAAAAATACAAAAATTAGCTGGGTGTGGTGTCGCGTGCCTGTAATCCCAGCTACTCAGGAAGCTGAAGCAGGAGAATCACTTGAATCCAGGAGGCAGAGGTTGCAATTGAGCCAAGATCGTGCAACTGCACTCCATCCTGGGCGACAGAGCA
Source organism: Pan paniscus (assembly GCF_029289425.2). NCBI lineage: Eukaryota > Metazoa > Chordata > Mammalia > Primates > Hominidae > Pan > Pan paniscus. Next base: position 56,814,522 of record NC_073256.2, on the reverse strand, counting down.
ACACTCCGACTCAAAAAGAAAAAAACTAACTAATAAGATATGGAGAGAAATTCAGTGACCAGAAAAACTGAATGTGGAAGTACTGTTAACACAGGTAAACCTTCAGAATATTATGCTAAGTGAAAGAAGTCAGACACATGGCTCAAACGGACATTCCATTTATATGGAATGTCCAAAATAAGCAAATCTGTAGAAACAGAAAGTAGATTAGTGGTTGACAGAGGCTGGGGGCAGGGAGCAATGGGGAGTGACAGCAAATGGGTATGGGGTTTCCCTAAGGGACAATGGAAATGTGCTGAAATTGGATAGTGGTAATGGTTACATAACTCTATGAATATACTAAAAACCATTAAATTGTAAACTTTAAAAGGGTGAATTTTATGGTATGTGATGTGAAGTAGATATTGGTAAAACTCTCATGAAAAGAAAAAAGCAAAAATAAATAAATAAATAAATGGTAGGAGAATTCCAGAGGAGAGAAGACTTCTGAAGCTAATAACACTTTTAAGGATGTAAAAAAAGAAGGGCCAGGAGCGGTGCAGCACTTTGGGAGGCTGAGGCACATGGGTCATCTGAGGTCAGGAGTTCAAGACCAGCCTGGCCAACATAGTGAAACCCCGTCTCTACTAAAAATACAAAAAGTTAGCTGGGCATGGTGGTGCACACCTGGAATCCCAGCTACTCAAGAGGATGAAGCAGGAGAATTGCTTGAACCTGGAAGGTGGAGGTTGCAGTGAGCCGAGACCACCCACTATACTCCACCCCGGGCAACACAGCAAGATTTCATTTCCAGGAAAAGAAAAAAAAAAAGAATGTAAAAAAGAAAATGTGTTTAATTTCTAGAAAGAGAGCCAAAGATCGGCCAGGCGGGTGGCTCACACCTGTAATCCCAGCACTTTGGGAGGCCAAGGCGGGCAGATCACAAGGTCAGGAGTTTGAGACCAGCCTGGCCAATATGGTGAAACACCGTCTCTATTAAAAATACAAAAATTAGCCAGGCATGGTGGTGGGCGCCTGTAGTCCCAGCTACTCGAGAGGCTGAGGCAGGAGAATCGCTTGAACCTGGGAGGCAGAGGTTGCAAAGAGCTGGGATCACACCACTGCACTCCAGCCTGAGTGACAGAGCGAGACCCTGTCTCAAAAAAAAAAGAGCCAAAGATCAATTACCAAAAAACTGCTTGGCTCCCCAGAGTAAACATCCCACAAAGCACAAGGACACACTATGGACATCAAAGAATTGTTTAGTCCAACAAGCTGTATTAGGCACATACCATTGAGTTTTTTCTGGTGCTGAAATAGTTTAATATCTTCTTTCTTGGTCCTAAAGGAATTCCTATTTCCTGAAGATCTCGGTCTGTACATAAAGCCTAGGCATAGAAAATCAAGTCTTTCTTATTTCTAGACAAAATAAAATCAACCCTGTCCCCTAAGAGGAATAAGGCCTAGGCACTCTGTTGCTGCCTGTCTCTCTAGCAGTAAAACATCATAGAATAACTTCCAGAAAAAAGGACCTGTTTTATTCATGAAACAGCCTAAAAAAGAATAGAAAATATCAATACTTATAATATCAATGTTACAATAATATAGACAACATTGTTATTGTTAAAAAAAAAAAAAAACAAAAAACAGAGAAGTTGGGTATCTAAGGACTTCAGGACATAAAAATCTTCCTTGATTTCTGGCCAGGCGCGGTGGCTCACGCCTGTAATCCCAGCACTTTGGGAGGCCGAGGCGGGTGGATCACGAGGTCAGGAGATGGAGACCATGGTGAAACCCCGTCTCTACTAAAAATACAAAAAAAATTAGCCAGGCGCGGTGGCAGGCACCTGTATTCCCAGCTACACAGGAGGCTGAGGCAGGAGAATGGCGTGAACCCGGGAGGCAGAGCCTGCAGTGAGCTGAGATCGTGCCACTGCACTCCAGCCTGGGCGACAGAGCAAGACTCCGTCTCAAAAAAACAAAACAAAACAAAAAAACTTCCTTGATTTCTATACTGACTTAGATGTCACATGCCTGAGAAGGATTATACTCCTGCTGATGAACGCAAGCACTGAGAACATACAGCAAACACACAAGTATGGAACAGACTAACAATCAAGATCTCAAGTGTCACTCATCTTTTTTTTTTTTTTTTTTGAGATGGAGTCTTGCTCTGTCGCCCAGGCTGGAGTGTGGTGGCGTGATCTCAGCTCACTGCAACCTCCACCTCCTGGGTTCAAGCGATTCTCCTGCCTCAGCCTCCCAAGTAGCTGGGACTACATGTGTGTGCCACCACACCCAGCTAATTTTTGTATTTTTAGTACAGACAGGGTTTCACCATGTTGACTAGATTGGTTTCGAACTCCTGACCTCGTGATCTGCCCACCTCGGCCTCCCAAAGTGCTGGGATTACAGGCGTGAGCCACCACACCCAGCCAGCTGTCACTCATTTGATTAGGGAAGCCTTCCTGCACCTTATGAGACCAGGTTAATTCTTACAACACGGTGTACTTTTCCTACTTACTTATTGTAATTGCCATGATGTGTGTGATTATTTAACATATGTCTTCCCCAGTAAACTATAAACACTATGAGGTCAGGGATCATATGTCTTATTCACCAATCTATCCAGTACTTGGTATAGTAAGCATTTTCTAAATATCTGTTAAATGAGTGAATGTATCATAAACCAGAAAAAGGCACAACAAAAATGGAAAAAAAAAAAAAAAAACAAATAAGCTGGCTGGGCACGGTGGCTCACACATGTAATCCCAGCACTTTGGGAGGCCAAGGTGGGTGGATCACGGGGTCAGGAATTCCAGACCAGCCTGGCCAAGAGACCAGCTTGGCCAATACAGTGAAACCCCATCTCTACTAAAAATATCAAAATTAGCCAGGCGTGGTGGCGGGCACCTGTAATCCCAGCTACTCGCAAATAACAGTAGAGCTCTTGAAAGTACAACAGAAAATTAGAGTTGGAATAGCTAATGGTTATTTATTTGTTTGTTCTTGCACTCATGTTTTCTATGAGCCGTACTGGTTAGTCTGCTCCATTGCTCTATGAATATCAATATGGCCATCTGACCTTTGAACTTCCACAAAGCAAAGGTCACTTGATATGATAAAAAGCAAATAAATAATGCTAAGGAACATTAATCATAAAGTATTTATGACTAAAAAGTGTCTAAAGGGTAGGCTCTTAGTAAACACGATAAACAAAAATACTGAAAATGGCTTGGCATAAAGTTTTAAAAGATTATTTTTACCAGAGCTTCCTTATCTACTTTCTCCTTCTCAAAGATATCAAAGAATTCAGAGAGCTGAAGTTTCTTCAAATCTTCCTCTAGTGTAGGTGTATCTCCTTGATCCATTACAATATTTAGCGAATCCTAAAAATTAAATTATAAAGCTCATATTCTTGACATTCATTTAGTTTCCTTTAATACTATTTTGCAGTAAAGAAATACATAGATTTCCACAGCAATGTATCTTAACTTTAACAAATTGTCATTTATGCAAGATATAAATTAAGAGGTTCCAAGGTTTTGCAACTTCAATTGAAAATATGTTTTTAAAGAAATGAGTAAAATATTCATCATCATTAACAAACATTTGCTGAATTTTAAGGGAGCTCAGTGCTTAAGAAATTAGGAAAACAGTGCTTAAGAAATAAAACAGTCTAGGCTGGGCATGGTGGCTCACATCTGTAATCCCAGCACTTTCGGAGGCCGAGGTGGGCGGATCACAAGGTCAGGAGTTCAAGACCAGTCTGACCAACACCCTGTCTCTACTAAAGATACAAAAATTAGCCAGGTACGGTGGCATGCGCCTGTAATCCCAGCTACTGGGGAGGCTGAAGCAGGAGAATCATTTGAACCCTGGAGGCAGAGGTTGCAGTGAGCTGAGATCGTGCCACTGCATTCCAGCCTGGGTGACAGAGCAAGAGACTGTCTCAAAAAAAAAAGAAAAAAAAGAAATAGAAATAGAAATAAAATAGTCTAAGACAAAAGCTCTGCTCTGGAGGAACTCATGGTCCAACAGGAGAAATAGGTACCAAATCAATCCTACAGATGATACATGGTTATAGGAATTTTTACTAAAATAATGTTTAAACATCAAGTCCCCAATACTTTCGAACAGAGTTTCTATAAATCATATCAATTTGTAGCCAATTCATTCATTTGTTCATATGCAAACTTCATTTAGCTCAATGATTCCATAACTCTATTAACAGATCAGCAGTGCATATTTTTGAGACGGAGTCTCACTCTGTCACCCAGGCTGGAGTGCAGTGGCACGATCTCAGCTCACTGAACCTCCACCTCCCAGGTTCAAGCGATTCTCTTGCCTCAGCCTCCCAAGTAGCTGGGATTACAGGCACACACCACCATGCCCAGCTAATTTTTGTATTTTTAGTACAGATGGGGTTTCACCATGTTGGCCAAGCTGGTCTTGAACTCCTGACCTAAGGTGATCCACCAGTCTCAGCCTCTCAAAGTGCTGAGATTACAGGCATGAGCCACCGCGCCCGGCCAGTGGTGCATATTCACAAAAGAAAATAAGATAACTATGGTTTAGAGTATAACAATTATTATTTGTAGAAGCACGTTACTATCTTCCTTCTATCATCCAAGAATGACGGAGATAATTAAAAGTCTGTTAAAATGAAAATAAGTGTAAATGTAATGTCATGACATGAAACTAAACTCAGCTAAAAACAAAAAATAAGTCTAAAATCTATAAATCCTTACTAAGGAAAACTACAAGAAAACCTAGCTGAACATCTAAATTACCTTTTCACTGTCAATATCCCCCAAAGAATCTTTCTGATTTGTTAGGATATCAAACAATATAAGCGAACCTATAAGTAAAATAGAAGAAGGGACAATTTCTAAGCATTAGCACTAAATGGCTCTCTGTTATACAAAAAAGGCATAAGCCAATTACATATGTAGGCAAATCTATACAGCAAGGAGTCTTTCTTTCCAATTTACCGCCACCCTTCCAACCCCTTCCAAATTTCCTGATCACAGACCACTTCTAGACCTCTGAATTTCATACTGATAAAAGACATTGTGCTTCAAAAACAGGTGTCTTTAAAATGTGATAGTCTTCTCTGGTCACACAGAACTCATTTTGTTACCTAAACTATGACCAGCAATGGATACACCCCCTTTGAAATCAGGGTTCCTCTGTAGAAAAAGTGTGTATATTCGGTTCATTTCAGAAGCAACTGTGTCCACAATAGTCTGACAGTAGGTGGGACTATTGTAGAAGAAGACATCCAGAATTGTGTCATTGGTGAAGTGCCTGAGGCGGTTAATGCTGGGCAGGGTTATTCGCTGCAGATCTCTGAAAAAAGGAAAAATAATTTAAGCAGGAAACCTAAATACACTTAATAGCCGCTTCCAATTTTAAGCCTTCAAGCTTAAACATTTTATAACAAACAATTGTCGATTTATAGGAAAAAACAAAAAGAGGACAAAGGAACATGTGTAATGAAGCCAGAGGGATGTGATAAGCAAAATTCAGAGTATAAAAAACCCTCAAGTCAAACCCATTTCTTCCATAAATAAACTGCAAGAAAACAACAGATGTAGACAGACAGGTAAGTGGTAATCAAGAAAATAAATTAAAGAGACTTTTTTTTTCTTTCTTTTTTTTTTTTTTGAGACAGACTCTCGCTCTATTGCCCAGGCTGGAGGGCAGTGGCACGATCTCAGCTCACTGTAACCTCTGCCTCCCAGGTTCAAGCGATTCTCCTGCCCCAGCCTCCCAAATAGCTGGAATTGCAGGCATGTGCCACCATGCCCAGCTAATTTTTGTATTTTTAGTAGTGACAGGGTTTTGTCATGTTAGCCAGGCTGGTCTCAAACTCCTGACCTCAGATGATCCACCTGCCTCGGCCTCCCAAAGTGCTGGGATTACAAGCATGAGCCACCATGCCCAGCCCAAGAGAGACTTATAATAAAAGACATATCAACTAATTGCAAGGTATGGACTTTATTTGGATCCCAGTTTAAAACATGTTTGTAATTATATAAATATGTATATAAAAATTAATGTATATAATTATATAATTAATGTATATAAAAATATGTATAAAATATGTATAAAAATATAATAGACAACTGGAAATTTGAACACTGACTAGGTATTTGATGATATTAAGAAATTTTTAAGTGTGATAATAGTGTTATGGTTATACATTTTTTTAAGTCCTTTAAAATATACTGTTCAGGGCCAGGAGCGGTGGCTCACTCCTGTAATCCCAGCACTTTGGGAGGCTGAGGCGGGCAGATCACGAGGTCCAAAGTTCGAGACCAGTCTGTCCAACAGAGTGAAACCCTGTCTCTACTAAAAATACAAAAAATTAGCCGGGTGTGGTGATGTGCACCTTTACCCCAGCTACTTGGGAGGCTGAGGCAGGAGAATCACATGAACCCAGGAGGCGGAAGTTGCAGTGAGCCGAAATCGTGCCATTGCACTCCAGCCCAGGCAACAGTGCAAGACTCTGTCTCAAAAAAAACAACAAAAAAAATACTGTTCAGGCCGGCGCAGTGGCTCACACCTGTAATCCCAGCACTTTGGGAGGCTGAGGGGGGCAGATCACGAGGTCAGGAGTCCAGCCTGGCCAATATGGTGAAACCCTGTCTCTACTAAGAAATACGAAAATCAGCTGGGCATTGTGGCGCATGACTGTAGTCCCAGCCACCTGGGAGGCTGAGGCAGGAGAATTGCTAGAACCCAGGAGGCAGAAGTTGCAGTGAGCCGAGACCGTGCCACTGCACTCCAGCCTGGGTGACAGAGCGACACTCCATCTCAAAAATAAAATAAAAAATAAAATATACTGTTCAGGCCAGGCACTGTGGCTCACACCTGTAATCCCAGCACTTTAGGAGGCCAAAGCAGACAGATTGCTTGAGCCCAGGAGTTCAAAACCAGCTTGGCCAACATGGTAAAAGCCCATCTCTACAAAAAATAGAAAAATCAGCTGGATTGGGCCAGGCACGGTGGCTCACGCCTGTAATCCCAGCACTTGGGGAGGCCAAGACGGGCGGATCACCTGAGGTCAAGAGTTCAAGACCAGCCTGACCAACGTGGAGAAACCCTGTCTCTACCAAAAATACAAAATTAGCCAGGCATGGTGGCGCATGCCTGTAATCCCAGCTACTCGGGAGGCCAAGACTGGGAACTGCTTGAACCCGGGAGTCGGAGGTTGCGGTGAGCTGAGATCACGCCACTGCACTCCAGCCTGGACAAGAGCAAAACTCCATCTCAAAAAAAAAAAAAAAAGATAAAAAAATCAGCTGCAAGTGGTGCCACATGCCTGTAGTCCCAGCAGTACTTGGGAGGCTGGGGCGGGAGGATCACCTGAGCCCAAGGAGGTCCAGGCTGCAGTGAGCTGTGATCACACCACTGCACTCCAACCAAAAAAAAAAGATACAAACTGAAACATTTACAGATGAAATTACAGGATGTCTAAGATAAAAATCATATGGTGATGAAGGGGCATTAGATACGGTATGAAGATACGGTTGAGGCAGAACCAGCCATGTGTTGAGGCTTGTTAGGGCTGGGTAATCAGTATACAAGGATTCATCATATATACTACTTCTGTGAACAAAATTATCTCTAATAAAAAAAAGTTTTCTAAAAAGACAAAACAAAAAATGTAAAAGGCTTTTCCTGGAATTCTCAGCAGTAAGGTTTTTTAATTACAGGTCAAACGATAAAGAGATCAGCTCCCTCTCTCAATGCACAATTTCTAAAAGCAGAAAAAGGTGTGAGTGCCAGGTGCCAAAAGCAAACAGAATTCATATCTGGCAGAGGAAGACCACACTGACAAAATCTAACATCCAGTTAAAGGTTTCTTAAAATTCCCAGAAAGATTCCTCAAATATTCAACCACTTCTGCAATTTATAAGGGCTATGTGCCCTTAGTAACCTCTTAGCATCTGCTCAAATATTGAAGAATCCGGACCCCACCACAGTGTTTGGCAAACGGAATATACCCAAATCACGGGGTACTGAGAACTGAGACACAGAATCAGAAAAGCCATTTCTGAGACCAGCATGGAAACAATGCTGACTACTTCCTGCATCTCCTGGTTCTATTCTAGAACTAAATTAGAAACACGCTACTTGCTGGAGAGCCCCATAGCTAGATATCCTCAATTTAAGCAACACTCTCTGTCATTACCATAAAATTTGCAAACAAAACTAATGGTCTTGTACCTTAAGAAAGCCATCACTTAAAAGTCACTGTACCAATTATACCTCAAGTTTTAAATGCTAGTAGTTTAATGTTTGAGAAATCCCCCCTTTTTTCTAAATTTGGACAAATATTATTTAAATATAATAACAAAAGGAACAACAAAATACTTTGTACATCTTGGGGTACGGCTAGCTTTTGACATCTGAAGATGGAAATGGTTATACACTATGGGAAGATAGCAATATTTGGCTTTAATGCTAAAGATACAATGAAGCTGTAACAGTAAATACTAGTGAGCCAGTAAAACATACTGAAGATACACACAGCTCTCCACTCCTAACCAGGGCTAATTAAACCAAGGGACTGATCAGCATTTAATAGCATATCTCTAAGAAATTTTAAATATTCAGTCAGCTATAGCATAAAAACGTCCCCAAGCATAGCAATGATCAAAAAATATAATCACAGCTAACAACTCAAAGGTATTAAGTATTACTCACACATCCACACCAGTAGAATGCAAAGGACTGTGCCAGTTGACTGGAAGAAATTCTACCCTCCCAATCTGCTGATTTTCTTGGGCTTTCTTAAAATGTGTCTGTAGCAAGTTCAAGGAAACACTGCGAAAATCATTAACTGGAAAAGAAAATTAACTTATGCATCAACAATGAAGTAACAAATCTGTAGAATCTGGATGCAACAAATCATGTAATTATACTCTAACTACATTTGCACAGAACACATACTGACTTCCGTCAAAAATAAAGTGGTATTCAGGAAAAATTATGAATGCATATAGGAAAAGATGTTTCTTTAATAACTTTTTTTTTTTGAGATGGAGTACTGCTCTGTAACCCAAGCTGGAGTGCAGTGGCGAGATCTCACCTCACTGCAGCCTCCACCTCACTGGTTTAAGCAATTCTCCTGCCTCAGCCTCTTGAGGATCTGGGATTACAGGCACATACCACCATGCCCAGCTAATTTTTGTATTTTTAGTACAGATGGGGTTTTGTCCTGTTGGCCAGGCTGGTCCTGAACTCCTGACTTTAGGTGATCTGCCTGCCTTGGCCCCCCAAAGTGCTGGGATTACAGGTGTGAGCCACCGTGCCTGGCCTAACAACTTGCTTTTACCATACAAAATATTTCATCAAAAGAAGGCTAACTTCAGGCCAGGAGCAGTGGCTCATGCCTGTAATCCCAGCACTTTGGGGGGCCAAGGCAGGTGGATTGTATGAGGCCAGGAGTTCAAGACCAGCCTGGCCAATATGGTGAAACCCCATCTACTAAAAATACAAAAATTAGCCAGGCATGGTGGTGTGCGCCTGTAATCCCAGCTACTCAGGAGGCTGAGGCAGGATAATCACTTGAACCCGGGAGGCAGAAGTTGCAGTGAGCTGAGTTTACGCCACTACACTCCAGCCTGGGCAACAGAGCAAAACTCTGTCTCAGGAAAGAAAATAATATATTTAAAAACAAAAAAAAAAGGAAAAGGAAAAAAAAAGAAAGCTAAACTTCAAAACGTCGGCGTCACAAGAACTGTTTCATTTTTTTTTTTAATCACATGACAATATAACAACAGTCTTGCAGTTGAATTCCTACCCTAACTTTCTGGTACTTATAAACAAGCACCACCCAATACTTTAAAGAAAAAAAAATACACCGTTGTTTGAAATTCATATCACATCAGTCTCAACCTTCCACAATACAATTCTAGTTTATGTTTAGAACCATTAGCCAGTTAGAATAAGACACCCTAATTGGAACAATTAAACTTTGAATACTATCAGGTTTTAGAGGACACCTTTTTTTTTTTTTTTTTTTTTTGAGGTCTCACTCTGTTGCCTAGGCTGGAGTGCAGTGGCCGGATCTCGGCTCACTGCAACCTCTGCCCTCCGAGTTTAAGTGATTCTCTTGCCTCAGCCTCCCGAGTAGCTGGGATTACAGGCGCCTGCCACTGCGCCCGGCTAATTTTTGTATTTTTAGTAGAGACAGCGTTTCACAATCTTGGCCAGGCTGGTCTTGAACTCGTGACCTCATGATCCACCTGCCTTGGCCTCCCAAAGTGCTGGGATTACAGGCGTGAGCCACCGCACCCAGCCTAGAGGACACCTTTCAAAATCTAGTTATACTAACGACTTAAATCCTCCAATTACAATATCAAAGGTTTATCACAGTATGAATTACAAAAATGATTGATGCTTCTGTTATTCATTAAACTCTATCATCTTTATGGTTCCCTGTAAATTTGAAATAGTTAGAAATAGGACCACCACATCATAAAACACAATTTTATAGGGATTAACTGCTTGTTCATTTGAGACTATTACAATAGTTAAGAGTATAAACTATTAGACTCAGGAATTTCCTAGCACTTCAGGTCTAAGCTGAGAAGCTTTACTACCTTGCCACCTGTCTTTAACTCTCCAAATCTTCTTATGCAGCTAAGACAATAGACCAAAGACAAGGCTTTATCTCAGCTCACAAGAGCACTGATTAATATTCTCTCACATGCTTTGCAAACCTACCACACTGTACAATGCTTCGAAAGCGGAGATCACAAGCTGGTCCAATCCCATGGACTACAAAAACCAAGTGATCTATTTGTAAAGGTTCTCCTATAAATGAAATTAAAAAGAAAATTATTCTGTATAATTAGTCATGTATTCTAATATCATTCATCATGAAAAGGTTATAAATATGAGCAAGTTAAAAGATGAACAGATAATTTAAAAGATACAAAATAGTCCTTTAAGTACCTAGCAAAAATACACTGATTTTACTTGGTTTCTAATTTATCTTGAAATAAGTCTGTAAAATTTTTTTCAGGATTTTTTTCTTTTTTTTCTGATCTCTGAAAAAGAAAACTCGGCTGGGCGCGGTGGCTCACGGCTGTAATCCCAGCACTTCGGGAGGCCAAGGCAGGTAGATCACGAGGTCAGGACTTCGAGACCAGCCTGACCAACACGGTGAAACTTCATCTCTACTAAAAATACAAAATTAGCCCGGTGTGGTGGCGCATGCCTGTAATCCCAGCTACTCGCGAGGCTGAGGCAGAAGAATCACTTGAACCCTGGAGGTGGCAGAGGTTGCAGTGAGCCGAGATCACACCACTGCACTCCAGCCTGGGTGACAGAGCAAGACTCTGTCTCCAAAAAAAAAAAAAACTCTTTTTTTTTTTTTTTTTAATTATGGTTTTTTTTTTTGTTTGTGACAGAGTCTCGCTCTGTCACCCAGGCTGGAGTGCAGTGGCACGATCTCGGCTCACTGCAACCTCTGCCTCCCGGGTTTAAGTGATTCTCCTGCCTCAGCCTCCCGAGTAGTTGGGACTACACGCACACGCCACCACACCTGGCTAATTTTTTGTAGTTTTAGTAGAGACAGGGTGTTTCACCGTGTTAGCCAGAATGGTCTCGACCTCCTGACCCGCCCGCCTCAGCCTCCCAAAGTGCTGAGATTACAGCCGTGAGCCAACACACTTGGCCTTTTTTCAGGTTTTAAAAACTTTTTTTTTTTTTTTTGAGGCAGAGTCTCCCTCTGTCGCCTAGGCTGGAGTGCAGTGGCATGATAAACACTCATTCCAGCCTCAACCTTCTGGGCTCGAGTGATCCTCCTGCCTCAGCCTCCAAAGTAGCTGAGACTACAGATGTGTGCTACCATGCCCAGTTAATTTTTGTATTTTTTGTACAGACGGGGTTTCGCCATATTGCCCAGGCTGGTCTCGAACTCCTGGGCTCAAGTGATCCTTCCACCTTGGCCTCCCCAAGTGCTGGGATTACAGGCATGAGCTACCACGCGCAGCCAGGTTTTTAAAACTTTTTATTTTTAAATAACTAGAAATGTACAGAAAACTGGAAAGCATAGTACAGACACTCCCACATACTTTTTACAGAGATTCAACTTTTTAACAATTACATTTGCTTTATGATTCTGTGTGTGTGTACACACACACACACATTTATTTTTCTGAATCATTAGAAAGCAGACTACATACATCATCAGGTTGCATGCACCATACCTCTTTAACCCTTTAATACCATAATGTGTATTTCCTAAGTATATTATCTCACATAACCATAATACAGTTATTGAATCCAGGCAACTGAACACTGATAAAATACTTTTATCTAATATTTCATTTTTATCAATGTTTGGTATGTTTTTAAAGCCTGAAATTTTAAACTCATCTTTTTAAATTACAGTAAAGCTAGGATTTTGTCCAAGAGACAAGAAAAAAGGAATATTATAATCCAATTAAATATATTATAAAACCATAAGTGACCCTACCTAGATAGCAGTGCATAATCAGGTCCTGCTGAAAAACAGTTTTCCTTAGTTGAAAATCTTCAAGGACAAGGAGTTATTACCAGGTATAAATTTCTAGTCAAGTAGGTGGAATCACACTTCTTGGAATTAGGACTAAATCAGTTCATCTGTACTTAGTGACTTCCTGGATAGTATTGCCAAATTTTACCCATCCTACCATATGTTTTAAAAGATATTTTTACATCTATTAAGATTCTTAGTAGACGAAGTGATGCTAATCTCAACTTGGAATAAACCCATATGATTAAAGATGATTTTTAAGCCTTGAGGTAATCTAAATCCACAGAAAAAGGTCACAATTTAAGGAGTAAACAAATACATCCAAAGGTAAGAAAAAATAAATGATTAACATTACCACAATGAATGTCAACAGAGATGTTCTCAACTCCTCTCTTCACAGTTCTTGGTCGACCCTGCTCCGTGGGTGTTGAACCCCAATCATCAGACCCTGCAACTGGCTGGTAATGCACCATAAGCTTAAACAGAACAGATCAGAGCAATAAAAATATTCTGCAATACAATCATCTCTATACAATGCAGTTTTAAGTGTAGAATCATGTCTTTCAAACCACACAGTAAAATCTGAACTGGAGTTTTGATATACAACTCGTATGGCTTGAAATGAGAACCGTGAAAATATATTAGGCTAACAGATCTGTCAATAGTCCCTTTCTACATGGAAGACATGCTCACATAATATGTCAGTGATTTTCTTATTCTACAGTGGCATAATTTTCCATAAGAAAATTATTTTGTATAAGCTGAGTTGGGTAAATAACAGTAGTGGCTACAAGTTTTTAAGTTTCATAACTGTGAATTCAATATAAAATTTGACAAAGGTTATCCTACAGAGTGCTTAGCAAAAGAAACCAATTGAGTTCTCCCTAATAGCGCAATTAACTTTTTATCCCAACAAGAGAAATGCTTTGTTTTACCTTTGGATTGTGTAAAATAATAATTTCTCTGTTGGGAGATTCCAGTTTCTTTTTCCATTCATCCAAAGTTACAGCAAGCATGTAAGTTTCCTTAAAAGAAAACACATTTCATTAGAGTTCTCTAGTAGCTTTCCTATTAAAACTGAACCTATTAACAAGAATACTATGTATTAATGAGTTTCAATAAGAATATCCTACTCCAATTTATCAAATTTATTTTTAAATCTTTTTGTTGTTGTTGTTGTTTGTTTTGTTTTGTTTGTCTTACTCTGTCGCCCAGGCTGGGTTGCAGTGGCACAATCTCGGCTCACTGCAACCTCCGCCCCCCAGGTTCAAGCAGTTCTCTTGCCTCAGTCTCCCAAGTAGCTGGGATTACAGGCACCCGCCACCACACTCAGCTAACTTTTGTATTTTTAGTAGATATGGGGTTTGGCCATAATGGCTAGGCTGGTCTCAAACTCCTGACCTCAGGTGATCTGCCTGCCTCGGCCTCCCAAAGTGCTGGGATTACAAGCATGAGCCACAGCACCCAGCCTATTTTTAAATTATTTTGAAATTACAACAGATAGTAGCACCAGGACAAAGGGGGAAAAATACTCCTAATTCCATCATCTACGCTAGATAATTAGTGTTCACATTTTAATATATTAATATTAATGTTCTAGACCAGGTGTGGTGGCTCATGCCTGTAATCACAATACTTTGGGAGGCCAAGGCAGGAAGATCACCTGAGGTCTGGCATTCGAGACCAGCCTGGCCAACACGGCAAAACCCCATTTTTACTAAAAATACAAAAATTAGCCGGTGTGAGCCGGGCGCGGTGGCTCACGCCTATAATCCCAGCACTTTGGAAGGCCAAGGCGGGTGGATCACCTGAGGTTGGGAGTTCGAGACCAGCCTGACCAACATGAAGAAATCCCATCCCATCTCTACTAAAAATACAAAATTAGCCAGGCCTTGTGGCACATGCCTGTAATCCCAGCTACTCGGGAGGCTGAGGCAGGAGAATCGCTTGAACCCAGGAGGCAGAGGTTGCAGTGAGCTGAGATCGCGCCACTACACTACAGCCTGGGAAACAAGAGTGGAACTCCGTCTCAAAAAAAAAAATTAGCCAGTGTGGTGGGGCACGCTTGTAATCCCAGCTACTTAGGAGGGTGAGGCAGGAAAAGTGCTTGAACCCAGGATGCAGAGGTTGCAGTGAGCCGAGATCGCACCACTGGACTCCAGCCTGGGCAACAGAGTGAGACTCTGTCTCAAAAACAAAAACAAAAACAAAAAAAAAGCAAAAAAAAAAAAAACAAGAAAAAGGCTGGGCGTGGTGGCTCACGCCTGTAATCCCAGCACTTTGGGAGGCCGAGGCGGGCGGATCACGAGGTCAGGAGCTTGAGACCATCCTGGCTAACACGGTGAAACCCCGTCTCTACTAAAAATACAAAAAATTAGCTGGGCGTGGTGGCGGGCGCCTGTAGTCCCAGCTACTTGGGAGGCTGAGACAGGAGAATGGCAAGAACCCAGGAGGCGGAGCTTGCAATGAGCCAAGATCGTGCCACCGCACTCCAGCCTGGGAAACAGAACGACACTCTTGTTTCAACAACAACAAAAAAATACTAACGCTCTACTCCAATTTAAAGAAAAATTTCAGTTTTCAGAGCAAGAAAAATAAAAGCTAAAAAAGATCAATCCTGTGACCATAGCATAATACAGTTTGCATTTGTATTTGTGTGTGTGTGTGTGTGTGTGTGTGTGTGTGTGTGTGTGCGTGTACTTTTTTTTGTAGTGGTGGGGTCTTGCTTTGTTGCCCAGGCTGTTCTCAAATTCCTGGACTCAAGTCATCCTCCTGCCTTGGCCTCACAATGTGCTGGGATTACAGGTGAGAGCCACTGTGCCCACCAGTATTTTTTTTTTTTTTTTGAGATGGAGTTTTGCTCGTTGCCCAGGCTGTAGTTCAATGGTGCGATCTCCACTCACCACAACCTCCACCTCCCGGGTTCAAGCAATTCTCTTGCCTCAGCCTTCCAAGTAGCTGGGATTACAGGCATGCACCACCGTGCCCAGCTAATTTTGTATTTTTAGTAGAGACGAGGTTTCTCCATGTTGGTCAGGCTGGTCTCAAACTCCCAACCTCAGGTGATCCGCCCACCTCAGCCCCCCAAACTGCTGGGATTACAGGCGTGAGCCACCAGGCCCGGAGTATTTTTTTCTTTTTTTACACCTTAAAACACCACAACCATTTCCATCGTATTTTAAAATCTGAAAAAGGCCAAGCACAGTAGCTCACACCTGTAATCCCAGCACTTTGGGAGGCCGAGGCCAGCAGATCATTTGAGGTCAGGAGTTCGAGACAAGCCTAGCCAACATGGTGAAACCCCATCTCTAATAAAAATCAGTAGGAACAACTCTCTCATTACAATCTTCTCCTTTCAAGGATTGAAAAGGGGAAAAGAAGTACATATTTCAAAATAAATCTCCCAACATACAATTCTGAGTTATACTCTAAATAATGTTATGAAACACATGAATGAACAGTTCCTACTTGGCTAAACACCAAACAAAATGGAATCTAATTCATATCTTTTTCACTACCTACTTTACAAACCGTCAAACCATTCCTGATTTTAATGAAACATGAAAAAAAAAATACTACCCAAACAGTTTTGTTCTTTTTCTGAAGAAAGATAGCAGTGCCCCTTAAAAAAAAATTAGCCAGGTGTGGTGGCGGCCACCTGTAATCCCAGCTACTTGGGAGGCTGAGGCATGAGAATCACTTGAACCGGGGAGGTGGAGGTTGCAGTGAGCCAAGATCGCACCACTGCACTCCAGCCTGGGCAACAGAGCGAGACTCCGTCTCAAAAAAAAAAAAAAAATCTGAAAATAAGACTACTTTATCCTGAAACTTGCTTGTAAATAGAAATGCTTTATTATGTTTTATAATGTGATGCAGACAGAACCAAAGTCTTTCTGGAAATTTCACAAAATAAATTACAAAGGAAAGAAAAGATTATTAAATAAGAGACAGAAAGAATAGGTAAAAAAAGAGTCAAAAGAATACCTCTAAAACTTGGCTGAAGCTCTCCGAGTAGGGAACATACTTATTGTCTTTGTCCCCCTTGTAAAACCACGTACATCGTCTCACTTCTGATGCCAGTTCATCCCAGTATACAGCATACCGCATCCTCTCCCCCAAATGAACATCATATCTGCCCCCATCAGTAGGAACAACTCTCCCATTACAACCTTTTCCTTTCAAGGATTGAAAAGGGGAAAAGAAGTACATATTTCAAAATAAATCTCCCAACATACAATTCTCAGTTATACTCTAAATAATGTTATGAAACACATGAATGAAAAGTTCCTACTTGACTAAACACCAAACAAAATGGAATTTAATTCATATCTTTTTCACTACCTACTTTACAAACCGTCAAAACCATTCCTGATTTTAATGAAACATGAAAAAAATACTACCCAAACAGTTTTGTTCTTTTTCTGAGGAAAGATAGCAGTGCCCCTTAAAAAAAATTATATAATGTGATTTTTCTGAATTTGCTTGAGGAACCATAAGGTAAATTAATAACCATCATGATGATTCAGTGTAAATAGAATCATTCTTGTTTTATAAAAGAAGAAAAGACAAGTGACAAGTTAGAGAGTTCATTCTTCTGCACCCCACTCTATACATACTTTTTTCTTTTCTTTTCTTTTTTCTTTTTTTTTGAGACAAGTCTCACTCTATCACCCAGGCTGGAGTCCAGTGGCACAATCTTGGCTCACTGCAACCTCCGCCTCCCGGGTTTGAGCAATTCTCCTGCCTCAGCCTCCCAGGTAGCTGAGACTACAGGCACAAACCCCGCCGCCCAGCTAATTTTTGTATTTTTAGTAGAGAAGGGGTTTCACCATGCTGGCCAGGCTAATCTCAAACTCTGACCTCAAGTGATCTGCTCGCCTTGGCCTCCCAAAGTGCTGGGATTACAGGTGTGAGCCACTGTGCCCAGCCTTACACATTCTTTATAAAACAAAGTAAAACATAAGCTAGAACATTAAAGATATTACTGGGGGGCTGGGCACAGGGTGTAACACGCCTGTAATCCCAGCACTTTGGGAGGCCCAGTCAGAAAGATTGCTTGAACCTAGGAGTTCAAGACCAGCCTAGACAATATAATTAGGACCCCAACTCTAAGGAAAAAAAAATTATTGGGTAACTATGCAGAAATAATGATAGATACTGTTTTCAAAATACAGACCAAATTCTTGAATATTATTGATTGGCTAGGTATTAGTGCAGAAGTTCTATATAAAATGCTGTAAGAAATTATGTAACTGGAAAAATCTAAAATTTGGTTTTCATAGCACTCACTATAAGGACCATTATATTATAGTTTGAAGAGGGGAGAGTCTTTGTCTATTCCAAGTCATAATTTTCACCTACCAGAGCTATATGCCTCTTCCAGCTGCTGTGAATCCTCAGAGTTGAAAGGAATCCATGTCTCCTTAGAATCTATTATCTTACAATAAAACCAATGGGGAGAAACTGGTTCATACAAGCTGCCAGCATCCATGTCTATTAGCTCAAAGGAACTACATGAGTTTGGTGACGGAGATGGATCTGACTGGGACAACTGCTCCTGTTGTGACTGCACTGATGACATTTCGCTCTCTAAAGACAAAAGAAAACTATCAGGAAAATGATCTTAACTGTGTAACTGTTCGCACACGCACAAAACTAATCATTTTATGGACCCATTTCTGCAACAACAACAACAAAATCTACATAATTTAAAAGACAAATAACATAAATTAGCAACTGGATGGGTGGAAGCTTTAAATAAAATGCTTTTATTAGATCAACCATTGCACAGAGTTCTCAATTCTCTCAGAAAACTGGGTAATTTTACTCAGTCCATAAGTTATAAAACAAACCCAGAATCACAGGACCACATGCTCGAAACTAGATTGCAACAAAAACATTTTACCCTAATTTCCAATCTAAATGTAGTTAAAGGCAGAAAATTTACTCCAAGTCAGCTGGGTCATGCCCTGTCCTAGTAACGCCAAGGTTTTGGGCTCCAGGCCCCTACCATTACACAACTAATGGAATCTTAAAATACAAAAAATAAAACTGTTCGCTTAGGAACCAATCATTTTTGATGGATCCTTGAAGTCGCTTAATGGGTGGTGGTACAAATTGGGAAAAGACGAAACCTCGCCTGGGGCCACGGTGCGCACACGCACGCCCACTCCCATAGCCAGAATCTCAGATGAAAGGTAAGCGACCTCAAAAGCCTCCTCCCGCAGAGGCGGCTCTGACCAGCTGTTTCTACCTCTCCAACACTCCTTCCACTCGGCAACGATCAGCGCCGCAGGCACCAGAAGGACACTTCTAAGCTGCCTCGTAGGGCGGGGGGCAGGAGGGCATCTCGCGCGGGCCCGACGGGACGGCAGACGCCGGCTTTCGGCTCCATTGTCCTTTTCCCCACACAGACTTACCTCAGCCACCCTGGCGCGCCCCTGGCCCCCGCGACCCTAGGCCCTGGCGCCCCACTCCGGGCCCTCGGAGCTCGGGCTCAGGTCGTCCGCCCGCAACCCCGCGACAGCAGCAGGGCAGCCAGTGCAGACCACAGGGTTCACAGGGTGCCCAGGGTTCCCCCAGGCTCGGGGCTTCCCGGGAGCCGAGGTTCCCCCGCCCCGCATCCCGGCCCCGCAGCGCTGCGCCGCCCACCTGCACCCAGCCGGGCCTCCCTCGGTCCAGCCGCCCGCCCGACGCGGTCTCACCTGGCGGCCCCGCCACTCCTCAGGCTCTCCTGCCCTCCCTGAGGAGGACACTGCATGGCCCGGCCGCGGCCTTTACCCCAGCCCGGGCGGGGCGCGGCGGAGCAGGGCGGAACCTGCAGCCCCGCCAGGCTCGCGCCGAACACCAGGCGCCACGGCGCTCCCAGTGGGCGAGTAGCGGGCACGGATGCCGAGCGAAAAGCTGAGGCGGCGGGGAGCGCGGCGCGCGACCGCGGGTGGGGCTTGCAGGGCCGCAGGGCACGGGCGGCAGGGCACGGGCGGCAAGTGTCGCGAGAGGTGGGGGGAGTCGCGCGAGACGTGGCTCCTGCGGGCAGGGAGCTGCAGCGCCGGGCGGCGGGCTGCTGGCTGCTGAGGTCTAACAGTAGGGGAGAGTTTCGAGTGTCCGTGGCGGAAGGGGCTTCGAGATCAGTTTCTAGTATCCGTGACGGCAGGGGCTTCAAGATCAGTTTCGAGTGTCCGTGGCGGAAGAGGCTTCAAGGCGGCCCCTCACGTACGGGGCGGGAAAGTCGGAATGATCCTCGGGATACGCTGCAGACCCTACTAGTGCGCCAGGAGCAGCGCGGTGATCACCGGACGCAGGGACTGCGCGGCCCCGGGATTAGCGGAGTAGGGCGGAGGGCGCAGCCCAGCCGCCCCGCTCCTGGCCTCTGTTTCTGGGTGCTGAGAACGGGTGTCACTAGCATTTGCCAGGAAAAAAGGCTTTGGCCCGTCCTCCGTGCATTTATTATGATTTAGAGGTTACCAAAAAGGTATCCCTAAAAAATGTAGAGGTGTCGGGCGTGGTGTCAGCGCCTGGGTCTGAGCTACTCAGGAGGCTGAGGCTGAAGGAGCGCCCCAGCCCATTGGTGCCAGCTGCATGAGCCCAGATGGCGCCAGTGCACTCCAGCCTGGGTAACACTGCGACACTAGTCTCTAAACAAACAATAAAATTAATAATTTTGTTTTGTTTTGTTTTGTAGAGGCAACCTTAACAGGATTTAAAAGATGCCAGGGAGGTTGGAGATGAGATACTGCTGTCCAAACAGGAAGACATAACTGAGGTGAAAAGTTGAAAGGGGCTGGACGCAGTGGCTCACGCCTGTAATCCCAACACTTTGGGAGGCCAGGAGTTCAAGACCAGCCTGGCCAACATGGTGAAACGCCATCTCTACTAAAAATATAAAAATTAGCCGGGGGTGGTGGCTCGCGCCTGTAATTCCAGCTGCTTGGGAGGCTGAGGTGGGAGGATCACTTGAACCCGGGAGGCGGAGGTTGCAGTGAGCCAAGATCGCAGCCACTGCACTCCAGCCTGGGCAACAGAGGGAGACTCCATCTCAAAAAAAGAAAAAAAGAGAAATTTCCCGCAGTCATGAGGTCGAGTACAGGCCCTGCCCGACTCTCCTTAGTATTTCATTTTAATACCTTTTGGTATTTAAAAAGATATTTTCCTATATTCTAACTAGATTATAGGGCATTTTTTTTTTCAGTTTTTGTGTTTTTGGTTTTTGGTTGTTTTTTTTTTTTTTTTTTTTTTTTTTTTGAGACGGAGTCTCACTATGTCACCCGGCTGGAGTGCAGTAGCACGATCTCGGCTCACTGCAACCTCCGCCTCCCAGATTCAAGCGATTCTCCTGCCTCAGCCTCCGGAATAGCTGGGATTATAGGCATGCGCCACCGCGCCCAGCTAATTTTTGTATTTTTAGTAGAGACGGGGTTTCACCATGTTGGCCAGGATGATCTTGATCTCTTGACCTCGTGATCCACCCGCCTCGGCCTCCCAAAGTGCTGGGATTACAGGCGTGAGCCACCTTGCCCGGCCTATTTCAGTTTTGTTATTTCTTCACAAACAGAAAAAGAAAACAATTTTTAATAACACATTTATTCTCTTTGCAAATTAACAGCCACACACAAATATCCCCAAGTTAACACCTTCCCTTCAAATTTATTACACTTAGAATAGCTTCTGCAAGGCCGGGCACAGCGGCTCACGCCTGTTAATCTCAGCACTTTGGGAGGCCCAGGCAGGCCGATTTAGCAAGGGGTGGAGCTAAAATCACGAACCCACACAGTGTGACTTCAGAGCCTGCACCTAAGTAACTTGTCTAAAATCAGTCAGGTAAGTGACAGAACTGGAACTTGAATTTAGGTTTTCTATCTTCAAATCCTGTTGTAGCCTCTATACCAGCTGTTCTCAAATTTGGAGGGCTGTCTCAAAAAAAAGTGGATTGCAATGTGCAGTTTGAAAATATATCAGTAAACTTTACATATTCTGATACTATTAAAATCCATTTTTCTGTCTTGCACTTTGTTTTATTTTTGTTGTTTTGAGTAAAGTGAAAGCAAGTTTATTAAGAAAGTAAAGGAATAAAAGAATGGCTACTCCATAGGCAAAGCAGCCTATCTCGCACTTTGAATGGATCTCTTACCCATGTGTGACTTAAGGCATGTATTGTTCGTTTGGGAAAATATCAGTTCACTGATCTATGTAGATCTTCCAAATGTTAATATATTTTATTATACAAGTTTTTTAAAATTACCGATCTCATCAGAAAAGTCTTTAATATTGGGAAGCTGTCAAGCTCAGAGTAGCAGGTACAAGTTTTCCAATATTCTGCTTTTTTCTTAAAAGGTCAAATTTTATCATTGGCAACAAATGATAAATTGTGTTCCTTGAAGTGACAAGTCTCCTTTGTTTTCAAATAAATTTCTGCTAAATACTTACATACAAATAGCCATAGTTTGTCCCTTATACTTTCAAATAAAAATGATGTTGCATGAAAAAAGAGCATCTAGTTCAGCTTCCAATTCAAATAGTCACTCAAGTTCTTTTTCTTCAAGACACCACCATCTTACTTTTGGTATGCAACAAAATGGTTTTATGGGCCACCGTGACTCATGCTGTAATCAAGCACTTTGGGAGGCTGAAGCTGGCGGATTGCATGAGTCCAGAAGTTTGAGACCATCCTGAGCAACATGACGAAACCCACCTCTAAAAAAAAAAAAAAAAAAATTAGCTGAGCATGGTGGCACAGACCTATAGTCACAACTACTCAGATGGCTGAGGCGGGAGAATGGCTTGAGCCCAGGAAGGGGAGGTTGCAGTGAGCCGTAATCACTATATCTGGTTAATTTTTTAATTTTTCTTAGAGACAGGGTCTCACTACATTGCCCAGTCTGGTCTTGAACTCTAGGCTCAAGTGATCCTCCCACTTCGGCCTCCTAAAGTGCCCAGCAGGAATCTGCATTTTAAATAGTTACCATACATGATCTGGATGCAAGTATTTGGGATCCACACAGTATAAATTTTAGGTTCCCCAAAAGTCTGCATACATAGGTAGTTTGAGGCAAATAGAATATCTTACTGTGCCCCTTAAAAATAAAAACCCATGGCCGGGCGCGGTGGCTCACGCCTGTAAAAGCTTTGGGAGGCTGAGGCAGGTGGATCACGAAGTCAGGAGATCGAGACCATCCTGGCTAACACGGTGAAACCCTGTTTCTGCTAAAAATACAAAAAATTAGCCAGGCTTGGTGGTGGGCTCCTGTAGTCCCAGCTACTCAAGAGGCTGAGGCAGGAGAATGGTGTGAACCCGGGAGGCGGAGCTTGCAGTGAGCTGAGATCGTGCCACTGCACTGCAGCCTGGGCGACAGAGCGAGACTCTGTCTTAAATAATAAATAATAAAAACACACTTAATGTTACTGGCTGTTGTTTGTGGTTGTGTATCAGCCTTTTACCAGACAAGCCTTAACAGGTAAAATGTAAAACAATCTCTACTTTTTCCTGTTCAATGTTCTAGTGCAAGAGGCAGCGAACTTTTTTTCTGTAAAGGGCCAGATAAATTCTTTAGGTTCTGTAGGCCATAAGGCTCTGTCACAACTAATCACTTCTCCTGTTGCAGCACTAAAGCAACCAGAGAGGAGATGTAAACTGATGAGTGTGGCTGTGTCCCAGTAAAGTGCAGGCAGGGGTTTAATTTGATCTCAGGTAGTAGCTTGCTGACCCCATGCTCCTAGTGCAGAAGATAACGCTAATGGCCAGTAAGTTGTCTAAAGAGCAAAACCAAGAATGTAGGGGTCATAAACAACTGGATCTTATATCCAAAGCTGGAATCATTGTTTTTAGAGGCAGAAGTCCTCAATCCCAGATTGACACCTAGGCATCCAGAGTGAAGAAAACTTCACAGTTGTCTCTGACGCTGACTATACAATAACAAGACCAGGGCTTTGGGCTCTGACAGTGATTTTCAAACTTTCACCACTCACTGCAGCTTCAACCTCCCAGGCTCAGATGATCCTCCTACCTCAGCCTTCCAAGTAGCTGAGATCACAGGTGTGCACCACCACATCCCGCGAATTTTTTTATTTGTAGAGACAGGGTCTTACTATGTTGCCCAGGCTGGTCTCAAACTCCTGGGCTCAAGCGATCCTCCCACTTTGGCCTCCCAAAGTGCTGGGATTACAGGCATGAGCCACCACACCCAGGCCTAAGTAGGTTCTTAAAATGTAGATTTTCAGATCCAACATGATCTGAAATGTAGATTCAGAAACATAGATTAAAACGTAGATTTTCAGAATCCAACAAGATTCTGATTTGACTAGAACACTTAATCAGAGGGGTCCATATTGTGATGGTTAATTTTAGGTGTCAGCTTGACTAGATTAAGGAATACCTAGAGAACTGGTAAAACATTACTTCTGGGTGTGTCTGTGATGTGTCTGTGAGGGTGTTTCCAGAAGAGATTGGCATGTGAGGTGGTGAAAAAACCTCTTTGAGGGGGCAGAAGGTGTGAAGATAAATTTGTGTCCCATGTGAATGCTCACCAAAGGGTGACCTCAGCAGAAGAGAACTTTAATAACCAAGTAGATAGGATGACCTATTCTGTGGATACTAGTCAGCCTCTGGCCCCTGCCACCCCTGTCATTGCCCAGTCACCCCTGTCATTGCTCATGAAGAAATTGGCCATGGTAGCCGGCATAAATGTTTTTGCATGGCTCAGCAACATGGACTCCCACTCACCAAGGCTGACCTGGCTGTGGCTACCTCTGAGTGCTCAATCTGACAGCAATAGAGACCAGCACTGAGCCCCTGATTGTGGCACCATTACCTGGGGTGATCAGCCAGCCACCTGGTGGCAGGCTGATTACATTGGATGGCTTCCATCAGGGAAGGGGCAATGTTTTGCTCTTACTAGAATAGACACTGGATAGGATTTGCATTCCCTGCCCATAATGCTTCAGCCAAAACCATCATCCCTAGATTTACAGAAAGCCTTATCCACTGTCATAGTGTTCCATACAGCAGTGCTCTGACCCAGCAGTGCTCTGACTCACTTCACAGCCAAGAAAGTGTGAAAATGGGCTCATGCTCATGGAATTCACTGGTCTTACCATGTTGCCCACCATCCTGAAGCAGCTGGCTTGACAGAGTGGTGAAATGGTCTTTTGAAATCACAGTTACAGCACCAGCTAGGTGGTAATACTTAGCAGGACTGGGACAACCTATAGGTGCTCTGAATCGGCATCCAATATATGGAACTGTTTCTCCCATAGCCAGGATTCATACATCCAGGAATCAAGAGGCGGAAATGGGAGTGGCAGCACTCACCATTATCCCTAGTGACCCACTAGCAAAATTTTTGCTGCCTATTCCCAAGACTTTATGCTCTGCTGGCCTAAAGGTCTTAGTTCCACAGGGAGGAATGCTGCCACCAGGAACCACAACGATTCCACTGAACTGGAAATTCAGACTGACACCCAGCCACTTTGGGCTCCTCATGCATCTGAGTCAAAAGGCCAAGAAGGGAATTACTATGTTGCTGGGGTGACTGATCCAGACTATCAAGGGGAAATTGGCCTACTACTCCCTAGTGAAGGTAAGGAAGAGTAAGTGTGGAATATGGGCGGTGCCTTAGGGCGTCTCTCAGTATTACCATGCTCCGAGATTAAGGTCTGTGGGAAACTACAACAACCCAATCTAGACAGGACTACAAATGGCCCAGACTCTTCAGGAATGAAGGTTTGGGTCACCCTGCCAGGTAAAGAACCACAACAACCAGCTAAGGTGCTTGCTGAAGGCAAAGGGAATACAGAATAAGGGTTTTAGCTGGTATTTATAACTAACTTATTCTACAAATGGGCAGTAGTAGTTATAAATACCAGCTAAAACCATGTTACAGAAACAAAGACTGTTTCATTAAGAAACAGTCACATACAGGCTGGGTGTGGTGGCTCATGCCTGTAATCCCAACACTTTGGGAGGCCGAGCTGAGTAGATCACTTGAGGCCAGGAGTTTGAGACCAGCCCGGCCAACATGGTGAAACCCTGTCTCTACAAAAAAATAATAATAATAAAATAAGAACAAAAATTAGCCAGGTGTGGTGGCACACACCTGTAATCCCAGCTACTTGGGAGGCTGAGGCAAGAGAATCACTGGAACCTGGGAGGTGGAGGTTGCAGTCAGTCAAGATCATGCCACTGCACTCCAGCCTGGGCAACAGAGTGAGACCCTGTGTATTACCCTGTTTTCACAGTGCTAATAAAGACATACCCGAGACTGGGTAATTTATAAAGGAAAGCAGTTTAATTGACTCACAGTTCAGCATAGTGGCGGAGGCCTCGGAAAACTTCCCATCGTGGCAGAAGGGGAAGCAAATACGTCCTTCTTCACATGGCAGCAGCAAGAAGTGCCAAGCAAAAGGAGTAAAAGCCCCTTACAAAACCATCAGATCTCATGAGAACTCACTATCACGAGAACAGCAGCATGGGGGTAACCGCCCCCATGATTCAATTACCTCCCACTGAGTCCCTCTCATGACACATGAGTATTATGGGAACTACAATTGAAGATGAGATTTGGGTGAGTACACAGCCAAACCATATCACTCTGTCTGAAAAAAAAGTCACGTGTGTATATTTATACACACACACACATATACACACACACACACATGCACACACACATATATACTTTTTTTTGAGACAGGATCTCCCTGTCACCCAGGCTGCAGTGTAGAGCTGCATGATCACAGCTCACTGCAGCCTCAACCTCCCCGGCTCAAGTGATCCTCCCACCTCAGACTCCCAAAGTGCTGAGAGTACAGGCATGAGCCACAGTACCCAGCCATATGCATATATTGAGCAAATATCTGTTTTTATTCCTTATTTCTTTATAATACAACATAAGACATACTGACTTTACATCAATATTTAAGTACTGTTAATTTTACATCATAGTATTTAAGTTATGGGATATCAGGAAAAGAGTAAATATCACCCAAGAACTTCACCTTCTCTTCTCGGGATGGGATTAATGCATTTCTCATTGTACATAGGATAGTTGCGTCATGGTAGGCAGAAATAATACCTTGCTATTATCTTTGAGATTAAATATGGTTTACAGAGATGCATATGGGTGCCAAGTTGATAAGAGGTGGACTTGTGGTGCCTAATTTTAGGTGTCAATTTGACTGGATTAAGGAATACCCATAGAACTGGTGAAGCATCACTTCTGGGTGTGTCCATGAGGGTGTTTCTGGAGGAGATTGGAATGTGAGTCTGTGGATTGAGTGGGGGAGATCAATGCAGGAAGGCACCATCCAATCAGCTGGGGTCTCAGAACAAAGAAGACAGAGAAAAGGGCCGGGTGCGGTGACTCATGCCTGTAATCCCAGCACTTTGGGAGGCGAGGTGGACGGATCACGAGGTCAGGAGTTCGAGACCAGCCTGACCAACATGATGAAACCCCATCTCTACTAAAAATACAAAAATTAGCCGGGCGTGATGGTGCGTGCATGTAATCCTCGCTACTCAGGAGGCTGAGGCAGGAGAATCATTTGAACCCAGGAGGCAGAGGTTGCAGTGAGCCGAGATCAGTCACTGCACTCCAGCTCTGAGTCTCCAGAGTGAGACTCCATCAAAAAAAAGAAAGAAAAGAAGAGAAAAGGCAATTTCTTTTTTCTCTCTCTCTCTTTCCTGGAGCTTGAGACACTCTTCTGACCTTGGACATTAGAACTCCAGGACTTGCACCAGCAGCCTCACATGTTCTCAGGCCTTTGGCCTCAGATAGAATTACACTATTGGCTTCCCTGGTTCTGAGGCTTTCACACTTGGACAGAGCCATGCTACGGGCATCCCAGGGTCTCCAGCTTGCAGATGGCATGTCCTGGGACTTCTCAGCCTCCATAATCACATGAGCTAATTCCCTAACAAATCCCCTGTCATCTCTCTGTCTATACTATTAGTCCTGTCTCTCTGGAGAACTCTAAGAAAATGAATCTATACTTTAATCAAGAATATGAAAGCTACAGCTGTGAGGCAAGATGCTTTGAATCAGGAAACAAGAAGACTTGAGCTTTCAGCTATACCACTTACTGATAAAGTAAGAATGTTAGAATTAGAAGAAACATTAGAGACACCAGAGTGATGTTATCTTCCAACCCAAACTCAGTGGTTTTTATAAGCTCATCAACCAAACATGAAAATGCATTTTATTACTTTACAGCCACAACTGAAAAGTTCCTGCCCTCAACGTGAATAATTTCTCTTAGATATTTCACTTTGAGGAAGGTGATTTATATTTATGATTTCTCTGTCTTACTTAAATGAGGGCCAAATTTGTTTTGAGAGCAAGTAATAGCTTCAGTTGAAGCTGTGCAGCAAGGTGGCTCTCCTCTAGCCCTGGAAGGTTTCCAACAAGCCAAGATTTCTTCTCAGCTAGGGTTGCCAGACTGAGCAAATGTAAATGTAGCAAATGGAAATATAAAATGTAAAATGTTTAGAAAAAAAACAGGAGAAAATCTCCAGGAACTAGGGGTAAACAATGAGTTCTTAGAGACTTTACACCAAAATCTCCATCCTTTAAAGGAAAAAATGATAAACTGGACATCATCAGAATTAAAAACTTTACTCTGTGAAAGACTCTCTTAAGAGGATGAAAAGACAAGCTACAGACTGGGATAAAATATTTGCAAACTACGTATCTGACAAAGGTCTAGTATCTAGAAAACAGAGAACTCTCAAAACTCACTAATGAAAAGACAAAAAAAAATTAGAGCTAAATCTTGGTTTCTACTACCATTCTTCAATTAGAGGACACAGGACTCCTTGGAGAAATAACTGATTGTTGGACTGGAATAGGAAAAATACAGGATGAGCCTGGAGCATCTCACAGTAGCAGAAAGTTTAGAAGGGCTTAAAAAAAAAACCCCACAAAACAATGGGTGTATGTCAGAAGGATAATGGAATCAATGGAAAGAGCTTCCAGTGGCCAAAGTGGAATAATTTGAGCAACAAAATGAATAAGGTAGCATTAGAGCATAACCCAAAGTATAAAATAAATATCCATGAGTCCATACTCAATAAATAAGAGATTAGGTCAATCTTCCTTGTAGGGAAATTCCAAATAATTTATACAGATATTCCACTCCCAAGGAGATGAAGAATAAGTTCCACACTCCTTAAGTGTACAGCTGTGTATAGTGACTTTCTTCCAGCATATAGTGTGAAAAATGGACAAAAAAGACTAACTGTATAGTGAAGAAGTCTGACCAACACTACCTCAGCCAGGTGATTAAGGTTAATGTTAACAGTACAAGTCATGTTGATAGCATATGCCCGTGATATGATTGATGAGAAGGGTAAGTCGCCTCTGTGGTCTTCCTCCCCAAAACCCATAGCCCCCATCTAATTATGAGAAAAACAGACAAATCCCAATAGAGGGATGTCCTAAAAAATTACTTTGCCAGTACTCGGCAAAACTGTCAAGGTCATCAAAAACAAGGAAAGCCTAAGAAAGTGTCAAAGCCAAGAGGCCCCTGAGACATGATGACCAAATGTAAGGTGGTATCCTGGATGGAATCTCAGAAGAGAAAAGGGATATTAGGTAAAAATTGAGAAAACTAAATAAAGTATGGCCTTTTGTTAGTAAGAATCAGTATTGATCCATTATGACCGACGCACAACACTGAGTTAAGGTGTTAATAGGGGAAACTGGGTGAGGGGTGTATAGGAATTCTCTGTAGTATCAAGTATCATCAAGTATCATCACAGTTTTTCTGTAAGACTAAACTATCCTAACATTAAAAGTTTATTAAAATAAACCTAATTAGAAAATAGGCAAAACATTTGCAATATATTTCACAGAAGAGAATATACAGATGGCAAATTAGCACATGAAAAGAGATTCAACATCATTAACCATTAGAGAAATGCAAGTTAAACAACAATGACATATCAAAACACACCTATCATTATGGCCAAAATAAAAAATAGTGATAATACCAAATACTGGCACGGATACAGAGAAACTCATACATTGCCTGTAAGAATGTAAAATGGTATAGCCACTCCAGAAAAATATGGCAGTTTCTTTAAAGATTATATGTGCAACTAAAATATGACGCAGAATTGCACTCCTAGGCATTATTTCATTTCATAAGAAATAAAAACTCTTTTTTTTTAGACAGAGTCTCGCTGTGTCGTCAGGCTGGAGTGCAGTGGTGCAATCTCAGCTCACTCCAACCTCTGACTCCCTGGTTCAAGCGATTCTCCCAAGTAGCTGGAATTACAGGCACGCGCCACCACACCCAGCTAATTTTTGTATTTTTAGTAGAGACGGCGTTTCACCATGTTGGCCAGGATGGTCTTGATCTCCTGACCTCGTGATCTGCCCGCCTCAGCCTCCCAAAGTGCTGGGATTACAGGCGTGAGCCACCACGCCCCGCCAATAAATAAAAACTTATATCCACACAAAAACCTGTACAAGAATGTACACAGAAGCTTCATTCAACAGCCAAAACCTGGGAACAACCCAGATGTCCTTCAATAGGTGGATGCTTAAACAAACTATAGCACATCCATACTACAGATAACTACATAGGAATAAAAAAAGAACAATTGGCTGGGCACAGTGGCTCATGTCTGTAATCCCAGTATATTGGGAGGCCAGGATGGGAGGATCCCTTGAGCCCAGGAGTTCGAGACCAGCCTGGGCAACATAGTGAGACCCCAAATCTATAAAAAATTAGCCAGGAGTCGGCTGGGTGTGGTGGCTCACGCCTGTAATCCCAGTACTTTGGGAGGCTGAGGTGGGCAGATCACCTGAGGTCGGGAGTTTGAGATCAGCCTGACCGACATGGAGAAACTCTGTCTCTACTAAAAATACAAAAAATTAGCCGGGCATGGTGGTGCATGCCTGTAATTCCAGCTACTTAGGAGGCTGAGGCAGAAGAGTCGCTTGAACTCGGGAGGCGGAGGTTGTGGTGAGCCGAGATCATGCCATTGCACTCCAGCCTGGGCAACAAGAGTGAAACTCTGTCTCAAAAAAAAAAAAATTAGCCAGGAGTAGTAGTGCACACCTGTAGTCCCAGCTACTCAGGAGGCTGAGGTGGGAGGATCACTTGAGCCCAGGAGTTTAAGACCACCCTGGGCAACATGGTGAGATCTCAAATCCACAAAAAATTGTTAAAAATTAGCCAGGAGTGGTGGTGCACGCCTATAGTCCTACCTACTCAGGAGGCTGGGGTGGGAGGACCGCTTGACCCCAGGCGGTTGAGTCTGTGGTGAGCTGAAATCACACCATGGCACTCCAGCCAGGGTAACAGAGCAAGACTCTGTCTCAAAAAAATAAATAAATAAATAAAATAAATAATGATTTATACAGAAAACAGTTGAGATGAATCTCAAGATAATTATGCTGATCAAAAAAAAAAGTCAGTCTCTAAAGGCTTACATTCTGTATGATTTTACTTACATAACATTCCTGAAATGACAAAATTTAGAAATGAAGAACAGACTAGTAGTTGCCAGGGTTTTAGTGTAGGGGGAGAGGGGAATCATGTAGTTATAAAAAGGTCAACAGGAGGGATAAACAGCAGTGATGCATCTTTATATCAATTTCAGTATCCCGGTTGTAACTTTGCAGTAAAGTTTTACATTTTACCCACCAAGGGAAACTGGGTAAAGGGTACATGAAATCTCTGCAGTACCTTTTTTTTTTTTATTTTTTTAGAGACAGTTGCCCAGGCTGGAGGGCAGTGGCACCATCATGACTCACTGTAACCTTGCACTCCTGGGCTTAAGTGATCCTCCTGCCTCGGCCTCCTGAGTAGCTGGGACTACAGGCACATGCCACATAACGCCTGGCAAATTTTTAAATTTTTTTGTACAGACGGGGTCTCACTATGCTGCTCACACATGTAAGCCA
This sequence comes from Pan paniscus, assembly GCF_029289425.2. Lineage (NCBI taxonomy): Eukaryota > Metazoa > Chordata > Mammalia > Primates > Hominidae > Pan > Pan paniscus. The sequence goes on along the minus strand of NC_073256.2, from coordinate 56,783,100 downwards.
CTGTGCCTGGCCTCTGTATTATTTCTTAAACTGCATGTAAATCTACAAGTACCTCAAAAACTATAATGTAAAATATACAGCGAAGTACAGTGGCTCACACCTGTAATCCCAGCACTTTGGGAGGCTGAGGTGAGCGAATTGCTTGAGCTCAGGAATTCGAGACCAGCCTGGGCAACATGGCAAAACCCCCATCTCTAAAAAAAAATACAAAAATTAGCCAGACGTGGTGGCATGCACTTGTAGTCCCAGCCATTTGAGAGGCTGAGGTGGGAGGATTGCCTGAGCCTGAGAGGCAGAGCTTGCAGTGAGCTGAGATCATGCCACTGCACTACAGCCTGGGTAATAGAGTGAGATTCTGTCTCAAACAATCAACCAACCAACCAAACAAACCAAAAACAGTACTCCTAGTTAAATTTGAATTTCAGATAACAAATCATCTTTTAGTATATGTATTTCCCAAACACTGCATGGATCATATTGATATTAAAAATGATTTATTGTTTGAAATTCAAATTTAACTGGGAATTCTGTATTTCATCTGTCAATTCTACTCTTGGTCTTAGCCAATTTTGGAAATATATATTGCAAAATAAAAGGACATTTACGGGTTGGCTGAGAGAAAATGTGCCATGATCCCAGAAGCACCTAAATCCTCACTCGCAGCTGGTCCTTACTCTGCCTTCCACTTATCATGACAAATGTGGTCACTACTCCCCATGAGAAAAGCCAGAATGTAAAACCTTCCTGTTTTCATATAAGAGTGAAAATCATGCAGCTAGCCTCCTCTTCCCAATTTCAGACTTAAAATAGCTATCCGCTCCAAGAAAGATTATAAAAAAGTAATTAAGCAGAATAGTCAAGAAACATTTTCTAAAGGTAATTTTGGCACCTGTAATCCCACAACTTTGGGAGGCCGAGATGGGAGAATCATTTGGAGCCAGGAGTTCGAGACCAGCCTGACCAATATGGCAAAACCCCATCTCTACTAAAAATACAAAAATTAGCTGGGTGCAATGTCACACGCCTGTAATCCCAGCTACAAGGGAGGCTGAGGCACAAGAATCACTTGAACCCAGGAGGCAGAGGTTGCAGTGAGCCAAAATTTCACTACTACATTCCAGCCCGGGTGACACAGCAGGACTGCGTCTCAAAAAAATAATAATAAAAATAATTTTGGGTCTCTAGAGTAATAAAACCATACTTCAAAGAATACAAGGCCAGGCATGGTGGCTTATGCCTGGAATCCCAGCATTTTGGGAGGCTGAGATGGGTAGATCGCTTAAGCCCAGGAGTTCAAGACCAGCCTGGGCCACATGGCAAAACCTCATCTCTATAAAAAATACAAAAATTAGCTGAGTGTGGTGACGCATGGCTGTAGTCCCAGGTACTTGGCAGGCTAGGGTACAATCAATTGAGCCTGGGAGGTTGAGGCTGCAGCAAGCTAGGATCACACCATTGCACTCTAGCCTGGGCTATGGTATAAAACCCTGTCTCCAAAATAAAATAAATACACACACACACACACGAACACACAAGCAAGAACAGGCGTGGTGGCTCATGCCTGTAATCCCAGCACTTTGGGAGGCCGAGGCGGGGGGATCACCTGAGGTCAGGAGTTTGAGACCAGCTGACCAACATGGAGAAACCCTGTCTCTACTAAAAATACAAAATTAGCCGGGTGTGGTGGCACATGCCTGTAATCCCAGCTACTGAGGAGGCTGAGACAGGAGAATCTCTTGAACCCGGAAGGCGGAGGTTGCAGTGAGCAGAGATCATGCCATTGCACTCCAGCCTGGGCAACAAGTGTGAAACTCCATCTCAAAAAAAACAAAAAAACACAAAAAAACGGATATCTGAGAAATACCTCTAACGTGATAATGTGATAATGACAAAGACTAAAAGAAAAAAGCAATTTTGAGGAAATCCATTATTCGAAAGAAGAAAACACCAAGAAATCGTCATTAATATCCTCAGAGATACAAGATGCTCCAACTGTAAACAAAAGCAGAATCTCATAAAGGAACCCAGCAAACAAAAATATCCTTGGAAGTTAAAAATATGATAGGGCCAGGCGCAGTGGTTCATGTCTGTAATCCTAACACTTTTGGAGACTGAGGCAGGAGGATCACTTGAGGTCAGGAATTCAGGACCAGGACCAGCCTGGGCAATATAGTCAGATCCTGTCTCTAAAAAAATGGTGTGTGTGTGTGTGTGTGTGTGTGTGTGTGTTTTGAGACGGACTCTCGGTCTGTCACCAGGCTGGAGGGCAGTGGCGCGATCTCAGCTCACTGCAACCTCCGCCTCCTGGGTTCAAGTGATTCTCGTGCCTCAGCCTGAGTAGCTGGGATTACAGGCATGTGCTACCATACCCAGCTAATTTTTATATTTTTAGTAGAGACGGGGGTTTCACCATGTTGGCCAGGCTGGTCTCGAACCCCTGACCTCATAATCCACCTGCCTCGGCCTCCCAAAGTGCTGGGATTACAGGAGTGAGCCACTGCAACCGGCCAAAAGTTTGTTTTTTTGGTTGTTTGTTTTGAGATGGAGTCTCGCTCTGTCGCCCAGGCTGGAGTGCAGTGGTGCGATTTCAGCTCAACTGCAAGCCCGCCTCCCGGGTTCACATCATTCTCCTGCCTCAGCCTCCCCAGTAGCTGGGACTACAGGTGTCTGCCATCACACCTGGCTAATTTTTTGTATTTTTAGTAGAGATGGGGTTTCACCATGTTAGCCAGGATGGTCTCGATCTCCTGACCTTGTGATCCTCCCGCCTCGGCCTCCCAAAGTGCTGGGATTACAGGCGTGAGCCATCACGCCCAGTCAAGTTTTTTTTTTTTTTTTTTAAATGATAGAAGAGGCTGGGCATGGTGGCTTATGCCTATAATCCCAGTACTTTGGGAGGTGGAGGTGGGTGGATCACTTGAGGTCAGGAGTTCAAGATCAGCCTAGCAAACAGGGTGAAACCACATCTCTACTAAAAATACAAAAAATTAGCCGGCGTAGTGGTGGGTCCCCATAGTCCCAGCTACTCGGGAGTCCAAGGCAGGAGAATTGCTTGAACCTGGGAGGTGGAGGTTGCAGTGAGCTGAGATCACACCACTGCACTCCAGCCTGGGTGACCGAGTGACAGTCTTTCTAAAAAAAAAAAACCAAAAAAAAAGATGGAAGAAATGTAAGACACAATGTTTTAGAAGTCAGAAGAAAAAGTTCGCCAGGCATGGTAGCTCATGCCTGTAATCTTAGCACTTTGGGAAGGCAAGGTGGGTGTATCACTTGAGCTCAGGATTTCAAAACCAGCCTGGGCAACTTAGCAAAACCCTGTCTCTACAAAAAAATACAAAAAAAATTAGCCAGTTGTGACGGTGTGCACCTGTAACCCAGCTACTCAGGAGGCTGAGGCAGGATGATCAATTGAACCAGGAAGGCAGAGGTTGCAGTGAGCAGAGATTGTGCCCCTGAACTCCAGCCTGGATGACAGAATGAGACCCTGTCACACAGAAAATAAAAATAAAAAGTGATAAAGTTGTATAAATCTCCTACAAAGTACCACAAAAAGGCAAAACATTAAAAAAAAAAACAGAAAACAGAAGAAAATTAAAGAACCAGTCTATGAGGCCTACAGTCAAAACAGTAGTAATTCTAGAAAGTATTAACAGAGAAGACTGGGATGGAGGAAAGAGGGAAATTAACAAACAAACAAAAAATCAAAAAATTTCACAGGACTTAATGGTATGAGTTGCCAGAATGAAATGGCCCCAGCAAAACAGATAAAAATGGACCTAAACCAAAGCTATTCTTAGGAAATTTCAGAACAAATGGGCCCCCCCAAAAAATTCTATAAGCTTCTAGAGAAAAATATCAGGTTTTATACAAAGGATCTTGAATCAGAATGGCATATGCTTCTCAACAGCAATTCTGGAATCTACAAGACAATATAACAATGCCTTCAAAATCCTTAAGATAATCATTTCCTAGAATTCTATACCCAGCCAAACTATCAATCCATTGGCTAGGTGGAACAGACATTTTCAAATATGCAAGATCAAAATAAATTATTTCCCATGCACCCTTTTCCAGGAAGCACCTGGAGAATATGCTCCACCAAATGACGGAATAAACAAAAAGAGAAAGACATAGGATACAAAAAACAAAACCAAAAGAAGAGACAAAAAGAATCCACAGCATGACCCTATGTACTATGCCAGGAACATACTAGTTTTCCAGTCAGAAGGGTTCAGGATAGACTCTTCAGAAGTTTGAAATTGATAAAATATTTATATATATATAAAATATATATTTATATTATATATATTTTAAATATATATTATATATATTAAATATATATTGCATATTTAATGTATATTTAATATTTTAAATATATTAAAATATATTTAAATATATATTTCTAATATATATTTATATGTTTTATATATATATACATATATATATATATATATATATATATTTTTTTTTTTTTTTTGAGACGGAATCTCACTGTTGCCCAGGCTGGAGTGCAGTGGCACGATCTCAGCTCACTGCAACCTCCACCTCCTAAGTTCAAGAGATTCTCCTGCCTCAGTCTCCCAAGTGGCTGGAATTACAGGCATGCGCCACCACACCCAGCTAATTTTTGTATTTTTAGTAGAGATGAGGTTTTGCCATATTGGCCAGGGGGATCTCCTGACCTCAAGTTGTCTACCCACCTCAGCCTCTCAAAGCGCTAGCATGACAGGTGTGAGCCACCGCGCCCAGCCAATATTAATAATTTTTAATCATTTTGTATTTATCTTAATTTTTAAATTTTTTTTTTAAATAGAGACAAGGTCTCACTATGTTGCCCAGGCTGGTCTTGAACTCCTGGGCTCAAGCAATCCTCCCGCCTTGGCCTTCCAAAATGCTGGGCATACAGGCATTGGCCACCATGCCGGGCCTTGTCTGAGCATCTTGAGAGACTTAGACAACTGAGAGAAGGTCAAATCAGTCTTAGGTAGATAAGCAAACAAAACAAATATGACAGATGATTAATTCCAGGGAAAACAAGTTGTTAGGAAAGGAAAAGTAATCAGGTTACTATATAGCTAAACTCTCCTTAGCATTTACATAGTCAGGATAACGTACAATGAAACTACCAAATAAGTATATTGAGGACAGGTGTGGTAGCTCACATCTGTAATCCCAGCACTTGGGAAGCCAAGGAGGGAGGATCACTTGAGCCCAGCCAGGCATTTGAGACTAGCTTGGGTAACATGGCAAGACTCCATCTCTACAAAAAAATTTTGACAAAATTAGCCAGGTGTCATAATGCATGCCTCCCAGCTACTGGGGAGGCTGAGGTGGGAGGATCCCTTGGGCCCAGGAATTTCAGGCAGTAGTGAGCCGAGATCATGCCACTGCACTCCATCCTGGGTGACAGAGCAAGACTCTGTCTCAAAAAAAAAAAGAAAAGAAAAGAAAACATATATATATATATAGAGAGAGAGAGAGAGAGAGAGAGAAACCTGGAAACCTGGCCAGGCACAGTGGCTCACACCTGTAATTCCAGCACTTTGGGAGGCCAAGGTGGGCAGATCACCTGAGGTCAGGAGTTCGAGACCAGCCTGGCCAACATGGTGAAACCCCGCCTCTACTAAAAATACAAAAATTAGCTGGACGTGGTGGTACATGTCTGCAATCCCAGCTACTCAGGAGGCTGAGGCAGGAGAATGGCTTGAACCTGGGAAATGGAGGTTGCAGTGAGCCGAGATCGCGCCATTGCACTCCCACCTGGGCGACAGAGCAAGACTCCGTCTCAAAAAAAACATAAAAACTCAGTTGAAGCTGGTTGAGGTGGTCCATGCCTGTAGTCGCAGCTACCCAGGAGGCTGAGGCAGAAGGATCACTTGAGCCCAGGAATTTAAGACCAGCATAGCAAGACTCTTGTCTCTAAAAACAAAATTTTTTGATTAACAAAAGAAAAACTCAGTTGAAAGTGGTTGCCTTTAGAGAAGGAGAAATGGGGGTGGGATCAACAGAATGCTGCCTTTCATAGAACTGACTTTTTAAACTCGTAACTTCTACGAATTGAGGTAAACTTCTTACTTTTTTAAAAAAAGAAGTAAAAAAAAGTAAAGTTGTAAAAGAAAAGCTCCATCAACTATCCATCCCCCAAAAACTTTTTTAAGGCCTATTTAATCTACATTCTTCAAAATTTTTTTAACCTGCCTAGCTTTAATGGTATTATTTACATTAACCAACTGAAAAACTGTTTTCAGAACCCCATTTTTAAAAGCATTTAAAAGAATTCTGCACCAACATGTGGAGACACATATAATCCAACCCCTGTATACTTCATTAGGGCTTATTTGTTTAAAGTTACATTGGCATTCATACTTGGAACAACAGAGGGTTATTATTAAAAAAAAAAACATAGTTGTGTTTATCATGCCAGGACTGGGTAACTTTATTCAAGACTTTGACAAAATGATCCCCAAAGTAATATAAATGTAGACACTTTAAAAAGTCCAGATGTGAAATTTCAAGAAAACTTTGAATTCAGTCCAAAGTCAGTATTAAGTCAAAAGTTGAACCAATTCTACAAATCATAAATACTATTTTCCTTCTTAAGTTCATATATTTTCTGAGATAGATTACCAACTTAGTTTTCTTTGATATTGGTATTTGGAATAATTTTAACATGATTTAACATCTTTAAGTTCTAAATCTATACTTATCCTGAATATCTTATTATAGTTAAAAATATAAATCCAGAACTGACAACTCTTCCTTACAGAAGAATTCCAATAATAAATGTAGAAGGATTGAGAGAAATAGAAAATCACCATTAGAACACCACAGTAGTAACTGCCACAAGCAAGATCTGCCAATGGATAGTAAAATGAGCAAAAGTTTAAGCAGAAACGGGACATTTGCATAGTCTCCGGGTATCTCCAGCAAATATTCAATAATTACAAGGAAAACACAGTAAGTTTACAGTAGCGAATCCTAGCAGACACCACCTTAGCATAGTGATCAAGGTTAACAACACCAGAAATACATTACAACATCAGGTATCCCCTGTTATGATACACTGTCACAGACTGGAAGACAGGACGTAGACATGATAGCTAAATGCAAGGCTGGGTCTTGGAACAGTAAAAGGACATTAGTGAAAAGACTAAAATCTCTACTTTTTAAACTTTCTACTTTAGTTAGTATTATATCAAGGTTAATTTCTTAATTTTGACAAATGTTCTATTGTTACGTAAGATGTTAACATAAGGGCAAGGTGGGTGCAGAGTATACAAGAACTCTACTACTTTTACAACTCTTCTGTAAGTCTAAAATTATCTCAAAAGCTTAAAAAATAACTGTTAGAAAACAAACATATATGTGCATAACATGTGTACATATATATAAATCAAGACTTCATGGAAATTGGCATCTTGGGCACTCAGTCAGTAAAAGAATAGTGTTCTCTTCTGAATTATTCATTGTCTTACTGGTAGCTTAGCTTTAAGGTCCTCCCCCTTCTAGACTTTTAATTTCAAGTATAAATTTCTAATTTTCATAGAAAAGCCTTTTTTAAACATTCCTATATTAGGCCAAAAATAAAATCCTAGAATAAAATTATCACCATATTATCTTATAAAATCACTCATCCCAATCATAAGACCCAGCCAGTATTTTTACTACATTTCCTCTCCTCATCTGTTTGTATTGGTTTGGTTTGGTTTATGAGTGGAGACAGCTAATAGATTTAGTATTTACTCATAGGCCTGACAGTCTAGGGGAAAAAAAATTATCACTTGGGTATCTTATGAAGAAACAGCTGTTTTTCCAAGAACCAATATTGTGTACTCACCTCAGACATAAAAAGTTATTTACCTAAGTCTCTTCTATCTAACAGCATAGAGCTACCCAAACAAGGCCAATAAAGACCTTTTCAATATCCTTTTCTTAAATTTGGCTCTAAAATGACTGTTAATAATGGTAATAAATGTCTTTTTATTAAACAGACAATTTTATCTTATGCAATTTAGGGAAATAAACATAAAATCTACCTTTAAATGAGGAAAATAATAATTTCCCACTCTAACTATGGCTGATTCATTCCCTGAGCATGAATCCCATTTTACCCTCATTGTTTTTAACTATAAACTGAGCTGAAATCTGCTCACAGGTGAAACTAGTATTTTAGATGGAGAATGATATTACCAAGTAATCATATTTATTACTTTTTGTAGTAATTATTTCTACTCACTGTGGCATTTAATGTTTCATCTGTAACTCTCTATCACAATGCCCTCTATAGAAGCAGCAATAGTGAAAACATAATTACACTTTGGGGAAAAAAAAAAAACAGGAAAAAACAGGTAACTTTTAAGTGGATCTTTATCCAAATACAATAAAAAAGCAAAAAAGAAAAGTGTCCGTAAACATTTTCATTTTATGTCAATGCCATTTCCAAATTCACCTTCCACTACTACCATGAACAGCAGAAGTGGTAAAAAAAAAAAAAAAAAAAAAGAAAGAAAGAAGAAAAAAACTCTAACCTAATGATCTATAGAAAAAGGGAGACAATTTACTCACTACATATTGCAGTATATTCAAGTGGTGAAAAGATATAAATTTTTTCAGAACTGCCATACTATCTGGCTGTCAATATAGTCTCTTGAATAATTATATTAAACATATTACTACAAAATGTACCAAGAAGTAGAGAATAATACTATATTTGTAAACTGCAAATAACAAAACAAAACAGAAGTCCAAGAAGGCTAAAGTCTAAGCTATAATTACACATGAAGTATATGTTGAAAGCAGTCACAATGTACAAAAATGTGACAAGATATCCAGATGTTTAAAAAAACACATCCTGTTTGTCTCAGATTATATCCAGTTTCATCTGGTAGGTTTCTGATAAGCCTGTTATGTGAAGTGTGTTTCCCTCCTGCTGGTAAGAAGCAGCTTGTAGATATCCATAAATTTTTTAAGGAGTGAGTCTACTTGGCAATATTGGTAACTCCATAGTTTCCTATTACATTCATTCGTCTGAAAACTGAAAACAACTCATGACTAAAATATTCTTCCATTCCTTTGCCAGTTTTTCAAGTATAAAATCAAAGGAAAGTTGGAATGTATTGCTTCTTGTCATCAACAGGCATTTCAAAAAGAGGGTAATTAACCAAATCAAGTGTTCTTTGGTCAAGTTAGTAACAGGCTTCCACTTTGTTCTAAATCCTTTCATAATCCTTTTTTTTCTAATTTTTCCAGTATGGCCTGAATCTTACAAACAGCCTCTTTTCTGGCCTGCCGTACAGAGTCCTGGCCCCCAGTTTCAACTGAATCCAGTTCCAAAAGTTCCTTGGTTAGCATTTCTTCCAGAAGCCAGTATGCTTTGTCTGTCTTTTTTCCTACAAATTCTTCTACTTCTTGTTCAAGATACTGGACCTTCTCCAGCACATGTATGATTTTTTTAATACTCGGAGGAGTACTTTCATCTGAAGGTACACATTCTTCAGGAAGACTGCTACTTTGATCTTGATTGTTGGGATGGTCACTGGTGGCATTACCATACAGCTGAGGCTCAGCACTATACTGGACTTGGGAATCCAAAAGATCTGAATCATCATTGTTCACTGTCCCCGAGGATTCGTACTGATGGACACTGCAAGGAAAGTTGTGCCGGTTCATGCTTTGATCTGATTGGCTATAGGGGTATGAAGAATCCTTGGAGTGGGAGAGCAAAAAGAGGAAAAGAGCTGTTTTAATGGGAAACCATCAACATCAAATTTGTTAGCCCACATCTTTCACTTGACCAGAAAGGTACATGAAAAGATTCCCTAACAATAAAATTGGACCCCTCTCCTTAATCATTTGCAAAAAAACACAGTCCTAAGAAGATAAAAGGGAGTGCCCTGTCAGACAAAAGGCACAGAATTTTTGAGTTATAATGGCTGGAACCTGCCCTGTGGCAGGTCCATCACCATGAGCACCTCATAGTCCATCCTGTGACCTAATTAATAAGAATTAGTTTTTCCCCTAAAAGGTTAAAAACCGCAAGCAAGGTCTTGAAAAGGAACACAGCCACAAGTGATAATGTTCAAGTCTGTGGTTTAAATACAAGCTCACGCTACAGATATTTCACATTGGTTTTGTCTTCTGTTCATAGATTATTTGAAGTAGTAAAATGCATCTTTGCATTTAATGTTTAGAAGAATTACAACAAATAGAAAATGTGTATCTTTCTGTCTTTTAACAAAAACGATGTGAATCTAAATCTTCTCTAAATATAAAGTCTATTTAAAAAAAAAAAAAGGAAACCGAGCTGAGGTAAAGCTATAGATAAGTAGTCATCAACTTTTTGTAATTAGTCCCCATTTAACACAAACCAGTACAGAAACTATATAAACCATGTTATGTTCTCTTAATTACACACACATTAAAGGAACAACATTTAGGTCTCCTACCTTGGGCTGCTGGACTGGGGGTGAAGGGGGTGACTGGGGAGAGCCACTGCTAGGCCATGGTGAAGTACTTTCGGTCATGTAGAGATTGCCGGGTGGTGCTGAGGGCGCTGATGAAGGCCAGGGATAACGGCCACCCATTCCATAAGCACCAGGAGAAGCCCACGCATCTTCTTGTGGCCGTACAGTCGGTCCTGATTGTGGAACACTACGATTACCATCTCCATAAGGATAATGGGGCAGGGTCATTCCAGGGTTCTAGATTGAGAGGAAGAAATATACCAGTCATTGTGAAAAACTTATAATAAAAATATTCTGCTACAGGCAGATTCTGAGATGCTTCCTCTCTTCTTAACAGAGTATACATTAGCTGCTACTGGACTAAACTGTAGTAAATCTAATTAATCAGCTGCAGTAATTTCTCCAAGCCTCAAAAAGTTGGTTCCAAAGATACCAGGGGTAGATTTAATGACAATAAAACTCAGAAGGAATAAGGCCTAAAAATTCAATGGATGAAACCCAAGTCTGTCCCATAGATACTATAAACAAACAGACCCATATGCTATAAGGAAGCACAAATAAAGACATGTTAGAACTCCTCTTGAAGTGAACAGAGAAATAAACATAGTTATTCACAGAATATTAAAAAAACATGAACCTGGCCAGGCGCGGTGGCTCACGCCTGTAATCCCAGCACTTTGGGAGGCTGAGGTGGGCGGATCACGAGGTCAGGAGATCGAGACCATCCTGGCTAACAAGGTGAAACCCCATCTCTACTAAAAATACAAAAAAAAATTAGCTGGGCGCGGTGGCGGGCGCTTGTAGTCCCAGCTACTCGGGAGGCTGAGGCCGGAGAATGGCATGAACCCGGGAGGTGGAGCTTGCAGTGAGCCTAGACCATGCCACTGCACTCCAGCCTGGGCGACAGAGCGAGACTCCGTCTCAAAAAAAAAAAAAAAAGAACCTAACAGGGTGCTAAAAAAGGCTAAGATTTGCCTGGCACGGTGGCTCATGCCTGTAATCCCAGCACTTTGGGAGGCCGAGGGGGGCAGATCACGAGGTCAGGAAATCAAGACCATCCTGGCCAACATGGTGAAACCCCATCTCTACTAAAAATACAAAAATGAGCTGGGCGTGATGGCGCGTGCTTGTAATCCCAGCTACTTGGGAGGCTGAGGCAGAAGAATTGCTTGAACCCAGGAGGTAGAGGTTGCAGTGAGCCAAGATCACGCCACAAAAAAAAAAAAAAAAAAAAAAGGCTAAGATAGGGAAACTTTCAAGCAGCAACTCTCTAAAGATTACTTTCAGTATAAAAATTTATGATTATGACATCTAAGGTACCTTCAGCCAAAGTCCATTTACTGCAATAGCTGCCACAAATAAGAAAGGCATCAATATAAAAGCCTTCCCAATCTAGAAGTGTCTTATTAAATCAGCACTAGTATGAACAGATGCTCTTCCACTGTTTACAGGAGGCAGAGACTTTGAATTCATTTTTTTCCCAATAGAAAACAACTCACCTGTGAAGGCGGATATCCTGGAACCTGCCCCCTAAGAGGGGGTGCTTCAGTCTGACAGTCCTGCTGGGGATAGATCCAACGAGAGACTGGAGTTGGGCTGTTGCCAGATGAACGGTAAGTACTTGGAACTTCTGTGGAGTAACTGGTCTGAGTATAACCAGGTGCATAATAAGCCCCTGAGTATGAGGCAGTATTTGCCCCAGGGCCTGGGGGGTATGTTGGACCATACGCTCCATTTGTATAAGAATTCAAACTCTGAAAAAAACCAAGTTGAGTGAAAAAAAGATGAATTAGTAGAAGAGCTGAAATGCCCTGACTTAATGCCTAAACTTGAAAACTTTGAGAAGATGTTAATCACTAATGCAGGCCAGGCACAGTGGCTCATGCCTGTAATCCCAGCACTTTGGGAGCCCAAGGTGGGAGAATCATTTGAGGTCAGGAGTTTGAGACCAGCCTGGACAACATAGTGAGACCCTGTTTCTACAAAAATAAAATAAAATAATTAGCCAGGCATTGCCAGGCACAGTGGCTCAAGCCTGTAATCCTAGCACTTTGGGAGGCTGAGGCGGGTGGATCACCTGAGGTCAGGAGTTCTAGACCAGCCTGGCCAAAATGGTGAAACCCCATCTCTACTAAAAATACAAAAATTAGCCGGGCATGGTGGCAGGCGCCTGTAATCCCAGCTACTCGGGGGGCTGACGCAGGAGAATCGCTTGAACCCAGGAGGCGGAAGTTGCAGTGAGCCAAGATCGTGCCATCGCACTCCAGCCTGGGGGACAAGAGTAAGACTTCATCTCAAAAAAAAAAAAAATTATCTAGGCCTCATGGCGCACATCTGTAGTCCAAGCTACTCAGGAGGCTGAGGTGAGAGGATTGCTTGAGCCCAGGAGGTCAAGGCTGCAGTGAGTCATGGTTGTACCACTGCACTCCAGCCTGGGCAACAGAGTGAGACTCTGTCTCAGAAAGTATAAGAAAACAAAAAAATTATTTAAAAAGACTATAGAGACAGACCTAGCTCTGCCATAGACTTTGTATTTAACCTTCCCTAACTTCAGTTTCTCCATCAGGAAAATGAAGATCATAAACGTATCTTTGAGGATTACTGTCAAAATTAAATAAGATGACATATATAAAAGGTTTAGCATAGTGTCTGGCATATAGTATGCTCAATAAATGGTAATTATTTGTATTATGACTGTTGTTAGTATTATCATGGCTGGGTCATGACATGAACCCAGATCTGACTCTGAAGTCCAGTTCTTTGTATTACACCATCACTCTGCATCCCAAATGATACCAACAACAAACTCCTCATATATTGCTCACTGTAGTTTTAAATAACCTATTCAGACTCTTATCCACACCCAGAATCCTCAGTTTAATAATCCAAACAAGATTCAAGCTAGGCAGGCGCACAGGCTCATGCCTGTAATCCCAGCACTTTGGGAGGCTGAGAAGGGAGGATCACTTTTTTTTTTTTTTGAGATGGAGTCTTGCTCTGTCACCCAGGCTGGAGTGCAGTAGCAAGATCTCGGCTCACTGCAACCTCCACCCCCCAGATTCAAGCGATTCTCCTGCCTCAGCCTCCCAAGTAGCTGGGATTACAGGCATGCTATAATTTTTGTACTTTTAGTAGAGATGGGGTTTCACCATCTTGGCCAGGCTGGTCTCGAACTCCTGACCTCATATCCACCCGCCTCAGCCTCCCAAAGTGCTGGGATTACAGGCATGAGCTACTGCATCCAGCCTAGGAGGGAGGATCACTTGAGCTCAGGAGTTACAGACCAGCCTCAGGAATATAGTCAAACCCCATCTATTAAAAAAAAAAAAGTAATTTTTTAAAAAAGATTCAAGCTTAGTGCTAAATTTAAATGATCACCTCAACGTGTTCTATTAATTTCTACTTTACCCTTTAAAAACAGTGAAAACACAGAATCCAGTTTTCCTATACTCATCTCTATCTCGAAGACTATATAATCTTTCCCACTTTAGGTATAAGGATACCCATGACCAAAGAATTCCATGCAGGATGAGGTGTAATAAACAGTCAGCAATGCATTCCCTGAGCAGAAGACCATGAACCACCACTATGTTAAAACTACTAAGAGGCTGTTAAGGTCTTCGGGCATAAACAAAGAACTCCGTAATACATCACACACACAATTGGAGACTTAATAAAACATTATGTGACTTTTTGTACTGTTATTCAACTTCTAGAAATCCTAAGGAAATGATTCAACTAGAGAAAAAGTTATAGACATGAAGTTCTTCATCGCAGCATTATTTACAATCACACAAAATTGTAAACTACCTAAATGTCCTATAATAATGGAATCTTTAAGTAGATTAAAGACTATTCATTGAAAAAATTGTATTCAGTCTTCAAATTTTATTGTTATGCCTAGGCGCACAGACTCATGCCTGTAAAAATCCCAGCGTTTTGGGAAGCCAAGGTGGGAGAATTGCTTGAGCCCAGGAGTCTGAGAACAGCCTGTGCAAACAGCAAGACCTCATCTCTACAAAAAAAAAAAAAAAAAAAAAAAGTAATTAGCTGGGCGTGGTATGGCACAGCTATAGTCCTTAGCTACACAGGAGGCTGAGGCAGGAGGATCGTTTGAGCCTAGGAGTTCAATGTTACAGTGAGCTATAATCAAGCCACTGTTCTCTAGCCTGGGTGACAGTAAGACCCTGTCTTCAACTAGCTAACTAACTAAATAAATATTTTACTGTTAGAACTGACCAGATATTTAATGATATGAAATAATTATTTTTAAGGTTGTTTTTTTCCTTTTAAGTTTTAATTTTTAATTAAAAATGTTTAAAAACATTGTGGTTATGTTTTTAAAACTTCCTTATATTTTAAAGAAACATACTTAGGTATTTATAAGTGATAAAATGATATCTGAAATTGCTTCAAAATACTCCAAGGAAATACTCCAAGAATAAATACACGACGGCCATGTACTGATAACCCATTGAAACCAATAGATGGGTTCATGTTACTTTAGTGTGCGATTCTCATTGCTTTTATGTGGCTTTTGTTGTTTATTTTTTTTCTTTTTCCCTTCTCACAGGCGTTGTTTTTGTTTTTTTTTCCGTTGTTGTTGTTTTTCTTTAAATAGAAATGAGGTCAAGCTATGTTGCCAGGCTAGTCTCAAACTTTTAGGCTGAAGTGATCCTGGCACCTCAGCCTCCCAAAGTGCTGGGATTATACCATGCCTGGCCATTACTTTTTTTTCTCCCCAAGACACCCAGGGTAGAATGCAGTGGCACAATCACGGCTCACTGCAGCCTCAAACTCCTGGGCTCAAGCAATCCTCCCACCTTAGCATCCTAAGTAACTGGGACCACAGGCATGCACCACCATGCCTGGCTAATTTTTGTATTTTTTGTAGAGACAGGGTTTGGCCATGTTGCCCAGGCTGATCTCGAACTCCTGGGCTCAAGCAATCCACTCGCCTCAGCTTCCCAAAGTGCTGGGATTACAGGTGTGAGCCACCACATCTGGCCAGCCATTACTTTTGATGCTTGAAAATTTCCTTGATTCCTGGAATTACTTCCTGGTTTTGAGATGTCTTCATGAGTTCACTGCTTCTTTTCCCAAATAACCACTGTCCTGACAGATCACAAAGCTGTCACATGCATGTTTACAAAAGAACACAGAATCAGATTATATAACAGCCTTGCAGTTGCTTAAGATGTTTGTTAAGGATGAGCTAAAGATCCTATTTCAGAAACGTGGCAAAGTTTTTAAGTCTTTGTCTGAAAAGCAGCTTGTGTGAAAGTTGCCAATGCCAAGATGGAGTCACTTACATCAGACCCAAAATGGAGGGGGAGGTCACGAAGCAGGGGATCTCATGCACACATGTCTGCGATAAGTATTATCACAAGGACTTTTTTTTTTTTTTTTTGAGACAGGGTCTCCCTCTGTCACCCAGGCTAGAGTACAGTGGCACCATCATAGCTCACTGCAGCCTAGATCTCCCAGGCTCAAGTTATCCTCCTGCCTCAGCCTCCCAAGTAGCTTGGACTACAGGTATGAGCCACTGCACCCAGCCTATATCACAGGGCTTTCTAAAAACTCACAAGAAATCCCTGTAGGCTCTACTCATCTTGCTTGTCCTACATATGTCTGTAACAGGACTTATCACAAAAAATTCCTCAACCAGGCACGGTGGCTCACACCTGTAATCTGAGCACTTTGGGAGGCCAAGGCGGGCGGATCACGAGGTCAGGAGATTGAGACCATCCTGGCTAACACGGTGAAACCCTGTCTCTACTAAAAATACAAAAAATTAGCCGGGCGTGGTGGCAGGCGACTGTAGTCCCAGCTACTCGGGAGGCTGAGGCAGGAGAATGGCGTGAACTCGGGAGGCGGAGCTTGCAGTGAGCCAAGATCGCGCCATGGCACTCCAGCCTGGGCGACAGAGTGAAACTCTGTCCAAAAAAAAAAAAAAAAAAAAAATCCCTCAAGACTGCAGTTTCACATAAGCCATCTTCATAAGAACACTCGCTTAGCAATGAGTTTCCAGTAACATCAGCTCCTACAACAGGCCCCTGTGACCAATGATGTTTGTCTTAAAACAGCTTATATGGACTTCTCCTCTTTCCCTTTAAAAGTTTCCCCTTACTACAACTTCTCCAGATATGTAGGGGATGATTATCTATGGTACGCGCATCTGAAATTGTAATTCTCTGTTTATTTCCAAACAGATTCATTTCTTTGAAGAGTCCTTCTCTCTGTTGTTATTTTAGGTTGACACTTGGAGCACAGCAAAGAAAATACAGGAGTTCCTTGCACCATTTAGAGTCATAATACGGAATCCAAAAAGGAAGAAAATGCTTCTAGGGCTTCAGGACAGATTTCTGTTACCTATTAAAGTATGTCATAAAAATGAAGGACTTGGCCAGGCGTGGTAGCTCATTCTTGTAATTCTAGCACTTTGAAAACCAAGGCAGGCGGATCGCTTGAGGTCAGGAGTTCCAGACCAGCCTGGGCAACAAAGTGAGACCCCATCTCTACAAAAAATACAAAAATTAGCCAGGTGTAGTGGCGTATGCCTAAGGTCCCAGCCACTCAAGCAGTTAAGGTGGGAGGATCACCTGAGCCAGAGGAGATTGAGGCTGCAGTGAGCTGTGATAATGCCATTGCACTCCAGCCTGAGAAATAGAAGAAAAAAAAAAGGGGGCCGAGCACAGTGGCTCATGCCTGTAATCCTAGCACTTTGGAAGGCCAAGGCAGGTGGACTGCTTAAACTCAAAGAGTTTAAGATAAGCGGGGGCAACCCCCTCTCTACAAAAAATACAAAAATTAGCTGGGAATGGTGGCATGTGCCTGTAGTCCCAGCTACTCAGGAGGCTGCAGTGGGAGGATCGCTTGAGCCCAGGAGGTGGAGGCTGCAGTGAGCCGATATCATACCACTGTACTCCAGCCTGGGTGACAGAGGGAGACCTGGTCTCAAAAAAAGAAAGAAAAGGAAAGGAAAAAGAAGGACTTAAGAACAAAGTAGAAGCAACTCAACCGAGTTTGAATAATACTGAGAAAACCTCACGAACTTTATTAACAGTTGGGTGAGACAATATCTTCTGCTTCCAGAGATATAGCCTGAGATTGTGAACTTCCGTGCTGTTCACACCCTACTCCATGAATCGCCCTCCATGCTCCTCTCAAAAGTCCACACTATTAGTTAAAGAATGAAGTTCTGAAAAATGAGGAAGGCTTTAGTTCAAATGCTGCCCTAATACTTGCATAGCACATAAACTGCACCTGGCACATGGCAGGCTAATCAACTTGGTAGATTGGTCAGATACCTTAGCAACATTAACAGCTTCTTAAAAAAAAAAAAAAAAAATATATATATATATATATATATATATAAATTCCACACTCAGAATAAATGCATGAAATTACATATTCTTGGCTTATTATAGCTACTTTTGAATGAGAATTTTTAAGATTTATAAAACCAACCAAACAGAAGAATGACCATGTGGCAAGGCTAACCCAAGGACGTAGCTGGAAGGTAAAGACATGATACTGCTTAATTTTTTAAAAAGGAAACCAGTCATATCTATATACCACTATAGGAGTCTATCTTGGATAGAAGCTAGACCAAGTGCAATGGCTCACGCCTGTAATCCCAACACTTTGGGATGCTGAGGTAGAAGGATCACCTGAGCCCAGGAGTTCAAGACCAGCCTAGGCAACATAGTGAGACCCCATCTCTGCAAAATATTTAAAAATTAAACCAGGTGTGGTTGCACGCACCTGTACCTAGGACACTGAGACAGGAGGATCACTTAAGTCCAGGAGTTCAAGGTTACAGTGATCTATGATTATGCCACTACAATGAACTGGGTGGTAGAGCAAGACTATCTATCTCAAGAAACAAACAAAAAAAGATGATGATAAATGTATAATCCCCATGTGATGTTTCGCCAGAAAATACACATGTGCTCACCTCAAAAAGGTGAATGTCTAGACACCTTTGGGTTATTTTAAATCCAACAACTTGTATGTTGTATCTAAAAACATTTGCACATTATTACTGTTGCTTTTAAAAAGTTACTACTAAATTATAAGTTAATCTTTTTTGAACCTACATATGAATGTAATAAATACTTTTACCTAAGGGGGAAAATGTTATGAGAAAAAGCAATCTTTATCAGTAAGATCAGTGAAATCAGAAAAATTAACATCAACTTATAATTCATGACTATGAGTTTTGTCTCCCTCTTACATTAACTGTAAAAGTACACATGCTACTCTCCAAACTGATCTATGATGCAATCTCAATAAAAATCTCAGCTGCCTGGCCAGGCATGGTGGCTCATGCCTGTAATCCCAGCACTTTGGGAGGCCAAGGCAGGCGGATCACCTGAGGTCCGGAGTTCGAGACCAGCCTGACCAACATGGAGAAACCCCATCTGTACTAAAAATACAAAATTAGCCGGGCGTGGTGGCGCATGCCTGTAATCCCAGCTACTCCAGAGGCTGAGACAGGAGAATGGCTTGAACTCGGGAGGTGGAGGTTGCTGTGAGCCAAGATCGTGCCATTGCACTCCAGCCTAGGCAACAAGAGCAAAACTCCAGCTCAAAAAAAAAAAAGAAAAAAAGAAAATCTCAGCTGCCTTTTTTACATAAGTTGAAAAGCTGATCCTAAAATTCATATGAAAATGTAAGCAACCCAGAATAGCCGAAACCATATGGAAGAAGAAAAAGAAAAAAGAGAGAGTCCATCTCTTTGGAGAGACTCATACTTCCTGATTTCAAATTTTACTTCAGAGCCACAGTAATCAAAACAGTTTGGTATTGGCTTAAGGAAGACATATAGATTAATGGGACAGAATTGAGAGTCTGGAAATAAACCCTTACATTTATGATTTTTAAGAAGGGTACCCAGGCTGGGCACGGTGGCTCATGCCTGTAATTCCAGCACTTTGGGAGGCCGAGGCAGGTGGATCACTAGAGGTCAGGCGATCCAGATCAGCCTGTGCAACATGGTAAAACCCTGTCTCTACTAACAATACAAAAAAAATTAGCCCGGCATGGTGGCAGCCGCCTGTAATCCTAGCTACTCGGGAGGCTGAGGCAAGAATCACTTGAACCTGGGAGGCAGAGGTTTCAGTGAGCAGAGATTGCACCACTACACTCCATCCTGGGCGACAGAACAAGACTCTGTTTCAAAAAAAAAAAAGGGGGGTACCAAGATAATTCAGTGGAAAAAACATAGTCTTTCAACAGATGATACTGAGACATAACTATCCACATGTAAAGCAGTGAACTTGGGCCTTACTTTGCACCATATTGCAAAAATTAACTCAAAATGAATCATAGACCTAAATGTGAGAGCTAAAACTATAAAAAAATTCTAAGAAGAAATCGGGCTGGGCGCGGTGGCTCACATCTGTAATCCCAGCACTTTGGGAAGCTGAGGTAGGTGGACCACGAGGTCAGGAGGTCAAGACCATTCTGGCTAACATGGTGAAACCCTGTCTCTACTAAATAAACAAAAAATTAGCCAGGTGTGGTGGCGGGCGCCTTTATTCCCAGCTACTTGGGAGGCTGAGGCAGGAGAATCACTTTAACCCAGGATGTGGAGCTTGTAGTGAGCCAAGATTGTGCCACTGCACTCCAGCCTGGGCGACAGAGCGAGACTCTGCCTCAAAAAAAAAAAAAAAAAAGAAATCACAGGAGTGAATCTTTATGATCTTTGGTTAGTCAAAGTCTTCTTGGATAAGACATCAAAAGCAGGAGCAACAAAATAAAAAACAAAAAAATTGCACTTGATCAAAATTAAAAGCTTTTGTGTTTCAAAGGACACCATCAAGAGTGTGAAAAGCCAACCCACAGAATGGAAGAAACTATTTGCAAATCATATACAGTCATGCACTGCATAACTATGTTTCAGTCAGCAGTGGACTGCATACATAACAGTGGTCCCATAGGATTATAATGGAGCCAAATAATTGTATTGCCTTGCAACAGTGTAGCTGTCATATGGATAGCACAATGCATTACTCACCTGTTTATGGTGACGCTGGTGTAAACAAACTTGCTGTGTGCCAGTTGTATATAACACATACAATTATATGTAATACATAATACTTGATGATGACAATTGACTATGTTACTGGTTTATGTATTTACTACATACGACATTTGTTATCATTATCTTAGCATGTACTCCTTCTACTTGTACATTTTTTAAAGGTTAACCGGAAAACAGCCACAAGGAGGTCCTTTGGGAGGTATTCCAGAACCAGGCATTTATCATAGGAGATGACAGTTCCCACGCGTCTTATTGCCCCAAGATGAGGAGGTGAAAGACAGTGATACTGATGATCCTGACCCTAGGTTGGCCTATGCTAATGTATGTTTGCGTCTTCCTTTTTAACACAAACAGTTTTAAAAATACAAAAACAGCCACGCATGGTGGCTCACGCCTTTAATCCCAGCACTTTGGGAGGCCAAGGAGGGCAGATCACCAGGTTGGGAGATCGAGACCATCTTGGCTAACACAGTGAAACCCCATCTCCACTAAAAATACAAAAAATTAGCCGGGCGTGGTGGCAAGCGCCTGTAGTCCCAGCTACTCAGGAGGCTGAGGCAGGAGAATTGCTTGAACCTGGGAGGCGGAGGTCGCGGTAAGCCGAGATCGCACCACTGCACTGCAGCCTGGGCGACAGAGTGAAACTCCATCTCAAAAAAAAAAACAAAAAACAAACAAAAAACAAAAAAACCTTAAAAACAGGAAAAAGCTTAATAGAATAAGGATATAAAGAAATTTTAAAAAAAAGAAATAAAACTTTTTTTTTTTTTTTTGAGATGGGAGTCTCGCTCTGTTGCCCAGGCTGGAGTGCAGTGGCGTGATCTCGGTTCACTGCAAGCTCTGCCTCCCGGATTCACACCATTCTCCTGCCTCAGCCTCCCGAGTAGCTGGAACTACAGGCGCCTGCCACCTCGCCGGGCTAATTTTTTGTATTTTTAGCAGAGACGGGGTTTCACCATATTAGCCAGGATGGTCTCGATTTCCTGACCTCGTGATCTGCCCGCCTTGGCCTCCCAAATTGCTAGGATTACAGGAGTGAGCCACCGCACCCGGCCCCAAGGAAACATTTTGGTACAGCTGTACAGTATGTTTGTATTTTAAGCTAAGTATTACTATAAGAGTCAAAGCTTTTTAAAATTTAAAAGTTTATAAGGCCAGGTGCAGTGGCTCACTCAGGCCTATAATCCCGGCACTGTGGGAGGCTGAGGTGGACAGATCACCTGAGGTCAGGAGTTCAAGACCAGCCTGGCCAACATGATGAAACCCTGCCTCTACTAAAAACACAAAAATTAGCCAGGTGTGGTGGCACACGCCTGTAGTCCCAGCTACTAGGGAGGCTGAGGTGGCAGGATCGCTTGAACCCAGGAGATGGAGGTTGCAGAGAGCCGAGATCACGCCACTGCACCCCAGTCTGGGGGACAGACTGAGACCCTGTCTCAAAAAAATAACTTAAAATAAAATAATAAAATAAAATAAAGTTTATAAAGTAAAAAAGTTACAGTATTTATTGAAGAAAGAATTGTTATACAAATTTATGGTAAACTAAGTGTACAATGCTTATAAAGCCTACAATAGTGCACAGTAATATCCTAGACCTTCACATTCACTCACCACTCACTCACTGACTCACCCAGAGTAACTTCCAGTCCTGCAAGTTCCATTCATGGCAAATGCCCTGTACAAGTGTGATATAATATTTTGTTATCTTTTATCTGTATTTTTACTGTATCTTTTCTATATTTAGATGTGTTTAGATACACCAGTACTAACCATGGTGTTACAATTGCTTACAGTATTCAGTACAGTAACATGCTGTACAGGTTTGTAGCCTAAAAGCCATAGGCTATACCATATAGCCTAGGTATATAGTAAGCTGTACCATCTAGACTTGTGAAAGTACACTCTATGATGTTTGCACAATGACAAAATTGCCTCTTGATGCATTTCTCAGAAAATATCCCCATTAT
Organism: Pan paniscus; assembly: GCF_029289425.2. Lineage (NCBI taxonomy): Eukaryota > Metazoa > Chordata > Mammalia > Primates > Hominidae > Pan > Pan paniscus. Next base: position 56,760,619 of record NC_073256.2, on the reverse strand, counting down.
TAAGCAATGAATGACTACATTTGATAAGAAACTTGTATCTAGAATGTATAAAGAATGCTTAAAACTCAACAATAAAAAGACAACCCAATTTTAAAATGGTCAAGGAATCTTTTCTTTTTTGAGACAGAGTCTTGCTCTGTCACGCAGACTGGAGTGCAATGGCGTGATCTCATCTCGGCTCACTGTAACCTCTGCCTCCTGGGTTCAAGCAATTCTCCTGCCTCAGCCTCCCAAGTAGCTGGGATTACAAGCGCCTGCCACCACGCCCAGCTAATTTTTGTATTTTTAGTAGTGAAGGGGTTTCACCATGTTGGCCAGGCTGGTCTCAAACTCCATACCTCAAGTGATCTGCCCACCTTGGCCTCCCAAAGTGCTGGGATTACAGGTGTGAGCCACCGCACCAGGCCCAAAGAATCTAAATAGACATTTCTCCAAACAAGATATACAAATGGCTAATAAGCACACTAAAAGATGCTCAAATCATTAGTCATCAGAGAACTGCAAATCAAAACCACTTTGCACCCACTAAGATGGCTATAATAATTTTTTTTTTTTGAGACGGAGTCTCGCTCTGTTGCCCAGGCTGCAGTGCAGTGGCACAATCTCAGCTCACTGCAAGCTGCCTCCTGGGTTCATGCCATTCTCCTGCCTCAGCCTCCCAAGTAGCTGGGACTACAGGTGCCCGCCACCATGCCCGGCTAATTTTTTGCATTTTTAGTAGAGATGGGATTTTACCATGTTAGCCAGGATGGTCTCAATCTCCTGACCTCGTGATCTGCCTGCCTCGGCCTCCCAAAGTGCTGGGATTACAGGCGTGAGCCACCACGCCCGGCCTATAATAATTTTTTTAAAGGAAAATAAGTATTGGTAAGGATGTGGAGAAATCAGAGCCCTCATACATTGCTGATGGGACTATAAAATGGTGCAATCCCTTTGGAAAACCATTTGCTAGTTCCTCAAATTGATACATATAGGGTTACTCTATGACCAAGCAATTCCATTTCTAGGTATAGACCCAAGATAAATAAAAACATATTTCCACATAAAAATTTGTACATGAAGGTTGTAGCAGCATCATTTATAAAAGACAAAAACGAAAGACAACCCAAATATCTATCAATTGATGAAATTTGGTATATCCTGAGAACATGGAGAAGTTTGAAAACATTACACAGTGACAGAAGCCAGAAACAAAATGCCACATACTGTATGATTCCATACAAAATGTCTGGTTAGAAAAATCCTGAGAGATAAAAAAGTAGATTACAGGTTGCCAAGAGCTGAGGGGAGGGAGTAATGACATTTCAAGTTCAGGGTTTCTATTCGGGGTGATGACAGTGTTCCAGAATTAGACAGTGATAATGGGTAAACTTTGTGAATATACTAAAAACCAAATGAATTGTACACTTTGAAGGGTGGATTTTATAGTATGTGGCCAAACCACAACTATGTAACATTTAGCAATAACAATGTCTACTTCTCAATTTCAGTCACAGGGATGAGGCTGACACAAGTAAAATCAAAGTTTGTGGTAAGTACTAACATGATCTTTATTTTACATTCCATTATCTCTGATCAACCTCATCCTTAAGTTCATATATACATGATTATTATAGGCCAGGCACAGGGGCTCACACCTGTAATCCCAGTGCTTTGAGAGGCCAATTTGGGAGGATAGCTTGAGGCTAGGGGTTTGAAACCAGCCTAGGCAACACAGCAAGACCCTGTCTCTACAAAAAAGCAAACAAATTAGCAAGGCATGGTGATGTACACTTTTAGTCCTAGCTACTCAGGAGGCTGAAGTGGGAGGATCTCTTGAGCCCAGGATTGGGAGACCAGCTTGGGTAACATGGCGAAACCCTAACTCTACAGAACAAATTTTAAAAATTAGCTGGGCATAGTAATGTGCACCCGTGGTCCCAGCTACTCAGGAGGCTGAAGTGGGAAGATCACTTGAGGCCAGGAGGTCGAGGATGCAGTGAGCTGTCATCATGCCACCATACTCCAGCCTGGGCTACAGAGCAAGACTCTGTCTCAAAAAAACAAACAAAAGCCAGGTGCAGTGGCTCACGCCTGTAATCCCAGCACTTTGGGAGGCCGAGACGGGTGGATCACGAGGTCAGGAGATCAAGACCATCCTGGCTAACACAGTGAAACCCTGTCTCTACTAAAAATACAAAAAATTAGCTGGGCGTGGTGGCGGGCGCCTGTAGTCCCAGCTACTCGGGAGGCTGAGGCAGGAGAATGGCGTGAACCCGGGAGGCAGAGCTTGCAGTGAGCCGAGGTCGTGCCACTGCACTCCAGCCTGGGCGACAGAGCGAGACTCGGCCAAAAAACAAACAAACAAAAAAAAACCCCAAAAAAAACACCCCAGTAATATGGCTAGATAAAAAAATATAATGGAAATATGCAAATATGACAATTACTCCTTTGTTAGTACAACCATTTTGAAAAGTAATTTGGCTGTATCTAATAAAAATGTACACACCTGGCCGGGCATGGTGGCTCATGCCTGTAATCCCAGCACTTTGGGAGGCCAAGGTGGGCGGACCACGAGGTCAGGAGTTCGAGACCAGCCTGGCCAACACGGTGAAACCCCATCTCTACTAAAAATACAAAAATTAGCCGGGCATGGTGGCAGACACCTGTAATCCCAGCTACTCGGGAGGCTGAGGCGGAGAATCATTTGAACCTGAGAGGCGGAGGTTGCGATGAGCTGAGATCGCGCTATTGCACTCCAGCCTGGGTGACAGGGTGAGACTCTATCTCAAAAAAAAAAAAAGTACACACCTAAACCCAAAAATTCCAGACCCTAAGGAAATTCTTATCTCGTATTTATATAACAGAAAGATGAAAACCAACGATGAGCAAAAGAAGCAAGCTGCAGGAGTGTGTTTGTTAGTATGAAATCACACATCTCAAGTTTAAAAACATGTAAAATAAAAGTATATAAAGTTTATGGATACACAGGCAAGTAGTAAAGGCATAAAAACACAAATGGGGTAATAAATATAACTTCAGGCCGAGCACGATGGCTCATGCTTGTAAACCCAGCACTTTGGGAGGCCAAGGTGGGCAGATCACCTGAGGTCAGGAGTTTGAGACCAGCCTGGCCAACATGGTGAAACCCTACCTCTACTAAAAATCCAAAAACTGGCCGGGCGTGGTGGCTCACGCCTATAATCCCAGCACTTTGAAAGGCCGAGGCAGGCAGATCACCAGGTCAAGAGATTGAGACCATACTGGCCAACATGGTGAAACCCCATCTCTACTAAAAATACAAAAATTAGCTAGGTGTGGTGGCACATGCCTGTAGTCCCAGCTACTTGGGAGGCTGAAGCAGGAGAATCACTTGAACCCAGGAGGCAGAGGCTGCAATGAGCCAAGATCATGCCACTGCACTCCAGCCTGGCGACAGAGCAAGACTCCACCTCAAAAAAAAAAAAAAAATCAAAAAATTAGCTGGGTATGGTGGTGCGTGCCTGTAGTCCCAGCTACTCAGGAGGCTGAGGCAGGAGAATCACTTGAACCTGTGAGGAGGAGGGTGCAGTGAGCTGAGATCATACCACTGCACTCCAGCCTGGGCGACAGAAAATGACCCTGTTTCAAATAAATAAATAAATAAAATTTCAGTAAATGAAAAGAAGTGTCATTGGGCTTCAATTGTATTTGGTTTACTTCTTTCTTAAAAATCTGAAACAAATGTGGCAAACAGAAATTGACAAATCTGCATGCTAGATTTTCGTGGGGTTTTTTTGTTTGTTTTTTGTTTTGAGACGGAGTCTCACTCGTCGCCCAGGCTGGAGTGTAATGGTATGATCTCAGCTCACTGCAACCTCCGCCTCCTGGGTTCAGGCGGTTCTCCTGCCTCAGCCTCCCAAGTAGCTGGGAGTACAGGCGCCCACCACCACACCCAGCTAATTTTTGTATTTTTAGTAGAGATGGAGTTTCACCATGTTGGCCAGGCTGGTCTTGAACTCCTAACCTCAGGTGATCTGCCTGCCTTGGTCTCCCAAAGTGCTGGGATTACAGCTGTGAGCCACTGCACCCGGCCCTGCATGCTAGATTTAAAATGTATATATTTTCTGTACTTTTTATAATTTTAAAATATTTTAAATTAAATGTCTGTAATCAGTGAAATTTTCAAAAATAAGTATATTTTATGTTTGTTCCTTCTGGGTCCTGAAAAATAATTTATTATGCCTCAAGCTATAGGTATATTTGCCTAGATATTTCCTTATCTCTGAGCTAAAAACATTAAGATGAGATTGATGGAGCCCATTAAAGCAAAGAAAAAAAACACACACTCATCACTGCTCTAAAATCTGCACAGGTTTTGAAAATAAATCTATTCATTAAGAAAAAGTTCAGAAAGTCTCTGTTTTTAAACCATACCTGGCCTTGCAATTCTGGTCTTACAGGATATGTACTTGGGTAAGGAGCCCTAGATCTCGCAGTAGAATTCCAATAGTTAGAATTGTAGCTAGGATATGGTGGCTGCTCCTAAGAAAAAAAGAAAAATAAATTCACTCTTAATAACATTCACACATCATTTTAAGATAGATTGATAGAGGCAGGTTATAAGGATTAAAAAAAAAAAAGCAATAGACAAAAAGCAATAAGCTGGGCACAGTGGCACACGCTTCTTGTCCCACTACTGCGGAGGCTGAGGTGGGTGGATCGCTTGAGCTCAGGTGATTGAGTCTAGTATGGTCAAGAGAGACCCCGTCTCTTAAAAACAAAAAATAAAAGAAAAAAGGCAATAGGACCCCACTATAAAACTGCTAATTATTCAGTACATGGTAAATCAAATGCTCTATGACAAAACAATTATTAGCTAGTAAAAAGCTGTTCTTATCCGTTTCGACAATGCCACCACACCAAATGCTATATAAAGGAATTCTACTACATCAAGATGATTAGCAAAATCAGAGACCTTAGATCACCTCTATCCTTCTCCAATAACTAATCCTCAAGACTACTAATTTAATTAGTGCAACAAAATGGTTCTTTGCTACTGTTATATTTACCAATAACTTTGGAACACAAAGACATTACTACTAGAGTTTAGCTCAAGCACATACATCTTCAATCTCCAACTTCTTTGCCTTGACACACCCTAGTTTTTCATATTCTACTCTGTGCTATGGCTAAGCTTTCCGCTGGCAGCCTCAGTGTCAGGCATTGATGCAGAACATTTACCAATCCAAAGAGAAAATCTAGCTACGACAATAATTTCATCAGCCTTTCTCTCCAACTCAGAAAGTTAATGCATGATTTGCAATAAGCCAATAAACTTTGATAAAAGACTAAATATACTCAAAACTTCTCAGAGCACCTATTATCTGGTTTATTACATACATTTATTATCCTATGAGTTATTTTGCTTTCAACTGTATAGATTTAGGGTTTTTTTTTTTTTTTTTTTTGAGACAGAGTTTCGCTCTTGTTGCCCAGGCTGGAGTGCAATGGCACGATCTCGGCTCACTGCAACCTCCGCTTCCCAGGTTCAAGCAATTTTCCTGCCTCAGCCTCCCGAGTAGCTGGGATTACAGGCACCTGCCACCACGCCCAGCTAATTTTTTGTACTTTTAGTAGAGACCGGGTTTCACTATTTTGGCCAGGCTCGTCTTGAACTCCTGACCTCAGGAGATCCACCCGGCTTGGCTTCCCAAAGTGCTGGAATTACAGGCGTGAGCCACTGTGCCCGCCCAAGTATAGTTTTAAGCTTGAACAGGACCTTCGACATTTTTTCTAAAACTTTGAATATGATTTCACAAAGAAATTCATTGGCAGCTGAAATAACTGAGAGATTATCACTATTAGCTTAACTGCACTACTTATCCATTTCATAATACTTTGTTTTCAGTAATACTTTGAATTTTTTTCAGTAATCATAATTATCAACACTGTTGGTACTGTTATCTTGGTACTGTTATGCGGGTATTATAGTTGCAAATGAATACTTACATTGGTATTGTTGGGAATCAGTATTTTCACAATGGGAGATAGGAGACACAGATATAAGAATAATGAAACTTAAAACCTTATAATCCTTAATTTGAATTGTAAATATCAGTATGAATTCAAACTGTATTTTATCTTCTTAAAAAAACCACCAACTTGGCCAGGCACAGTGGCTCACGCCTGTAATCCCACCACTTTGGGAGGCCTGACGCGGGTGGATCACCTGAGGTCAGGAGTTCGAGACCAGCCTGGCCAACACGGTGAAACCCCGTCTCTACTAAAAATACAAAAATTAGCTGGGTGTGGTGGTGGGTGCCTGTAATCTCAGCTACTCAGGAAGCTGAGGCACGAGAATAGCTTGAACCCAGGAGACAGAAGTTGCAGTGAGCAGAGATCATGCCACTGCACTCCAGCCTGGGCCACAGAGCAGAGACTCCGTCTCAAAAAAAAAAAAAAGACAACCCACCAACTTGGGCTGGGCGCAGTGGCTCAATCTGTAATCCCAGCACTTTGGGTAGCTGAGGCAAGAGGATTGCTTGGGGCCAGAGACCAGGAGTTCAAGACCAGCCTGGAAAATAATGAGACTCAGTCTTTACTCAAAAAAAAAAAAAAAAAAATGTCAGGTGGGCGTGATGATGGGTGCCTATAGTCCCAGCTACTCAGGAGGCTGAGAGGTGAGAGGCAGAGGCAAAGTCCAGAAATTCAAGGTTATGGTGAGCTATGATCTATGATTGTGCTACTGCACTCCAGCCTGGGCAACAGAGTAAGACCCCATCTTTAAAAAGAAAAAACCTACCGACTTGATAACCACACACAGAATATAATTCAAATAATTCTTGAACAGTTTTCTGAATGGACATCTTTAGTGGTACCTTTCTAAAAGCAAAAGAAATTTTAAAATATCTTAAACTCTTCATATAATGTTATTAGTAGTGATATTACTATCTTAATTTTTAAACTATATTGTGTGTATTGTAGAATAGAATAAATACATACAGTAGTGTTATTGGGAACCGATATTGTCACGAGGACAAGGAAAGATAAAATATGGAATGGGGCAAAATGAGGAAGAACTGGGGGATAGTGAATGTGGTGGTGTCATTACAAACTCACATAAGTAAAAAACATAATTTGGCTGGGTGCAGCGGCTCACACCTGTAATCCCAGCACTTTGGGAGGCCAAGGCAGGTGGATCACGAGGTCAGGAGATAGAGACCATCCTAGCTAACACGGTGAAACCCCATCTCTACTAAAAATACAAAAAATTAGCCAGGTGTGGTGGCAGGCGCCTGTAGTCCCAGCTACCTGGGAGGCGGAGCTTGCAGCAAAGCCTACATCACGCCACTGCACTCCAGCCTGGGCAACAGAGGGAGACTCCGTCTCAAAACAACAACAACAACAACAACAAAACGGAATTTAACCTTTTATGCAAAACAAACAAATATGGATAAAAGTGACAGTGTGCCAGTCCACACAAAGGATTTAGGAGTCGCGGCAAATTCTAGCAACCCTCTTGTGTTCCCATGCCCTCCACAAGACCTACATTATCTTATATAGGAGCTGTGTTTTCAACTGAAGTCCCAGGATGAGAAGACACACAGGTAGACCTGAATTGAACCTGGGGCCTAGAGAAGAACCACTAGAGTGGACTCACAGAACCTGAGCAAGAAATAAATGTTTATCATTATAAGCTACTAAAATTCTGGAATTGTTGTTTCAGTATAGGAAAAGTCAATTAATGCAATAACTAACAATCAAGTTGGTAACATAACCACAGAGAAAAAAGAATTACTTCAAATGACTTTTAGCTCACGTTATTTTGACTGTACGTCCTCAGTGGAATTTATTCTCTAAGGACAAGCTGAACTGCAAAGAAACCGAAACTGCATCCATTAGTTGTTACTCATAAAACTGGTATTCTTATTTTCAAGTTTTACTCACTACCATCCAATTCACCTATTTAAAGTATACAATTCAGGCCTGGCATGGTGGCTTACGTCTGTAATCCCAACACTTTGGGAGGCCGAGGTGGGTGGGTCACTTGAGGTCAGGCGTTCAAGACCGGCCTGGCCCACATGGTGAAACCTCGTCTCTAATAAAATACAAAAATGAGCTGGGTGTGGTGTCGGGCAGCTACTCAGGAGGCTGAGGCACGAGAATTGCTTGAACCCAGGAAGCAGAGGTGTAGTGAACTGAGATTGCACCACTGCACTCCAGCCTGGGCAACAGGGTGAGACTCCATCTCAAAAAAAAAAAAAAAAAATTAGCCGGGCATGGTGGCACACACCCGTAGTCCTAGCTACTTGGGAGGTTGAGGCAGGAAAATTGCTTGAACCTGGGAGGCGGAGGTTGCAGTGAGCCAAGATCGTGCCACTGCACTCCAGCCTGGGTGACAGAGCAAGGCTCCATCTCAAAAATAAACAAATAAATAAATAAAAAGTAAATAAAAAGCTGATATTAAAGTAGCCACTCCAGCTTTCTCATAGTTGCCTTTTGCATATTTATATATATATATATATGTATTTACATGTGCATATATGTAATTTTTAATTAATAAAAGTAGTACATATTTTTGGGATACATGTGATATTTTGATACATGTATATAAAGTGTAATTAATGATCAAAACAGGGTAACTGGCATATCTGACACCTCAAACATTTATCTTTTCTTTATTGCATTATATTTCTTTTTCCATCCATTTACTTTCAAACTATTTGTATCTTTAAACCTTAAGTGTGCCACCTTTAGACACCATATAATTGGATCTTGTTTTTTTTTTAATCCAGTCTGTCTTCTGACTAGATTGCTTAATCCATGCACATTTAATATTATTGATATAGCTGGATTTACATGTTTTATTTTTACTTTTTGTTTTTTATATGTCTCATGTGTTTTTGTCCTTTATTCCACCTTTACTGCTTTCTTTTGCATTAAGTGAATATTTTCAAATGTAGCATTATAACTTAATGACTATACATTTTTTTTTCTTTAGCGGTTACTCTTGGGCTAACAATACACTTCTTCTTCTTCTTTTTTTTTTTTTTTTTTTTGAGACGGAGTCTCACTCTATCACCCAGGCTGGAGTGCAGTGGCACGATCTCGGCTCATTGCAAGCTCCACCTCCCGGGTTCATGCCATTCTCCTGCCTCAGCCTCCCAAGTAGCTGGGACTACAGGCGCCCGCCACCACGCCCGGCTAATTTTTTTTTTTTTTTTTTTTTTTTTTTAAGTACAGACAAGGTTTCACCATGTTAGCCAGAATGGTCTCGATCTCCTGACCTTGTGATCTGCCCACCTTGGCCTCCCAAATTGCTGGGATTACAGGCGTGAGCCACAGCACCCAGCTAGGCTAACAATATGCTTCTCATCAGAATCAGCTTCTGATTTATACCAACTTAATTCCAGTGAGATACAGGAATCCTATTCCTATATAAGTCTGTTCCTTTTCCCCTTTTTTGTGATTTTATTGTAATCCACATTATGTCTACAAATGTTACAAACTCAACATTATATTGTTATACTTATTACTTTATATAATGTCTTTTAAAGAATCTGAGAGAAGAAAAGAGCATATTTGTATCTTTTGTTATATTAACCTTGTTATTAATCATTTCTGATATGCTGGTGTGTTCAATGGTGTCTGACATTTCTCCAACACATCAGTCTTCTCTCCTTCATATTGCATAATCTGTATTGATCTATCTTCAAATTCATGAATTCTTTCTTCTGTCAGTTCTAGCCTATTGAACTCCTCTAGTTAATTTTTCATTTTAGTTACTGTACTTTTCAACTCCAGAATTTCTATTTGTTTCTTTTTTAATATATAATTGCTATCTCTTTATTGATATTCCCTATTTGACGTGACATTATCACACACCTTTCTTTGCTTCTTTAATCATAGTTTTTTAGTTATTTGAACATATATAATGGCTACTTTGAAGTCTTTGTCTGTTAAATGTGACATCTGGTCACTTTCACAATCAGTTTCTGTTACCTGCTTTTTTTCCAGTGTATGGGTCATACTTTCCTGTGTCTTTGCATAGCTCATAATTCTTTGTTGGAAACTAGACATTTTAGCAACTCTGAGTACTACTGGTCCCACCTTTTCCACCTTAGGCTTGTTACTGTCATTTGCTCATTTGTTTAGTAACCAGCTGGATTATTTTTGCAAAGTCTGTTTGCCCTCAAACTTCAAGTATGAAGTATGTGATATTGCTCATTAGAAAGCACAGCCTTGGGTATGCCCACAGTCATCCTGGATGACAAAGATTTTCGTAAGACTTTCTTTGAGTGTATCTTTCCTTGACCACATCTAGTTGTTAAAGCTTCACTAATTTCCAGCTGATTGCTCTACTGGTTTTAATAACACCCTGAGGCATAAATTGCTCCACAGACTGAGTAGATCAAATTTGGGTCCCTCTAAAGGGACAGTTAGTTCCCAAGGTCAGTGTTTGAGAGTTGTTCTGATACCAAAGGGCTCCTCCTAGCTTCTTCTTTTCCTGGTTCTCTCCAGCAAACTAGCTGGCCTACTAGTTTATCCTGCATCTCCAGTGAATTTAACCAGTCTATTCCCTATTGCTTTGCACAACAACCTCTGCAGTTTTTTTGACTTTCTCCACACTCCTGAGCTTCTCCATACTTTGTTCCTTTAGGAAAAGATTAGGAGCTACCTGTTTTACAGCCTACTTCTGCTTCCAGATAAAACATCTGAGCCACTCTCTACAGCTAGAGTGGGGACAATGGTGTGTTTATCTGAATGGCATCCCTGCTTTACGAAGTGGAGTACCCACGGGAAGGGAGGCTGTAGACTTAGGGCTTCTCAGCTTGAAAAGCAAGGGTAAAGGTGATCAGAGCCCCAGTATTTTCAGCAGTGCCTTGCCCAAGGTCAAGTCTCCATCCTAGGAGTAGGGACTGGGTGAAAGAAAGGAACCACCACCACTCAGCCACAATTACCTAGAATTTTGCCTCAGTGACAGGCATCTGAGGCAAAATGAGAAATGTTGGTACGCTACTCCTCCTCCTAGGATGAAAACCTTCTGACTGAGGCTATGAGGAGGAATACATGGAGCTGGAGCCCTGTGTTCTTGGCTACACCCTCTAGAGTGAAGTTTCTATCTCACTAGATGCAAAAAAGGAGGGATGGAGGAGCTTTTAGTTCAAATACCACAGACCCAATGTTCTTACTGACTTTTGTAGATTTTCTTGAACAAATGTTTCTTCATGGCCAGGCGCGGTGGCTCACGCCTATAATCCCAGAACTCTGGGAGGCCAAGGCAGGTGGATCACGAGGTCAGGAGTTCAAGACCAACCTGACCAACATGGTGAAACCCTGTCTCTACTAAAAATACAAAAATTAGCTGGGTGTGGTGACTCATACCTGTAACCCCAGCCACTCAGGAGGCTGAGGCAAGAGAATCGCTTGAACCTGGGAGGTGGAGGTTGCAGTAAGCCGAGATCGCCAAGATGGCGCCATTGTACTCCAGCCTGGGTGACAGAGCGAGACTCTGTCTAAGAAAAAAGGTGTTTCTTCATTTGCTATATTCCCTAGGACCATTTCCAGAAACTGTAATTTGTTGTTTTTTAAAATTAATGTTCACCAGTTTCACTGGGGACTAGGTCCACAGAATTCTTCATGCTGTCATGCCAGAACTGGAACCTGGCATTATTTTGAACTTATTTTATACATTATTGTTAGATTGTGCAAATATTTGTAATTAAGTTAGGAATCAAGATTTTTTTCATATAAAATATACAAAGAAGTTAAAATTCCTATAATGTTAAATTTGAATTAATATAAGTATGAACTCATTTATTTTTCTATTTTAAAATACTTATTTTATAATTCTGCCCTTTGGAAAGGTCTAGACGCAATGACAACACAATAACAATTAGTATATATGCCAGGCACCCAACTGTAATTTCTGTACCAAGTATTAAGGTATTGCCCCTTGCCCCTCAGGTCCAAACACAGCATTCTTTTTTTTTTTTTTTTGAGACAGAGTCTCCCTCTTGTTGCCCTGGCTGGAATGCAGTGGTGCGATCTCGGCTCAATGCAATCTCCACCTTCCAGGTTCAAACCATTCTCCCGCCTCAGCCTCCCGAGTAGCTGGGATTACAGGCATGCGCCACAACACCCAGCTAATTTTTGTATTTTTAGTAGAGACAGGGTTTCACCATGTTGGCCAGGATGGTCTCGATCTCCTGACCTCGTGATCCGCCCACCTCAGCCTCCCAAAGCGCTGGGATTACAGGCGTGAGCCACTGCGCCCGGCCGCAAGCACAGCATTCTATACTTGGCTCTGTGATGCAAGGCTGGAAGTCTACAAACATTTCTCCCTCCCCAGCTTGCTTGCTTTCTGGTTCTGCCAACACACTATGCTAGGCTAGAGGAGGAGACAGTGGACTTGCTTCTTCCTGTCTGCTGTTTCTGTCAGTGTCAACACTGCAATGCCATTCAACCTGTACGCAGCAGTCAGTCAACAACACTCTCCAACCTGAACGTCCTCAGAGGTATCTGCACCAGGTAGGAGGCGCCACCTCCTGGCCACTCTTCCAAGTTTCCAGGTTCTTTTTATATTTTTATTTTATTTTATTTTAATTTATTTGAGACAGGGTCTCACTCTGTCACCCAGACTGGAGTGCAGTGGCACAATCACAGCTCACCACATCCTCGGCCACCTGGGCTCAGGTGATCCTCCCACCTCAGCCTCCTGAGTAGCTAGGAATACAGGGGCCCACCACCACACTTGGCTAATTTTTGTATTTTTTGTAGAGACAGGATTTTGCCATGTTGCCCAGGCTGGTCTTGAACTCCTGGGCTCAAGCAATCCACCTGCCTCAGCCTCCCAAAGTGCTAGGATTACAAGCGTGAGCCACTGCGCCCGGCCATTCTTCCAAGTTTCCTGGCTGTAATCACTCCAACCTCTTCCTTTTATTCCCCAGCCCCAGGAATTGTAGCTGCTTCCTCCACTTACTATTTTCTGTTACTTCTGTGTTCTCTTTTTCCCTTTTCATAACTCCAATAACCTGTTTAGCTAATTTCCTAAATTAAATTCTAACTAGTGTGGTTTCTGTTTTCCTGCTCAGATCCTGACTTAACGGTTTCTAAATGTAATTCTCCACTTGGGAGAAAAATACAATCAAGTTCTTAAGGAATGGCTGATTATGTGTCTTGGGACAAAATATATACAAAGCCTGAGACATCTTGTTGTACCAGAAATCAAGGAAGCTATCAAAAATCAATGGGTCATGCCAGGCACGGTAGCTCACGCCTGTAATCCCAGCACTTAGGGAGGCAGAGGCGGGAGGATAGCTTGAGCCCAGGAGTTTGAGACCTCCCTGGGGAATACAGTGAGAACCTGTTCTCCACAAAAAGAAAAAGAAAAAAAAAAAATCAATAGATTATGTCCAAAGGAATCAGAAGCCAAGAAAAAGGGACTCCCATTGACATAATATGGTATCATTTAAGCATCAAAAAGAATGACTGCTATCTGCTGCTAAGGTTTCCAGTACAGATGCAAGGAAAAAAGTGTCCTTATGCTTTCCGTCTGTCTGATTGTGGCAGCTGAGATTAAATAGAAGAATACAGGGAAACTGGAATAACCTTGAAAACAGTGAAGAGCCTGTTTTACTCGGAAGAATCTAACTTTTGAGTCGGCAGGAGAAGTTCTGGGAAATAGCCCTTACCACCCTTACCTGGTTGATTACACTTGCAAAAGCTTAAAGGTGGCCAGGCACAGTGGCTTATGCCTGTAATCCCAGAACTGTGGGAGGCTGAGGCAGGTGGATCACAAGGTCAGGAGATCGAGACCATCCTGGCTAACATGGTGAAACCCCATCTCTACTAAAAATACAAAAAAAAATTAGCCAGGCCTGCTGGCGGGCACCTGTGGTCCCAGCTACTCAGGAGGCTGAAGTGGGAGAATGGCATGAACCCGGGAGGCGGAGCTTGCAGTGAGCCGAGATTTCGCCACTGCACTCCAGCCTGGGCGACAAAGAGAGACTCTGTCTCAAAAGAAAAAAAAAAAAAAAAAAAAAAAGAGATGGGTCAGTATGTATAGCTCAGTTGTGGTGGTGGTGGTGGTGGTTACGTAATTGTATGTATTTATCAAAACTCACAGAACTATACCCTAAAGACAGTGAAATTTACTTTTTGTAAATTATGCCATAATTTTTTTAATGAAAAAAAGAATGTCCTCAATGAAGCACTAAAAAGTATAATTTTATTGTCTTAAGGAAAAAAATAATGTCTTTGTCTTTTTTTTCCTCCTTTTGGACAAAATGGGACAAATCTAAAAATATCCCTAGTAACAGTGAAAGTCTGTAGCTCATGGCCCTCCCAACATGACACTAATTCTATGAAATAGCATTTGGTTTCACAGGAAACTGGCTGAAGCTGAACTCTATTCTATAAACTAAGTTACCAATTTTATCATGTGCCTAACTCTTTCCAAACTTTTTATTTGTTGAATGAAATACAAACTAAAACAAAGGTAATAAAATGTTTTCACAAGCCACAATAATGTGAATTAAAGTTCTATGCCAAAGAAAATTTGATTAAAATTATGCAAGATAACTAATTTATTTCCTTTCTTCTGAGAAATAAATAATCCCAGCTGAAGACTGGAGTCAATTCCTTTAAAGTGGATATGTGATTACATTTTCCAAAATGACTTACCAACATTCCCCCAAACTGAAACCCCAGTCCAAGCAAATCTAACAGCAGAGGAATCAGTAGCACTCGTACTACATAAATTCCATTTACAGATTTGCTTATATTTTTCATAAGAATTGGACAAAAATTATTAGTAAATACATGATAAATTATTTGTATAGCTATATGGTTCATAATCACTAACAAATCACCTTATGCTCCTATACTGACCATCATAATTTTTTAACTTTTCAAACTCATTCGGATCTCTTCCAAATGCTTCTCTGTGTTGTCCCTCTTGCCCCAGCATCTGGTTCAAACATTTACCACATAAATTTTGCAGAGCATCCCATTCTACTTCCCTTACTGTAAGATGACCTAGCTTCCTACTCCACCACGAAAGGAGACCAATAGCTGTCAATGCCCCTCTGCTCCAACTCCAAACTTGTTACTTTTCTCCCTTTAGCTCAAAAGAGGTTTCTCAACTCTAACTCTTTTCCCTTTTTTTTTTTTTTTTGAGATAGTCTCGCTAGGCAGCCCAGGCTGGAGTTCCGTGGCATGATCTCGGTCACTGCGACCGCCGCCTCCCTGGTTTGAGCAATTCTCAGACTAGCTGCAATTACAGGCGCCCGCCACCACGCCCGGCTAATTTTTGTTTTTCTTTTTCTGGGACAAGGTCTTGCTCTGTTGCCCAGGCTGGAGTGCAGTGGTGTGATCTCGGCTCACTACAACCTCCATCTCCCAGGTTCAAGTGGTTCTCCTGCCTCAGCCTCCCAAGTAGCTGGGATTACAGGTGTGAGCCACCACACCTGGCTAATTTTTGTATTTTTAGTAGAGACGGGGTTTCACCACGTTGGCCAGGCTGGTCTCAAACTCCTGACCTCAGGTGATCTGCCTGCCTCAGCCTCCCAAAGTGCTGGGATTACAGGCGTGAGACACCGCACCCAGCCTAAAGTTTTACTCTAAAAAAACATAGGGAGTGGCCGGGTACCAAAAATACAAAAGTAGTCGGGCATGGTGGCGGGTGCCTGTAATCCCAGCTACTTGGGAGCCTGAGGCAGTAAATCGCTTGAACCTGGGAGGTGGAGGTTGCAGTGAGCCAAGATGGCGCCAATGCGCTCCAGCCTGGGCAAAAAGAGCAAAACTCCGTCTCAAAAAAAAATTAAAAAAAAAAAAGGCTGGGCGCGGTGGCTCACGCCTGTAATCCCAGCCGAGGCGGGCGGATCACGAGGTCAGGAGATCGATACCATCCTGGCTGACACGGTGAAACCCCGTCTCTACTAAAAATACAAAAAAATTGGCCGGGCGTGGTGGCGGGCGCCTGTAATCCCAGCTACTCGGGAGGCTGAGGCAGGAGAATGGCGTGAACCCAGGAGGCGGAGCTTGCGGTGAGCCGAGATCAGGCCACCGCACTCCAGCCTGGGTAAGAGAGTGAAACTCGGTCTCAAAAAAAAAAAAAAAAAAATAGGGAGTGATAGATTTCTAATTTTTTCCCTGTCATACTTAAATGTGTTAATATAGTCAAGTCTGTGTTGTAGTTCAGTACATCATCTAAATATAATCAGTTCTATAGAGCAATGCTTCTCAAATATTAATGTGCATATGAATCACCTGGGGATCTTAATAAATTGCAGCAGTAAGTCTGGAAGAGGAGAGATTTTGCATTTCTATCAACCTCACAAGTGACACCGAGGCTTCTAGTCCATGGACCACACTTTTTGAGTAGCAAGGTTATAAAAGGTTCCTATACTGTTTGTTTTTTTAATTTGACAGATGTATACTATAAAAATGCAAAACATAAAAAAAGTCAAAAGAACGAATCTGGAAAAAACATTGCAACATCTGTGACAACATGCATATCTTTTTTTTTTTTTTTTTTTTTGAGACGGAGTCTTGCTTTGCTGCCCAGGCTGGGGTGCAGTGGCATGATCTCGGCTCACTGCAACTTCTGCCTCCCGGGTTCAAATGATCCTCCTGCCTCAGTGCCCCTAGTAGCTGGGATTACAGGCATGCGCCACCATGCCTGGCTAATTTTTGTGTTTTTAGTGGAGGTGGGGTTTCGCCATGTTGACCAGGCTGGTCTCGAACTCCTGACCTCAGGTGATCCACCTGCCTCAGCCTCCCAAAGTGCTGGGTTTACAGGCGTGAGCCACCACGCCCGGCCAACATACATATCTTTGGTATGAGTTTTCTATTGCTGCAGAAAAATTACCATCCTATACTTTTAAAGTTTCAGAATCATCAATCTGAAAGATAGTACAAACTATTAAAATGGTTTACAAATGCCCATTACACATTTCCACCTTTATCTCCAACTACTTCAGCACCATCACCCACCCTGTGGGCACAAATGTACTCAAACCACACCTGACAACCCCTTACACAATGCTAAAATCTTAACTTCTTTAGTCTATCCAACCCTCCCTAACTCTATGCCAGAAAACAGACTTTGGTTTTGATAATACAGCAGGCCCGGCAAAAGTCAGTCATCAGTTTAGAGGTCCTCTCCTCTTTCCCCACTTCAACTGATTTTTGGTCTAATTTGGCCAAGCATTTCACCATTCTATAGTCCCATGACCTACGTATTCCAGATTTAGGCTGAGAAAATATGGATCTTTCTTTCTTTCTTTTTTTTTTTTTGAGATAGAGTTTCGCTCTTGTCTCCCAGGCTAGAGTGGAATGGTGTGATCTCAGCTCACTGCAACCTCCGCCTCCTGGGTTCAAGCGATTCTCCTGCCTCAGCCTCTCGAATAGCTGGGATTACAGGCGCCCGCCACCATGCCCAGCTAATTTTTGTATTTTTAGTAGAGACAGGGTTTTGCCATGTGGGCCAGGCTGGTCTCGAACTCCTGACCTCAGGTGATCCGCCTTCCTTGGACTCCCAAAGTGCTGGGATTACAGGCATGTCACCACACCCAGCTGGATCTTTCTTTAATTTATAATTAATCTTGGCCGGGCACTGTGGCTCACACCTGTAATCCCAGCACTTTTGGAGGCCAAGGCGGGAGGATACCCTGAGATCAGGAGTTCAAGACCAACCTGGCCCACACGGCAAAACCCCGTCTCTACTTAAAATACAAAATTTAGCTGGGCATGGTGGCAGGCGCCTGTAATCCCAGCTACTAGGAAGGCTGAAGCAGGAGACTTTGACCCTGGGAGGCAGAGGTTGCAGTGAGCTGAGATTGCGCCACTGCATTCCAGCCTGGGCGACACAGCAAGACTGTGTCCCAAAAATAAAAAATAAAAATAAAAAATAATTTATCACTGCTCCATGTTTTTCTCATACAATTGTTTACACTGTGATATAATCAACATACTATAAACTCTACCCTTTTAAAATGTACAATTCAGTAGTTTTTAGTATATTCAGAGTTGTGCAACCATCACCACTGATTTTAGAACACTTCTTATTTTTTGTTTTTTATTTTTTATTTTTTTATTTTTAGAGACAAGGTCTTACTATGTTGCCCAGGCTGGTCTCGAACTCCTGGACTCAAGCAATCCTCCAGCCTCGGCAACTCAAAGTGCTGGGATTACAGGTGTGAGCCATCTCACCAGGCCCTGATTTTAGAACATTTCATTATCCCAAAAAGAATATTCTCACCTACACCGCCAGTCCCCCAACCTCTGGCAACCATTAAGCTTTCTGTCTCTAGATTTACCTACTCTGGCCATTTCATATAAATGGAATCACACAATATGCAGTCTTTCTGACTGACTTAGCTCACGTAGTGTGATGTTTTCAAGGTTCATTCATATTGTAGCACGCATCAGCAGTTCATTCCTTTCTAAGGTCAAATAATACTCCATTGAATGAATATATTAACACCATATTTTGTTTATCGATGCATCAGTCGTTATGTCCTTACAACATTCCTGTATTCGAATAAAGAACCAGGGCTCCAAGAGGTTCACTCACTTTATAACTCAAATAATAAAATGACATTTGGGGCCGAGCGCAGTGGCTCACGCCTGTAATCCCAACACTTCGGGAGGCCGAGGGGCAGGGGAAAGGGGGATCACTTGAGGTCAGGAGTTCAAGACCATCCTGGCCAACATGGCGAAACCCCGTCTGTACTAAAAATACAAAAATTAGCCGGGTGTGATGGCCGGCGCCTGTAATCCTAGCTACTCGAGAGGCTGAGGCAGGAGAATCGCTTAAACCGGGAGGCGGAGGTTGCAGTGAGCCGAGATGGCACCACTGCACTCCAGCCTGGGCAACAGAGCGAGACTCCAACTCAAAAAAAAAAAAAAAAAAAAAAAACGACATTTCTACTTTTTGGCGATTATGAATAATGATGCTATGAACATGGGCGGACAAGCTTTATGTGAACATACGTTATCAGTTTTCTTGGGTATATAGCCAGGAGTGGGCTTGCTGGGTCATAGACTAATTCTAATGCTTACTGTTTTGAGGAACTACCAAACTATTTTCCACCATTTTACATCCCCACCAGCAATGTACGAGAATTTCACTATTACATTTTCAACAAATGAGGATAATTCTTGAACGAACAGAGAGGTATGCTGCCACCGCAGAACGACAACCCACTACCCAGAAGACTGTATTAACAAAGCAGAAGTATATGTCCGGCAGGAAAACGGAGAATAAGATGTTGCAGGTCCAAGTGTATTAGGCAAGTGAGTTAACCTCGCAGAGCCCCGGTTCCTTATTCGAAAAAAAAAAGGGGGCCGCTGTAATGCCATTTTACCTTGCAGTCGCCGTGAAAATTAAATCAGTCAATCCGCGTAAAGGTACTTTACAACACTGATTATTCATGATTCGATCTCAGGCAAGGCATTAGGGGCAAACAGCTAAATGCCCAGATCCCTCCTCCTCGCAAAGGTTCCTTCCCCTCGGGAGGGTCCCTGAGCGGCATCGGGGGCTGCAGCCACTTCCCTTCCCCGGGAGAGCCGGCCTGCCAGCCACGCAGGATAAATTGCTAGAGCTGGAGCAGCAGATCCGTGCCACCCCTACCCAGCACCGCTCCCAGGAGAGAGATCTGCAGCCTGCTGCTAAGCTTAGTAAGTCCGCGCAGGATCTTTCTTTTTTAAATGGTAATAAACATATTTTTTGGGGTCGAAGCAGAAAAGGAGGGGCAAAGGGAACACAAGCATGTCCCCCCAACCTCTGATCTTAGTCTCGGTCTCTCCAACACCCCCCGCAACACACCCTCCTCCACATAAGGAAAACAAGTATGAAACCCGATCCTTTACGAACCCCAGCCCCAAGGGCCCTCACCTCCCCGCAAGGACAGAGGGTGCAAAGCTTACCTGGTGGCTTCCTCCGGCTCGACCAGGCTCTGGCCAGGCGCCTCCAGAGGGATAGTAGCCATCGCCTCCTCCGCCTTCTCCCAGCCAGGTGGTCTCCGCCGGGCCGCCCCCGCGCACCCGCCAGGAAATGGGAGGCTGGGGAGGTTCAGGGCGAAGAGGATATAAGGGTGGAGGTGGGTGTACCGGCACATCTCCACCCCCAGGCCCGTAGTAGCGGCCGTAGGACGGACCGTCACTGGGGCCGTAGCCCGAGCGCCTCAGGGCCGACATGGGATCCGCTGCCCTGAAGCGCTTCCCGCCCCCTCCCCACGGCCGACCCATCGCGCAGGCGCCCGCGGGCGATTGCGAATGGAGAGCAGCGAAGGGGGTCGGACGACGCCAGCCAATCCCAGGCCCGGGCCCGCCCCTTCTGCTGCGGAACCCCGAAAGCTGAGGGACGGAGGTCAGTGACTCTGAGGTCTCGGGAACCCGGAGACGAGGGAAGACACCGTGTTCCTTAAGAGGGAGTATACGTTTCCTCGCCATTTATCCAATGGAGATTCCTCTTACCTACTTAACAGGAACAGGGAAAGGGTGTCCCCCAACGGTACGGCTGCCCCGCCTCTTCCTGGGGGCCCGCACGTGTTACAGGAAGTGGGTAAGGGTAATATGGAGGAGCTTCCGGCAGGCCCCGGCGGCTGAAAGCCGGGGCAGAAGTGCTGGTCTCGGTCGGGATTCCGGGCTTGGTCCCACCGAGGCGGCAACTGCGGTAGAAGGGAGGAGGTTTTGGACGCGCTGGCCTCCCGCCGCTGTGCATTGCAGCATTATTTCAGTTCAAAATGAACTATATGCCTGGCACCGCCAGCCTCATCGAGGACATTGACAGTGAGTAGTTTATCTCCTCCCGGTGGAGCCTGGGGTTAGACCCTTCCTCCCGGGCGGGCGCCTCTTCCGAAGAAGCTTGTAGAATGAGTCCCGGGCGGGGCCGGTGTGTTCTGAGCTCAATCCGGGCGTTCCGCGTCGATGTCCTCCACAGCTGCGGTACACACCGCTTGCCCACCCAGTAGCCTGCTGCTACTTCTGCCCCTCGCAGCCTCCGCCAGCCCTCTAGCTGGTGAGCCCCAAGCGATGGAACTCATTCTTGCTTCCGTGGGTCGCGGCAGCAGAGGCCCGAACACGAAAGAAGCCCGGGGAGGGGGGGGGGCTTCTCCCCCGTCCACTCCTGCCTGCAGTATTTCGAAGTATCAGCGTGTTACCGGTGGATGGATCGGAATACCTAGAGAGAGGATTCATTAAAAAGCGAAAATATTAAGACAGCGGCAGTTGGACTTAATTGGCAGTAAATGTAGGCGCTCTACGGTGTGGCCATTTGCTGGCTTATTTTACTGTGAGGGTCATTAGCACCTTCAGGTTATTGTAGTAGAGACCACTGTTAGACATGGTATTGACTTTTCTGGAAAGACCAAATCACTTGCAACCTTTTTTTTTTTTTTTTTTTTTTAAGACAATTTACTTTTGCTTTTACTAAGAAGACCTCCCTTATTCCTGGTTTTTGTCCAGAAGAGGAGCTCAGTCCTATACAAAAGCGAAAAGAACCGTCTGCAGTTGTTCTGGCTTTCCTTTTTTCTAAATTCCGTCTGTGCATTATTCCTCAAGCAACATTTTTTATTGTTTTAATCATGTGATCTTTCTCATTAACTTGTTTCAAGATGATTTACACATAGTTTTAAACAAGCTGCAATCGTCTCAGTTACTCTGTGAATACGCAGTTTAGAATCTATGGTTAAAATTTCATTTTACGGGCCTGGCGCGGTGGCTCACGCCTGTAATCCTAGCACTTTGGGGGGCCGAGGCGGGCAGATCGCCTGAGGTCGGGAGTTCAAGACCAGCCTAGCCAACATGGTGAAACCCCGTTCCTACAATTAGCTGGGCACGATGGCGATGCCTGTAATCCCAGCTACTCGGGAGGCTGAGGCGGGAGAATCGCTTGAACCCGGGAGGAGAAGGTTGCAGTGAGCCGAGATCGCACCATTGCACTCCAGCCTGAGCGACAGAGCAAGACTCCGTCTCAAAAAAAAAAAAAAAAAATCATTTTATGGTTGACAGATCTTTTTTCTTTTTTTCTTTTTTTTTTTTTGAGACAGAGTCTTGCTCTGTCGCCCAGGCTGTAGTGTGCAGTGGCGCGATCTTGACTCACTGGAACCTCCACCTCCCGGGTTTAAACCATTCTTGTGCCTCAGCCTCCCAAGTAACTGGGATTGCAGGCGCCTGCCAGCACGCCCAGCTAATTTTTGCATTTTTTGGTAGAGACGAGGTTTCGCCATGCTGGGCAGTATGGTCTCCAACTCCTGACCTCAGGTGATCCACCCACCTCGGCCTCCCAGAGTGCTGGGATTACAGGCGTGAGCCACCGCCTCCGGCCGACAGATCATTTTTTTAAACACAAATTACTTATTGTGCTATGTAAGGGAAATGTAGTGTAATTGGACTAAATATATATTAACATCTATATGAACCTGTTATGTGTAACAGGATGTTTTAGTTGCTCGAGGATGCTCTTTTGCCCTCATCTCTCCTTATATATCCTCTAACACATCCTGCCATTTTACTAAAAATCAGTTTTGCTCTTTGGCCCTCTAACCCCTACCTCTTTGTAGATTCCAGACCCCCTACTTTATTAAAACTTTGAAGCCATTTGATATGCACCCTTTGCTCCCCAACCCTAACACACAGTTTCCTCCTTGTGTTTCTGTATTTTCACCCATCCTTTAATTTGAGTAGGAAGGATTCCTCCCTTTTTGTCTGTCTGTTGTTACTGTCTCCTCTCACTGCTTCTGGAACCTTTTTTCGTTGTTAGCCTTTTTCTTTTATATCCTCTGTCTCCCCAACCCCTGCGTTCTTCCCCTCATGTGTTGCTGTCTATCCATCTCAAATATTTTCTCCGTTCTCTTCATATTCCCATCCCTTTTTTCATATCTTTATCCCCAAACCTCGAGTCATTTTCATTTTGTCTGTTTCTTGATCACCTTCAATAGACTACTTACATTACTCCTGCAATCTAATTTTTATCCTGAAATTACTCAAGCTGCATTCTTCAAAGTTATTCGTCTAAGGTCTTCTTCTGTGTTCTCTCCCCTTTGCAGCACTGTGATACTCTCCCCACCAGATTCTTTAATTCTCTTCTCTTGATTTCTCTAACAACTGGTACTTGGTGATTTTCTTACTTCTCTGGCTCTTACTGTTCTCCAAAATAGATGGTCACTTGGATTACATGTGGCCTACTTCTTTAAATCTTTAGTAGATCTCCTGTACTTTAGTTTTTTATATCACCTCTTTGTAGATTTATCCAAAATTGCTTTCTCTAATCTTGATGTCTTTGGTTTTCCAGTCTTACTGTTTCCAACTATCTGCGTGTGTTTCTATGTAAGTGTCCTGATAGCACTTTAGAATCACAAAGAGCTAATAACCTTCACCCTGAGCTTGCTGCTTTTATTCCCAACTCTTGGTAAATAGTTTTGTGATGTCTCATAAAACTCCTACATCTTTACCTCACATCTTCAGCACCCCACCCTCTCACACATACCCACTTATACAAACTCAGTAAACAGACTCCATCACTTAATGTTTTCTTGTTCCCTATGAAGTCAAATCCAGATGCAGCCTGTGCCCAGTACTTTTCTGACTTTATCTACTGTTCTTTCCCTTCACACCCTCAGCTTTTAGCTAAACATGGATGTACAGCCCTTTTTTCCTCCTCTTTAATTTACAGATTTCCTTCTCCCCCCCGAAGGAATTTAGGTGCCCTAAAATTATCTACGTTTTAAGGTCCAACTCTGATACCTCCTTCAGAAATACAGTTTCTCTCTCTGTAGTCTCATATAATTAAGATTCGCTTTCTGTGGTACTTATTTATAGCGCAAGGAAGAGTATAAATTCCTTCAGGGCAGAGTCACTGTGTTTTTCCTCTGTTCTGCATCTAGAAAGTACTTTAGGCATGGAATGAAAGAAATTTTGCTGGGTGCGCTAGTAACTGGCTTATTTTCATTCTTCAGTGTCAGCTCAAAGTCACCTCTTCAGAGAGGCTTTCCCTTGCCACCCTTCCTTCTGTAACCACTTCTCTCCCTTCATCATACTGCCTTGCTAGTTTATTATTCCATTGTCCTAATCACAATAGGTTATTTTCTTATTTATTTGTCCTCCTCCAACATGAATATAAATTCATAAGGTTGGTGACTTTCTAAGTCTCATTCTCTACTGTATGTCTAGACCCCAGAACAGCACATGCCCCCTCAGTAAACATTGAATTTCTGCTCTAGCTTATTATTAGTCTTCATTTTAAATGCCTGAAGCATTGTGTTTTTATTTAAAGCATTCTATGGTTACAAACAAAATGTGAGATAGAAGCTCATCTTTTGAGGACAAAATAATTCTACAAATAAGATAATAAGAGTCATCTAGACTAAATTTGTCAATTTACAGATATAAAAACTGACATGACATGAGATGGTTTAAGTGTCAAACATAAGGGTCTTTGGCTAGGCGCCATGGTTCACACCTGTAATCCCAGCACTTTGGGAGGCGGAGGTGGATGGATCATCTGAAGTCAGGAGTTTGAGACCAGCCTGGCTAACATGGTGATACGCCATCTCTACTAAAAATATGAAAATTAGCCAGGCATGGTGGCAAACTCCTGTAGTCCCAGCTACTAAGGAGGCCGATGCAGGAGGATCGCTTGACCCTGGGAGGCAGAGGTTGTAGTAAGCCGAGATTGTGCCACTGCACTGCAGCCTGGGTGACAGAGTGAGACTCTGTCTCAAAAAAAAAAAAAGAAAAAAGGAAAAAAAAAAAACCAACATAAGGCTCTAGAGCCAGCTAGTCAGGCTTCCTGGTGCCACGCCCTGTCCTTTTCCCACTCTGCCACACTGCTCTGATTCTTTTCACTACTGATGTTATCTAAATCCGTGCTGTTGTGCTTCTTTCTTCAGTTTTCCAATGAACTTGAACTTCACATTAAATGCATTGGCCGAGGAAGTGGTACAGCTTAAACTGTTAATTATTATCCTAAATACTCGCTGAACTTG
Organism: Pan paniscus; assembly: GCF_029289425.2. Taxonomy (NCBI): domain Eukaryota; kingdom Metazoa; phylum Chordata; class Mammalia; order Primates; family Hominidae; genus Pan; species Pan paniscus. The sequence goes on along the minus strand of NC_073256.2, from coordinate 56,735,663 downwards.
TCAGTTTTCATTTAAAAGATTTTTTCCTCTCTCCCCAGAAAAGCACTTGGTTCTGCTTCGAGATGGAAGGACACTTATAGGCTTTTTAAGAAGCATTGATCAATTTGGTATGTATTAATTTATGGACATCTCTTATACTCTGGATAATAACAGCTGCCCGTTGCATTTTTTGTTATTTAATATTGAAATTTATCTGCAACTTTTTCACATGTGTGACATAGTAGGACTGATTTTAGTGAGTACATCATTGTTTTCTATACATTCAGATTAGGTGGTTCAAAGCTTATATGTATTTCCAAGCTCGTTTCTAAAACTGGCTTTCAGTAGAATCCCCAGTAGGGGGAGCCAGGTGATAGAAATAAACTCAGTCCACCGAAGAGGCTTGTTTTGTTTTGCTTTGTTTTGTTTTGTTTTTTGTTTAGATGCGCTCTCGCTCGGTCACCCAGGCTGGAGTGCAGTGGCACAATCTTGGCTCACTGCAACCTCCGCTTCTTGGGTTCAAGTGATTCTTGTGCCTCAGCCTCCCAAGTAGCTGAGATTATAGGCTCCAGCCACCACCCCCAGCTAATTTTTGTATTTTTAGTAGAGACGGGGTTTCGCCATGTTGGCCAGGCTGGTTTCGAACTCCTGACCTTAGGTGATCCACCCACCCAGCTGAGCTGGGCAGTTGTTCTGCTCCTCATGGCTTTAGGACAGTTCCTTGGTGTCTAGAAGGTGAGTCGGCTGGTTTGAAGGAGCTTCACTCACATGTCTGGTGCATCAGTGGGGACAGCTGGAAGGCTGGTCTTAGCTCCCATAGTGCTGAGATTACAGGCGCGAGCCATTGTGCCCGGCCCAAGGCTGCTTATTTCTACATTGGCAGGGTATAATGACTTCAGAGCAGTTCCGGAAGTGAAGGTAATCCCTCCCTAGCCAATGAAAATTGGGTAGAAGGCATTTCCTTTATTTTAAGGACCCCAACATTAAGCTTAATACTTTACATATAGGGATACATTGGAATAAGAGGCCTCTGTCTTTGTTTCGCATCCTGCATTTTTCTTAAGTTAAAAGATTATGTTTCCTTCTGTTTCAAGGAACTTCATGTTCATGCTAACATTTATTGGATATCTGCGAAATCACTGGATTTGAGCATGAGGAAGAAACGTAATTAAAACACTTAAAAGGATTATGGAAGATATGAACATAGATTTCTCCTTTACTTCAAATAGGACAAGTAGTACTAATTGAAAGAGGAAAAATAATTATTGTTAACAAATTGGAGTCCTGATTCTTAAGTCAGATTCATCAAAGTACTTTGAGGGAAGGGTAGTGGCTATTAAGTTGACTTTTAGATTACAACTATAGTTATCTGTCAAGGTGAAAAAATAGGTTTTTGCTGTATCATAACCCATGGATACCTGCGTTGGGTTAAATGAATCCTAATTACTAAAAGAAAGTTGAATCTTCAGCAGATCATCACATACACACCCACACAAAAAGAAAAGCTGTTTCTTTCCAGAAAACAAAAGTTTTGATCTCTGTGGTTGTTTAGGCCCAAGTTTTCCAAGTTCCTTATTCATTTATATTTTCCTATGGTTTTTTTTTGGTATTAGCAATTAACTGATAAAGGAATTTATTTCTCTTATTTCTGCTGTCATTCATGTATTAGCCCAACATAATCCCAGACATCTCCTAACTGGTACGTCTTACTCAATGAAATAGGGGAAGATTATTTGAAATTTTAGCCTTCCCCAGAATTAGAAAGCTTAGGGGCCCGGCACTGTGGCTCACGCCTGTAATCCCAGCACTTTGGAAGGCCAAGGTGGGCGGATCACAAGGTCAGGAGTTCAAGACCAGCCTGGCCAATATGGTGATCCCTGTCTCTACTAAAAATACAGAATTAGCCGGGAGTGGTGGCAGGCACCTGTAGTCCCAGCTACTCCGGAATCTGAGGCAGGAGAATTACTTGAACCAGGAGGCGGAGGTTGCAGTGAGCTGAGATGGCGCCACTGCAGTCCAGCCTGGGTGACAGAGCGAGACTCGGTCTCAAAAAATAAATAAATAAATAAAAATAATTAGAAAGCTTGGAAATCATGTTTACCTAAATCTTTTCAAAATAACTGATTATTGAGTTATGGGCCTTTACCCAATAGTTTAAACTAAATATCTTTGGTTTTTCCCTATACACTTACAGCAAACTTAGTGCTACATCAGACTGTGGAGCGTATTCATGTGGGCAAAAAATACGGTGATATTCCTCGAGGGATTTTTGTGGTCAGAGGAGAAAATGTGGTCCTACTAGGAGAAATAGTAAGTGAAAACTGTTAAGCTGCTGTAGATCTTCATATTCATGCTAGTTAGACTTCTTTTTTTGTCTTTTCAAAAGAGAATAAAAATATTCTCCACATTTATCTGGCTTCTCCTAGGCAACTACCAAATTAATTTAGGGAAGCTACAGAGAATACTTTGTTTCAGTGCCTTAACAAATGTGTTAATTAATATATTTGTTTAATAGCAGAAAATTGACAAAGCTTGATTTATATATGCTGGGGAAGGTGTGTCTTATATACGTTGGAATATTTTGCAGTCATTTAAACAGTTGGTTACAAGTGGTTTTTCATGGCATAAAGCTAATGCACAGTATTTGAGGGAAGTACATATTGCCTGTACAGTACAATGTGATATCCATATTAGTAAAGGGGGAAAGGGAAAGAGTAGCTATAGGAAAAGCTTTTCCGTTACCTATCCCGAGAATGGAGTTCAGTCTTACTTGGATCCTTAGCTCACAGCCAGGGAGAGGGTATTTTGGTATCTGTGCCAGAAAGACCAGCTGGCAGGTGAAAGGTTAAATCAGATTTTCTGAGGTATTGTTGCTGTAGGTCTTCGTGTGTGCAGACATACACACACACACCCCTACTAGAATTACTCAGATTTTTTTTTTAAGTATCTTATTTAAAACCTTTGATTTCATCTTGTTATTTCTGATTATTGGGTTTGCAAGGAAAATAAAAATCTCTTCAAGAGTAGTTGAAATTAAGGGTTGAGCCAGCACTGTCTTCTTTTTTCTTACCAAAAATTTTGGTGTTTGCTTAATTTTTAAAGTTTTTAATACTGTTTTCTAAATACCTAGCCATGTCTTAAATCAATTTGCAGAAATCTTTAGAGTGGTTTGGTTTGTAGCCATTTTTAACAGCCATTTGAGAAAGCAAGGAGATAATTCTGCCAGGGTTGGGTTGGTTCAGAGACCTCATATTGGAAATAGCTAGAAATGACTAATCCAGACTATCAATACTGCCCAAGTGAAATATATGAAGTATATGAAATATATGAATATATGAAATATATGCTGTGAAATATATGAAATAGCTTTTTCTTACTTATAAAATATTTATAAGTAATACTTATAAAAATTTTTCTTATAAAATATTTTTGTAGTTTGTACTTTTAGTTCAGTGTATCATTTCTTGCATGTTTAAGCAGCAGAAATTGTTTTTCGTTTTTTGGGTTTTTTTTTTTTTTTTTTTTTTTGAGACAGAGTTTTGCTCCTGTTGCCCAGGCTAGAATGCAATGGCATGATCTCAGCTCACTGCAACTTCCACCTCCCAGGTTCAAGTGATTCTCCTGCCTCAGCCTCCCGAGTAGCTGGGATTACAGGTGCCCGCAACCAAGCCCAGCTAATTTTTGTATTTTTAGTAGAGACGGGGTTTCACTATGTTGGCCAGGCTGGTCTCGAACTCCTGACCTCAGGCGATCTACCCGCCTCGGCCTCCCAGTGTGCTGGGATTACAGGCATGAGCCACCGCGCCCAGCCAAGCAGCAGAAATTGTTATCTTCTTGTGTCGCATAAAGGCTGAAACAAGGCCAGGTGCGGTGCCTCACACCTGTAATCCCAGCACTTTGGGAGGCTGAGACGGGCGGATCACAAGGTCAGGAGATCGAGACCATCCTGGCTAACACAGTGAAACTCCATCCCTACTAAAATACAAAAAAGTTAGCCGGGTGTGGTGGCGGGCGCCTGTAGTCCCAGCTACTTGGGAGGCTGAGGTAGGAGAATGGCATGAACCCGGGAGGCGGAGCTTGCAGTGAGTCGAGATCGTGCCACTGCACTGCAGCCTGGGCAACAGAGCAAGATTCCGTCTCAAAAAAAAAAAATCTGAAAGCACCTAGTACCCATGGTACCCATGGGGAGATACTAAATGACTGTAAAGTAGTCTGCCAGTATTTTTTTCTTCCAGAGATGGGGTCTCACTATGTTGCCCAGGCTAGATTCAAACTCCTAGGCTTAGGCAATCCTCCTGTCTCAGCCTCCCAAGTAGCCGGGACTATAGGTACATGCCACTATGCTTGATACTGCCAGTATATAGGGGAGCTGACCCATCTCTGCATGGTGGGGTTATAGATGATTTTTAAAAATACTTTTCTGAATTTAATTTTGAAGAGGCAACGTATCAGAGGAAAAGACTTAAGCTAAAATACTGGGGTGGGTGCAGTGGCTCACATCTGTAATCCCAGTACTTTGGGAGGCCGAGGCAGGCAGATCGCTTAAGCCCCAAGAGACCAGCCTGGGCAACATGGCCAAACCCTGTCTTTACAAAAAAATACAAAAATTAGCCAGGGGTGATGGTGCACATCACCAGTCCCAGCTACTTGGGAGGCTGAGGTGGGAGATTCACCTGAGCTCAGGGAGGTCGAGGCTACAGTGAGCCATGATTGTACCACTGCACTCCAACCGGGGTAACAGAGCAAGACCCTTTCTCAAGAAAATATTCACAGATATGCTTCTGTTTTATAGTAGTAAACATAGCAGACATGCTTTTTATACTGGTTACATTGGCACAAAGTTACATCTAAGTAGATGTGTGTGTTTGTGCAGAGAAAGAAGTGAACGTGTTTGTTCTTGAAGTTTCATTGTTTCCTTGGATCCCTTTTGTGAGGAAAAGTTCCCTTTTTAAAAAAAATATGTTATGGTTTGGATGCTGCAGAAGTTTTACAGGGGTACCACTACAGAAACATGGTTCCAGGAATGCCTGCATTGTTATGTGAATCAGCAGTCAGGAGAAATTATGTACCAACCCCAGAGGAATTCATACATAGAAATCAGTTTCTATAAACACTATATTGGTTAAGAAATCCCTGAATTCTGCCTCAAGGACGATGATGATGACACAGCATTAAGTAATAAGACTGTTGGGAAGAAGCAGCAACAGCAGCATGAATTGCTTAGCAAGTCACATACTGAAAAGCCCAAGAGGCAGTGCATTAGGCCGAGAACACTGTGCTCTCTTTAGCTGCTACTCATGGGTTGGGAGGGCAGGTGGTAATATATACTTTGCTGGGTGCTGTTAACTTTGGACCTAGAGCAGGGCTTGCTTATGTAATTTGTGTGGCTTTCATTGTAACTTCTGTGGTGAGAGTCCTCTCTCTGTCTGATAATGCCACTGCCTGTGAGTTCTGAGACCTTGGCAGCATGTGGTGATAGTATGCAGGGCAGAGCATCTGAAGAAGTGTGTCAGTACCGTCCCAAACTTTATCATTGAAAGTCATAGAGGAGGGTAAGAAACAGGAATACTTTGTATAGGCTTTCCATCTTACAAAAACACCAAATAATACCTGTACATTCATTTTAAGGACAATAAACTGAATCTATGGACAGTGAGATACTTTTTTAGCAAGGTTCTTCTGCATTATGACATTGGTTAGCAAATGTTTATAAGGGCCAGGCACAGTGGCTCACACTTTGGGAGGCCAAGGCAAGAGGATGCTTGAGGCCAGAAGTTTGAGACCAGCCTGGGCAACATAGCAAGACCCCATCTCTACAAAAAGAAAAAAGATTTAATGCCAGATGTGGTGGCACATGCTTGTAGTTCCAGCTACTTAGGAGGCTGAGGCAGGAGGATCACTTCAGCCCAAGAGTTTCAGATCATGGTGAGCTGTGATTGTGCCACTGCACTCCACCCTGGGCAACAGAGCAAGATCCTGTCTCTAAAAAAATGAAAAATGTGCTCACATTGGCAGCACATCTAGTAAAATTGGAACAACACAGAGAAGATTAGCATGGCTCCTGCATAAGGATGACACGCAAATTCATGAAGTCTTCTATATCTTTAAAAATAATTAATGAAAAATGTTTATAAAACATTCAAAAATAAAAATATTAAGCATACTATGCCACATTGAAGTGAAAAGAAAACGAATTACAGTCAGTATTTGCATTGTGGGTTTTTGGGAGGGGTTTGTTTTTGAGGCAGCGTCTCACTTTGTTATCTAGGCTGACTGCAGTGGTGTGATCACAGCTCACTGCAGCCTCAAACTCCTGGGCTCAAGTGATCCTCCCCCCTCAGCCTCATGAGTAGCTGGGACTATAGGTACACGTTACCACACCCAGCTAATTTTTTATTTACTTTTTTTTTTTTTTCCTTTTGAGACAGAGTCTTACTCTGTCGCCCAGGCTAGAGTGCAGTGGTGTGATCTTGGCTCACTGCAACCTCTGCCTCCTGGATTCAAGTGATTCTCGTGCCTCAGCTTCCCGAGTAGCTGGGATTACAAGTGTGAGCCACCACACCTGGCTGGGTTGTTTATTTTTTTTAAGTCAGTATGTATGTAGAAAAATTGTAGGGATATTATCAAAATGTTAATCCTCCATACTGGAATTATGGATAATTTTTAAATTTTCCTTGTTTGTCTATTTTCCATATTATCTATGATGAGCATGTATTTTTTAAATAAGGAATTTTTTATTAGGCAACAATTTTTTGGTTTTTTTTTGAGATGGAGTTTTACTCTTGTCACCCAGGCTAGAGTGCAATGGCGTGATCTCCGCTCACTGCAACCTCCGCCTCCCAGGTTCAAGTGCTTCTCCTGCCTCAGCCTCCCAGGTAGCTGGGATTACAGGCGCCTGCCACCACGCCCAGCTAATTTTTTTTGTATTTTTAGTAGAGACGGGGTTTTGCCATGTTGGCCAGGCTGGTCTCGAACTCCTGGCCTCAAGTGATCTGCCCGCCTCAGCTTCCCAATGTGCTGGGATTACAAGCGTGAGCCACCATGCCCAACCTAAGCAGCAATTTTTTAAATAGTGGAGAAAAATATTGGGACCAAATTGGTTTAGTAACCTAAATGGTCTGCCGAGGTTCTCCCTAGAAGACTTGTTGCCATAAAGGGAAAAAGAGTCTTGTTATAGTTTAGATCTAGACTACAGAGCTGGTACGGTGGCGCACACCTGTAGCCCCAGCTACGTAGGAGGTGAAGGCAAGAGGATCCCTTTTATTTTTGTCTTTTTACTTATTTTGAGACAGTCTTGCTGTTGCGGAGGCTGGAGTGCAGTGACACATTCATGGCTCACTGCAGCCTTGACCTTCAACCTCCCAGGCTCAAGCAGTCCTTCCACCTCAGCCTCCTGAGTAGCTGGAACTGTAGGTGACCACCACCACACCAGCTTTTTTTTGTTTTGTTTTGTTTTTTGGTGGAGTTAGTTAGGGTCTCACTGTGTTGCCCAGGCTGGTCTCGAACTCCTAGGCCCAAGTGATCCTCCCACCTCAGCCTCCCAAAGTGCTGGGATTACGACTGTGAGCCACTCCACCCGTCCTTAAAATAATAAAAAAAAAAAAGTCTAAGGCCACATTGCCTCAATAACCTCCCTCTTGGATTCTCTGCAGTGGGGGAGATAGCTGTCTATAAGCAGCCCTAATTTTTTTTTAAAGGAAATTAATCGTGGACTAATAGAAAATTAATCCTGACTAATATGGGATTTTGGATCACATAAAGCTCTGTTATACAAATACTTATTACTGCCTGTAATCCCAGCACTTTGAGAGGCCAAGGCAGGCAGATCACGAGGTCAGGTTTTGAGACCAGCCTGACCAACATGGTGAAACCCTGTCTCTACTTAAAATACAAAAATTAGCAGGGCGTGGTGGCACGTGCCTGTAATCACAGCTACTCAGGAGGCTGAGGCAGGATAATCACTTGAACCCAGGATGCAGAGGTTGCAGTGAGCTCAGATTGCGCCACTGCACTTCAGCCTGGGTGACAGAGAGACTCCATCTTGAAAAATATATATATATACTGATCACTATTAACCTCATTGTAAGTATGTATCCTATAGTAGTGTTGTCAGGCATTTCTTTGAAAAACTTACCGGTCCCTAGGAGAAGGATATTTCAGTTCCTGTCACAGTTATGAAAAATAATCTGAGCCTGATAGAGGAATCCATTTGCCTTGAGATCTGTGCTTTCTATTCTTGGTCTTCAGGTGAAGTTTTCAAACCTGTCTCTTTTGTAGGACTTGGAAAAGGAGAGTGACACACCCCTCCAGCAAGTATCCATTGAAGAAATTCTAGAAGAGCAAAGGGTGGAACAGCAGACCAAACTGGAAGCAGAGAAGTTGAAAGTGCAGGCCCTGAAGGACCGAGGTCTTTCCATTCCTCGAGCAGATACTCTTGATGAGTACTAGTCTTTTGCCCAGAGGCTGTTGGCTCTTGAAGAGTAGGGGCTGTCACTGAGTGAAAGTGACATCCTGGCCACCTCACGCATTTGATCACAGACTGTAGAGTTTTGAAAAGTCACTTTTATTTTTAATTATTTTACATAGGCAACATGAAGAAATCGTGTAGGTGGGTTTTTTTTTTAATAACAAAATCACTGTTAAAAGAAACAGTGGCATAGACTCCTTCACACATCACTGTGGCACCAGCAACTACTTCTTTATATTGTTCTTCATATCCCAAATTAGAGTTTACAGGGACAGTCTTCATTTACTTGTAAATAAAATATGAATCTCAAAAGTGTCATGTTATTTCCAAGTTTGAGTTACCTGTAATGAATAGATTAATTAAGTTTCTGCTCTCAAAGGTATAAGCAGTCCACATACTGGGATTTCCCCCTTCAGTCACAGTTTCAAGTAGCTGGCTACTTAGGAAGGAATATTTTTATTCCAATCATCTCAGGGGTCCTCTCCTGTTTCCATATTTGTATCTGTTAAGAAATACAAATGTTCGGCAGGGGCGGTGGCTCATGCCTGTAATCCCAGCACTTTGGGATGCCGAGGCGGGCAGATCACCTGAGGTCGGGAGTTGAAGACCATCCTGACCAACATGGAGAAACCCTGTCTCTACTAAAAATACAAAATTACCCGGGCGTGGTGGCGCATGCCTGTAATCCCAGCTACTTGAGAGGCTGAGGCAGGAGAATCACTTGAACCTGGAAGGCAGAGGTTGCAGTGAGCCAAGATTGCACCATTGCACTCCAGCCTGGGCAATGAGCGAAACTCCGTCTCAAAAAAAAAAAAAAAAAAAAAAAATACAAACGTTCAGGCGTGAGGAAGGAGCCTTCAGCTGTTTCCCAGTTACTGGTTACTGCAGAAGACTCATGTTTGAGAAACGACATCATGGTTGCTCTTGCTCCTGCTTCGCCCATGGCTATTCCAAACTAAGTCCCCACGAGACCCAACATGTTCTTACAGTGGCTTGTTCTCCAGGTTTTCTGCTAATTTAATTAGGTGTTCTAGTCCTTTGTATTGAGTCTTGAGTATTTTAACGTTCTCATCAAAAAGGAACATAAATGGTATTGTAGTGACTGAAAGCCCATAGTGATGGCACTTTGTGTGATTGTCGAAGAGTAGGGATTGCATGAAAAGCTTAACAGATTTGTACTTCAAGAAGGAAGCATGGGCCGGGTGCAGTGGCTTACACCTGTAATCCCAGCACTTTGGGAGGCAGAGGCAGGTGGTTCACCTGAGGTCAGGAGTTCAAGGCCAGTCTGGCCAACATGGTGAAACCCCGTCTACTAAAAATATAAAAATTAGCATGGTGGTGCATGCCTGTGATCCCAGCTACTCAGGAGGCTGAGGCAGGAGAATTGCTTGAACCCGGGAGGCAGAGATTGCAGTGAGCTGAGATTGCACCACTGTAGTCCATCCTGGGCGACAGAGTGAGACTCTGTCTCTAAATAAATAAATAAAGGAATCATGGTTTAGTAGACAGTGGGCTCAACTAGGAGTTAGGAGATATCGTGTGAAATTGGCAATTATTGGCAGATTAGGCTTGAGTAAGTCATCCTCTGATTCTCAGTAATTTTAACTATGATTATTCCAGGTAGTTCCTTTTTATATTCTGTTAAGCAAAGATGTTATTTTCATAAATTTTATATCTGATTTGTATGTGTGTGATTTATTATTATTATTATTATTTTTTTTCTTTGAGACAGAGTCTTGCTCTGTCGCCCAGGCTGAAGTGCAGAGGTGTGATCTTGGCTCGCTGCAACCTGCACATCCCAGGTTCCCCGAGTAGCTGAGATTATAGGCACGTACCACCACACCCCTCTTTAATTTTTGTGCTTTTAGTAGAGACGGGGTTTCACCATGTTGGCGTGGTGGGTTCCCGAACTCCTGACCTCAAGTGATCCTCTGGCTTCGGCCTCCCAAAATGCTGGGATTACAGGCATGAGCCACCACACTTGGCCTGTATGTGTGTGAATTATTTTATAGTATTAACATTTTATGAGCTCAGGGGTTTTTAAAACTGCCCAAAAGGCCTACAAACCATTTGACTTCTGAAGTGTTCATCATTGGGCTGATTTTATAGTAGGTAACTTATGAGGAAACTATTGCACTTAATGGCTTATCTAATGTTTTGCCCATAATCTTACTGTTTAATAGAATGTATTATTAACTACCCACATAAAGAGAAGAAAGAAATACCAACTTTTGAAAAACGTGTGACTACAGTAAGATACTCTGAAGTTCAGCAGAATGACAGCATTTGTTTTTCAGAGCCCCACTGCTTCAAAACATGTGACACCTCCAAGAAATGTGAATTCGTTACAGTTATCTTGTGTTTTCAACATCCATCAATTCCCACTGTAATGGCAAGAGTTATGATTTACTCTTACGTTAAATTCCAAGAATTTCCAAGCCATAGCAAGGTTTCAGTCATTGTGTGTCCTGTCTTGCTTTAGACCTTTATCATACAGCCAACAGCCAAGACTTGGACCTAAAGGATGAAACTCTCCGGACTATCTGCAGCATTCTTAGTTCCTCGACTGCCCAGTGGGATGGTTTGCCCTCACCTTACCCAAGCCAGTCTTTGCAGATACTGAAATCTAATGCTTTCTTCCCCGACCATTGCTGGACTCTTGTATTATTGGGCTTCACAATCAGTCCCATTTCATACTTCTGTTTTATCTTTTTTTTTTTTTTTTTTTTTTTGAGACGGAGTTTTGCTCTTGTTGCCCAGGCTGGAGTGCAATGGCACGATCTCAGCTCACTGCAACCTCCACCTCCCGGGTTCAAGCAATTCTCCTGTCTCAGCCTCCCGAGTAGCTGGGATTACGGGCATGCCCCACCACGCCCAGCTTCCCTTGAGGCTGCTTTCAGGGTAGAAAAATAAAGTTCTTCCAATTGGGGCTTGAGACTGCTTTCAGGGTAGAAAAATAGGAAGATCTACCAAAGACCCCTTTCTGGCCATCTTTTTTCTGAAATAATTGAGTACAGCAGCATATCTCTTACTCTTTTTTTTTTCGCCCTTAGCCCGTGACCTTCTTAGACTGCATGCTCTTAGCTAAGTTTAAACCGCAGTATCTGCTCCCCTCCCTGCTCTGATAAAATCCAAACAGGCTCTGGATACTTAGTGGAGCCAAGTACCCTCATACTGTCCATTATGGACGCTCAGGGAAGCCAGGTCAGGAGGAGTCCCAGTGATATCACAGGTGAAGAAGGCTGGAAAGTATCATTTTCTTCACAGGAGTGTGAGTGGGCCAGGACAGGGAGGCCAAGCACAGTGCAGACAGCAGAAGGGGTAGGCCAGGAGGCAGAGTAGGCACACCTGCCCAAGATGACTGACTGCACGTGGCCCAGAATTTCTTTTTTGAGTGGACTAGAATAAAAAATAGAATGCAGGTGGCTCACGCCTGTAATCCCAGCAGTTGGGGAGGCCGAGGTGGGTGAATCACTTGAGCTCAGGAGTTCGAGACCAGCCTGGGCAACATGGTGAAATATCATCTCTACCAAAAATACAAAAAATTAGCCAGGTGTGGTGGCATACACCTGTCGTCCCACCTACTCAGGAGCATAGTGGGTGACAGTGAGACTCCGTCTCAAAAAAAAAAAAAAAAAGGCTGGGCGCAGTGGCTCACACCTGTAATCCCAGCACTTTGGGAGGCCGAGGTGGGTGGATCACCTGAGGTCAGGAGTTCCAGACCAGCCTGACCAACATGGAGAAATTCTGTCTCTACTAAAAATACAAAATTAGCAGGGCGTGGTGGCACATGCCTGTAATCCCAGCTACTCGGGAGGCTGAGGCAGGAGAATTGCTTGAATCTGGGAGGCGGAGTTTGCAGTGAGCCGAGATCATGCCATTGCACTCCAGCCTGGGCAACAAGAATGAAACTCCGTCAAAAAAAAAAAAAAGAGAAAGAAATCAAAGCGCATCACACATAATAAAGTTAGGCCATGTGTGAAACTTGTTATCTGCATGTATGCAGATACTGGAGATGTAAAATAAATTTGTTACTGTGCCTGGCTGTCAGAAACATTTGAAAAACACTACCTTATAGTAAATTTGTATGTGCTTATTTCAACTAGGAAGGAAAAGAGTATTTGCATCCATTGAGGTACAGAAAAAAAATTTTTTTTTAAGTCCACGTTCATTTTCATATCTTTCTTCTCAACTCCTGAAAATCACCTGTGCCCTGGATGGGGCTGAATCTGTTGATCTCTGGGCTTAACACATGCTATTCACCAAAATTTGCATGAATCCTTCTCTCACTATCTTCAGATCTCTGTCACATTCCCCTCCCTTGACTGCCCCTTTAAAATAGCACCCCTAGCTGGGTGCCGTGGCTCACGCCTGTAATCCCAGCACTTTGGGAGGCCGAGACAGGTGGATCACCTGAGGTCAGGAGTTTGAGACCAGTCTGGCCAACATGGTAAACCCCGTCTCTACTGAAAATACAAAAATTACCTGGGCATGGTGGCACACGCCTGTAATCCCAGCTACTTGGGAGGCTGAGGCAGGAGAATCGCTTGAATCCGGGAGACAGAGGGTGCAGTGAGCCGAGATCGCACCATTGCACTCCAGCCTGGGCTACAGAATGAGACTCTGTCTTAAAAAAAAAAAAAAAAAATTAGCCGGGCGTGGTGGCAGGTGCCTGTAATCCCAGCTACTCGGGAGGCTGAGGCAGGAGAATCGCTGGAACCCAGCAGGCGGAGGTTGCAGTGAGCCGAGATCATGCCACTGCACTCCAGTCTGGGTGACAGAGTGAGACTCAGTCTCAAGAAAAAAAAAAAAAAAAGCACCCCGTCCCCATCTGTAACTTTCCAGCTTTTCACCCTACCAAGTATTGCCATCTGACATATATTTTACCTGTTTACTGTCTGCTCCCCTCCCTCACTAGAATGTAAACCCTTAAGGATGGATTTCTATCTGTCTTGTTCACTCTTGTATCCCCAGCATCTAGAATGATGCCTAATGTGCATTAAGTCTCAGTATGTATTTGTTGAAGGATGGATGGATGGATGGATGGATGGATGGATGGATGGATGAAAGCATGAAGTAAGTTCAGGCTGGCTTACCAATATGCTTCAGAGACCAGTACGACCCCAAAAGGTGAAGACAGTTGCGACCACTGAGCGGCCAGGAGTAGGATAATTAGTAGTGATCAGTCCTTACATTGAATATGGAGATGTTCCCCTACTGTGGAGGCAGCCTTTAGTGCAGGCCATAGCCCTTCAGGTGTGAAGGGTTTGGAGGTAATTGGTGGTAAAAAAAATTCTGAGACCCGGTGTGGTGGCTCATGCCTGTAATCCCAGCATTTTGGGAGGCCAAGGTGGGCAGATCACCTGAGGTCAGGAGTTCAAGACCAGCCTGACCAATATGATGAAACCCCGTCTCTACTAAAAACACAAAAATTAGTTGAGCATGGTGGCACATGCCTGTAATCCCAGCTACTCAGGAGGCTGAGACAGGAGAATCGCTTGAACCTGGGAGGCAGAGGTTGCAGTGAGCCGAGATCACGGCATTACGCTCTAGCCTGGGCAACAAGAGTGAAGCTCCGTCTCAAAAAAAAAAAAAAATCTGGAAAAGCATCCCATGGGGGTGGGGGTTGGACAGGGAGCTGGGTGCCTGTCAGGGTTGCTGGAAGTAAAGATTTTCTTCTACCTGTTCTCCTCCTAATTGTCTTCCAGGCAGATGTGGGCTGCAGTGCCCACCCCCATCTTGCATGTCACCCTATAGGGGTCCTGTGGATAATGGGAGCAAGAGACTGCTTTAAGGGTGCTTGATTTTACCAATTAAGCTGGTCCTGTATTCACCTAAGTGGCCAAAGATCAAAAGTTAATTTTCCAGCCAAGCGCGGTGGCTCACGCCTGTAATCCCAGCACTTTGGGAGGCCAAGGCAGGCAGATCACCTGAGGTCAGGAGTTCAAGACCAGCCTGGCCAAAATGGTGAAACCTTGTCTCTAATAAAAATACAAAAATTAGGCCAGGCGCAGTGGCTCATGCCTGTAATCCCAGCACTTTGGGAGGCCGAGGCAGGCGGATCACGAGGTCAGGAAATCGAGACCATCCTGGCTAAGACGGTGAAACCCCGTCTCTACTAAGAATACAAAAAAGTAGCCTGGCGTGGTGGCGGGCGCCTGTAGTCCCAGCTACTCGGAAGGCTGAGGCAGGAGAATGGTGTGAACCCAGGAGGCGGAGCTTGCAGTGAGCCGAGATAGCGCCACGGCACTCCAGCCTGGGCGACAGAGCGAGATTCCGCCTCAAAAAAATAGAAAAATAAAAAAATAAAAAAATTAGCGGGGCGCGGTGGCGGGTGCCTGTAATCCCAGCTACTCAGGAGGCTGAGGCAGGAGAATCGCTTGAGCCTGTGAGGCAGAGGTTGCAGTGAGCTGAGACCGTGCCGCTGCACTCTAGCCTGGACAACAGAGTGAGACTCTGTATCCAAAAAAAAAAAAAAAACAGAGAGAGAAAGGAGAGAGAGAGAGAGAGAAAGAGAGAGAGAGAGAAAGAAAGAGAGAGAGAGAGAAAGAGAGAAAGGAAAGAAAGAAAGGAAGAGAAAGAAAAAGAAAGAAAAAGAAAGAAAGAAAGAAAAAGAAAGAAAGAAAGAAAGAAAGAAAAAAGAAGGGAAAAGAAAAAAAAGGCCTCAAAGCCTGTTGCTTTGGGAACCCAGAGAACTGAGTGGTGTCACGACCCAAGTACGTAGCTGGGGCCAATAGAAAGAGAGAGGGCTCACTGCTGGGCAGATCTCAAGGTCAGGAACCCAGAATGCCTGGGAATCCATCACCAAGACACAGTTTTTTTTCCGATCAGGTTTACTGAGGTGTAATTTACATAAAGTAAAATTCAGCCTTTTTGGTGTGGAGTTCTATAAGTTTTAACAAGTTATGTAACCACTATCACGATCAAGATACAGAATATTTTCATCACTCCTGCCCTGTGTATTTAACTCTTTTCCTCCTTTCCAGCCCCTGGATAACACTGATCTATTTTCTGTCCCTATAGTTTACAGTGGCAATGAATTCAAAGTGTTCTTAAAATGGTGTGTAGGTCAAATTAAATATTGTGAGGGCTAAATTCAGTTTGTTATTCTGGTTTAGGTGATTACAAAAGACCAAATGCTCTATGTTCTCTGCCAAAATTCCTGGGAAAGGAAATCAAAAGTCGGGCTTACCTGCTTGAAATGGTGGGTGAGGGGGGGAAACAAGAGACTCCAACAGAATTTAAAGTTGAGTAAGCATCCATCACCCTAAAATTTATTGACTGCTAGATGGCAGCCAGGCATATGCTAAGATGCAACTATTAGCCCCACTTTTCACAGAGAGAGACAGGAGATTTTAAAAGGTTAACCCAGCCAGGCCCAGTGGCTCATGCCTGTAATCCCAGAGCTTTGAGAGGCTGAGGCAGGAGGATCGCTTGAGCCCAGGAGCTGAAGACCAGCCAGGGCAACATAGTGATATCCTGTCTCTACAAAAAATAATGAAATTAGCTGGGCATGGTGGTGCACACCTATAATCTCAGCTATCTGGGAGGCTAAGCTGGAAGGATCTCTTAAACCTGGGAGATTGAGGCTGCAGTCAACTGGGATTGTACCACTGCACTCCAGCCTGGGCAATAGAGCAAGACATTGTCTCAAAAAAAAAAAAAAAAAAAAAGGGCTGGCACAGTGGCTCACGCCTATAATCTCAGCACTTTGGGAGGCCAAGGTGGGTGGATCCCAAGGTCAGGAGTTCAAGACCAGCCTGCCCAACATGATAAAACCCCATCTCTACTAAAAATACAAAAATTAGCCAAGTGTGGTGGTACGTGCCTGTAATCCCAGCTACTCGGGAGGCTGAGGCAGGAGAATCCTGGGAGGCGGAGGTTGCAGTGAGCCGAAATTGTGCCATTGCACTCCAGCCTGGGTAAGACAGCGAGACTCCGTTTCAAAAAAAAAAAGTAAAACAAGGAGAAACTGGCAAGAGTCTTATTTATACTGTGATAAATATTTATCAAGGTGGGGCCAAAAGGTAAAATATTGGATCTTTTTTTTTTTTTTTTTTGAGACGGAGTTTTGCTTTGCTCTTGTTGCCCAGGCTGGAGTGCAATGGCGCGATCTCGGCTCACCACAACCTCCACCGCCCAGGTTCAAGCAATTCTCCCACCTCAGTCTCCCAAGTACCTGGGATTACAGGCATGCGCCATCATGCCTGGCTAATTTTTTTTGTATTTTTAGTAAAGACGGGGTTTCTCCATGTTGGTCAGGCTGGTCTCGAACTCCTGACCTCAGGTGATCTGCCCACCTCGGCCTCCCAAAGTGCTAGGATTACAGGCATGAGCCACCATGCCGGGCCAAAATATTGGATTCTAATTAAAGAGTAGGGTGAGGAAAGGCACAGAGGACAGCCTCTGAGGGGAGACTGCACTGCAAGTATCCCTGGAACAGAGAAGGTATGCACAGGATGGATGGCAGCAGGCACCACAGGGAGAGCTGAGCACTGCTGGGTAGAATCCAGGTGAGAACTGGAATGGCCAAATTGGAATTGTGCTAAGAATTCTGGACTTTATCTTGTGAGGTATTGATGTATTGTTACCTCATTTAAACCTTATAACTAACCTGAGAGGATGAAGAAAATAAAAAGAGGCTGGGCGTTGTGGCTCACGCCTGTAATCCCAGCACTTTGGGAGGCTGAGGCCATGTGGAATGGCCCAAGCTCCCCCTGACAGCCAGCTCGCAGCCCTCAGAGTCTCCTCCAAGCTGCTGGCCATCTGCTCTACCTGGGACACCCTTACCCCATCAACTCTCTATTTTAAACCCCCTCCACAAACCTAGCTAACTCCCAATCGTATTTTCCAGAAGCCTTCCGTAACATTCCTCCCTCCCTCCCCCATAGAATTAGAGGTTCCATCATCTCTACTTCCAAAACACCTCATCTGCTCTACGACTGTCCATACTGGGTCTATGGTTCAACTCATATCGTCCTAACTTTAGAGCCACATAGAGACATTCAGGAAAGGACTGTTGAATGAATGGAGGGAGGGAGGGAGAGAGGGAGGGAGGGAGGGAGGAAGGAAGGAAGGAAGGAAGGAAGGAAGGAAGGAAGGAAGGAACGAAGGAAGGAAGGAAGGAAGGAATCCCCTTTTTTGCTCCAAAGCCCTGGCTCTCTCGCCTGGCCTGGGGGCCTTCCTCTCCAGCATGGCACATCCACACCACCTGAGCTGGCCTCCTGGCTCTCCTCCCCCATGGCCTGCCATGGTCATCTGGCCTCCTTTCTTGGAAGCTCTGCCCTCATCAAAAAGCAGAGCCAGATACAGATGGTCCAGAACCAGAGGAAATTCCCAGACCTCTCTCGCCACTTTACTGCTCAGAGGGATGGAGAGAGTTAATGAGTCATTCTGCCTGGAAAGGATGAGGGAGAGAGCCTTGGCCCTTGCAGAGGTCACCCAGCACCATCTCCCAACCACCCCCTCCCGGGAGTCAATGGCAGCCTCTGACATCAGCCACAGCCATAGGCTCTATCCTCCGTCTCCCACACCACCTCCACCCCTTTCAGAATGGCCATAATTCTCCACAGGAAGGCAGCAGCAGGGCCTTGATCATCATCTGCATGGCCTGTCCCATAATAACCGCCTTCCCCCTCCCCCCACCTCGCTGAGGCAGGCCTGCAGACACACATGTGCAGGAGAGGCACATGCCCCAGCAGATCAGAGGGAGGAGCCGGGGGAGCTGGCACCCCACCTGCCCAGCTCATCCGCTGCACCTCCTCTCTGAAAGGTAGAGGGCCTAGGCACAGGCTGGCGACGGGGGAGAGGCCCTGCTGTCTTCCTTGGGGACTGAGGGCTGGAAACAATGCCTTCAGGCAGGTTTCCTGAGTCTAAAGATATACCTGCACCCCTAGCTGCTTTCCCAGTTGGTCACTCAATAGAGGAGGAGCACACCAGGCACAGTGGCTCACTTTGGGAGGCCGAGGCAGGAGGATGGCTTGACCCCAGGAGTTCAAGACCAGCCTGGGTAACATAGCAAGACCCCGTCTCTATTTTTAAAAATTAAAAAAAAAAAAAAAGTTTTAATAGAGAAGGAGCAAGAGTCCCCTGTGTCTCTGCTGGAGGTGAGTGCTGAGGGTGGGGACAGCTTTTAAGGGGGAAAGTGGACCCAGCACCTGCCTTGGGGAGATAATTCCACAGAAGAGACAAGCAAACACATACAAACCATTCAACAAATCAGGACCAGAACTAAGCCCCTCAAGTGATACTGACAGCAAGGGTGTGGTGGGAGGAGCCAGCATTCCAGAAGACCGGGATGGTCTAGGAAGGTTTCCTGGAGGAGGTTTTGAGGAAGGGGCTGGGTGCCTCTAGGCAGCCTCTGCTCACAGGATTACCCGACTGCATCACCGGGGTGGAAATCGGGGGCCAGGGGGACGACTCCCCTGTTCTATATGGGCTCCAAGTGCCAGGCCTGGCTCTGAGCAGATCCTGTCCCTTTCACCCTGTCTGGTGTCGGGGAGACAGCGAGAGTGCATGGGGCCCCGGCACTGCTCCCCATTTTTAGGGCTCCCCTCTGCCTCTGTGAGGTGGTGGCAGGACACAGAACTCCCTCCCACAGGGAGCAGGGCCTGGGCCAGGGGCAGTTCCAGTGTGAGTTTTTCCACTCCCAATATTCTTGCCCAGTGAATCTGGCTTAAAAGCAGCCTCAAGGTCACTGTAAAGGGAAGAGATTCCGTCAGAGCCCAGCACGTGCTGCGCCTGGGTAACGGTGAGTGGGAAATGCAGAGGCCTCGTGGGGCCTTGCTCAGCCTGACAGGGCCCCTAAAGTGCAAAGACTAGGGTGAACACCCCAACGCCCTTTTTTTTTTTTCCTTTTTTTTTTTTTTTTGCAACAGAGTCTCGTGCTCTGTCATCCAGGCTGGAATGCAATGGTGTGATCTCAGCTCACTGCAACCTCTACCTCCCAAGTTCAAGCAATTCTGCCTCAGCCTCCTGAGTAGCTGGGATTACAGGTACCTGCCACTACGCCTGGCTAATTTTTGTTTTTTTGTTTTTGTTTTTGTTTTGAGACGGAGTCTTGCTCTGTCACCCAGGCTGGAGTACAGTGGCTTTATCTTGGCTCACTGCAACCTCTGCCTCCCGGGTTCAAGTGATTATCCTGCCTCAGTCTCCTGAGTAGCTGGGATTATAGGCATACGCTACCACTCCCGGCTAATTTTTGTATTGTCAGTAGAGACGAGGTTTCACCATGTTGGTCAGGCTGGTCTCAAATTCCTGACCTTGTGATCCGCCCGCCTCAGCCTCCCAAAGTGCTGGGATTACAGGCATGAGCCACTGTGCCCAGCCCATGCCCTGTCTTTTCAAGCTTTCTGCACATACCAAGACCCCCAGCCCAGCTCACTCAGACAAAGCTACTGGGGGGAAAGTGTGGGGAAGGGTGTGGGCGTGGCCCAGGCCCTCCTCTTCTCTCTGCCGTATACTGATAGGGCTGCCCCGCCCCCCCCCGCCCCACCCCGCGACTCAGCCACGAGAGGTCATCCTTGCTCCAGCACAGACCCCTAAGAACCCTCACTCGGAACAGGACTTTGGGAAAGGTGGTTTCTATAAATAGATGAGTAAATAAATTGACAGTTGAATATACCAAGCGTCCTGGGGACCGCAGGAGGAACTGTGTACAGATGGCTTGAAGGCCAGAGGCTTGGGTTGTTGTCCTGGCCCTGCCACTGGCCAGCTGTTTGACCTTGAACAAGTCAGTTCCACTCTGTGGACTTCAGGGTCCTCACCCAGAAGAAGAGCAGCCATACGGTCTCTACTGCCTGGTAAACACCCTGGCTCACTCTCCCGAGACGGTGGTTCTCAAAGTGTAGTGCGTAGTCCACACAACACCTGCATTGCAACCACTGGGTATTTATTTATTTATTTATTTATTTATTTATTTATTTATTTATGACGGAGTCTCACTCTGTCGCCCAGGATGGAGTGCAGTGGCACGATCTTGGCTTACTGCAACCTCTGCCTCCTGGGTTCAAGTGATTCTCATGCCTCAGCCTCCCGAGTAGCTGGGACTACAGGTGCCTGCCACATCACCCGGCTAATTTTTTGTATTTTTAGTAGAGATGAGGTTTCACCATGTTGGCCATGCTGGTCTCGAACGCCTGACCTCAAGTGATCTGCCCACCTCGGCCTCCCAAAGTGCTGGGGTTACAGGCGTAAGCCACCGCGCCTGCCAAGGGAAGTTTTTTTCTTTTCTTTTTTTCTTTTTTCTTTTCTTTTCCTTCTTTTTTTTTTTTTTAAACACAGGTTTCTGAGCCTCAATTCCAGATCAGCTGAGCCTGGAGTTTCTGAAGACAAGGGCTAGAAATCTGCACTTTAAAGTCTTGAAAACCACTGTGTGCCTTCATCTAAGCTGCCCCTGCTTCTCTCCCCTCCATCCCTCGCCTGGCCCTGTCCTCCCTACTCTCCCCTGCACCCTCCCCCGCCCCAAGCTCCCCACAAACGGCCAAAGCAGCAGTGTGAGGCAATCGCTCTATCCTTGACCCCTTCCTTTGCACAGTGAGTGATGGCGTTTTTATCTCCTGATGATGATGCACAGCCTTCAGCGGGGGGCATTTAAGACGCAGAACACCAGGTCCAGGCTGCAGCTGCGGGACTCAGAGGCGAAGCTTGAGGGGCTCAGGAAGGACGAAGAACCACCCTTGAGAGAAGAGGCAGCAGCAGCGGCGGCAGCGACCCCACCACTGCCACATTTTCCAGGAAACAATGCTGCTAGCGACATTCAAGCTGTGCGCTGGGAGCTCCTACAGACACATGCGCAACATGAAGGGTGAGCGCTGCGGGAAGGAGGCGATGAGGGGTTGGCCAGCTCTCAGCGGATGAGGCTCAGGCCACCCAATTCTGATCCTAGTTGTGCCTCTTACTGGGTGAACCTGGGCAAGTTTCTTCCCTTCTTGAATCTCAGTTTTCCCCTCGGAAGAAGCGGGCTGGTTACTAAGATATATCCCTTCCAGATTCTATAATTTCTGGTCTCCCCTCCAGGACTCCAATCTTTTTTTCTCCTTTTCTTTCATTTTTATTCTTTTTCTTTCTTCCTTCCTTCCTTTCCTTTCTTTCTTCCTTTCTTCCTTCCCCTTTTCCTTCATTCGTTCTTTTTTTCTTCCGCCTTTTCTTTTCTTTTTTTTTTGTTTGAATAAAGGTCTCTGTCACGGAGGCTGGAGTACAGTAGAACAATCATAGCTCACTGCAGCCTCAAACTCATGGGCTCAAGCCATCCTCCCACCTCAGCCTCTTGAGTAGCTGGGACTACAGGCGTGCACCACCACAACCAGCTAGTTTTATTTATTTATTTTTATTTTTATTTTTTTTAGAGACAAAGTCTTGCTATATTGGTCATGCTGGTCTTGACCCCCTGGGCTCAAGGGATTCTCCCACCTTGGCCTCCCAAAGTGCTGGGATTACAGGTGTGAGCCGCCACACCTGGCTTACTTTATTTTGAGATGGAGTCTCACTCTGTTGCCCAGCCTGGAGCGCAGTGGCACGATCTCGGCTCACTGCAACCTCCGCCTCCTGGGTAGCTGGGATTACAGGTGCATGCCACCACGCCTGGCTAGTTTTTGTATTTTTAGTAGAGACAGGGTTTCGCCACGTTGACCAGGCTGGTCTTGAACTCCTGACCTCAGGTGATCCGCCTCCCAAACTGCTGGGATTACAAGCATGAGCCATGGCGCTCAGCCTATTTTATTTTTGAGGCAGTCTCGCTCTGTCGCCTAGGCTGGAGTGCACTGGCGCTATCTTGGCTCACTGCAGCCTCTACCTCCCGGGTTCAAGCAATTCTCCTGCCTCAGCCTCCTGAGTGGCTGGGACCACAGGCGTGCACCACCATGCCTGGCCATCTTTCTTGAACTATTCCTGACTTTGCCTTCCTTCAGAGCTGGACAAGTCTTGTAGCAGGGGTACACAGGAAAGTCTTGCCCACAGTGGCAGAGTAAATATTAGACTTGACTCCCACAGGCAAAAAAAGATGGAGGAGAAGAGAGATAGGGGAGTAAGACAGGAGGGCAAGGTAAAGAGATAAGACGTTGGGGCTGGGAAGACTGGTTATCATTGAATAGCCAGGAAGGGGCAGAAACCAGCTACAAGAGGCCACTTTTGTAGAGCTGATTAGCATCCAAGGTCATTTGAATCAATCCCCTGCTGCCACTGAAGGGTACACAAGTCAATCTAGACACGATCTTTCCAATTACACTGGATTGAATTAGCTACCTTTAGAGTGAGAAGCCATGCTTAGATCTGCAGCTGGCAGTGGTGTTGTCGTCCTCACTAGATGGACAGGGCTTCCCTGGCCCAGAATCCAGGGGCACACAGAGTAGCTTATGCATGCAAGCACACAGACTCACAGAAGCACAAATTCATGCAATCAGATTCTGGCAAGCACACAGACCTCATGCAAGCACAGACTCGTGCAGACACACAGACTCATGCAAGCACACAGGCCTCAGGAGTTGTATTCTCCTTATGAAGTAGGATTTTTCTGGTTGCTTGAACACAGCTTTTTCCCCTTTTAGGGACAGAAACTCCAGCAGGCTCTGGTATAGCCCATCTCCAGGCAGGGCCAGGCCTGACCACCCCAGATGGAAGGCAGATTTCTGGACCCTGGAGCACTGCCGTGGGAGTTGAGGGCCTGGCTCTAGTTCAGGTCCCTGCTAGAATCCTGTGTGCTCCTGAGCAAGTCATTTCCCTCTCCAAACCAACTTACTCATTTGAGACAAGATGAGGGGGTGGAGTGGTCCATCTCTAAGGGGCTTTCCAGCTCCTAGACAAGGGTTATTCCTTTCTGCAGGGCTGAGGCAACAGGCTGTGATGGCCATTGGCCAGGAGCTGAACCGGAGGGCCCTGGGGGGCCCCACCCCTAGCACGTGGATTAACCAGGTTCGGCGGCGGAGCTCTCTGCTCGGTAAGTGCTGAGGCTTCTGGGCTCCTGGTGCTGCTGGCAGGAGGCTCCCTGGAGGGTGATGTGGTGCATGTGGCTTTGGCTCCCCTCCTGCCATTCCTTCATTTTGAGAGGACGTCCCCAGCCTAGAGTTCCTCAAGGCCAGATCCCTCTCTGGTCACCTGGGGTGGCTGTGATTAACTCGACCAGCAGGCTGGCCCCTATGGCTTTAGTCTGGGCTCTTCAGAGCAATGAGCAGACCCAGAGCTCCAGGGATGAGAGCTGGTGGAGGCTGGGAGAAGAAGGAAGCTCTGTCTCTCCTCGGCTGTGTATCCAGGTTCTCGGCTGGAAGAGACTCTCTACAGTGACCAGGAGCTGGCCTATCTCCAGCAGGGGGAGGAGGCCATGCAGAAGGCCTTGGGCATCCTTAGCAACCAAGAGGGCTGGAAGAAGGAGAGTCAGCAGGTAAGTGTCGGGGAGAAGCCTGTGGTTCCTCCATGCTCCACTGCCATCCTCAAGGCCAGCTGGGGTTACTATTTTTCCCAGAATTCCTGTCTCATGCAGCAGTCACTGGGTAGCAAGCGGTTTTATCTTGAGAACTCTCCTTTCTCGAGAATATATCCTCAGATAATGCTCTTCCCCCATAAAAGACACCCTGGAGAGTCCTGTTTGAGAAACACTATTCCTGCGTCCTTAGTTACAGAATAGGATTGCATTGTGTGCCCACTTGGCAGACATCATGCAAGGGGAACTCCAAGTGCCTCATTGCCCTGGGTCAGATATCCCAACGATGCCAAAGTGCACTGTCTGTGCTGTCAGCCCACCTGTGGCTGGGCTTGCAGGGGTGATGTGGGCTCACCCTACAACAGGCCTGGACTAGAACACAGAGTGGCCCACGGCCTTCTGGGGTTCTCTGCGCTTGAGCACTGACCCATCACAGGGGACAGTAACCAGGTTCACGGTAAAGGCTGGTGGCTCTGTTATGGAGATTTTGGTGGCTTTACCTTCAGCAAAAGCTGACATGCTGCCCACTACACAAAGTTCAGGTAGAACCCTTCCTTCCCTAAGTTCTCAGAGTAATGGAGTTAACAGACTACTAGTTTGGGAGCCAACTGGGACTTAGGTCGGCACTGCTCTTAGTTAAGGGTCCCTGGGCCAATCACTGACCTTCTCTGGCCCCACATTCTTCTGGTGTGGAATGAGGTATTGAACTAAAACAAATCTTGAAGATCCCATTCAACATTCTATGTATCTAATTAAGCTGGTGTAAACCACTTTTCCCACTCCCAGGTTTCTCTCTTGGGATCTCTGAGCTTCTGAAGTCAAGTAAGAGTCTTTTCAGTTGGACCTACCCATACCACCATCATTCGCCACCGAGACAAAGGGTCCAGTGGGGCTGGGTGCAGTGGCTTACGCCTGGAGGCCGAGACTGGAGAATTGCTTGAGCCTAGGAGTTTGAGACCAGCCTGGGCAACACAGGGAGATCACATCTCTAAAAAAAATTTTAAAATTAGCTAGGTGTAATGCTGCATGCCTGTAGTCTCAGCTACTTGTGAGGCTGAGGCAGGAGGATTTCTTGAGCCTAGGAGGTTGAGGCTGCAGTGACCCGTGATTGTGCCACTGCACTCCAGCCTGGACAACAGAGTGAGACTCTGTCTCAAAAAAAAAAAAACAAGAAAAAAATCTTAAAAAGGGTCCAGTGGCAGCAGGTAACTTCCTCCAGTTGTCAGCAGATGCACAAGGCCATGGCAACAATGATTACTGACTCTATCTTAGGACAGTTTCAGGCTTCCTCGTGCTCAGCTTGGAGTTCCTTTGCTGTTCCCCTCCCCATCTTGCCTTGTATTGCCTATGGGACCTAGACTAAGTATATATATATATATATATATATATATATATATATATATATATATATATATAATTTTTTTTTTTGAGACAACTCTGTCGCCCAGGCTGGAGTGCAGTGGTGCAATCTCCACTCACTGCAACCTCTGCCATGCAGGTTCAAGCAATTCTCCTGCCTCAGCTTCCCAAGTAGCTGGGATTACAGGCGCCTGCCACCATGTCTGGCTAATTTTGTAGTTTTAGTAGAGACAGGGTTTCACCATCTTGGCCAGGCTGGTCTCGAACTCCTGACCTTGTGATCCACCCACCTTGGCCTCCCAAAGTGCTGGGATTATAGGCATGAACCACCATGCCCGGCCAAGAATATTTTTGTCTAACCACCTTCTGGGGGCTCCTTTCTCTGACAGGACAATGGGGACAAAGTGATGAGTAAAGTGGTCCCAGATGTGGGCAAGGTGTTCCGGCTGGAGGTCGTGGTGGACCAGCCCATAGAGAGGCTCTATGAAGAGCTCGTGGAGCGCATGGAAGCAATGGGGGAGTGGAACCCCAATGTCAAGGAGATCAAGGTGAGCAAAGTCCAGGTGCGGGTGACAGGGGCCCAGGAGAGCCCAGTGTGAATGCTGTATCAAAGAGAAGACCCCTAGCTGTTGGGGGTGCTTAGCCCAACACAGGCTGAGTCATGATTCTGGTTCCCCATGGCCTGGTAGGTCCTGCAGAAGATCGGAAAAGATACATTCATTACTCACGAGCTGGCTGCAGAGGCAGCAGGAAACCTGGTGGGGCCCCGTGACTTTGTGAGCGTGCGCTGTGCCAAGCGCCGAGGCTCCACCTGTGTGCTGGCTGGCATGGCCACAGACTTCGGGAACATGCCTGAGCAGAAGGGTGTCATCAGGTAATACGGGCAGCAGGCTCCAAACCCCCCTCTTCTAACACAGGCCTGCAGGTGTGCACCCAAGCATGTGGACTGCATCCCCAGCTCCAAGAAACCAACCCTTGGTGCACCCATGGCTTCCTTCTACAAAAGAAGATACTTATTTACCAAAGGAGGGACAAAGACAAGATAGGCCCTACTTGGACAGCCAGACAGCTTGTCATGACCCTCCCAGAAAGTTTAAGAACCTTAATAATTTTCTGAAGCATGGGGCAGGGCTGAGGTTCACCTGGTATGCTCAGGCACAGCTGTAATGTAGACTAAAATATTGAAATAATCCATACCACTCAGTACACCACAGCCTCCTGAATTTCCCAAGGCCCCAGCCCAGCCACCAGCCTGAATCCTTTCCCTGACATCCCAGTAATCCAGCAACTAAAGCGCACAAGAGGCCTCAGGGGCTGCTCCAGCTACAAGCAGCCTTTATTCTGATGAGCTGGTAACTGTGCCAACTGCCAAATAATTACCCTTTGCAAAGGGCACTTCCCTGATGAGACTTAGAAAAGACAAGGTACCATAGAAACGTGTTATCTATGGTACTGGTGTAAGCAGCCAGTGCAAGAGAGAACTCGCAACTGTCCTCCTGACTTGACTTCTCCATTTGCCAGGGCGGAGCATGGTCCCACTTGCATGGTGCTTCACCCGTTGGCTGGAAGTCCCTCTAAGACCAAACTTACGTGGCTACTCAGCATCGACCTCAAGGTGAAGGGCATGGGAGGGGGACCCAGAAGGCAGGTGGTAGTGAGAAAAACAGGCTCTTCCCATTCCCCCCATGCTGCAGAAAGAATCCTCTTCTATTCTGATAGAATCACAGGCTGTAAGACAGGGAAGGGTCTGGAGTGATGGCCTAACTGCTACTCTACCATCTCCAAAGCCTGTGATGGCTCCCTCTTCTTTTTTTTTTTTTTTTGAGACTCAGTTTCATTCTGTCACTCAGGCTGGAGTGCAATGACATGGTCTCAGCTCACCGTAACCTCCGCCTCCCAGATTCAAGTGATTCTTCCGCCTCAGCCTCCTGAGTAGCTGGAACTACAGGCGTGTGCCACCACACATGGCTAATTTTTGTATTTTTAGTAGAGATGGGGTTTCACTATGTTGGCCAGGCTGGTCTCAAACTCCTGACCTCGTGATCTGCCTGCCTCCCAAAGTGCTGGGATTACAGGCGTGAGCCACTGCGCCTGGCCCTCTTCTGTCTCACAGCAAAGTTAAACTCTTATATGTAGTTATCATTTTAGAAAGAAGGAAACTTAGGTCCAGAGATCTGAAGGGTGAAAAAGGCAACATAACTGGTTCAGGGTCACACAGCTGGGAACACCAGGCTGAAACATCTTGTTGGCCAGTCTTGTGCTTCTGAAAGTCATGACAGCAGAGCAGCAATGCAGTCCTCCCGCCCTTGACTGGGCAACTCCAAGGCTGCACCTATTAACAGAGCTCGAAGACCAAGCCCCTGGCAGCCTGTTTGTGATAGGGTGCAGTGTCAAGAGTGGGCCAAAACTCACAAGATGGCCAAATTCTCCTACCTCCTACTGCAGGGGTGGCTGCCCAAGAGCATCATCAACCAGGTCCTGTCCCAGACCCAGGTGGATTTTGCCAACCACCTGCGCAAGCGCCTGGAGTCCCACCCTGCCTCTGAAGCCAGGTGTTGAAGACCAGCCTGCTGTTCCCAACTGTGCCCAGCTGCACTGGTACACACGCTCATCAGGAGAATCCCTACTGGAAGCCTGCAAGTCTAAGATCTCCATCTGGTGACAGTGGGATGGGTGGGGTTCGTGTTTAGAGTATGACACTAGGATTCAGATTGGTGAAAGTTTTTAGTACCAAGAAAACAGGGATGAGGCTCTTGGATTAAAAGGTAACTTCATTCACTGATTAGCTATGACATGAGGGTTTAGGCCCCTAAAATAATTGTAAAACTTTTTTTCTGGGCCCTTATGTACCCACCTAAAACCATCTTTAAAATGCTAGTGGCTGATATGGGTGTGGGGGATGCTAACCACAGGGCCTGAGAAGTCTTGCTTTATGGGCTCAAGAATGCCATGCGCTGGCAGTACATGTGCACAAAGCAGAATCTCAGAGGGTCTCCTGCAGCCCTCCGCTCCTCCCGGCCGCTGCACAGCAACACCACAGAACAAGCAGCACCCCACAGTGGGTGCCTTCCAGAAATACAGTCCAAGCTTTCTCTGTGGAAAAAGACAAAACTCATTAGTAGACATGTTTCCCTATTGCTTTCATAGGCACCAGTCAGAATAAAGAATCATAATTCACACAAAACATCAGTCTTTGTTTTAATATTGTACTGTTAAAAAAAAAAATCTATGCAGCTGGGTGCAGTGGCTCACGCCTGTAATCCCAGCATTTTGGGAGGCTGAGGTAGGCGGATCACAAGGTCAGGAGATCGAGACCATCCTGGCCAACATGGTGAAACCCCGTCTCTACTAAAATACAAAAAATTAGCTGGGTGTGGTGGCGCAAACCTGTAGTCGTAGCTACTTGGGAGGCTGAGGCAGGGGAATCACTTGAACCCGGGAGGCGGAGGTTGTAGTGGGCCGAGATTGTGCCACTGCGCTCCAGCGTGGGCGACAGAGTGAGACTCCATCTCAAAAAAAAAAAAAAAAAAAAAAAATCTATGCTAGTAGATTACAACTTCACACTAGAGGAGTTCTGGACAAAGCTTTTAATTAGTCAAACTAAATTAAGGCTCATTAAAAGGAAAGGAACTACTGGGAAATTATGCAATTCAATAATTTAGACTCTGTTACCAGGATCTTTCATAAAAATTTAATTTCCATAATCATAATCTAAATGAGTTCTTAAAGAATTCTATAAGCAATAGCTGATTAATGGGCCCTGGAAGATGAAGATTATAACTGTTTATTTACCTAATTAAAAGGAAAGGCAGTGCCAAATATGAGAGGATAAACAATATTAGTTAACATTTCTGTTATTTATGATGCCAATTAGTAGTAAGATAATTCCACAGCTGTCAACTTTGTTTGGGGCTGGCAACTTCTCTGCTTAAACAGGCTAAAAGTTTAGTATTCTGGGAGAAGTGGCTGGAAGAAGGGGTAATATGGTGAAAGTAAATTCCCTTTCCCAGGAGTCAAGAGAATTTATGTGAGGTGGCTCCCGCCTGTAATCTCAGCACTTTGGGAGGCCAAGGCAGGCAATCACCTGAGGGCGGGAGACCAGCCTGACTAACATGGAGAAACCCCATCTCTACTAAAAATACAAAATGAGCTGGGCGTGGTGGTGCATGCCTGTAATCCCAGCTACTTGGGAGGCTGAGGCAGGAGAATCGCCTGAACCCGGGAGGCGGAGGTTGAAGTGAGCCAAGATCGAGCCACTGTACTCCAGCCTGGGCGACAGAGCGAGGCTGTCTTAAAAAAAAAAAAAAAAAAAAAAAAATTATACACACACACACACATTGGGATGGGGGGGGGTAGGGAGGATGAAAAAATCACCATTACCACCTGAAGCTTTTCCATTCTTGTTTTAATAGCATTGATGATTTGCACCATTTGGAGATAGAGCTCTGGCTTATTTATTATAAAACAGCAGCTGGGCACAGTGGTGCCTACCCACAATGCCAGCTACTCTGAAGGCTGAGGTGGGAGAATTGCTGGAGGGCAATTCGAAACCAGTCTGGGCAAGATAGTGAGACCTCATCTCAAAAAAAAAAAAGAAGGAAAAAACAAAGGAGTTGATGAAACCAAATTATGACAAACTAAATTTAAAAATTAAAAAATAGCATTAGTGGGAACACTGTGGTATTTCCTGAGGTATTAAAATTTTACAACTAGTAAAGGTATTTATTATAATTTATTCGGATTGTTTCTTAGTTTATTTTTGGCATGGATAAAATTATTGTTTATCTAGGAGCCTCAGAGTTGAGAGAGGATAGTTGTAGAGAAGTATTTCTAAAATGGAATTATCATCCACTACCAGCTAAGAGAAAATAGTTACTTGTTTAAAGATACCTTAAAGCAACATATATTCTAGTTTCAAGAGAACAGGCTGACAGTCAAGAAATAGGCTTTTAACAAACCCACTGGTTTGCTGGATTCTAATTGCCTCCTTCAAACTATGTAATTGTGTCTTTCTGGTTTCTGTGGAGATATTTTCCCACTTGTTTAATTTTACACTGGAATAAAACAAGTTATCACTGTTGATCTGATTACAGAAACTATTTTATATAGGACGCTGTGAAGAGTAGATATTCTCCGAGCCCTTCAAATGAACTGTATTAAAACACACATACACTTTTGAAGTTTGAGAAGAACATCATTACCTGTAACCTTTGATTTGTGAAAATATATACAAAAAGCTAATTTTATAATTTAGATGGAGAGTGTGTATACAACTTATATGTGGTAATTTATATTACAAAGAGTTAACATTCAGCTTCCTCTAAATAACACCACCCTCATTTTCTTGGAGTCCCTCAAACTTCGATGATCTAGAAGCTTTATAACCAGGTCTGCCCTTGAAGACTGGTTCACGCATTAATAGGTGTCTAGGGCTGAGCCTCAGCCTCCAATCACACTCGACCTGTATAGGCTTTCCTGTTCAGAGATATGCAGTGGCCAAATCAAAGTGTCTGGGTGATTCATCGGGAGACAAATATATTAGTCAATGCTACTATGTTAAAATACCAATATTGTCTTGAAGTGTGGGAACTCTCTTAAACAGGAAAATGACAAGATATTCAGAAGAGCCACAGGCATAACATGGTGATTCTGCAGCAGCATGTCACCCTCCAGTGGTGAGCCACTCTACTTATTAACCGAGGTAGAGAGGTAAATGCAGGAGGGACTTTGGGCAATCCTGGGAGGGCTGTCTTTGCCGTAAGACTGATGTATTGAAAAAAGGAAGACAGGCCGGGTGTGGTGGCTCATGCCTGTAATCCCAGCACTTTGGGAGGCTGAGGTGGGCAGATCATGAGGTCAGGAGATCGAGATCATCCTGGCTAACATAATGAAACCCCGTCTCTACTAAAAATACGAAAAAAAATTAACCAGGTGTGTTGGCACGTGCCTGTAGTCCCACCTACTCAGGAGGCTGAGGCAGGAGAATTGCTTGAACCCAGGAGGCGGAGGTTGCGGTGAGCCGAGATTGCGCCACTGCACTCCAGCCTGAGTGACAGAGCAAGACTCCATCTCAAAAAAAAAAAAAAAAAAGAAAAAGAAAAAGAAAAAAAAGAAAAAGGAAGATAAGGAAACTATATACGAATCCAAAAGGAAAGGGTTTTTTGTTTTTGGACACAGGGTCTTGCTCTGTCGCCCAAGCTGGAGTGCTGTGGTGCAAACATGGCTCACTGCAGCCTCGAACTCCTGGGCCCAAGGGATCCTCCCACCTAAGCCTCCAGAGTAGCTGGGACTACTGGCATGTGTCATCACGTCTGGCTAATTTTTTTTTTTTTTTTTTTTGAGACGGAGTCTCGCTCTGTCGCCCAGGCTGGAGTGCAGTGGCGCGATCTCGGCTCACTGCCAGCTCCGCCTCCCGGGTTCACGCCATTCTCCTGCCTCAGCCTCCCGAGTAGCTGGGACTACAGGCGCCCGCTACCACGCCCGGCTAATTTTTTGTATTTTTAGTAGAGACGGGGTTTCACCGTATTAGCCAGGATGGTCTCGATCTCCTGACCTCGTGATCCACCCGCCTCGGCCTCCCAAAGTGCTGGGATTACAGGCGTGAGCCACCGCGCCCGGCCCACGTCTGGCTAATTTTTTTACTGAGAAGGGATCTTGCTATGTTGCCCAGGCTGGTCTTGAACTCCTGGTCTTGAGCAATCTTTCTGCTTTGATGTCTCAAAATGCTGGGATTATAGGTGTGAGCCACAGTGCCTAGAAGCCTCATTCTTTTTTTTTTTTTTTTTTTTTGAGACAGAGTCTTGCTCTGTCGCCCAGCCTGGAGTGCAGTGGCACGATCTCAGCTCACTGCAACCTCCGCCTCCCGGGTTCAAGCAATTCTCCTGCCTCAGCCTCCTGAGTACCTGGGATTACAGGTGCCCGCCACCACGCCCGGCTAATTTTTGTATTTTTAGTAGAGGCAGGGTTTCACCATGTTGGTCAGGCTGGTCTCGAACCCCTGACCTCGTGATCCACCTGCCTCGGCCTCCCAAAGTGTTGGGATTACAGGCGTGAGCCACCGCGCCCGGCCTAGAAGGCTCATTCTTACATTTCAGTCTTTACTAGTCCGAAAACTGCCCTTTAGCCATCAGCTCAGGGCAAAGTAAGATAAGCAAGACAGGAAACCACCCGCACATATATCAACATCCATGTTCCAAGGGAAGACCGGGAGGGAGATCATTAGCCCTTTTAAACTCTTGTTCCTCTCCTCAAGGTGGCAGATTTTCACAGGAAAGGGGGTGGCTGATTGGCAAGAATGGGAGCAATAGGAAAGCGGCCAAAACACAACTCAGAAACCCGGCTCTTCCTCCCAGTGCCAGCTCCCTTCCTCGTGCTGCTTACATTTCTGAACACTGTCATCAAGAGGCACCCAACCTGAAGGGAAGCAAAGTGTCACATGAACTTCAAAACAAGTTTTATTTGGGAAGTTTCTCATTTTGTTAAAGCTGCAAGCAAGTTTCTTTCACAATTACACTTCCAGAGATCTAGTAGTTTTACGGATCTCAGTGTTCAAAAGTGTATTTCAAAATGAACAAAACCAAACCCACACCAAAAGGAAATAGCGTTTAGATTGGTTTGGAATGTACAGCCATTGATTTCAGGTGTTCTCAGAAACAGGTTACCATTTCCTTGGAAAACAGGTGGGATACAGTCAATGCCCACAGAAGGAAATGTCTTTTAAATAAGTTAGTTACTCGGACAATATTATTCACTCCTTAGAAAATATAGTAGGATAACAAGTCACAGCTGGCAGGGTATGCAGTACAGCACCGATTTCACAGGGGGCTTATGCAATCCTGGAGTCAGCGGTTGTTGGCTTATGGTACACAAAGTAAGAGCAGTCACTGGAAGTGGGGAGAAAATGGTGAAAGGCAGGCAGTCTCCCGCAGTCCTACCCAGCCTTTTAACTTGCTAAAAGGAGAGGCTGTGTTTTTAGCATCTTTGGGAGAACATTTGAGACAGTTCAAAAACAAAAACAAAACCCCCAGTATTATTCCCAGAAAGTCCTTGACAGAAAAGAGGGACCTGGTCAGGGTTCCCATGGGGGACTGCGCCTCCCATCCACTTCTGTCTCCACGTGATACAAGACGTCAGCCAGGGTGTGCTCTACCACGGCGCCCCAGCCCATGTCACTCATCTGCAGGAGGAATGAGAAACAGAACACGGTGACTACAGCAGCCACGGAGATGCTGAGGACACATGCAGCCATTTGTAATGTTACTCACAGGGCGGTAAGTGAGATCCTTCGGAGGATACTTGAAGCATGGTCCAAAGTTAATGGAAACCTGGAGCAAATTCAATTCAAGCAGACATGGAAAAAATGGACAAAAAATATTGGAAAAGTTAATTTGACACAGGAAATTTTCACTTTAAATGTGGCTACAATACTCGGGGGATAAATGGAACAAATAAGATATATATTAAATATTACTAAAAGTGGTCAACATCCTGATGTCCATCAAGAATTAGGTAACTAAAAGAGATCTGTGTTGATTTCTGTTGTCAACGAAAAATAAAAATTCAGGATCCCAATTTGCTCTGTCAAAAGGAAAAAATTAAGCTGAAAGCTGAGTCATGCAAGAAACTGCCTTTCCTTTTGTTGCTAAGCAGACACCTACAGATAAAAGGTTAAATATCCCCACAGGCAGCTACTTTGTGTTCACCTTACCTTATGTGAAGTGCCAATTTACCGGGCATGAGATGAATACATAATTGACTTTCCCCTATCTGCTCCTTTTCTCTTGCAACATGTGGATGACCATACCCTCCTACTTTCCCCTCCAGCCCGCATTTCCCCTTTATTTTACTTTTTATTTTTTTTGAGACAGGCTCTGACTCTGTTGTCCAGGCTGCAGCGCAACAATGCGATCATGGCTCACTGCACCCTTGACCTCCTGGGCTCAGGGGATCCTCTCACCTCAGCTTCCCAAGTAGCTGGGACTGCAGGCATGTACCACCACGCCTGGCTAATTTTTTGTATTTTTTTGTAGAAAGGGGGTTTTGCTATGTTGCCCAGGCTGGTCTCGAGGTCCTGGGCTCAACTGATTCTCTTATATTGGCCTCCCAAAGTGTTGGGATTACCGCCGTGAGCCACTCCGTCCTGCCCTTTTGCTTTTTAAAACTTTTAAGCCCTCAAATTCATCCTTGGAGAAAGGCACAGACCACAGACTGTTTCTGTGATTCTGTTTTTTTCTTACGGGCAGGTCCTTAACTTTGGCAAAATAAACTTCTAAATTGATTGAGATCTGTCTCAGATAGTTTTGGTTTACACTGTTTAAAGATTTCCTTTTTTTTTTTACCTGCTTCAGTGGTACCTACTGACAGACTAAAAGTACATGGAAATCTTCATGCATTAACTTTTTCTTTCTTTTTTGAGACGGAGTCTTGCTCTGTCACCAGGCTGGAGTGCAGTGGCATGATCTTGGCTCACTGCAACCTCCACCTCCCAGGTTCAAGCAATTCTCCTGCCTCAGCCTCCTGAGTAGCTGAGACAACAGGCGCGTGCCACCAAGCCTGGCTAATTTTTTATTTCTTTTTGAGACAGAGTCTCGCTCTGTTGCCCAGGTTGGAGTGCAGTGGCACAATCTCGGCTCACTGCAAGCTCCACTTCTTGGGTTCACGCCATTCTCCTGCCTCGGCCTCCTGAGTAGCTGAGAATACAGGCTCCCGCCACCACGCCCGGCTTTTTTTTTTTTCTTTCTTTTTTTTTTTTTTTTTTGTATTTTTAGAGAGATGAGGTTTCACCGTGTTAGCCAGGATGGTCTCGATCTCCTGACCTCATGATCGGCCCGCCTCGGCCTCCCAAAGTGCTGGGATTACAGATGTGAGCCGCCACGCCCGGCCGATGCCCGGCTAATTTTTGTATTTTTTAGTAGAGATGGGGTTTCACCATGTTGGCCAGGATGGTCTCGATCTCTTGACCTCGTGATCTGCCCACCTCGGCCTCCCACCAAAGTGCTGGGATTACAGGCGTGAGCCACTGTGCCCAGCGCCACCCCCGCCCTTTTTTTTTTTTTGAGACGGAGTCTCACTCTATTGCCCAGGCTGGAGGGCAGTGGTGTAATCTTGGCTCACTGCAGCCTCCATCTCCTGGGTTCAAGTGATTCTCCTGCCTCAGCCTCCCCCACAGCTGGGATTATAGGCGCGTGGCCATCACATCTGGCTAATTTTTATATTTTTAGTAGCAACGAGGTCTCACCACATTGGCCAGGCTGGTCTTGAACTCCTGACCTCAAATGGTCTGCCTGCGTCACCCTCCCAAAGTGCTGGGATTACAGGCATGAGCCACCGCGACTGGCCTAAGTTTTCTTTTCTTTTCTTTTTTTTTTTTTTTTTGACACAGAGTCTCATTTTGTCACCCAGGCTGGAGTAGTGGCACGACCTCAGCTCATTGCAACCTCCGCCTCCTGGGTTCAAGTGATTCTCCTGCCTCAGCCTCCTGAGTAGCTGGAATTACAGGCATGTGCCACCAAGCCCAGCTAATTTTTGTATCTTCAGTAGAGACAGGGTTTCGCCATGTTGGCCAGGCTGGTCTCGAACCCCTGACCTCAAGTGATCCACCCACCTTGGCCTCCCAAAGTGCTGGGATTACAAGCGTGAGCCAGTGCACCCAGCCCCAACTTTTCTATATATCTGTATCTATCTACCTATCTACCTACCTACCTATATATTTTTAAAACCAACAGGCCCTAACGATAGTACCCTTCTTCATGTTTGGATCATATTTAAAAAAAAAAAAAACTTGCCAGATGTGGTACCTCATGCCTCTCTGCAATCCCAGCACTTTGGGAGGCTGAGCTGGGAGAACTGCTTGAGCCCATGACTTTGAGACCAGCCAGGGCAATGTAGTGAGATCCTGCCTCTACAAAAACAAAAACCAAAAAATTAGCACACCCCACCTACTCAGGAGGCTGAGGTGGGAGGATCACTTGTGCCCAGGAGGTCAAGGCTATGGTGAGCCTATGCAACAGAGTGAGACACTGTCTCAAAAAAAAAAAAAAAAAAAGAAAGAAAAAAAAATCATTGTAAGCAACAATGACTAAAAATGGTGGGTTATCATGACATCCCAGGAGGATTTGTGTATGTGTATTTATATCCTTCCTACTGAACGGTAACACCACACCACGTGCTCAAGGGAAAAGTATGGCACACACAAATTGCAGGACCTTTTTCTATCCAGCAAATACTCCCTAAGATGCCCAAACTGTTTCTGGACTAAACAGTAATGGTAGCAACACATGCGCATGCCACTCTGAGGCTGCTTGGATTTCTTTCCAGCACTCAGTAACTTTGTCATCGCAACCCATTCATCTGCTTCCCTCAAGTTTTGCTCATGGGATGGAAACATGTACGTACCGTGCAGCTCTTGTACAGTGAGATGGCTGGGAAGTAAACCCCCTCAAAAATATCTTTGTAAGCCACACCTTGATTGACACCATTTTTATAAAATATTATCTGAAACAAAAACCATGGTTTTACTTCAGAACTGTAAAAAAGAACAAACAAAAAAAGAACTCTCTAGGAAAATATGTTAGAAGTGCTGCTGCCAGACTGCTAGTCACTCACCCAAGAACAGTGCATAACTTGTGTAATAACAACATCTTCAATTTTTATAATACTTTCAATTTTTCAAAGCATGTTAATATGCACTATTCAGGCTTTTTTTTCTTTTTTGAGACAGGGTCTCACTCTGTGACTCAGGCTGGAGTGCAGTGGTGTGATCTTGGCTCACTGCAGCCTCAACCTCCTTGGCTCAAGTGATCCTCCCACATCAGCCTCCCAAGCAGCTGGGACTACAGGCATACACCACCATATCCAGCTAATTTTAAAAATTTTTCTATAGAGACAGATCTCACTGTATTGCCCAGACTGGTCTCAAAGTCCGGGGCTTTGTTTTCTGAATTCCTGTGCTACATATACCAAACATTTCTATATTTTATTATTCATTGCACTGTATTTATAAAAGTAAGCTGGGAGGCCGAGGAGAGAGGATTACTTGAGGCCAGGAGTTGAAGACTAGCTTGGGCAACATAGTGAGACCTCCTCTCTACAAATTTTTTTTTTTTTTTTTAAAGTAAGCTGGCCTTCCATGGACTCCTTGGGACCACACCTGTTTAAGCGTGCTTATTTATCAATTCCTTTCCCTGAGTCAGTTCTCACTTCTGCTTTTTCACTTTGAAGGTCTCTAAGACTCTTATGTCACATCTCTGAATCCTCATGTTCCTCCTTTCTCTCCCAGAATTACACTGAATATTCTCTCTTGACCACTTCAATTCTTCAGAAAAGGCTGCCTTCTCTTCCCACAAGAGGGGGCTTTCTGGTTATTGCATCTTTAGATCTAATAATTGTTTCTCTTTAGTATTTCTTTCCTAAAAACAGCTGAAACTCGTTTCTTTATTTCACCTCCATCTCCTTCTATTAGTGTCCTGGGTGGCCTCACAGCATTAGCATTTTTATGAAAAAAATGTTTCCAGCTTAACTTTCTTCCTCTACATCCCACTTCCCTTTTTATTTTTGGTGCTTGTGGCTGGCCCAGATGTGCCAGCCTTTCTCTGACTGTGCTATGACCTTGGGCAGACATGTTTCCAGCAACCCCGGAAGCGGAGGCAGAGAAAGTTCTGAAGGACACTGAGTGAGACGTTACAGCTCTTAGTGCCCCTGGGCCACACCACAAGGTCTACTCTCCCACTCCAGGTTCCCTCCCTTTGGATTTGATACCTCCTCTGATAAAGAATAAAGACACTGGACTTGCTTCCTCAGTCTCTTGTAGATTTCCCAACAGGCCACTATTTTTTTTTTTTTTCATTGATCATTCTTGGGTGTTTCTCACAGAGGGGGATTTGGCAGGGTCACAGGACAACAGTGGAGGGAAGGTCAGCATACAAACAAGTGAACAAAGGTCTCTGGTTTTCCTAGGCAGAGGACCCTGCGGCCTTCCGCAGTGTTTGTGTCCCTGGGTACTTGAGATTAGGGAGTGGTGATGACTCTTAACGAGCATGCTGCCTTCAAGCATCTGTTTAACAAAGCACATCTTGCACCACCCTTAATCCATTTAACCCTGAGTGGACACAGCACATGTTTCAGAGAGCACAGGGTTGGGGGTAAGGTCATAGATCAACAGCATCCCAAGGCAGAAGAATTTTTCTTAGTACAGAACAAAATGAAGTCTCCCATGTCTACTTCTTTCCACACAGACACAGCAACAATCTGATTTCTCTATCTTTTCCCCACCTTTCCCCCTTTTCTATTCCACAAAACCGCCATCGTCATCATGGCCCGTTCTCAATGAGCTGTTGGGTACACCTCCCAGATGGGGTGGTGCAGGCCACTATTTTTATACACTTTTCTCTACAGAGTTATCCTGAAAGAACAGGATCATGTCTCTAACAGCAGCAGCATGGTACTACATAAAGAGCAAAACACAATAAGCAGAGGGTGAGCTTGCCGCTGGCCAGTGGGGCTACCAGATGCCCCTTCATTCCCCTTTGGGCCTCGTGTTCCTCACTTTTATAATGAAGGAATGGGTCCTAACGCTCAAGGCCTTATGATTCTAATGTTCTTATGGCCATGACTCACCTCACTATGGGGAGTCTGCTTCAGGCTCTTCTCTGCTTTATCCACAAAGTCTTTTTCCTCAAAATACAAATAACTCTTGAATTTTATCAAAGCCTTGAAAACCAAGAAAGAAAAAAAGGCACAATAAAGCATCAGCTCCATCATCATGAAAAAAACGCATCCGCACACAAATAGTGTTAACCCCTTGAGCTCTACAACAGATATTAAAAATCTTTGCAGTTGAGTTTTGCTAGATTTTGAACTATTACACACTTCTTAAAAAATACCAGATGGCACATGTTTATTAAAACATTTTCAGTAGGCCTTTAGTAAGAAACGTGAGAAAATACATAATACATACATGCTTACCACAATAAAAATACCCATAAAAGTGGCTAAATTCACACATCTTTTCCAATAATCTCACTGAAAGAAATGACGTTTATTGAGTCTACAATCTCTTATTCTTTTTTTTTTTTTTTTGAGACGGAGTTTCGCTCTTGTTGCCCAGGCTGGAGTGCAATGGTGTGATCTCTTCTCACTGCAACCTCCGCCTCCTGGGTTCAAGCGATTCTCCTGCCTCAGGCTCTCGAGTAGCTGGGATTACACCACACCGGGCTAATTTTTTGTATTTTTAGTAGAGACAGGGTTTCACTATGTTGGCCAGGCTGGTCTCAAACTCCTGACCTC
The DNA here is from genome assembly GCF_029289425.2 of Pan paniscus. Classification (NCBI taxonomy): domain Eukaryota; kingdom Metazoa; phylum Chordata; class Mammalia; order Primates; family Hominidae; genus Pan; species Pan paniscus. The sequence goes on along the minus strand of NC_073256.2, from coordinate 56,696,163 downwards.
AGGTGATCCACCCGCCTTGGCCTCCCAAAGTGCTGGGATCACAGGCATGAGCCACTGCACCCGGCCTATTCTTTTTTTTTTTTTGAGACAGTCTCACTCTGTCTCCCAGGCTGGAATGCAGTGGTGTGATCTTGGCTCACTGCAATCTTGGCCTGCCAGGTTCAAGCGATTCCCCTGTCTCAGCCTCCCAGGCAGCTGGGATTACAGGCATGTGCCACCACACCCGGTTACTTTTTGTATTTTTAGTAAAGACGGGGTTTCGCCATGTTGGCCAGGCTGGTCTCGAACTCCTGACCTCAGGTGATCCACCCGCCTCAGCCTCCCAAAGTGCTGGGATTACAGGCATGAGCCACCGCACCAAGCCTACAATCCCTTATTTTATGAAAATATTTTGAAGGTCACCTTCTTCCCCGTCCTAGTTTCCCATCTGTTCCCACAGGTGGTCTCTGGGTCACCTCTTTCTTACTGGTTCTTAAGAGTCTATTTAACTATTCACTTCCAGAGAAATATATGACATTAATTTTAAAAATTTCAATTTCTTAACATATATATGTATTAAACATGGTTAGAAAAGAAGAATTCCCAAGATATACAAGCATATAAAATGAGAGTCTCTCTTTCTATGTCCCTTATACCCAGTTTCCCCTGCCAAAAGTAATCACTGTTCCAGTGTCCTGGTATCCTTCCAGAGAATCTAGGCATATATTGTCTTCAAAATTAAAACACACACATGTGGCCGAGCGCAGTGGCTCACGCTTGTAATCCCAGCATTTTGGGAGGCTGAGGCAGGCAGATCACGAGGCCAGGAATTTGAGATCAGCCTGGCCAACACGGCGCAACCCCGTCTCTACTAAAAATATAAAAATTAGCTGGGCGTGGTGGTGCACGCCTGTAATCCTGGCTGCTCAGGAGGCTGAAGCAGGAGAATTGCTTGAACCTGGGAGGCAGAGGCTGCAGTATGCCGAGACTGCATACCACTGCACTCCAGCCTGGACGACAGAACGAGACTCTGTTTCAAAATAAAACACCAGATAAACATACAAAAAAAAAAAAGCCCAAAAAGCCATACAAATGGTAACATATTATAAGTTTTGTCTTGCATCTTGAGTTTTTAACTTGGCAACTACATTAGAGACCATTTTATAATCAGTATATATGCGGCTTTTGAATAGATCCATAGTATTCTGTCGTGTGGACATGTCACTAAAAATTATTTATTTATTTATTTATTTTTGAGACAGTCTTGCTCTCTGTCGCCCAGTCTGGAGTTCACTGGCATGATCTTGGCTCACTGCAACCTCTGCCCTCCAGGCTCAAGTGATTCTCATGCCTCAACCTCTTCAGTAACTCAGATTACAAGAGTGTGCCATCACACCCAACTAATTTTTGTATTTTTTTTGTAGAGACAGGGTTTCGCCATGTTGCCCAGGCTGGCCTCAAGCTCCTGGCCTCAAGTGATTTGCCTGCTTTGGCCTCCCAAGCGTGGAGCCACAGTGTCTGGTCAAAAAATTTGTTTTTTTTTTTAATTAAAGAAAAAAAAATTTTTTTTGTAATGTAAATGAATCATTGAAAAAACACCTAAAGAATCCTTTTAAGTGCAGACCTCTGTGTTCTGTAAAACCAGGCATCAGTGTGGTATACATTTAAAGAGTTCCAGGAGGCAGGATGGTACAATAAGTCACTAGTGTGATATAATCAATAAAAATGAGACTGTAGGCTGCTTATTATCAGAATAAACTCAGAGTATTTCCACTATCAAATTTAAAGACTTACTCTAAAGCTATGATAACCAAGACACTGTGATACATGCATAAAGGACAAGAAACAGATCACTGAAATACAGAGCTCTGAAGTAAACCTTTCCTTAACACAAACATCTGATTTTCAATAAAGGCATCAAAGAAATCCAGTGGAGAAAGGAAAGAGTTAACATATGGTGTTGGGATAATTGTGTAATCATATGGAAAAAAAATGAATTTTCATACTATACATAAAAATCTAGTCGGGCACAGTGGCTCATGCCTGTAATCCCAGCACTTTGGGAGGCCGAGGCGGGAGTTCAAGACCAGCCTGACCAACATGGTGAAACCCTGTCTCCCTAAAAATACAAAAATTAGCTGGGTGTGGTGGCGGGTGCCTGTAATCCCAGCTAATCGGGAGGCTAAGGCTGGAGAACTGCTTGAACCCATGAGACGGAGGTTGCAGTGAGCCAAGATTGCACCATTGCACTCCAGCCTGGGCAACAGAGCGAGACTCCATCTAAAGAAAAAAAAAAAATTAATCCAAGGTAAATCAGACACCTATGTGTAAAAGCTAACACCATGATGTTTTCAAAGGAAAACATGGGAGAATATCTTCATGACTGGGAGTAGCCGAAGATTTTTTTTTAAATTCATGGAAAGAAATAAGTATAAAAGAAAAATTTGATAAATCAGACTTCATAAAAACTAAAACTTTGGTTCCTCAGAAGACACTATAAAGTGCAATGACTCATGCCTGTAATCCTAGCACTTTGGGAGGCTGAAGCAGGTGAACTGCTTGAGCCCAGTAGTTCAAGACCAGCCTGGGCAACATGGAAAAAAAAAAAAAAAAATACCAAACCTGTTTCTACCAAAAAAATTTAAACTTAAAAAAAAAAAAAAAAAAAAAAAAAGAACAGAGAAGTCTCAGAATAGCAATATTAACAGGCAAAATATCTGAAGAGAAACTTCACAAAAAACATATGAGTGGCCGAAAAGCACATGAAAAATGCCCAGTATGTCATCAAAGAAATGCTAATTTAACTCACAATGAGATACTACTATACACCCATCAAAAATGGCTAAAATTAAGTTGACAGACAATCATAAATGTCAGCAACTAAAACCCTCATATATGGTAGGAAAAGAGTTTGGCAAATTTCTTATAAAGCTAAATATGTAACTATCCAATGATCCAAAAAGACTTGTACAAGAATATTCATAGCATCTTGCTCATAGTAGCCCCAGACCTGAGACGGCCCAAGTGTCTGTCAGTAGGAAAATGCATAAACACACTGGGGCACATTCACGCAATGGAGTACTACCCTGCACTGAAAAGGGTGCACAGATATATGCAGCAAAATGGATGAGTCTCAAAAGCCAGATATAAAAGACTACAGACTGCATGAGCCCATTTAAGTTCAAGAAGAGGTACAAATTAAAGTATGGTGGGAAAGAAAGTTAAAACAGTGGTTGCCTCTATGTGGGGGTGAGGACTAACTGTGAAAAGGCATGAGGAAACTTCCTGAGGTGATGGTAAGTGTCCACATCTCTTTTTTGGGGGGAGTGCAGTGGTGTGATCACAGCTCACAGTAACCTTGAACTCCTGGGCTGAATGATTCTCCCATCTCAGCTTTTCAAGTAGCTGGGACTATAGGCACTTTTTTAGTCTTTTGTACAGATGGGGTCTCGTGATGTTACCCAGGCTGGTCTTGAACTCGTGGGCTCAAGCAGTCCTCCCAGCTTGGCTTCCCAAATTGTTGGGATTATAGGCGTGAACCATCATGCCTAGTGGATCCTACATTTCAATAGTTTAGGTCAAACTCAAAACTCAGTGAATGTACACTTAAAATTTGTGTACTTCATTTTATATACATTTTGTATCAAAAGAATGAATTAAACAGGTTGAATTCTAGCTTATGTATCCTGAAGTACTTAGTGGGAAAGTGTCCTGATGTCTGTCATTTTCTCTGTAGTGCACTAAAAAAAGACAAATGATAGATGGGTAGAAGAATGAATGGATGACTATTTGTGCACCGATTGTTACTGTTATTCTGAAAATGCCATAGCAACAGGTTAGGAAAAAACGTGAGCTGTGGGTCAGCTCCTAAGAGATCACACAAGCCACAGTGATAAGCACTGGCTGCCACAGGTCTTCAAAGCCAGGAATCTGCCGGGAGAGGACAAACTCACCTTATCTTTGTATGTGTCTGGCAATGACTTGGCTGTCTCTGTGTCTTCAGGAAGATTAATATAAAATCCCAGGACGTCTCCCTGTCCATAGCCAGAAGAGTAGTGTTTGCCAATGGACTGGTGGAACTTGGTTCCCTTTTTGCTCCGCCAAGAATAGCTAAATTTATCATAACCTAAAGGAGCTTGAAGGTTTCCTGTCCCAATAAAAACATACACAGGAAGTCAGAAGATTGCAAGTCAAATCTAGTTTGCTGAAGGAAAAAGATCCTATTTCTTTTTATGTTTTTTGGCCAATTTTGTAAAATTGCTTAAAAACTTTCTCACAAGCAAAGAATTACAAAAATATCCCGGGAATAGCAAACCAGCTCAACCCTCAGGAACTGAATTCTATGCCCACAATCTGGTAAACCCAACAGCCTTGAAGCCTTAGCCCTTGGCCAGATGGTCTATCCTCTCTATCTGCTGTGATGTCCATATTAAGGCCCCAGCTTACCTAGGGGCTGGGACCAACCCAGTCTGGCAGCGGTATCTGGTGGCATCTCATCCACAGTGATTTCAAAATACCAGGCACCTTTCCGTACTCCATGAGAGGCCCTCACCATAGAGTAGCCCTTCTCTCCAACCACAGTCAGCCGGTCATCTGAGATCTTTAACTGGGGAGCTGCGGTGACAGAGATTAAAAGAAGGCCTGCAACTTATTTGAGGTTCTTGGGGACAATTGCCACAAAAACATTAGTCCAATAAAACAATTTAAAAATCATAAATATCAGGTCAGGTGTTTGAAATATTAGTTGAGGAGTTTAAAATTCTCAGCATAAGATACTGGCAAGGAATGAGAAAGCAACAAAAAAGAGAAAGTTGTTAGGTTACCTAGTTTTTATTACATGTGATTATCTTTTTTTTTTTGAGATGGAGTCCCACTCTGTCGCCCAGGCTGGAGGGCAGTGGTGCAATCTCGGCTCACTGCAACCTCCACCTCCCGGGTTCAAGCAATTTTCCTGCCTCAGCCTCCCGAGTAGCTGGGATTACAGGCGCGTGCCACCACACCCAGCTCATTTTTGTATTTTTAGTAGAGACAGGGTTTCACCATGTTGGTCAGGCTGGTCTTGAACTCCTGACCTCGTGATCTGCCCGCCTTGGCCTCCCAAAGTGTTGGAATTACAGGCATGAGCCACCGCACCTGGCTTATCTTTTTTTTTTTTTTTTTTTTTGAGACAGAGTCTTGTTCTGTAGCCCAGGCTGGAGTACAGTGGCACGATCTTGGCTCACTGCAACCTCCGCCTCCCAAGTTCAAGCAATCCTCCTGCCTCAGCCTGAGTAGCTGGGATTACAGGCGCCCACCACCACGCCCAGCTAATTTTCGTATTTTTAGTAGAGACGGGTTTCACCATATTGGTCAGGCTGGTCTCGAATTCCTGACCTCAGGTGATCCACCTGCACTGACCTCCCAAAGTGCTGGAATTACAGGCTGAGTCACTGAGCCCAGCCTACATGTGATTAACTTTAAGACATCTGATTGATATTAATTATATTGCATATTCCCTCAAATATAACAAACCAATGGTGATGAGTTTGGAACTTTATTTGAATAAATCTTCATTTAAAAAATTTAACTTTTTTTTTTTTTTTTAAGAGCCAGGGTCTTGCTCTCTTACTCAGTCGCACAACCACAGCTCACCACAGCCTTGAACTCGTGGCCTCAGGCGATCTTCTTGTGTTGGCCCAAGTGCCAGGATTACAGGTATGAGCCACTGTGGCTAGCCTCTTGACTAGTTTTTTTTTTTTTTTTTTTTTTTTCCTTGAGATAAGGTCTCATGCTGTTGCTCAGGCTAGAATGCAGTGGTGTCATCTTGACTCACTACAGCCTTGACTTCCTGGGCTCAAACAATCCTCCTGCCTCAGCCCCCAAGTAGTTGGTACTACAAGTGCTACCACATCCAGCTAATTGTTTGTAGAGATAGGGTTTGAACAAGTTGCCCAGGCTGGTCTCAAACTCCTGAACTCAAGCAATCCGCTCTCCTTGGCCTCCCAAAGTTCTGGGATTACAGGAATGAGCCACAGCACCTGGCCTTAACTGTTTTAAAACAATTTCAAACTTTCAAAAAATAGTAGAGTCCTAGTGTGTGCTTCACTCAGTTTTCCTAAATGTTCACATCATGTATAATCATTAACATAATCATCAAAACCAGAAAATTAACAATAATACTATTAAATAATCCATGGACCTTCTTAAAATTAAGCCAATTATCCAAGTAATATCCCCTTTTCTGGCCCAGGTTCTAATCCTAGATTCCAAATTTCACTTAGTTGTCATGCCTCCTTAGCCTCTTCCAATCTCAAACAGTTCCTCAACCTTTCATAAGCTTGACACTTCGAAGAATATTGGTCATTTCAGTTTGTAGAATGTCCCTCAGTTACATTTGTCTGGTGTTTTCTTTTGTTTTTTTTTTTTTGGAGATAAGAGTCTTGCTCTGTCATCCAGGCTGGAGTGTGATGGTGCAATCTCGGCTCACTGCAATCTCTGGCTCCCGGGTTCAAGCGATTCTCCCACCTCAGCCTCCCAAGTGGCTGGGATTACAGGTGCCTGCCATCATGCCCGGCTAATTTTTCTATTTCTGTAGGGATGGGGTTTCACCATGTTGACCAGGCTGGTATCAAACTCCTGACCTCCGGTTATCTACCCACTTTGGCCTCCCAAAGTGCTGGGATTACAGGTGTGAGCCACCATGCCCGGCCTGGCGTTTCCTCATTTTAAGGTCAAGGTTATTGTTATTCTTACTCAGGAACTCCAATGAGGTAATGTTGTGCCCCTCAGTGCATCATACATGCTATCAAAATAGTGATGTTCACTCTGGTCACTTGATTAAGATGATGCCTGCCAGGTTTCTCCACTGCTAAATGACAATTTTCCTTTTGTAATTCATAAATATCTCAGGAGATGAACCGGTATTTAAGACAATCAAGGAAATCTGATTATGAACTGAATTTGGATGATAGCAAGGAATTATTTTGGTTATAAAAGAAAATATCTGCATTTTTTTTTTTTGAGATGGAGTTTCACTCTTGTCGCCCAGGCTGGAGTGCAATGGCGCGATCTCGGCTCACTGCAACCTCCGCCTCCCAGGTTGAAGAGATTCTCCTGTCTTAGCCTCCCGAGTAGCTGGGATTACCACCAGGCCCGCAATTTTGTATTTTTAGTAGAGAAGGGGTTTCTTCATGATGGTCAGGCTGGTCTTGAACTCTTGACCTCAGGTGATCCACCCGCCTCAGCCTCCCAAAGTGCTGGGATTACAGGCGTGAGCCACTGTGCCTGGCCCCAATAGCCGCATTTTTAAAGAGATGCATAGTTTTTAGTGTACATAGGGTGATATATATATTTTTTTAATTCAGAAAAAGAAAAAGAAATAGATAAAGCAAACATGGCAAAATCTTGAACTGTTAAAATCTGGGTGAAAAGTGTACAAGGTATCGCTATAGTTTGGGTATTTGACCCTAAATGCAGGTTGAAATTTGATCACAATGTTGGAGGTGTGGTCTGATGGGAGGTGTTTGGGTCAGGAGGGCAGATACCTCAAGAGCAGATTAATGCGGAATGTGGGGATGTGAGTGAGTTTTCACTCTATTAGTTTCTGAGGAGCTGGTTGTTAGAAAGAGCCTGGCACCTCCCTCCCTGTCTTGCTTCCTCTCTTGCCATCTAACGCCTGCTCCGCTTTGCCTTCTACCATGACTGGACATGCCTGGGATCCTCACCAGAAGCAAGCGCTGGTGCCATGCTTCTTTTAGCCAAATAAACCTCTTTTCTTTACAAATTACCCAGCCTCAAGTCCTCCTTAGTAGCAACACAAAGGGACTAAGACAGGTATTCACTGTAATTCATCTCTCTACCTCTGCATATGGTTTGAATCTTACTTTATTACCAGGCCATTATGTGAGATAAGGGAGCAATCTAAATAATCAGGGGAGAACCCCATGACTTCCACAGAAAGAAAAAATGGCAAAAGGTGGGAGAGAATTTCGAGGCTTTGTAGGCTGATTTTAACAGGAAAGGTTGAGGCTGCAGTGAGCCATGATTACACCACTGCACTCCAGCCTGGGTGGCAGAGTGAGACCCCATCTTGAAAACAAACAAATAAACAATGAGGCCAGATGCAATGGCCCATGCCTATAATCCCAGCACTTTGGGAGGCCAAGGAAGGAGGATCACCTGAGGTCAGGAGTTCAAGACCATCCTGGGCAACACAGTGAAGGAGACTTTGTCCCTAAAAAAATAATTAAAATTTAGCTGGGTGCAGTGATGTGTGCCTGTAGTCCCAGCTACCTGGGAGGCTAAGATGGGAAGATTGCTTGAGTCAGGAAGTCGAAGCTGCAGTGAGCTGAGATCGCACCATTGCACTCCAGCCTGGGTGACAGAACAAGAACCTTTCTAAAAAAATAAAATAAAATAAAATAATTGCATGGAGCAAAGACTATATACATAGCACGCTGCTATTCATGTATAAAAAAGGAGATAAGGCTGGGCGCAGTGGCTCACACATGTTATCCCAGCACTTTGGGAGGCTGAGATGGGCAGATCACCTGAGCTCAGGAGTTTGAGACCAGCCTGGCCAACATGACGAAACCCCATCTCTACTAGAAATACAAAAATTAGCCACGGGTGGTGGCACACACCTGTAGTCCCAGCTGTTCGGGAGGCTTCAGCATGAGAATTGCTTGAGTCAGGGAGGTGAAGGCTGCAGTGAGCCGAGATCACGCCACTGCCCTCTAGCCTCAAAAAACAAATCAAACCAAAAAAACCCAGAAACAGACAAACAAAAAAGGGAGATAAAAGAATATATACATGTACTGTATCTGCTCATTTGTGAAGAAATACAGCAAGGATAAACTAGAAACTAGAGTGTGGCTGGGAAGATGGTGGAAAAAAGAGAGTGAGAAGGGCATTGTAGGGGTGATGAGGGAGTGACATTTTGTAAACCGTTCTGTACAGCTCTGACTCCCAGAACCATAGTAATGTTTCACACATCCTCACTCCAAACATACATACACACAAACAATCAACATGTGGGAGAATCCAAAATGGCATCAAACACTAGCAAATAAACCTGACTTAACTGGACATGACCCACTAAAGGAAGTGGGGAAGAAAAGAACTAATCTAAGTTACCAGTACCTTGGACTGAGTACGGCAAGTCTAAAGACAAAAAGAGCTATATATAAATGCTATAATCTACTTAGTAAATGTTTCTCCCAGGGATTAGAAATTCTGAAACTGGCTAGGTGCGGTGGCTCACGCCTGTAATCCCAGCACTTTGGGAGGCTGAGGCGGGCAGATCACAAGGTCCAGAGTTCAAGACCAGCCTGGCTAACACGGTGAAACCCCGTCTCTACTAAAGATACAAAAAATTAGCCGGGCATGGTGGCACGTGCCTGTAATTCCAGCTACTCAGGAGGCTGAGGCAGAAGAATCACTTGAACCCGGGAGGCAGAGGTTGCAGTGAGCCGAGATTGCGCCACTGCACTCCAGCGTGGGTGACAGGGCAAGACTCCAACTCAAAAAAAAAAAAAAAAAAAAAAAAAAAGAAGGAAATTCTGAAACTACTTTATGTGCATATTAAATATGAGCAAGGTCAAGAATGGTGGCTCACTCCCAAGACCCTGGGAGACTGAGGCAGGATGACGGCTTGAGCCCAGGAGTTTGAGACCAGCCTAGGCAACATAGTAAGACCCCACCTCTAAAAAATTAAAATTAAAAAACCCAGCTAGGTGTGGTGGCGTGTGCCTGTGATCCCAGCTACTCAGTAGGCTGAGGCAGGAGGATCGTTTGAGCCCAGGAGGTTGAGGCTGCAGTGAGCCAGGACTGCATCACTGCATACCAGCCTGAGTGAGACTCTGATCTCTATAACAAAATAAATATATTGAAATAAAGTAAATATATTGTAGATAATTATCTATCTAATTATTCACATTTCCCACTGTTGGAGAAAGACCTTACAAATAAGGAAAGGAGGAAGGCTGTCAACCCAGGTATCAATATAAATTGTTATCTGTGTACATGCAGGTTTGTACATACACACATGCACTTCCTACCTCTGACCACTGAGGAAGTCTAGAAGCAACGACGCCTAGTAACAGCACACCTAACACCTAGATATTAATTGCTATTTGTTTATTTACTTTATTACTTAAAAAAAAAAAAGGAACGCTTCACAAATTTGTGTGTTATTCTTGCACAGGGGCCATGCATCTTCTCTGTATCATTCCAATTTTGGTATATGTGATATATGGAAGTGAGCACCTAGATGTTATTCCTAAACAACATGCTCCAATCAAAGGAACCAGGGCTTGGTGAAGAAGTAGGCCTGGGGCACAGAAAATATAAGATTGGCCAGGAACACCTTTTGATGCCTCAAAGTAAAGAAATTTTTTTTTTAAAAAAAGATGCGGCTTATCGAAAGAACACAAGAACCAACTTCTTGAAGAAGCTCCTACTTGCCAAAGCTGGAATAATTTAAACAACAAAATAATCAAAGTATTGGATTATACTCCCTGAAATAAAGTAAATATATATGAGTCCATACTGATATAAATAATCAATTAACAGAAAAGGGAAAGAGGAAATCGAAAATCATCATACAACACAGTCATAATTGTTGCAGACAATATCCACTGATGGGTGCTAAAATTAGTGAACATAAGTTTAAAAACAAACAAGATATTTGCATAGATAGACTCGATGTATTTTTGCCTAAGACATTTGTTAAGTATAACAAATTGTTATACTTAACGAATTGTTAAGTATAACATTTGGAAAGACGGTAGTTTTTTACAGTGGAGAAAGCTAGCAGAATCACCTTAACCAAATGATCATGGTCAATGTAACCAATAAGACCTACTGACATCATGAATCCCATGAGATGATGCTATAAGACATTGTTTCCATGTTATTCTTCCCCAAACTGCCTAACTTCAGTCTAATCATGAGAAAACATCAGACAAATCTTCACTGAGGAATAGTCAACAAAATAACTGATTAAAACACTTAAAAAATATCATGGTCATGAAAGATAAGCAATGGCTTTGGAACTGTTCAAGACTATAATAGACTAAAGAGAAATAATTAAGTGTGAGTGGAAAAACTGGTAAAATTGAAAGGTCTTTCTCTAGTTGTGTTGATAATATTTACCAATGTTAATTTCCCAGTTTTGATAACTGTACTATGGTTTTCTAAGATATTATCATTAGGAAAAGCTTGATGAGAAAGAAAACTTATTTTTGGCAACTTTACTGCAAGTTTAAAATTAGTTCAAAATAGAAAGTTTTAAAAAACCATATATATATATATATATATATATATAAAACGGCTGGAGCTTATAGGAAGGAACAGAATTTCTTGCACATTCTGGATGAATCTAGACAGAGATGGGGGTGAGGCAGTGGCAACAGACTGAGATGTACACCTAATTCTAGACTGACAAGGCTAATGATGGCAGTTCAAAGTAACCCTGCATCCATATGATCTCCAATACTTTACATACCTCGATCGTGTAGGGCTAACAAAACCCGTTCATACAAGCAGGCTCTGTAGAGGTCTCCAGGAATAGGTTTTCCTGCCCAGCAGTCAAGTTCCAGCTTCTCGGGGTCAGGGGCGTGGGGATCAGGCTCAGCTAGAATATACCGATAGCCATCTTTGTTAAACGGGTGTTCCAATGGGTAGCCATGAGGGGGAAGGCGCTGAGCAGAAAACAAAGGGTCACTGCAGAAAGGAAAAAATAACATCAAAAAACTAAAACCTCCTTTAGCTCAAATGCATTCAACTGTGTAAGAAAGGCCTCTGGTTTATTTCAGCTAGAATACATGCAACTTCACAGCAAATACTTCTCATTACTCAAATAAGTAACTCTGCCCTCTTCGGGCAAAACAAGGAAGTGAAAAGGATTAGCTTTATTGAGCAAGGTAGTTTTGGTGAAATTACTTGTAGATTGTGGATATCTTCCCAGTGGTCTTTAAACATGAATTGATGTCTATGAAACTGAGCTGGTACATTATGCGGGGGGGAAGGGAGGAGAGGAATGGGGGTGATTAGGGTGATATTCTTTAGTATACTGATTATTATAAAGTAATGAACAGAAGCTCAGAGACATAAGCACTTGCTATCTTGCTAATCTAAGTAAATAACTTGTGCAGTGAGCCGAGATTCCATCACTGCACTCCGGCCTGGGTGACAGAGCAAAACTCCATCTCACAAAAATATATAAATAAATAAGCAACCTGGATTTCATCACCTCAGCTTTAGACAAAGGGAAGGGAAAAGGCATGAGAAGGGAGAAGCAGAAAGTTAAGGAGCTAAAGGAGCTAACATTCAACACTGGTTTCACTCCCTCCCCACCTATCCTTTCTCAAGTCGCCTTAACAGAACTTCACTCCCTAGGTTCCCCAGGCTTATCACCAGAAGACACTATCCTTGTTACTACTATAAATTTTGTACTAACAAATGTATGTACACTTAAATGTAAAACATGACACTTAAACTTGGGTTTGTTTTGTTTTTTTGAGACAGTTTCATTCTTGTGGCCCAGGCTGGAGTGCAATAGCGCGATCTCAGCTCACTACAACCTCTGCCTCCTGGGTTCAAGCAATTCTCCCACCTCAGCCTCCTGAGTAGCTGGGATTATAGGCACGTGCCCCAGGCCCAGCTAATTTTTTTGTTTTTTGTTTCAGTAGAGATGGGGTTTCACCACATTGTCCAGGATGGTCTCAAACTCCTGACCTCAGGTGATTCACCTGTCTCAGCCTCCCAAAGTGCTGGGATTACAGGCATGACCCACCGTGCCCGGCCTGGGGTTATTATTTTTGTTTTTTGTTTTGTTTTCGAGACGGAGTCTCATTCTGTTGCCCAGGATGGAGTGCAGTGGCATGATCTTGGCTCACTGCCACCCGCCTCCCAGGTGCAAGCGATTCTCCTGCCTCAGCCTCCCAAGTAGCTGGGATTACAGGCGCTCACCACTACACCTGCCTAATTTTGTATTTTTAGTGGAGATGGGGTTTCGCCATGTTGGCCAGGCTGGTCTCAAACTCCTGGCCTCAAGTGATCCACCCTCCTTGACCTCCCAAAGTGCTGGGATTACACGCATGAGCCACTGCACCTGGCCTCCAACCTGGGGTTATTTTGTCCCTCAAAGTGCTCAAGGTTTAGAAAAAATGGACAGGCTTTTTAACCTCTGACCCTTGAACTCTCTTCCCTCTGCTGGACTTTCCCAGCACCAAATAATACTTAAATAGTGAGGGGGGCAGGGTGGGCACTCTCCCCACCTCCGGGCCTTCTTGGTGGTCCCTGTGGTCCCTCCATCCTGCTGTTTGCGCTTGGCTCCTCGTCCTTTTCCGCTGCTTCCTGCTGCAATTCCCCCTTTGAAGAGAAAGCAGATTGCTTTCAATGAGCCACAAGGGAAACACCATGTGGATACTGAAATTCCATAGGGACCAACACACCCAATGTGCATTTGTGTAACACCACAGGAGGATTTCCTTCCAAAGGCATATTGGATTTCACCCTAGTTTTCAAAGAATCTACTGAGCATCTCATAGCCTGGGAACACTGGGTTCTGGCAATAAACTCAAATGAATCCAGCACTATGATGGTTGGGTTACAGTTTTCAACCTTTGTTCCTAATAAACTGCAACTATTGGTATACTTTCTCAGGGTGTGACACAAATGCATTCTCACTCATTCAGATCCCAAACACCCACAGCTAAAAAGAATGAAAACAACCGTATGGGCACATTTTTTTTCATCCAAATTAATACAAACACCCATAAAGAGAGAATATCCTCACTGTAAGTCGATGTTCACTTGCTTGAACTACACAATACAGTCCATAAACATCATAAAAGCACAGTATCTGCTAAAGCATTGAACCTGAATATCCAACAAGACAAAATACATCCAACATGGAAAACGGAAACAGAAGTACTAAAAAGGTGTTTCTCTCCAGTACTGCTAGATCTCCATCGTGGTTGCACATGACACAAATAAGAAAGAAGGCTTTCGATTTGCTAGGCAATTTTTAGTTCCATACCCATTCGTCAAATACAACATTTATTAAGATTGTGCCAATGCACTAAAATTCAGGTTAGATTAACCTGGCTTGTGGAACTAAAAGCAATTAATAGGAATAGACAATTTACATATTTTATACAAAAAATTTAGCTACATACTAAAGCCACAAGGAAGATTACCTTGTGTATTTCTGAAATAGGTACTTTGAAATTTTTGTCCAGTTCAAATTCCTCTCAATTAGTTTTATTTTTCCCTCTTCCAGGAAATGTCCCTGAACTGCAGGAAAACACCTTTACGTAAACAACTGCAGAGTACTAAATCTTAATTTGGGGCAAGCTTGGGAATTACTAGCAGTTCTGCTGCAATAAAAAGGATCAAGACATTGAAGGTGGCTCATATTCTGCATATACAGGACCAGACTTTTTATGCAGAATTTCCTTTGGTGAACACCTCAGATGTTATTCCTATTTTTCATAAAAGTTTAATGTTAAACTGCTGCAATGTCATCATCTCTAGTTTAAGTAACCATAATCAAAAAACAATTAAATTTTTGTTTTTTTGAGACAGAGTCTTGCTCTGTTGCCCAAGCTGGAGTGCAGTGGCACGATCTCGGCTCACTGCAACCTCTGCCTCCTGGGTTCAAACGATTCTCCTGCCTCAGCCTCCCGAGTAGCTGGGATTACAGGTGCCTGCCACCACACTTGGCTAATTTTTTGTATTTTTAGTAGAGATGGGGCTTTGCCATGGTGGCCAGGCTGGTCTCAAACTCCTGGCCTCAGGTGATCTGCCTGTCTCGGCCTCCCAAAGTGCTGGGATTACATGCGTGAGCCACCTCGCGTGGCCACAATTACATTTTTAATTGTCATTTGCATTTTGATTATTTTAAGAAGTTTCAGATCCAACCAGAACAGAGCAAACAGTACAGAAGTGGGATGGCTGGCCATGTTAGGCAGAATATGACAACATACAAGCTCTTAAATACTAACATTAAACTCAACTACTGTTTCATATTAAGTGCTATTGCCGCCATTTTCATAATGCTTCAAATTATGTAGTTTTTAGCTTCTACCATAGCTCAGCAAAAAGCATTTTCCAAACCACAAATACTTAAGTCTGAGAGGCTGAAAGAAGACAGTGGAGGAATTCACCTCCAAAAGTGGCTCCACCTGTAAGAACAGAAGTGGCACCATGTATTTGTCAAATTTTAACAATTAAAACGGGAAAATATGTTGTAAAAAGATAACACACTAGCTATTTCCAACCCACCTTAAAATATTAGTAACAGTAGAAATGATCAGATATTTAAGACGCGACCACTCCAAAAGACAGGTTAATGATCCCATATATCAGATGAACAGCTAAATATCTCTCAGCCACCCCAACTCTTATTAAATAACCATTAGTAACGAGGGGTTTTCCCGCTATTAGATGGGTTAACAGAAGAACAAGCTGCAATGGGTGGTTAATATAGAAATGCTATCATGTGAATGAGCTGAAGTTTCAGGGCAAGAAAAATTAGAAGATGGGCACAGGAAATCTGTTAAAAGTAACAGCTGAATTGCAGAAAAAGAGTGGAGAGGAGCTGAATCTTTCTAAATTTAATGTTAGTTGTAAGGATACAGATATAAACACAGCAAATCTGACCTTGAAATGGTTCCTTGTCTTATGCTAAACCTGTCTCACTCAAGACCAAACTGTTGTAAAGTGACAAAAAGTTCTCCTCTATTACCATCTGCCAAATCCTTGGCTAGTTCCTAAAAATTGAGTTTGAACTATAAAAGCATTTTAGTAAGTATCCAGGTTAAGGGTCAACCCAAAGAATGGCCAGTTCTAGGCACAACTGGATTCAATAGCTTCCAAATATTTCAGCAATGAGACATGTAAACACTTACCATTTAAATTCCCACTAGTAGACACAGCACTGCTCTGTTTTTGGTTGTCATAAGCAGGACCAATGTTACTAAGGTCCTGCAAAAATACATCCAATTAAAAAAGGAGTCTACGTAAGTCAGTCAATCTGGATGCTCATAAAACAAGAGAAATTCTAACAGAATGGGAACTAAAATTGACAATTCTTTTTTTTTTTGAGATGGGGCCTTACTCTATTGCCCAGTCTGTAGTACAGTGGCGCGATCTCGGCTTACTGCAACTTCTGCCTTCCAGGTTCAAGCGATTCTCTTGGTTTACCCTCCCGAGTAGCTGGGATTATAGGCACACACCAACACGCCTGGCTAATTATTATTTTTTTTTTTTGAGAGAGTTTCACTCTTGTCACCCAGGCTGGAGTGCAGTGGCGCGATATTGGCTTACTGCAACCTCTGCCTACCAGGTTCAAGTGATTCTCTTGCCTCAGCCTCCTGAGTAGCTGGGATTAGAGGTGCCTGCTGCCACACCCAGCTAAATTTTTGTATTTTTTAGTAGAGATGGGGTTTTACCATGTTGGCTAGGCTGGTCTCAAAACTCCTGACCTCAGGTGATCCACCCACCTTGGCCTCCCAAAGTGCTGGGATTACAGGCATGAGCCACCATGCCTGGCCTAATTTTTCTATTTTCACTAGAGATAGAGTTTCGCCGTGTTGGCTAGGCTGGTCTCCAACTCCCGATCTCAAATGATCTGCCCGCCTCAGCCTCCCAAAGTGCTGGGATTACAGGCGTGCGCCACCATGCACAGTCTGAAATGGACAATTCTAAACAATGAAGCTCGCAGAGTCCCAAACTTGGGTGTTTTAAGGACCAGCAAGCACCCTTGCAAGTATGTGTGAGGTAGGCCAAGTGTAAGGATCAGAATAGTTTCAGAATGGCGATAAATGGCAATTAATCAATCAACTTGGGTAGAGGCAGGAGAGGGCACAGGGCAAACCAGAGTGCCTAAGCCCCATTCACTCAGCTCCTGTGGGAATTCAGGCCCCATGCAGTCAGATGTTTTCATTTTACAAGACAGAAATCTAAATTTCTATGTGAAATCTTGCATTTTCTTTTTTGAGAGACAGGTCTTGTTGTATTGTCCAGGCTGGTCTTGAATGCCTGGACTCAAGCAATCCTCCTGCCTCAGCCTCCAAAAGTGCTAGGATTACAGGCATGAGCCACTGCACTGGGCTGAATCTTGCATTTTCAAAGCTGGCAAATCAAACATGTAAAGACACAGCTTTAAGATTTGACATTCTGACTTGCCAAATGTGAACCCTCTGTTGAACAAAAAACGGCAATTTTCGTTTGCCTGTTATGTTAGATATGCAACACAAATTCTTCAAAACAAATTCTTTTCACAACAAAGAAAGTTTTTAAGAGCAAAATTTAAGATGGCAGGAAGATTAGAAGTAATTTGAAATAGTATTTTTACATGTTACAAGCGAGGAAACTAAAGTTAAAAAAAAAAGTGATTTGAAGAAATTCATAACATTTTGGGGAAGACCCACAACGAAAACACTATACAACACTGGTCTCTTGGTTGAAGGTGAGTACTCTCATATCAGTCACTATTTTTTTGGAGTCCACCATGCTATGTGCATATAATGGCAGTGTGTTATGTGGCAAATATACAAATGTAAACAGAACCTGATTACCTATCCCCGAGTGGCTTAAAATCAAAAAGAAAATGTAAAACATATTAATGTACCTGATCCAAAAGTCCAAATTTGGGGTAATCTTCTTCTGGGTCTTTACTCCCTGGATCTGGGTGTTCCTTTACCAAGAATACATCTCTTTCTTTACTCTAAAAAGAAGCAGTGTTTTACTATTAATGAACATTTTATACTTAAAAGTATGGAATTAATAATCAACCATTAACTCTAAAAGTCAATTCCTAGGTGCAGTGTCCAAAAAAGATAGTATCGTTTTTCCTTCTAAGAAATAATCAGTGACCATCAAAAAATTCAAACAACAGAGAAACACAAAGAGTGCCCAAGTTTTTCATAATCCTCACCTATCCTTCTATTTCACAAAGATAAGCACTGTTAACAGCTTCCTGTTGACTTCTCCCAAGGTGCTCTCTTTAATTTTAAGGACAATATTGCCTATAACTTTTTTTTTAATAGAAGAAAAGAAATGGTCTCTAATTTCAATACAAAATTATTCTTGGAAAAGTACTGTGGACAAGTTTCAATACATAAAACCAGGTGTATGCGGGCAATGTTCATATAAGACAATATGCATCTCACTGATTCTGTGTGTGAAAACTACTAAAATTCACAATTAGCTGTATCTCACTCAAAGATTTAACATTAAGTTGTTCTAATTTTACCATTTCACAATGAGACGATAAAATATTATTGAATTCTTACAAAAAACAATGGTTTTTTAAATGTCAAGTCTAATCAATTTTAATCTACTTACCATTGTTTTAACAATGTTATTTGGCCAAGTCATTTTCCCAGGTCTCTGTCTGGTTGTCATGCACTCCCAGTATTTATCAATAAATGGTATAATATCCTAATTTTCAAAATAAATTAAGACTATTACTGCTGCAGTCAAAGATATGCTGACAAAGAAAGAAAACAGCATTTTTCAAAGACCTTGTTAGAATCAAGAGAAAAATCCATGTTAGTTTTTCCCCCCACGGTGTTATACAAGGTTTACATGTTTGTCTTTTAATCTCTGAATATTTCATTGCATACACACAATACACAGATTATGGGGATTTCCACAAGTATAAACAAACCTTAGCCATGTAGGGCTTACACTCCAATTGGAGAGAAAAGCTCTGTCACAGTCCCTTGGCTGTCAGTTGGAAGATGACTCCCAAATTATTCTCTCTTGAACTCCTATTTCTACCAGCTGAGACATCTCTATCTGGACATCCTAAAGGGACCTCAAACTTCTTGTGACTAAAATGGAACTTGGTATATTACCTCATAAATCTGCTTTATGGATTTCTATTCTTGCTCCTGATAACTTAGAACCAGTCATCACCCAGAATAAGCTAGACACATTAAGAGTTGTCCTTGACTCTTCTCTCACAATTTTTACACCTAAATGCTCACCAAATAAATTTTAAAATTTCAGAAATGTCACTCCAATCAGGACTCCCTTCCATCCCCACTGCTGTGACTGTGGCTCTCACCAACTCCTGCTTGCATGACTGAAACGACTTTTGCTTCATCTTCTGGCCCCCTATTTAGATAATCTTCAAAAGTACCACCACCAGAGTTAGCTCCATGACAACTAAATCTTTACTAAAAGGAACCAGGGAAAGTACAAAGAAAGCCTGGAATATTTTGTTGTTCCAGAAAGTAAGGAAGAGTTCAAAAACGGATGGGGGAGTATCAAAGAGTTTCAGGAGTCAGTCTGATAGGGCTACAATGGTTGAATCTGGGACAACCTGAGGGTCAGAAATGAAAAAATCCAACAAGAGCTGGGCGTGGTGGCTCACGCTTGTAATCCCAGCACTTTGGGAGGCTGAGGTGGGCAGATCACTTGAGGTCAGAAGTTTGAGACCAGCCTGGCCAACATGGTGAAACCCTGTCTCTACCAAAAAATACAAAAATCAGCCAGGCATGGTGGCATGCGCCAGTAGTCCCAGCTACTCAGGAGGCTGAGGCAGGATAATTGCTTGAACCCAGGAGGCAGAAGTTGCAGTGAGCCGAGACATCGCACCACTGCATTTTAGCCTGGGTGACAGAGCCAGATTCCATCTCAATTAAAAAAAAAAAAAATTCCAACAATGGACTATAACACACTGATTTTTAAAAAATAATCCACAGTGATATTTAAAAGGGAAGAAAAAGAATGAGGGAAAGTTATTTACAGAAGACTTGCAACCAAAGAATGTATTCTGATTTACAACTACTACTCTAACAACTGATTCAGGGTTGGATAATCAATGGTGGCTAAAAATCACTGGTTGAAAGGAGTAGGAGAATAAAGTACTCACATAATCTCCATGTATGGCTTAAGGATTACTTAGCACAAAGATAAAAATGCTCCCTCCTTAACCAACTAGTCAAATTTAGGATCACTAATAATAAAACAAAGCAATATCTTATATACCTCCTGATGTGACAGTCTAAAAAACACACGATACTTATGTAACATTCTTGCCAAAGATGTTTAACACATGGCCAGGCACAGTGGCTCACAACTGTAATCTCAGCACCTTGGGAGGCCAAGCCTGGTAGATTGCTTGAGCCCAGGAGTGTAAGACCAGCTTGGGCAACATAGTGAGACCTGTCCCTATTAAAGCGGAAAAAAAAAAGTTTAACCTGAACATAATCATGAAGAAAGTCAAATGCAAATTGAGGAATATCATGCCAAACAACTGCCTAAGCACTTAAAAAATTTTAATTCATTAAATAAATAAATAAAGGGGCTGGGTGTGTTGGTTTATGCCTGTATTCCCAGACGTTTGGAAGGCCAAAGCAGGAGGATCACTTGAACCCAGGAGGTCGAAACCAGCTAGTGAGACCACATTTCCACAAAAAATTTTTTTAAGTTAGCTGGATGTGGTAGCATGCGCCTGGAATCCCAGCTACTCGGGAGGCTGAGGTGGGAGAATAGCTTGAACACAGGAGGTTGAGGCTGCAGTGAGCCGGGCCTGTGCCACTGCACTCCAGGCTGGGTAATAGAGCAAAACCCAACTGAATAAAGGAATTGTTTTATTAATAGATTAGAGACAAAACAGTCATTACAACTAAATGTAATGGGTGATCCTGACCAGATCCTGGATGGAGAAAGAAGCTATAGAGGAGGATATTATTAACACAAAAATAATCCTGAGAAACTACAAATATGAACTGTAAATTAGTAGTACTGCACCAATGTTAAATTTTTTTATTATGATTATGGCATTGTGGTTGTATAACAGAATATTGGGTAAAGTGTACCCACAATGTAGCCTCATATAGCTTAAGGGAAAAACAGATATATGGGGACATAAATCAAATGTAGCAAAATGTTAACTGGCAAATCTAAGAAGAAATGGGCCGGGTGCAGTGGCTCACACCTGTAATCCCAACACCTTGGGAGGCTGAGGCGGACGGATCACTTGAGTACAGGAGTTCTACCAGCCTGGGCAACGTGGTGAAACCCTGTCTCTAAAAAAACCATAAAAACTAGCTGGGTGTGGTGGTGTGCACCTGTAGTCCCAGCTACTTGAGAGGCTGAGGTGGGAGGATCACCTGAGCCCAGGAGGTCAAGTCTTCGGTGAGCCGTGATGGTGTCACTACATTCCACCTTGAAACTTTTCAAAATAATTTTGGAAAAAATAAACTAAAAAGAGGCCACGTGCAGTGGCTCACACCTGTAATCCCAGCACTTTGAGAGGCCGAGGAAGGCAAATTGCTTTAGCCCAGGAGGTCAAGGCTGCAGTGAGCCATGATCACACCACTGCACTCCAGCCTGGGTGACAGAGACCCTCTCTCAAAAAAAACACAACAGTCCAGGTGCGGTGGCTCACGCCTGCATTCCCAGCACTTTGGGAGGCCGAGGCCAGTGGATCATGAGGTCAGTTGGAGATGAGCCTGGCCAACATGGTGAAATCCTGTCTCTACTAAAAATACAAAAAATTAGCTGGGCGTGGTGGCGCATGCCTGTAATCCCAGCTACTCGGGAAGCGGAGGCAGGAGAATCTCTGGAACCCAGGAGGCAGAGGGTGCAGTGAGCTGAGATCGCATCACTGCATTCCAGCCTGGGCAACAGAGCAAGACTCCATCTTGAAAAAAAAAGAGAACAAGGTAATCACTGAATCCACTGTCATATATTCAATAAAAACTGGGAAGAAAGTACTTGTTAGGGAGTATATTTAGAAGTTCCACCTAACTCTTCAACATAACTGCAATTACATTAATTCCACCTCTACCTTATCTTTGGAGAACATTGTCTTCGGATGTTCATCCTGTGTTCGGGACTGCCATGTCAGGTTGGCCAAAGCACTAAGGCACATTTCCTTCAAGTCTATCAAAAACAAAAAGAAAGAAACAGTTATCTGTAGTACTACATCTCTACTACCAAGGGAATACTCGATAAGTGGTCCAGAAAATAACAATTATGGCAGCAAAATGGAGTCATCATGTGACCTGAAATGGGCAATTGCAATTATTCAGAGCTAAACCCCAACTGAATTTATACCAGCTACTAGGCAAAGGTCTCCTGATTCTGCTACGCCCAGATCCCTTTTCTTTTCCAGTGGATAATCGTCTTCAAATACTCCAGAGTTTGTTCTTACTTGCTTGCTTCCGGAGGAAATAGGTATTCCCACTGTGATGGCAGACGTTGCAATGAAAACTGTAGTTGGTCATGAAAGGTAGACAGGATCTGCCGAAGAGCCAAATTATACAAATTAGTGAACTTGTGAACACACACACTTCTTTTTTTTTTTTTTAAAGACAGGGTCTCACTCTACCACTCAGGCTGGAGTGCAGTGGTGCAATCATAGCTCACTGCAGACTTGACGTTCCCTGGCTCAGGTTGATTCTCCCACTTCAGCCCCCCAAGTAGCTGGGACTATAGGCATTAGCCACCATGACCAGCTAATTTTTGTATTTTTTTATGGAGTCAGGGTTTCGCCATGCTGCACAGGCTGTACGCCTCTTTATGAGAAGTTAACATGAATCCATTCCCCTCAGTGACAGGTAAATTCAAATGTTAATATGTTAACATAGTCTTAAAATGTAAAAAGGTTGTCAAAACCAAAACAGGGCTCATATTTTTATAAATACCTGGATTTTTCTGTCACGAAAGTTAATAAGACCTTATCTGTTATACTGGACAATTCAGCATCTAGAAGGTTCTCACTGGTATCTTGTTAAGTTTATTTTTTGAGTACCTAAAAAGAATATGCCAGGCTAGCTGTAGAAGAGGACAAAGTAGTCTAAGGTGTATCTCTATGGTGTCAATAATGTGGTTGGAAAGGGCAGGCAGAATGTAAGAAAAAATGAATTAAAAATGTAAATAACTAGGCCAGGCACAGTGGCTCAGACCTCTAATTCCAGAACTTTGAGAGGCCAAGGCGCATGGATCACCTGACATCAAGAGAAGACTTGCCTATTTGAAGGCAAGAGAGGAAGAGGCCAGGAGGGGAAAGACAATATGGCAGAGACGGATGCAACAGAGGAACCAACGCATTTGAGAAGAGAAACATGGTAGTGACTGCACAAGATGACAGGAAAAGCACAGGAGTTTAGTCTTGCAAAGGGCAAAGTAACAGAAGGACAGAAGACCTTTAGTATAAATGGCTTAAGCTAGAAGAGAAGAAATCAGAACAAAGGTTTATCTTGGACTCTGAAACTAGCTTAGGGTATCCTCAGAGAAGACTACCAAGCATTTACCAACTATTGCTACCCTCATGGAATTACGAAACATTCTTAACAAATGTTACAGCTGAGTTTCCTTACCTTCACTTCTCTGTAGAACCTCTTCTGTTAAACAGACTATTGTGATAAGCTTATTTACAGAAGACAAAGCCTCATACTAAAGATAGGTAGGTAAATAGTTATTTTAATTTAAATACAAACAGGTGTAAAGAGCAGCCTTTTTCATACCCTGCTAGCTCACATTCTCTATCTCAGTTGTAAAAGATAATCCATCCCACCTAACTGGGCTTTATTTTTCTTTTCTTTTTTGAGACAGGGTGTCACTCTGTTACCCAGGCTGGAGTGCAGTAGCAATCATGGCTCACTGCAGCCTCAACCTGCAGGGCTTAAGCAATCCTCCCACCTAAAGCTCCTGAGTAGCTGGTACTACAGATGTGAACCACCACGCCCAGCTAATTTTTTTCTATTTCTCGTAGAGACACGGTCTCACTATGTTGCCTAGGCTAGTCTCGAAGTCCTGGGCTCACGTCATTCTCCTGTCTCGGCCTCCTAAAGTGCTGGGATTACAGGTGTGAGCCACCATGCCTGGCCTTTTTTTTTGAGACGGAGTCTCACTGTCGCCCAGGCTGGGGTGCAACCTCTGCTTCCCGGGTTCAAGTGATTTTCCTGCCTCCCGAGTAGCTGGGACTACAGGCGCGCACCACTGTGCCCAACTAATTTTTGTATTTTTTTTTCTGGTGACGGGGTTTCACCATGTTGGTCAGGCTGGTTTTGAACTCCTGACCTCGTGATCAGCCTGCCTTGGCCTCCCAAAGTGCTGGGATTACAGGCGTGAGTCACTGCGCCTGGCCCCCCACTTTTTTTTTTTTTTTTTAACTTGATACCACTGATAGGATCCAACTGGGCTTTAGATATAACTTTTGAAATTCAGTTACAAACTGTTGTCTCCAAAGCTACCAAAACTTTGAACTGTGATTTGATTCTTCCTTGAATTCCTCCCAGTTATCTCTCTAGTAAACTTCCTTTCCTAAACTGTCTATCCAAACAAATTTTTCTGGCAAAAGTGGCCCTATCTTAGGCCTCTCTAAGAGACCAGGCTTGCTTAGCTAGTGTGTTTTCCCAGCAGATGTTGCTACCAAGATCAATTATTTCTTCCTGATCCTTCAGTATTTTTCTTTCTTTTTAAAAACACTCTTTCCTAAATCACAAGTCACATGTTAATTAAGACATCAGCATTTCTAAAACCCACTTTAACCTTTTAACTAGAAAGTATACAACAGATTATAAAGGAAAGCTGGGTGTGGTGGCTCATGCCAGTAATCCCAACACTTTGGAAGGGTGAGGCAGGAGGATCCCTTGAGCTCAGAAGTTCGAGGCTGCAGCAAGCTGTGATCCTGCCATTGCACTCCAGCCTGGGCGGCAGAGCGAGACCCAGTCGCAAGAAAAAAACAAGAAAACATATATATATACACACACACACACACACACACACACACGTATTTCTTCACAATCTCACCCAAGGTGGATTAATTTCAGGATAATGCAGCCTTATTTTTAGATAGTCTTTTATAAATGTATTAGTATAATACAAACCATAAAGAACATTACAGAGAGCGAGCAGTACAATTATTCCAACAGACAGTCAGTATAAGGAAAAAAGTCTTTCATTCTCAATCACAATATGATTTTAATTCACTAGAAGAGGTACATGATTGGAAATAGGTTTGCTGAGGAGAGTAGACAATATACCTAAAGGAGCGAGTCAGCAGCAATGAGAAAGGAAAAAAAGGATGGTTCAGGCATAAAGAGCATGGGTCATCTCAAATTTTGGACAACAGGCTTTATCCACATATATCCTTTCTGAAAAATCCAAAACACCAACACAAGGTTTATATTGTTCTAAATTTGTTTATATAACACTTTGTAATTGCATTTTTTTTTTTTTTTGTCTCCAAACCAGGTTGTCAACTCAAAAGGAGGGGCAATACCCACCACTGTATCTACCAGAGCTGTGCCCTCAGTAAGCAGATAACATGCTAAGGGAATTAAAACAACTCCTGATTCAACATCCTACTTGCTGAATAGGGGTTAGGAGACATAGGAAATACTTTGCATTTATTTTGCCCACAAAGTAACTGTTGAGCATGTTCAGATTTATTTTACCGAGCAATTCTCACAAAAACTATGAAAAGTACTCACGAGGTATCTATGCCAAATGTGTCAGCCGTGAACCATTTTGTACAAATCCCACATTGCAGCTCTACCTCACCCAACTGTCGGCCATTCTCTTCATCCACGGAGCCCGCCTGAGTATCCATCACCTCTGATGTATCCCCAGCACCTTCCTGTGTCAGAGCAGTTCGAGACTCAAATCAGTTGACTTGAATGTATTTTACTTTATTTTATTTTTTTAAGAGATGGGGGTCTCCCTATGTTGCCCAGGCTGGTCTCAAGTGATCCTGAGGTCTCAGCCTCCCAAAGTGCTGGGATTACAGGCATGAGCCACCGTGCCTGGCCTGAATGTATTTTTGATTCGCTTAAAAATGTAAAAACAAGGCCGGGCGCGGTGGCTCACGCCTGTAATCCCAACACTCTGGGAGGCTGAGGCGGGAGAATCAACTGAGGTTAGGAGTTCGAGACCAGCCTGGCCAACATGGTGAAACCCCGTCTCTACTAAAAAGACAAAAAAAGAAGCCAGGTGTGTTGGCAGATGCCTGTAATCCCAGATACTCGGGAGGCTGAGGCAGGAGAATCGCTGGAACCCGGGGGGAGGAGGTTGCAGTGAGCCGAGATCGCGCCACTGCATTCCAGCCTGGGCGACAGAGCAAGGCTCCGTCGCAAAAAAAAAAAAAAAAAAAAAAAGAAGAAGAAATAATTAAAAACAAACCCTATTTGGTCTTGCAAACAACTAAAAATACTTACTAGTGTATCTTTTCCATTAGATGATTCTGTCTCCAAGCCACCGCTTACATCGACCAAGTTTGCCTCCCTATAAGATAATGAAAGCGCTCAAGTAGGAATTCTCAAGACAAACCTCAAAATGCCTATTCCCAAAAATGATGATCAAATTACAGCCGAACTTCATACTCCTGCAGCTTTTTCAGCTAAGCCTGATCTCAGACTGGATGCCCAAGGTACTGTGAGGATACTGAGAAGGTGGACATGTCAGACAGTCGCGGACCCACGGAGCACAGGGAAGCCTAACCGGCCTTTACAGTCAAATCTACCTGGGTTAGAGTTGGTCCTGGGAGAGGTTCAAAGAGAGGCAGCTCTCCCACCCTGTTTTCAGAGTGACCGTTACTTCTTCCAGTCTGGCACTGCAAAGTGGTTTCTTTTCTGGAATATGTGAAGGCCTCCCGTTAAAGTGTGAGCTACCAGCTTCCTGCCAGGGTGCAAGGATCAGAGATAACGACAGGAGCCTCAGCTCCCACCGCCCGTGAAAGGTGCGGAAGGGGCGTTATCCGAGATATGCTTGAGAGGGGACGGGCCAAGCGGCGCAGAGGCAGGGCGAGCCATTGGCGGCGGGGCCTGGGTTCGCAGGGGGCGGGCAGCAGGGCTCCAGGAGCCGCGGGATTCGCGAGGGGCGGGCCTCCCTCCCGCGTCTTCCTCGGGCGGCAGGACCTCTTACCCGCCTTCAGCCTCCCCGGAACTGGGCTCAACTGTCGGAGCAGCAGAGGTCCCCTCTCCAGGAGGAGCGGCTGCTCCCGCTGCCACCGGCTTCATCTCCCCCTCTTCTGCCCCTGTTGCATTTGCGGCCGCTCCTGGGCCAGGCCCGGCACCCGCTTCCTGGCCAGGTCCTGCTCCTGCCGCCGCCATCACGGCCACCCCTGGACTTCTCGCGAGAATAGTCTCTTCTCTCGCGCGCGTTGCTGTGTGACGCTGTAGTCTTCAAACAGAAAAAGCCCGCGGTGCGTCCACCGCCTGCCTGAGGAAGCCTAATTCCACGACCGCTTTAAGGCCAGGCGCGCGGGCAGAGGTGGGCCGGCCTCCCGCGCCGGCGGTGGCCGCTGGCCTGGCAGGCTGAAGGTGGAGGAAGCTAGATGGTTAGTGCGGCTCTCTGGAGGACTTCCTTTCGAGTCAGGGACTGACGCGGCGTATTTTCGTGGCTACGACTGGATATTCTGCTCAGAAGAGGGTCCTTGAGAGCGCTGGCCGTGCCGCCAAACACTCCTCACCACCGAATGTGGGAAACGTCTTCCTTGGAGTCTAGCACTCCCTGCCCGCCCCGGATGGAATTTGGTTTTCTGCGCAGGGTCGCCCCTTGGAGCCCGTTTCCAAATGATCTTAAGAGGGAAGGGAATCTAGGGAGGCCGATTCCAGGGGCGAGGGTGGAAAACCCAGGCCGGGCAGCCGAGGAGCGGCGTGGGCACTAGAAGCGGCTCGCCGCTTCCTACTGTGAGAGGCGGAAAGCGAAGCCCGGGGGTGTGCCGGGGCACTCGGAATGTAGACAAGTTTGGTGCCCAGCGAAAGGAAGAGGTGTGGACTGAAAGTACGAACTTGGGAAGTCATCAGCAGTAGCTGGTGGCTGGCATCAGTGGAGTGAGTTGAGTCTTTCAGAGCCATGGTCTCCAAACTCGAGAATGCAAACCTCTAAGAGTGTTGCGGCCAGGAACGTTTTCAGGACACCAGTGTTTATCCTATATCCTAAAATGTTGCCTAACGATAATACACTCTTCTCCCGCTTTACACAAGAACGGCGCACCCCTCGCCAATCCTCAGTCTAATCTTACTGTGATGTGTCCACCGATAGTGTAGGAATCTCTGGGCCACTGGACGCCATGGGAAATACGTAGATATTGATTTCCCAATTGGTTCTCAATTATTGGTTTTCAACAAAATTGAAGAAAGACCTAACTGAGTTGCCAGGTGACATTTTTAAAATTGGTGATAAATACTGAAATCAGGGGTTGGTACTCCAAAGAGAAGCAGGATGCTTGATCTAAGTATCTCCTCCCAAATACGTAGTATTGTAGCAGTTTTAACATATGGTCGCAGAATTTTGTGTTTTCTTGTTGTTTGTTTGAGACAGAGTCTCGCTCTGTCGCCCAGGCTGGAGCGCAGTGGCCCGATCACGGCTCACTGCAACCTCCACCCCAGGTTCAAGCGATTCTCCTGCCTCAGCCTCCCGAGTAGCTGAGATTACAGGTATCTGTCACCACGCCCGGCTAATTTTTGTTAGTAGAGGCGGGGTTTCACCATGTTGGCCAGGCTGGTGTCGATCTCCTGACCTCAAGTGATCCACCCACCTCGGCCTCCCAAAGTGCTGGGATTACAGGTGTGAGCCACCGCGCACGGTTTTTTATTTTTTTTTTGAAACGGAGTCTCGGTTTGTCGCCCAGGCTGAGTGCAGTAGCGCGATCTCAGCTCACTGCAACCTCCACCTCGCGGTTTCGGGTTCAAGCGATTCTCTTGCCTCAGCCTCCCGAGTTGCTGGGATTACAGGCACGCGCCATGACGCCTGGCTAATTTTTGTATCTTTAGTAGAGACGGGGTTTCACCTGTGTGGTTTTTTTTTTTTTTTTTGAGACAGAGTCTCGCACTGTCGCTCAGGCTGGAGTGCAGCAGTGGCGGCATCATACCTCACTGCCGCCTCAAGTTCCCCGGGTAAAGCAATCCTCCTGCCTTAGCCTCCTGAGTAGCAGGGACTATAGGCACGAGCCACCACGCCCAGCTAATATTCTTTTTTTTTTTTTTTTTTTCTTTTTGAGACGGAGTGTTGTTCTGTCGCCCCGGCTCCGCTCACTGCAAGCTCCACCTCCCGGGTTCACACCATTCTCCTGCCTCAGCCTCCCGAGTAGCTGGGACTACAGGCGCCCGCCACCGCGCCCAGCTAATTTTTTGTATTTTTAGTAGAGACAGGGTTTTTGCCGTTTTTTAGCCAGGATGGTCTCAATCTCCTGACCTTGTGATCCGCTGCCTCGGCCTCCCAAAGTGCTGGGATTACAGGCGTGAACCACTGCGCCCGGCACGCCCAGCTAATTTTCTTAATTTTTAGTAGAGACAGGGTCTCATCATGTTGCTCAGACTAGTCTCCAACTCCTGAGCTCAAGCGATCCTCTTGCCTGGGCTTTCCAGCGTGCTGGGATTACAGGAGTGAGCCATCATGCCTCCACACAAATTCTTTAATACCCCCCTCCCCTTGATTGTGTGGGCTGGACTCAATGACTTGCTTCTAACTAATAGAATGTAGAAAAAGAAAATAACATGGCCAGGCGCGGTGGCTCACGCCTGTAATCCCGGCACTTTGGGAGGCCGAGGCGGGCGGATCACCTGAGGTCAGGAGTTCGAGACCAGCCTGACCAACATGGAGAAACCCCGTGTCTACTAAAACTACAAAATTAGCCAGGCGTGGTGGCGCATGCCTGTAATCCCAGCTACTCAGGAGGCTGGGGCAGGAGAATCGCTTGAACCCGGGAGGCGAGGTTACAGTGAGCCGAGATCGCGCCATTACACTCCAGCCTGGGCAACAAGAGTGAAACTACGTCTCAAAAAAAAAAAAAAAAGAAAAAAAATAGTAATTTTTATTTTTTATTTATTTTCTTCTTCCTCTTGGTAGAAAATAGTAGTTTTTACGGTGCAGAAATGGGCAAACGCACCACCTTACCCAAGTGGTCAGGTTAATATAACCAGTTAAAAATTATAGGCCGGGCGCAGTGGCTTACGCCTGTAATCCCCGCACTTTGGGAGGCCGAGGCAGGTGGATCACGAGGTCAGGAGATCGAGACCATCCTGGCTAACAAGGCAAAACCCCGTCTCTACTAAAAATACAAAAAAATTAAGCGGGCGTGGTGGCGGGCGCCTGTAGTCCCAGCTACTTGGGAGGCTGAGGCAGGAGAATGGCGTGAACCCAGGAGGTGGAGCTTGCAGTGAGCTGAGATCGCACCACTGCACTCCACCCTGGGGGACAGAGCGAGACTCTGTCTCAAAAAAAAAAAAAATTATAAATATACCCCCCGATATGCAATGAGACGGCAACTTCATCTCTTTGGTATTCCCCAAAATCCATAATCCAAGTCTAATCAAGAGAAAGCATCAGATTAATCCAAGTTGAAAGACATTCTAGAAAATATGTTGGCTGGGTGCAGTGGCTCATGCCTGTAATCCCAGCACTTTGGGAGGCCAAGGCAGGAGGCAGGAAGATTGCTTGAAGCTAGGAGTTCAAGACCAGCCTAGGCAGCAAAGCAAGACCCTGTCTCTATAAATTTTTTTTTTTTTTTTTTTTTTTTTTTTGAGACAGAGTTTTGCTCTTGTTGCCCAGGGTGGAGTGCAATGGTGTGATCTTGGCTGACTGCAACCTCCGCCTCCTGGGTTCAAGCGATTCTCCTGCCTCAGCCTCCTGAGTAGCTGGGATTACAGGCGTGCACCACCATGCCCAGCTAATTTTGTGTTTTTAGTAGAGATGGGGTTTTTCCATGTTGGTCAGGGCTGGCCTGGAACTCCCGACCTCAGGTGATCCACCTGCCTCGGCCTCCCAAAGTACTGAGGTAACAGGTACCCACCACCACACCGGGCTAATTTTTTATTTTAGTAGAGACGGGGTTTACCGTGTTGGCCAGGCTGGTCTCATACTCCTGACCCCCATGTGATCCACCCACCTCAGCCCCCCATAGTGCTGGGATTACAGGCGTGAGCCACCATACCTGGCCAGAAAATTAAAACTTGAAAAAAAAAAAGGTGTTAGTGGTAGATCACCATAATCTGACATAGAACTTTTTTTTTTTTTTTGAGACTGAGTTTTGCTCTTGTTCCCCAGGCTAGAGTGCAATGTGACGGTTTCAGCTCACTGCAACCTCCACCTCCAGTGTTCAAGAGATTCTCCTGCCTCAGCCTCCTGAATAGCTGGGATTACAGGCATGTGGCACCACGCCCAGCTAATTTTTTGTATTTTAAGTGGAGACGGGGTTTCACCATGCTGTCCAGGCTGGTCTGGAACTCCTGACCTCAGGTGATCCACCCGCCTCGGCCTCCCAAAGTGTTGGGATTACAGGCATGAGCCATTGTGCCTGGCCCTGACATAGAACTTTGAAGGAGTTCAAAGAATTGAGTTCCATTGCTTCATAAATCCTGGGTGGGAAAATGCTAATTTATGTAAAGAAAAGTTGTCAGCTCTTTTATCTATAAAAATGAAAAATGCTGGGTGTGGTGATGCATGCCTGTCCCAGCTATTCGGGACAGGTGAAGTGAGAGGATCTTGAGTCCAAGAGTTGGAGGCAAGCCTGGGCAACATTAATGCAAGCAACATGGTGAGAACAAGTCTCTTAAAAAAAAAAAGAAAAATAGGCCAGGCATGGTGTCTCACTCCTGTAATCCCAGCACTTTCAGAGTCCGAGGTGGGCGGATCACGAGGTCAGGAGATAGAGACCATCTGGCTAGCACGGTGAAACCCTGTCTCTACTAAAAATACAAAAAAAAAAAAAAAAAAGGTTAGCTGGGTGTGGTGGCACGCGCCTGTAGTCCCAGCTACTCGGGAGGCTGAGGCAGGAGAATCGCTTGAACCCAGGAGGTGGAGGTTGCAGTGAGCCGAGATCGCACCGCTGCACTCTGGCCGAGGTGACAGAGCAAGAGTCAGTCTCAAAAAAAAAAAAAAAAATTAGTAATCGATGCTAAACCTCTCATTCTAGCAATAATGATACTTATTCATGAACATATGAATTGAAAAAATAAATGCTCAGTCCCATTAAGAATTACAGCTTCAATAAAATTTTGACTTTTATGTTTAATTATCAATCTATAGACTACATTTGATCAGTTGTATACTAATAATTATATTCCCGGCCAAAGATAGTGGCTCATGTCTGTAATCCCAGCACTTTGGGAGGCTGAGGCAGGAAGATTACTTGAGCCCAGGAATTTGAGACCAGCCTGGGCAATATAGCGAGACCCTCATCTCTACAAAAAACAAAATATTAGCCAGGTGTTGTGGCTTTAGTCCCAGCTATTTGGGAGGATCAACTAAGCCCAGAGAGGTCAAGCTACAATTGCACCACTGCCCTCCAGCCTGAGCGACAGAGCGAGACCCTGCTTCAAAAAAGAGAAAAAAAAAAAACTTGCTCATATATATATATATATATATATTTTTTTTTTTTTTTTTTTTTTTTTGAGACAGGGTTTTGCTCTCTTGCCCAGGCTAGAGTGCAGTGGCAGAATCACAGCTCACTGCAGCCTCATCCTCCCCAGGCTCAGGTGCCCCTCCCACCTCAGCCTCCTAAGTAGCTGGGATTACAGATGTGCACTACCATGCCTGGCTAATTTTTCCATTTTTTGTAGAGATGGGGTTTTTCCATGTTCCCCAGGCTACTCTCAAACTCCTGGATGGGGAGATATGTCCACCTTGGCCTCCCAAAGTGCTGGGATAACAGGCATGAGCCACCATGCCTGACTTATGTATTTCTTGAATGGATGATGACAGACATAGAAATCACTACAATAGAAATATTTTTAAAAGTTTTATTTAACAATGCTAATGCTTACAATCCACATGAAATCCTTTGTAACTAAACTTACAATGATAAATTCATGCAAACAAAATTTTGAAGACCGTTAATTTAGATCAATGTCTTTCAAATGTTTTAGCCACAACTCACATAAGAAATACATTTTGCAATGACCCAGTATACACATGATTTATACTTGAAGCAAAAGATTTATTAAACATTCTGCACTTTGTATTATGTCTTTTTTTCATGCCATTAGTGACATACTAAATTGATTTGGTGACCCCAGCAATATGAAACGCTTATGTAACATGCTTTCAAATGCCAGTGGTCTGGGGATTGAACCCCTGAGTGGCACCTACATTTTTTTTTTTTAAGTCACCTGGTTTTTCTCTGTTACCCAGGCTGTACTTGAACTCCTGGGGTCAAAGGATCCTCCACCCTCAGCCTCCCAAGTAGCTAGGACTACCAGTTCATGCTACTGTGCTAGCTTGGCACTTATATTTTAAAAGTCATGAACGATTTTAGCTAGAGAAGTTTCAGGGTAGGGGCAGCATCCACATTGTAATGGATTGAGGAATGGAGGGATGGAAGTAGAAATAGCTGTGTAGACAAATTTCCAGTTTTGTGTTCCTGAGGCTTTTTTTTTCTTTACTTTTAATTTTTTTTTTTTTTAAGACGGAGTCTTGCTCTGTTGCCCAGGCTGGAGTGCTACTGCGTGATCTTGGCTCACTGCAACCTCTGCCTCCTGGGTTCAAGTGATTTGCGTGCCTCAGCCTCCTGAGTAGCTGGGAATACAGGTGCATGCCACCACTCTCTGCTAATTTTTGTATTTTTAGTAGAGATAGGGTTTTGCTGTGTTGGCTAGGCTGGTCTTGAACTCCCGGCCTCAAGTGGTCCACCTGCCTCAACCTCCCAAAATGCTGGGATTACAGGCATGAGCCACTGTACCTGGCCTGCATTTTTTTTCCATAAACGGGAAAACCCTAGTGAAATATGGCAAAATGTCAATGTCTGTTAAATCTTTGTTTACTACATGGTTCTCTGTACTTTTTAAGTATGTTTGAAATAGTCCCTAAACAAATGTTTGTCTCTGATGGAGAGAAAACAATTGGATGATAATTGGGAAGGGAGTGCAGGATTGGGGGACAGGCTAATGAAAGTTTTATTCATCAGTAGGGAGCCAGAGGTTGAACATATAGGAGAGAAGATGGTTGATGGAGCAGCTTTCTAAAGAAGGTGAGGGAGTAACTGAGTCAGCTGACAGAGTTGGAGAAGTTAGTCTTGGTCTGGAGGAGGCAATCCCATTCATTGCCTGAGACTGGAGGAAAGAAGGAGAATAGAAGAAGGATATCATTTGGTATTATTATTATTATTATTTGAGACGGAGTTTTGCTCTTGTTGCCCAGGCTCAAGTGCAGTGGTGCAATCTCGGTTCACTGCAGTCTCCGCCTCCCAAGTTCAAGTGATTCTCTTGCCTCAGCCTCCCAAGTAGCTGGGATTACAGGCTGCCACCACCACGTCCAGCTAATTTTTTGCATTTTTAGTAGAGACAGTGTTTCATCATGTTGGCCAGGCTGGTCTTAAACTCCTGACGTCAGGTGATCCACCCATCTTGGCCTCCCAAAGTGCTCTGATTACAGGCGTGAGCCACCGCACCTGGCCCATTTAGTGTTATTATAGGGAACAGGAGACCAAGGGAAAATACTGGACACTGGAAGGCCTGGCTGAGCTTGGAGGATGCACACCTGCTGGGGCATGGATTTCTGTCTTCACACTTTGCTCCATCTGCACAAAGCTACGTAAGAGTCACAGCAAAGATGAACGGAAACATGCATCTGAGGTTTTGGTTTTGCCAGGCAGGTAAGAGTCAGGGCCAGGATAAAAGGGAATCAAAGATAAGAGTGAGAAAGTTCAGTTGATTAACCATGGCATCAGAGAGAGCAGAGGGACAGGAGGAACTTGGGACCCAGAAGTCCAAATGAGGAGGCAGAGCCGGATGCTGAGAGGCTGAGGAGACAGAAGGCAATATTATTTGAGTTTCAAGGTTTTAGAATTCCTTGCCTCCTCCCCCACAGGTAGCTCACCTGTGGATAAAAGTAGGCAAGGCTGCGATAGAACCAGACCTCCTAACTTCTGGAATTCAAAGCAAAGCATCCAGCCTGGGGCAGTGGCTCATGCCTGTAATTCCAGCACTTTGGGAGGCCGAGGTGGGTGGATCATGAGGTCAGGAGATCGAGACCATCCTGGCCAACATGGTGAAACCCCGTCTCTACTAAAATACAAAAAATTAGCCGGGCATGGTGGTGCACGCCTCTTGTCCCAGCTACTTGGGAGGCTGAGGCAGGGGAATTGCTTGAACCTGGGGGGCAGAGACTGCAGTGAGCCAAGATCTCACCACTGCACTCCAGCCTGGTGACAGAGCATCTTAAGACTCCATCTTAAGAAAAAGAAAAAAAAAAAAAAGAAAAGAAAAGCATCCATCAAAACTGGGTCCTGGCCAGGCGTGGTGGCTCATGCCTGTAATCCCAGCACTTTTGGGAGGCTGAGGCAGGCAGATCACCTGAGATCAGAAGTTTGAGACCAGCCTGGCCAACATGGTGAAACCTCATCTCTACTAAAAATACAAAAAGTAGCTGGGCATAATGGCACATGCCTGTGGTTCCAGCTACTCAGGAGGCTGAGGCAGGGGAATGGCTTGAACCCAGGAGGTGGAGTTGGTTGCGGTAAGCCAAGATCACACCACTCCAGTCCAGCCTGTGCAACAGAGTGAAGCTCTGCTTTAAAAAAAAGGAAAAAAACAAAAACAAAAACTGCGTACCTTCTCATGATAAGGTTAATAATGAAAATCACTACCAGAACACCGGGTTGGAAGTTTAGGATGGCCTAACAGGAAAAACATATTTTTAGGAGCTCTCTCTCCAGTAACTGCATAATTCACTCAGTTTACCAGAAAGCTGACTTGATGCAGCTGCCGACTGGAGAGTAAATTATTCTACCGTGGTGAAAATGTGGAGGCCATTCTCACATCCTCAAATACGGTATTCAGAATGCTCATAATTATGATTCCTGAGTAGTGGAATGATAAAGATGGTGTTGTTTCTTTTCTCTATGTTTTCCAGTTGGTTTTTTTGTTTGTTTGTTTTTTAAGTGACAGGGTCTTACCCTGTCACCCAGGCTGGAGTGCAGATCATGGCTCACTGCAACCTCAACCTTCTTGTCTCAAGCAATCCTTCCGCCTTAGCCTCCTGAGTAGCTAGAACTCCTAGCATGTGCCACCATGCCTGGCTCATTTTTCTTATTTTTTGTAGAGATGGAGTGTTTTAGTGTGTTCTCATGCTGCTAAGAAAGATATACCTGAGACTGGGTGGTTTACAAAGGAAAGACATTTAACTGACTCACAGTTCAGCATGGCTGGGGAGGCCTCAGGAAACTTACAATTATGGCAGAAGGGGAAGCAAACACATCCTTCTTCACATGGTGGCAGCAAGGAGAAGTGCCGAGTGAAGGGGAGGGTGGGAAAGCCCTTATAAAACCATCAGATCTCATGAGAACTTACTCACTTCGCAAGAACAGCATGGAGGTAACCACCCCCACAATTCAATTACTTTCCACTGGGTCCCTCCCGTAACGTGGGGATTACAGGAACTACAGTTCAAGATGAGATTTGGAGGCCAGGCACAGTGGCTCACTTCTGTAATCCCAGCACTTTGGGAGGCCTAGGGGGCGGATCACAAGGTCAAGAGATGGAGACCATCCTGGCCAACATGGTGAAACGCTGTCTCTACTAAAAATACAAAAATTAGCTGGGCATGGTGGTGCATGCCTGTATTCCCAGCTACGTGCGTGGCTGAGGCAGGAGAATCACTTGAACCTGGGAGTCAGTGAGCTGAGATCATGCCACTGCCCTCCAGCCTGGCGACAGAGTGAGACTCCATGTTGGAAAAAAAAAAAAAAAGATGAGATTTGGATGGGGACATACCCAAACTATATCATTTTGCCCCAGCCCCTCCCAAGTCTCATGTTCTCACATTTCAAAACACAATCATGCCTTACCAACAGTCCCCCAAAGTCTTAGCTCATTCCAGCATTAACTCAAAAGTCCAAGTCCAAAGTCTCATCTGAGACAAGTCAAGTCCCTTCTGCCTCTGAACCTGTAAAATTAAAAGCAAGGTAGTTACTTCCTAGATACAATGGAGGGTACAGGCATTGGGTAAAAACACCCATTCCAACTGGGAGAAATTGGCTAAACAAAGGGGCTACAGGACCCGCTCAAGTTTCAAATCCAGACTGCGGTCAAATCTTAAAGCTCCAAAATGATCTTTGACTCCATGTATCACATCCAGGTCACACTTGCTGAGACCAGCTCGGTTGTGGAGACCCCAACCCAGTGGCACTAGAGGAATAAAGACACAGACACAGAAATAGAGTGCAAAGTGGGATCAGAGGGCTAACAGCCTTCAGAGCTGAGTGCCTCGAACAGAGTTTGACCCACCTGTTTATTGACAGTAAGCCCATGATAAACATCGTTTCTGCAGTTTATAGATTAACTAAAAGTATCCTTTATGGGGAACAAAGGGACAGGCTCTGGCTTGCTATCTGCAGCAGGAACATGTCCTTAAGGCACAGATCGCTCATGCCATTGTTTGTGGTTTGGGAACATCTTGAGCGGTTTTCCACCCTGGGTGGGCCAGATGTTCCTTGCCCTCATTCTGGTAAACCAGCAACTTCCAGTGTGAGTGTCATGGCCATCATAAGCATGTCACAGTGCTGCAGAGATCTTGTTTATGGCCAGTCTTGGGACCTATTCCCAGCAACACTGATACAAGAGGTGGGTTTCCAAGGTCTTGGGCAGCTTTGCCCCATGGCTTTACAGGGTACAGCCCCACTCCTGGCTGCTTTCGTGGGCTGATGTTGAGTGTCTGTGACTTTTCCAGGCACACAGTGCAAGCTGTTGGTGGATCTACCATTCTGGAGTCTGGAGGATGGTGGCCCTCTTCTTACAGCTCTACTAGGCATTGCCCTAGTGGGGACTCTATGTGGGAACTCCAACCCCACATTTCCTTTCTGCTCTGCCCTAGCAAAACTTCTCCATGAGGGCTCTGCCCTGCAGCACATTTATGCCTGGACATCCAGGCATT
This sequence comes from Pan paniscus, assembly GCF_029289425.2. Classification (NCBI taxonomy): domain Eukaryota; kingdom Metazoa; phylum Chordata; class Mammalia; order Primates; family Hominidae; genus Pan; species Pan paniscus. The sequence goes on along the minus strand of NC_073256.2, from coordinate 56,658,360 downwards.
TCCATACAGCCTCTGAAATCTAGGCAGAGGTTCCCAAACCTCAATTCTTCTGTGCACCTGCATGCTCAACACCATGTGGAAGCTGCCAAGGCTTGGGGCTTGCACCTTCTGAAGCCATGGCCTGAGCTGTACCTTGGCTCCCTTTAGCCATGGCTGGAGTGGCTGGAATATAGGGCACCAAGTCTCTAGGCTGCACACAGCAGGGGGGCCCTGGACCTGGTGAAGGAAACCATTTTCCCTCCAAGGCCTCCTGACCTGTGATGGGAGGGGCTGTTGTGAAGGTCTCTGACATGCCCTGGAGACATTTTCCACATTGTCTTGGAGATTAACATTCAGCTTCTTATTACTTTTGCAAACTTCTGCAGCAGGCTTGAATTTCTCCCCAGAAAATGGGGTTTCTTTTCTATTGCATAATCAGGCTGCAAATTTTCCAAAGTTTTCTGCTCTGCTTCCTCTTGAATGCTTTGTTGCTTAGAAATTTCTTCTGTCAGAGGCTGGGTGCAGTGGCTCATGCCTGTAATCCCAGCACTTTGGGAGGTTGAGGCAGGTGGATCACGAGGTCAGGAGATCGAGACCATCCTGGCTAACACGGTGAAACCCCTTCTCTACTAGAAGTACAAAAAAATTAGCTGGGCGTGGTGGTAGGTGCCTGTAATCCCAGCTACTCAGGAGGCTGAGGCAGGAGAATGGCATGAATCCAAGAGGCAGAGCTTGCAGTTAGCCGAGATCATGCCACTGCACTCCAGCCTGGGCAACAGTGCAAGACTCTGTCTCAAAAAAAGAAAAAAAAAAAAGAAATTTCTTCTATCAGATACACTAAATCATCTCTCTCAAGTTCAAAGTTCTATAGATCTCTAGGGCAGGGGCGAAATGCTGCCAGTCCCTTTGCATAGCAAGAGTGACCTTTGCTCCAGTTTCCAATGAGTTTCTCATCTCTATCTGAGACCACCTCAGCTTGGACTTTATTGTCCATATCACTATCAGCATTTTGATCAAAGCCATTCAACAAGTCTCTAGGAAGTTCTAAACTTTTCCACATCTTCCTGTCTTCTGAGCCCTCAAAGTCTCTAGGAAGTTCCAGACTTTCCAACATTTTCATATCATCTTCTAAGCCCTTCAAACTGTTCCAACCTCTGCCTGTCACCCAGTTACAAAGTTGCTTGCACATTTCTGAGTATGTTTATAGCAGCACCCCACTGGCAGTACCAATTTACTGTATTAGTCTGTTCTCATGCTTCCAATAAAGACATACCCAAGACTGGGTAATTTATAAAGGAAAGAGGTTTAATTGACTCACAGTTCAGCATGGCTGGGGAAACCTTGGGAAACTTACAATCATGGTGGAAGGGGAAGCAAACATGTCCTTCACATGTTAGCAGCAAGAAGTGCAGTGCAAAATGGGTTAAAGCCCCTTATAAAACCATCAGATCTCATGAGAACGAACTCACATCACGAGAACAGCATGGAGGTAACCATCCCCATGATTCAATTACCTCCCACCTCCCATGACACGTGGGGGTTATGCCCTCCAGCCTGGGTGACAGAGCAAGAGCAAGATCCTATATTAAAAAGAAAAGAAAGGAAAAGAAAAAGAAATGGTTTATTATATATGTTCGTTAGAAAAAGAGAAAGAACTCTGAACATAACTGAAATATTTGAGATAAGGCTTTTACCACCACACAAAAGCCTACTTGGGAGATGAGAAGGGAATGGGCCATGATTTTGTAATGATATAGGAGTCAAGGACTTTATAATGATAATAGGAGTCAATGATATAGGGCCATGACTTTGTAATGATATAGGAGTCAAGTCAAGAATTTTGTAATGATATAGGTAGATAGTGAGGGTAGGGAAGTCCTTGGTAAGGTTTTTCTTTTAATGAAAAACAGCCCCAAATTATTTTCCTTTCTAACAAACAGCAGCCTATAAAATCGAGTTGAAGACATAGGTGCTGGCAGTTGAGCCAATCATGTTAAAGATGGCGGCTCCATTTTCCCTTTTCTGCCAGTCACGTGTACAATAAGGAGCAGATAAGATGGCGCTGGCCAAGGGGAAAGCTCATTTGCATAACAAGATTAGGGTGGGGCGGCCAGCCTTCCCCCACACTTTATAAACATCATACCTGATCAAACCAATCTGTGAGCATTACGTAAATCAGACATCAGCTCCTCAAACCTGACTATAAAATCTAGTGCATCCGCTGCCGGCTGGTTTTTTCCTCTCAGAAGTCCCCTCTCTCTCACTAGAGAGAGAGCTGTTTTCCTTTCTCTTTCTTTTGCTTATTAAACCTCTGCTACTAAACTCATGTGTGCCCATGTCCTGAATTTCCTGGCCTGAGATGACCAACCCCAGGTATTTACCCGAGACAACGTAACTGCTTCAGTAGTAACTCTGAATACGAACTTAGCCTTGCAGGGATTTCCAAGCCCCAGTGTGGCACAGCTGAAGCAGAATCACTTCCATGTCCTCAAACTTCGCCCAGAAGTACCAAAGGGAGTTGCTGGACCTGAGGGGCTGGGGCTTCAGTGATCATAATGGAATGACCCATAGCCCCATATGGGCCCATAACTGAACACCAACCAGATGGGGCAGCTGGTGGAAGGCTACTGTCAACCTGAAATGAAGAAACTGTTATTGAACCAGAATGGGGTCCAGTTGCCTGGTGCAGTAAAAGTAGATATCCACACCAAGTTTTTGCAGCAGTAGTGAAGAAGGAATTCATGAATTTTAAAAGTATAATCAAAGACCAGCAAGACATTTTTACTTTTTCCTTCAAAAGCTAAGTGTACTGTAGCCCCCCACCCCACGTAGTCATAGTCTAAGTTAGAGAAGAATACTAACTGCCTGTTTTTCCTTCTGTGCTCAGCAAGCCTTATCTGTACTCACCAGTTTCACATTCCTTGAGGCTCAGCGAGTTCCTGCTTTACCTCCCTAGCACAGCTGCAAAGTTACAAGGTTGATAAGCATATGTTACAGAAAGAGTTTCCCAAGGATATAGAACATGTAGTATACATAAATGTAAAAGACTGATCAACTGCCTTTGTTCTCACTTCTGTAAGTACGCTTCCTGCATCACGTAGCTCTCAGCCACTGACTGCTTAAAAGGTGGCTGCTTTCTTTGTCCGGGGCTCAGACTTTCCTGGACGCTAGTCCTACTGAGCCAGGTGATCACCTTAATAAAGGCTTTCCTGAACTCTAGTTGGTCTCTCCCGTCTCTGATTGTCCCACAACATTTCTGGGGGCTCGTCCAGGATTGGAGATGGCAGATTTCTATATCCTTTGCCTGTGGGCTAGAGCCCCAGGATACAGGAGATTTGAGACCCTTGGCATCACTGGGTAAGACTTAGCCCAGAGGGAGAACAGCTCTCCTGTGTCTTGGAGCCTTTCCCTGACAGTGCAAACAGAACCGACTCAGGAGTTGCAGGACAGTCACAGGAGCAGCGTGCAGGCAGACTACTGAACCATGGTAAGGTTGGGACCTGGAAAAGCCCATCCCATAAGGACAGAAGGGGAGCTTGATCACCTCCCAGGGAACAACCACTTATTCAACCCAGAGTGGCTGGGGGTGGCAGGAGTGGACTGCCAATTTGGATGAACCCCATGTCCCCACTAACAAGTGAAAGTGGTTCACTGGATCTGGAAGCAGAAACTGGGAGTGTGTGGGTGGGTGCGTGTGAACCTACCTGGGACATGAGAAAGGCTTGTTTCATCCAATGAGGAGTGAAAGTGTGTGAAAGAGATGGTCTCAGGAGAGGCCAATGCAGGGAGTGACATGGGGAAGTGCAGATCTCTCTTTTTTTTTTTTTTTTTTTTTTTTTTTGAGATGGAGTCTCACTGTGTTGCCCAGGCTGCAGTGCAGTGGTGCGATCTTGGCTCACTGCAAGCTCCACCTCCTGGGTTCATGCCATTCTTCCACCTCAGCCTCCCAAGTAGCTGGGACTACAGGCGCCCGCCACCACGCCCAGCTAATTTTGTTTTTGTATTTTTAGTAGAGACGGGGTTTCACCATGTTAGCCAGGATGATCTCAATCTCCTGACCTCGTGATCCGCCTGCCTCGGCCTCCCAAAGTGCTGGTATTACAGGCATGAACCACCATGCCCAGCTGGGAGGTGCAGATCTCTTAGCGCAGACTGTGTCCTCCGAGGCAAGCGTGGGATGAGCCAGACCTAGGTTACTGTGTAAGGCTGACAGGATTAGCTTCATAGCTTCACAGCAGTAGTTGGCTGTGACCTGGCCGAGCAGTGTCCGAACCTCCCGTAATAGGACCCAGTCTGGTGAATCCGAGAGTGAAAGTGAGAGTGAAAGTGCACCGTGAGGGAGGAAATGGGAGGAAAAGCATCGAAGCCAACTCAATTAGAATGTATATTGAAGAACTTCAAGAAAGACTTTTATGGTGATTATGGAATGAAGTTAACACCGTAGTGGCTAAGAACCCTTTGTGAAATTGACTGGCTCTCCTTTAATGTAGGGTGGCTGGCCAAGGGAACCTTAGATTGGGAAATAATTGGCTGAGTGTTTCAGGTGGTCACTGGGGTCGGAGAACAGCCTGGGCACCCTGATCAGTTTCCATACACAGACTCCTGGCTGAGCATGATTTAAACCCATCCGAAATGGCTACAGGCCTGTTTTGAAAATTATTTAAGACTCTAGTGGCTTGTACAAAACAAGGAACCATAGAAAAGACCCAAAAAGCCAGGCCCAGGAGAAACAGTAGCAAGGAAAACAGGAAAAACCTGTCCTACAGGCCCCACCAGAAGAGCTAGAGACTTCACCCCCTTATGTTCCTATTTACCTATCTCTGACAAGACTTAGGAAGACACTCCAGCAGCTGTCTCTGGAGGGTCAGACTCAGAGAAGAGTACCCCCCAAACTTCACTATGTAGGGAAGAGCCAGGGCCACTGCCTGATAAATCAAAGGAGGAACTCCAGGATGAGGTTGGCCATCTCCAGTCAGGACGCGGCCGAGACATGCAGATGCCCCTCAGAGAAACTAGGCGACAGATCTATTTAGATGCACAAAATGAGGTTCAAGGAGGAGAATGGCTTTATGTTTATCAGCCCTTCTCTACTACAGACATTTTCAACTGGAAGAGCATACTCTCTCCTATATGGAAAAACCCCAGGCTCTTATCGACCTAATGCAGTCCATCTTCTTAACTCACAACCCAACCTGGGCTGACTGCAAACAGCTCCTTCTGTCACTGTTCAATACAGAAGAACACCGCAGAGTAATACAAGCCGCTCATCAGAGGCTAGAAAGCAATGCCCCAGTAGGTACAGGAGATGTCAGACAGTGTGCTCGGCAGGCTTTGCCAATAGAAACTGACCCAGGCTGGGACCCAAATCAGGCCCAAGATCTGCTGAACTTGCTGAGATACCAAGAGGCTCTAATACAAGGAATAAAGACTGAAGGGAAGAAGGCAACAAACACTGGAAAGGTTTCAGAAGTCTGTCAGAAACCAGATGAAAGCCCCAGTGAGTTCTATGAGAGGCTTGGACAGGCTTACCGGCTCTACACACCTTTTGACCCAGAAGCGGCAGGGAATCGGTGCATGGTTAATACGGCATTTGTGAGTCAGGCACAAAATGACATTAAGCGAAAGTTGTAGAAGCTGGAGGGGTTTGAAGGTATGAACATTTCCCAGCTTATCCAGGTGGCAACCAAAGTGTTTGTAAATCGAGATGAAGAAGTAAAGCAGGAGGCCAAGCATAGAGTGAAGGAAAAGGCAGAGTTCTTAGCTGCAGCCCTGGTTGAAAGAGAGGCTGGATTTGCAAGAGGACGTGGATGTGGCCATAGATGCAGTTGTGGTAGAGGACAAGCTAGGCCAGGTGAGGAGACTAAGACAGGTCAGGAAGGTCAGCCTAGACTACAGAGAGATCAATGTGCGAGATGCAAGCAAAGACGGCATTGGAAAGATGAATGTCCAGAGAAAGAAAAGGATAAAGGCAACAACCAGGGACAGAATGGCTGGACAAGACCTCCTTCCCCTGCTGGGCAAGGTGTAGTAGGATCTGACATGGATCTAATTGGGCTGGCAGGCGCCAACGGCTACCTTGAAGACTGAGACAGACCGGGCTCCATCTCATTAGGCCCCGAGGAGCCCATGGTCTCAATGGTAATAGGGGGCTGAAAAACAGACTTTATGGTAGACACAGGTGCTGAACACTCGGTTGTGACTCAAACAATTGGGTCATTATCAAAAGACTGCTAATATTATTGGGGCCACAGGTATCACAGAAAAAACATTATTTTTCAAATCAAAGAGATGTATGATTGGAGACCAAGAAGTCCAACACAAGTTCTTATACTTGCCGAACTGCCTGGGGCCCTTGTTGAGGAGAGACTTGCTGCAGAAGATGCAGGCTCAAATCTCCTTCACACCAAGCAGAGATATGACCTTGAGCCTAGGGCAAAAAAAGGCTATGGTACTGACTCTTACAGTACCCAATGCAGAGGAGTGGAGACTTTATGAATGTAGTTGCCGGGAGTGTGGAAAGGAGTACAGCATAGCTGAGAAAGAAAAACTGTTCACAGACTTACTCCTTAAGTTACCAGGAGTCTGGGCGGAGGACAATCCCCCTGTAAATCAAGCACCTGTCATAGTAGAGCTACTATGAGGAACCTGCCCGGTGCGGATGCATCAGTATTCCATTCCCATAGAGGCTAACCAAGGGATTGCAAAGCACTTAAAATGGCTCCTTGAATTTGGAATAAGAGACAGATGTGTCTCCCCATGGAATACTCCCCTATTGCCAGTGTTAAAACCTTCTGGTGACTACCAGCCTGTACAAGATTTAAGGGCAGTCAACCAGGTAGCTGCTATACTGCATGCTATTGTGCCTAACCCGTACACTGTGCTTGGACAAATACCTGCTAGTGCTGCTTGGTTCACATGCTTGGACATTAAAGATGCATTCTTCTGCATCCTGTTAGCCCCTGTAAGCCGAGACATTTTTGCCTTTGAGTGAGGCCCATCTCAGTATACCTGGTCTAGACTTTCCCAAGGTCTAGACTTCCCCAAGGATTTAAAAACTCCCCAACTATCTTTTTTTTTGTTTCTTTGTTTTGTTTTGTTTTGTTTTGTTTTGAGACGGAGTCTCGCTCTGTCGCCCAGGCTGGAGTGCAGTGGCGTGATCTCGGCTCACTGCAAGCTCTGCCTCCTGGGTTCATGCCATTCTCCTGCCTCAGCCTCCCGAGTAGCTGGGATCACAGGCACCTGCCACCACGCCCGGCTAATTTTTTGTATTTTTAGTAGAGACGGGGTCCCAACTATCTTTGAAGAAGCACTAGCCTCAGGCTTAAAGGCTTTCACACCACCAAGCAATCGCTGTGTCTTACTGCAATATACAGATGATCTGCTGTAAGCTGCACCCACAACAAAGGAATGTATCCAAGGAACAGAGTCTCCTTAGAGTGCCGTGGGAAGCTGGCTATAAAGTGTCTAAGGAAAAGGCACAGATCTGTGGCCAAGGAGTTTGGTATCTTGGCTTTTATGTCTCCCAAGGGTGGTGTGAGCTTGGACAGGAGTGAAAAGAGATTGTCTGTAGCATTCCTCAGCCAGACACAAGGCGGCAAGTGTGGGAATTCCTAGGGGCAGCTGCTTTTTGCCACATATGGATTCCTAACTACTCGCTCCTAGCAAAGCCTTTATATGAGGCAACCAAAGTGGGAGAAAAAGAGCCCCTCCTTTGGGGAAAAGAACAGGACATGGCTTTCAAGGAAATCAAGAAAGCTTTAACCTGGGTCCCAGCACTAGGACTGCCAGACATGACAAAGCCCTTTTACTTGTATGTTCATGAAAGAAAAGGTATGGCTACAGGAGTCTTAGTGCAAACACTAGAGTCATGGTATTGGCCTGTAGCGTATTTGTCCAAGCAACTGGACTTGGTGGCTATGGGATGGCCACCCTGTTTCAAGGCGCTGGCTGCCACTGCCTTGTTAGCCGAAGATGCTAACAAGCTCACATTTGGACAGAAGTTGATAATTCGTGTGCCCCACACAGTTGTCACCTTGATGGAACAGAGAGGACATCGTTGACTCTCTAACCCTAGGATGCTAAGATACCAAGGACTCCTATGTGAGAATCCATATCACCTTAGAGACTGTGAATACCCTAAATCCATCCACACTGTTACGAATAGAATGTGCAGAACATGGAAAGCCCCTGTTATGTGCCCCAGGGTACCACTGCTGTGTAGAAACAGTGGATGAAGTCTTTTCAAGCCAGGAAGACTTAAAGGATCAACCCTTAAAAGACCCAGATGTTGAATATTTTACTAATGGAAGCAGCTTCATATCTGAGGGTATCAGAAAGGCCAGATGTGCCGTAGTCACATTAAGCTCAGTAGCTGAAGCCCACCCCCTACCGGTAGGAACCTCAACGCAGAAGGCAGAACTAATAGCTCTCACTAAAAGCAATATTTCTAGCGAAGGGAAGGTCAGTGAATATCTATACTGACTCAAGATATGCTTTTGCAACCTTGCATGCTCATGGCGCTATTTACAAAGAAAGAGGACTGTTAACTACTGAAGGAAAAGAAATAAAGAACAAAAAGAAAATACAGCAGCTCCTAGAGGCTATATGGACTCCAAAGGAAGTAGCAGTCATCCACTGTAAAGGACATCAAACAGGAGGAAGTGATAAGGCTACAGGAAACAGAAAAGCAGACAAGGAAGCAAAAAAGGCTGCAATGACAGAAAAAAAACAAATAAAGAAGAGATTTATGCCATGCCCTTATTAGAGCTTCGCCTTGCAGATGCTCCTAACTACTTGTCCAACAAGAAGGCGTGGTTCATGCAGGAAAACGGGAGTTATCAGAAAGGAGGCTGGTGGAAGTTTTCAGATGGGACGCTTGCCATTCCAGAAGTCACTGCCCCCTGATTTATAAAGCAGTTTCACCAAGGAACACACATGGGGTAGACAGCTTTAGAGATTCTCGTAGGGCAGTATTTCTATGTGCCACGCCTAACTGCCATCACTCGAGCTGTCTGCGAGCAGTGTGTTACTTGCGCCCAGAATAACCCAAGGCAAGGACCTACTTGGCCCCCAGGAATTCAGGAAACAGGGCCAGTGCCATGTGTAAACCTATTTGTAGACTTTACCGAACTGTCTCAGGCTGGGGGCTATCGTTACACGTTAGTGTTTGTCTGCACCTTTTCAGGGTGTGTCGAATCATTCCCCACCAGGACAGAAAAGGCATGAGAAGTAAGCAGAATATTATTAAAAGACATTATTCCTAGATTTGGACCGCCTCTAACCTTAGGCTCAGACAATGGACCAGCTTTTGTGGCAGAAGTAGTACAGCAACTAACTCAGACGTTAAAAATTAAATGGAAACTGCATGCAGCCTATCGCCCACAAAATTCTTGAAACGTTGAAAGGATGAACTGGACTGAAACAACTGTTGAAGAAGTTTTGCCAAGAGACTCATTTAAGGTGGGACCAGGTATTGCCCATGGTCCTTCTCCGAGTCAGGTGTACCCCTACAAATTAACCGGGTATCCACCCTATGAGATAGTGTATGGCCCACCACCCCCACTTATATCTCAGTTAAAAGGAGATTGAAAGGAAATTGGAGAACCGACCCTAAGAAGATAAATGCAGGCATTAGGTGAGGTAATGCAAGAAGTACAAAGGTGGGTAAGAGAAAGAATACCTGTTAGCCTTACAGATGCAATACATCCTTTTCAACGTGGGGACTCTGTATGGGTTAAATGCTGGAATCCTACCACCCTCGGGCCCTTATGGGATGGCCCCCATATTGTGATCATGTCTACCCCTACTGCTGTTAAAGTTGCAGGTATTACACCACCACAGTCAACTAAAACCTGCAGCCTCAGTTCAAGACCAGTGGACGAGTCAGCAAGATCCAGATCATCCAACTCGACTGATCTTGCAGAGGAACCAAGGCGCAGCAGGAAAAGACGACTGCCCTGCTCCGACCACACCAGAGGCTGGTCGGTCAATGCACGGCTGTAGCTTAAGGAAGCGTCAAGCTCTGCTCTAGTCACACAACTGGAAGCTGACTAGTCTACGCAAGGCTGAAGCTTAAGGAAACATCAAGCCCTGCTCTAGTCACACAATCAGAAGCTGACTAGTCTATGCACGGCCGAAGCCTGAGGAAGCCAGCACTAGATAAGTAAATGTGGACTAAATTTGCAAATGTAGTTACACTATTGCTTATACTGATTGCCTTGCTGTCATGCTATCTTTGCAATTGCTACCAAACTTGTTGCCCAGGAGGATGCCCGTGCATAGTATAAACTTGATCAGACTAATGACAATAATGTTAACAGGCATGGGAGGAAACCAAGATAATTGTCATCATTGTATGATAGAAGCTTGGTCTGGTAAAGGTATAACTAAAACCCTGTTATATCAAACTTATTATGAGTGTAATAAGTTTGTAAAGGAACTCCCTTGGGGACATGTGTTTATAATCAAACCAGCTACTCCGTCTGTGACATGGAAATAGGCAACCTCAAGTATGTTATAATCCAGGCCTCCTTCCCTATGACTTCTGGTTTTAAATTCAAAATAGGGAAACCTTTATTACCTTCATATGCCAATCCTAAAGACGTTAGAACTGGGAAACTCGTAAGCAAAATGCAGGTATTCTCTTATTCACATAAAGGATCTATTTCTATATATTTTGATGCCTGTCAGGCTGCACACCTCAGCAACCTACACAATCTAGGAGTAGTCTGCAAGAACTTAGGACAAGAAAGAGTCAGTAGCAAGCCTGCTAAGATCATAACAGGAGAACTAGAAGAAGAATGTCCTGATGGTAACATTCAATGGACCACAAATCAGTTCAGCCAATGCCTTTATGCAGGGAGAGTAGCTCTGCTAACCAGCCAAGAAGCAAAGATTGGTTGTGCAACTAAAACATGCAACCCCCTAAATCTGACCATATTAAGGCCAAACATGCCTTTTTGGACTAAAGGACACCAAGGAGAGCAATCTTTGCTCGAGAAGAAGTAAATCTAGGTATTCAACTAATCATTATTAAAAAGACTCAGCAAGCTGAAGCTCAAGTCAGTCCAATGTCACAGTTCAGATTTTTCAAATCCTTCAGTAAACATTTTAACCCCAGGGAGCCAAAAGTTCAGATTCCACCAATGTCAGCTGAGAACCTACTCGCTCAGCTAGCTGAAAGTATTGCTACTAATCTCAGAGTCACCTCATGTTATGTATGTGGAGGTACCAGTATAGGTGACCAATGGCCCTGGGAGGCTGGAAAACTAATGCCATAAGATAACTTTACCATACTGGAATTTGTTACAAGGTTCAATGCAAACCCAAGTGTCTGGCTATTAAAAACCCCTATCATTAGAAGATACTGCATAGCACCATGGGGAAAAGACTTTCAAACTCAAGTAGGAGATACAACTTGTTTAGGTCAGCAATATTTTGAATAGTCTAAGAACAAGACACAGTGGAGAAGCTTTATAGACAATTCCTCTGTACCAGCTTTTAACCCTCTCTTTCAGTTTCCAGCACTAAATCAGTCATGGTATCAACTAGATGTTCCAAATGTTTAGAAAGCACCGGCAGAACTATATTAGACCTGTGGGACAAAAGCCTATCAACTACTGCCCGAGAAGTGGACTGGAGCCTGTGTGTTAAAGACAATAAGGCCGTCCTTCTTCTTGCTCCCACTGAAACAAGGGGAAGATTTAAGTTACCTGGTCTATAATGAAGAAGGAAAAAGGACCAGAAGAAACGTCTTTATTCAGATAAGTACTGTAGAAAAGATAAACACAAACATAAAGAAGGACATTGAGATAGGTAGCTGGAAGGATAATGAATGGCCTCCTGAAAAAATTATCAAACACTATGGGCCAGCTACGTAGGCTCAAGATGGATCATGGGGCTACCGCACCCCTATTTACATGTTAAACCGAATTATAAGATTGCAAGCAGTACAGAAGTCATAGTCAATGAAACACCCCAAGCCTTGGATCTGTTAGCTTTACAGGCCACTCAAATGAGAGATGCTATATACCAAAATAGGCTAGCATTAGACTACCTCCTAGCCTCAGAAGGAGTTTGTGGCAAGCTTAATTTGACCAACTGTTGCTTACAAATCGATAATAATAGAAGAGCTGTTATGGAAATTACTGCTAGAATGAGGAAGTTAGCCCATGTTCCAGTCCAGACTTGGTCCTGGTGGAGCCCAAACTCACTTTTTGGAGGATGGCTCTCGTGGTTTGAAGGCTTTAAAATTGGTTTTATAGCTATAGTAGGAGGATGTCTAATACTGCCTTGTCTTTTACCTCTCCTCATCAGAAGCATCCAGTCTACTATTAAAGCAATAGTGGACGGAACAACTACCACCAAAATAATGGCATTAGAAAAATACCAACCAGTCCCCCAGGAAGAATACGTGCCTACACAGGAAGAGATAAACGACTGTGGTGCTCTTTATTAATCTACATTTATGGCGAGCACCAAAGGGGGGGATGAAGAAGGAATTCATGAATTTTACAAGTACAATCAAAGACCACCAAGAAATTTTTACTTTTTCCTTCAAAAGCTAAATGTAGTTTAGAACCTGCACCCCACATAGTCTAAGTTAGAGAACAATACTAACTGCCTGTTTTTCCTTCTGTGCTCAGCAAGCCTTATCTGTACTCACCAGTTTCACATTCCTTGAGGCTCAGCGAGTTCCTGCTTTACCTCCCTAGCGCAGCTGCAAAGTTACAAGGTTGATAAGCATATGTTACAGAAACAGAGTTTCCCAAGGATGTAGAACATGTAGTATACATAAATGTAAAAGACTGATCAACTGCCTTTGTTCTCACTTCTGTAAGTACGCTTCCTGCATCAGGTAGCTCCCGGCCACTGACTGCTTAAAAGGTGGCTACTTTCTTTGCCGAGGCTCAGACTTTCCTAGATGCTAGTCCTACTGAGCCAGGTGATCACCTTAACAAAGGCTTTCCTGAATTCTGTTCGTCTTTCCCGTCTCTGATTGTCCCGCAACAGCAGAAAGGAAGACATTTATTTGCAGTGCACCAAGCAGGAAGGACCAGGTAGCTCACTCTCAAATCCTGACTTCCCCAATAGCTTGCAGGTAAGGGTTCTTAAAGGCAGGGGTAAAATTCGGGAAAGCAGAAGTTACAGGCAAAGTCATAAGTCAGTACATGAAGCTTACACATTGGTTTTGGCTTAAAAGAGTCGGGTATCTTGAAGGCGAGGAGGGTTCGGGGGAATGTAGGGGTGTTATAAGCAACAGGTAAATTCAAAGATTTTCTGATTTGCAATTGTTTAAGGGAGAAAAATTTGGGGTCAGGAGAAAAGAATGTTAGCTCAATGTTGTGACTGTGACTTGCTCTAGGCCCCTCAGGAAGAACTTTAGAATAAAGGACAGCTGTCAGAGTTCAGTCCTCAGTTTCTCCTTATCTGAGGTCTGTGTGCCAGCAGATCCATTGGGTGGGGGTCCAGTCTCTGAAAAACAGTTCAGGGACACACGCTAAGATGTTATCTTTAGTTTACATAGGGAACCAAACATTTCCTGGCTCTAGCTTCCTTTGCTATTGTTTTAGGCTACTATTACATTCTTGCTTATCAAGTTGCTCATTTATTTATCAAGGCTAGCTAGGTGCTTGGAATTTCCTTTGACGGAACTCAGGATTTTCCTTTATTTCCATGCTTGGGAGGGACTTGGCAGGCCTCTAACAAGTAGGTGGGGGAGTGGAGAGGGAGGGTGCAGTCCCTGCTTTGTCTCTCAGCACTTTGGGAGGCCAAGTTAGGAGGATCACTTGGGCCCATGGGTTGGAGACCAGCCTGGGCAACATAGTGAGACCCCGACTCTACACAAAATTTAAAAAATTAGCTGGGCTGGGCGTGATGGTTCACGCCTGTAATCCCAGCACTTTGGGAGGCCAAGGCAGGTGGATCACTTGAGGTCAGGAGTTCGAGACCAGCCTAGACAACATGGTGAAACCCCGTCTCTGCTAAAAATACAAAAATTAGCCGGTCATGGTGGCGGGCGCCTGTAATCCCAGCTACTCAGGAGGCTGAGGCAGGGGAATTGTTTGAACCCGGGAGGTGGAGGTTGCAGTGAGCTGAGATCACACCACTGCACTCCAGCCTTGGTGACAGAGTGAGACTCTGTCTCAAAAAAAAAAGAAAAAAAATTAGCCGAGTGTGATGGTGCATGCCTGTAGCCTTAGTTATTCAGGAGGCCAAGGCAGGAGGATTGTTTGAGCCCAGGAGGTCAAGGTTGCAGTGAGATGTGTTCACGCCACTCAGCCTCCTAAGTAGCTGGGACTACAGGTGTGTGCCATCACACTTGGCTAATTTTAAAATTTTTGTAGAGACAGGATTTACTATGTTGCCCAGGCTGGTCTTGAACTCATGGACTCAAGCGATCCTCCTGCCTTGGCCTGCCAAAGTGCTTGGATTACAGTCGTGAGCCACTGCTCCCAGCCTGTACTGACCACACGGCCTTCAATACCCAAGGGAGAGAACTTGTATGAAAACAAGTTATGTCCCATCCCCGTACCAGGTAAGAAAATAAGTTTTATCGGATGCATGGGAGTCCTTTTAAATTATCAGGCCCAAAGAGGCATTAAAATGAAATAGCAATCACGTCCTACTTTCCCCCACCCCATTTTGAGCTATGTGTTCATCTCTTGAAATTGCTTGCTATTGCTAAAAGTAGCCATAAATTAACCTAACAGTGCTGCAACAGCCACTATAACCCACACCCTATAGCTTAACAATGTATATAGCCAATCAGCAGCTTACGTTATTTTGATGGAAATTCTTGGTAAACAACTCAGGAACTGCCTCTTCTTTCCCTTTAAAAATCCACTTGTGGACCAGCACGGTGGCTCACACCTGTAATCCCAGCACTTTGGGAGGCTGAGGTGGGTGGATCACCTGAGGTCAGGAGTTCAAGACCAGCCTGGCCAACATGGTGAAACCTCATCTTTACCAAAAATTCAAAAATTAGCCAGGTGTTGTGGTGGGCACCTGTAATCTCAGCTACTTGGGAGGTTGAGGCAGGAGAATCGCTTGAACCCAGGAGAAAGAGGTTGCAGTGAGCCGAGATTGAGCCATTGCACTCTAGCCTGGGCGACAAGAGCAAAACTCTGTTTCAAAAAACAAAAAAAAGTCCACTTGTGGCTTGGCATGGTGGCTCACGCTTGTAATCCTAGCACTTTGGGAGGCTGAGACAGGCAGATCACCTGAGGTTGGGAGTTCAAGACCAGCCTGACCAACATGGAGAAATCCTGTCTCTACTAAAAATACAAAATTAGCCAGGCATGGTGGTGCGTGTCTGTAGTCCCAGCTACTCAGGAGGCTGAGGCAGGAGAATTGCTTGAACCTGGGAGGCGGAGGTTGCGGTGAACTGAGATCACGCCATTGCACTCCAGCCTGGGTAACGAGCGAAACTCCCTCTCAAAAAAAAAAAAAAAATAAATAAATAAAAAATAAATCCACTTGTAACTGCTGCTAATTGGAATGTATATTCAGGAAACTTAAATCTGTGCTCCCATGTTACAATCCTCAAGCTTGGTGCAAATAAACTCTCTACTTGTATTAATTTAGCTTCAGTTTATTCCATTTAAATATTAATTTAGCTTCAGTTTTTCCTCCAACACAGCCTTTGTCGAAGGCCTCTAGGCTCTCTCCTAACAAAGAACAGTGGGTCAGATGCCCTGGACTCGACTCCAAGGACTCACTCTCTCCCCCACTCCGATGCCCCCATGTTGTTATCATCAATTAAGCAAAACAAAGCTTTCTGTGTTTGTTAAAGTCATGATGAAGATAATTATGCAGTAGTTCATCTCAATGGAGCAGTCATTCAGTCTCTGCTGAAGCTTCTGGGCCTTCATTTCTAGTGTTTATACACTGAGCCAACTAAGCATTCCTGGTTACTTCTACTTTCAGTAACCAGATATCTGAGTCCCACCAAACACAGTAAAAAGAGTTTTCTTCTTCTTATTATTAGGAAAAGGTGAGCTCCATAAAAGGTGGGTATATATATTTTGAGATGGAGTCTCACTCTGTCAGCCAGGTTGGAGTGCAGCGGCGCGATCTTGGCTCACTGAAACCTCCGTCTCCAGGGTTCAAGCAATTCTTCTGCCTCAGCCTCTGGAGTAGCTGGGACTACAGGCGTGCACCACCAGGCCTGGCTTTTATTTATTTATTTATTTTTAGACAGAGCCTCGCTCTGTCACCCAGGCCAGGGTGCGGTGGCTTATCTCAACTCATTGCATGCAACCTCTGCCTCCTGGGTTCAAGCCATTCTCCTGCCTCAGCCTCCTGAGTAGCTGGGATTACAGGCACATGCTGCCACGCCCAGCTAATTTTTGTATTTGTAGTAAGGATGGGGTTTCACAGTGTTGTTCAGGCTGGTCTTGAACTACTGACCTCAGGTGATCCACCCTCCTCGGCCTCACAAAGTGCTGGGACTACAGGCGTGAGTCACCGCGCCTGGCTGTGGGTAGAGATTTGTGTCTGTTTTGTTTACTGATGTATCGTAGGCACCTAGAACCATGCCTGGCACATATAAGGCACTCAGTAAATATTTGTTGAATAAATGAAACTGCATTCTCTCCTGTGAATGAGGCTTGTTCCTTTATTTTTATTTATTTATTTATTTTTCAGACAGAGTCTTGCTCTGTCACCCAGGCTGGAGTGCAGTGGCATGATCTAGGCTCATTGCAACCTCCACCTCCCAGATTCAAGCAATTCTCATGCCTCACCCTCCCGAGTAGCTGGGACTACAGGCACGCGCCAACAAGCCCAGCTAATTCTTTTTATTTTAGCAGAGATGGGGTTTCATCATGTTGCCCAGGCTGGTGTCAAACTCCTGAGCTCAGGCAATTTGCTCACCTTGGCCTTCCAAAATGCTAGGATTACAGATGTCAGCCACCGTGCCCAGCCTGAGGCTTGTCACATTTAACGCCAAAGATGCCACCAACCCCACTGGGGAAGCAGCCCAGATGGGTTCAGCAAGGAGCTTGTAAAATAAACATAAAATTCTGGGCCGGGCACAGTGGCTCACGCCTGTAATTCCAGCAATTTGGGAGGCCAAAGCAGACGGATCACCTGAGGCCAGGAGTTCAGACCAGCCTGACCAACATGGAGAAACCCTGTCTCTACTAAAAATACAAAATTAGCCGGGCGTGGTGGTGTGCATCTGTAATCTCAGCTACTCAGGAGGCTGAGGCAGGAGAATCGCTTGAACCTGGGAGGTGGAGATTGCGGTGAGCCGAGATTGTGCCACTGCACTCCAGCCTAGGCAACAAGAGTGAAACTCTGTCTCAAAAAAAAAATAATAATAATAGTAAATAAAATAAAATTCTACATTCTACCCCACCCCCACCCCCACTGACTGAATGGTCAATACCCTTCTTGGCCAAGGGGAACCTAGATGAACATTAAAAACTGAACTCCCTCAAGACCAGCCTGACCAACATGGAGAAACCCTGTCTCTAATAAAAATACAAAATTAGCTGGGTGTGGTGGCGGGCACCTGTAATCCCAGCTACTCGGGAGGCTGAAGCAGGAGAATTGCTTGAACTAGGGAGGCGGAGGTTGTGGTGAGCCGAGATTGTGCCACTGCACTCCAGCCTGGGCAACGAGTGAAACTCCATCTCAAAGAAATAAAATAAAATAAAATAAAATAAAATAAAATAAATAAAATAAAATAAAATAAAATAAAATAACTGAACTCCCTGGCCAGCACTTTGGGAGGCTGAGGTGGGTGGATTACCTGAAGTCAGGAGTTCGAGACCACCCTGGCCAACATGGCGAAACCTTGTCTCTACTAAAAATACAAAATTTAGCTCCACATGGTGGTGTGTGCCTGTAATCCCAGCTACTTGGGAGGCTGAGGCACGAGAATCACTTGAACCTGGGAGGCAGAGGTTGCAGTGAGCCGAGATCTCGCCATTGCACTCCAGCCTGGGCAACAGAGCAAGACTCCATCTCAAAATAATAATAATAATAATTATTATTGTTATAATAATTATAATAATAATTATTATTGTTATAATAATTATAATAATAATTATTATTGTTATAATAATTATAATAATAATTATTATTGTTATAATAATTATAATAATAATTATTATTGTTATAATAATTATAATAATAATTATTATTGTTATAATAATTATAATAATAATTATTATTGTTATAATAATTATAATAATAATTATTATTGTTATAATAATTATAATAATAATTATTATTGTTATAATAATTATAATAATAATTATTATTGTTATAATAATTATAATAATAATTATTATTGTTATAATAATTATAATAATAATTATTATTGTTATAATAATTATAATAATAATTATTATTGTTATAATAATTATAATAATAAATAAAATAAAGAATAGAAAAGAAAACTGAACTCCCAGCCATGACAGGAAGGGAGGTCGAACACGCCTTGTTATGCCCCCTCCCTTTTGGAGTTTAGGCACAATTGACCAGCATATTAAATAGAGATCATAAGACGGACAAACATTCCCTAGCAAGCTGACTGACAAACAGATTCTTTGTTGCAATAAGATACCACATTATAAATAAGACCCAAGGCTATCCCAAGCAGGAGTAAAGTCTAGCCTGCAGGCCAGCAATCTTGCTACATAGCATCCTTATCTTAAACATTCCTTTCTGCTGATTCCAAGTTTTCGACAGAGCCTTACTCCTTTAACCAACTGCAAATTCAAGAATCACTGAATCTACTTATACCTATAAGTCCCCACTTCAAGACATCCTGCCTTTTAGGGCTGAACCAATGTGTACCTTTCATGCATTGATATACGTCTTTGCCTATAACTCCTGCCTCCCTACAATGTATGAAACCAAAGGCTCATCAAGGCTCCTTCGGTCTGTGTTTTCCCCAGGGCTATGGTCACTCCTATTGGCTCAGAATCAGCCTCTTTAAAATATTTTACAGCTGGGCTCAGTGGCTCACACTTGTAATCCTAGCACTTTGGGAGGCCGAGGTGGGTGGATAGACTGAGGTCAGGAGTTCGAGACTAGCCTGGCCAACAAAGTGAAACCCTGCCTCTACTAAAAATACAAAATTTAGCTGGGCATGGTGGCGGGAGCCTGTAATCCCAGCTATTTGGGAGGCTGAGGCAAGAGAATCGCTTGAACTTGGGAGGCGGAGGTTGCAGTGAGCCAAGATCGCACCACTGTACTCCAGCCTGGGTGACAGAGCAAGACTCCATTAAAAAATATATATATTATAATTTAAATATATATTTAATTATTTATATTTAAACATATATTTAATTATTTATATTTAAACATATATTTAATTATTTATATTTAAACATATATTTAATTATTTATATTTAAACATATATTTAATTATTTATATTTAAATATATATTTAATTATTTATATTTAAATATATATTATAATTTAAATATAAATAATTAAATATATATTATAATTTAAATATATAATAATTTAAATATGTATTTATATATTTAAATTAATATATATTATTTATAATAATATAATTTAAATTAATATATATTATTTATAATAATATAATTTAAATTAATATATATTATTTATAATAATATAATTTAAATTAATATATATTATTTATAATAATATAATTTAAATTAATATATATTATTTATAATAATATAATTTAAATTAATATATATTTAAATACATATTAATTTAAATTTATATATATTTAAATACATATTAATTTAAATTTATATATATATATATATATATTTTTTTTTTTTTGAGACAGAGTCTTGCTCTGTCACCCAGGCTGGAGTGCAGTGGTGCGATCTCAGCTCACTGCAAGCTCCGCCTCCCTGGTTCACGTCATTCTCCTGCCTCAGCCTCTCGAGTAACTGGGACTACAGGCACCCGCCACCACGCCTGGCTAATTTTTTGTATTTTTTGTAGAGACGGGGTTTCACCGTGTTAGCCAGGATGGTCTCGATCTCCTGACCTCGTGATCCACCCACCTCGGCCTCCCAAAGTGCTGGGATTACAGGCGTGAGCCACCGCGCCCAGGCTATATTTTAAAAATATATATATTAAATATATATTTAAATACATTAAATATATATTTAAATATGTATACTATATATTTATATATTATATATATAAATACAGTATATTTAAATACATTAAATACATATAAATATAGTATATTTAAATACATTAAATATATATAAATATAGTATATTTAAATACATTAAATATATATTTAAATATGTATACTATATATTTATATACTATATATATTATATATAGTATATATAATATATATAGTATATATACACTATATATTTATATACTATATATACTATATATATTTATATACTATATATACTATATATATACTATATACTATATATAGTATATCTATACTATATATATGTATATACTATATGTACTATATATACTATATATATTTATATACTATATATAGTATATATATACTATATATATTTATATACTATATATAGTATATATATACTATATATATTTATATACTATATATAGTATATATATACTATATATATTTATATACTATATATAGTATATATATACTATATATATTTATATACTATATATACTATATATGCTATATAGTATAGTATATATAGTATAGTATATATACTATATATAAATGTATAGTATATATTACTATATATAAATATATACACACTATATATAAATATAGAGTATATATACTCTATATTTATATATAGTATATATAAATATATATTATATATAAGTATATATAATATATATTATATATATAGTATATATAAATATATATTATATATACTTATATATAATATATATTTATATTATATAAATATATATACTATATAAATATATATACTATATATAGTATATATAAATATGTATACTATATAAATATATATAGTATATATACTATATATATTTATATAGTATATATTTAAATATATAATTATATATAAATATATATAAATATATTATATTATATATAATATAATATAAATTTAAATATAAATATATAATATATAATATTTTATATAATTATAAATAATTAATATATTAATTAATATAAACAATTAAATATTATATATTTAAATATATAATATATTTATATATTTTATATTTAAATATATAGTATATATATTTGTATTTTTAATATTTAAATATATAGTATATATTTATATATTTTATATTTAAATATATAGTATATATTTATATATTTTATATTTAAATATATAGTATATATATTTATATATTTTATATTTAAATATATAGTATATATATTTATATATTTTATATTTAAAAATATATACTATATATACTATATATTTTGTATTTAAATATATAGTATATATACTATATATTTTATATTTAATATATAGTATATCTATTTGTATATTTTATATTTAAAAATATATAGTATATCTATATATTTTATATTTATATATATCTATTTATATATTTTATATTTATATATACTATATCTATTTATATATTTTATAGTTATACATATACTATATCTATATAATTTATATTTATATATACTATATCTATTTATATATTTTATATTTATATATACTATATATTTATATATTTTATATATGTGTATATATACACGTATATATATATTTATATATGTGTGTGTGTATATATATATATATATTTTTACAGAGTTTGGTTTTTCCGTTAACATGCTCCTCTGGAGCCTGAGGAGTTTGGAAACAAGCTGCCTGTTTACCCAGGGACACAGGAGCACTGAATGGCTGGTTCTCCACTCCTTGTGAATGTAGGCTTGGTGCAATCACTGGACTAGGAGAGCTAACATCCTGAAATTATGCAGCTGGGCAGTTGTCCAAGCATGGTCCTAGACTAAACCACATTAGCACCACCTGGGAACTGATCAGAAATGCAAATTCTCAGGCTTCACGCCAGACCTACTGAATTAGAATCTCTGGGGGTCAGGCCTCACAATCTGTGTTCTAGTCAGCCCTCCATGTGATTCTGATGCACATGAAGGTTTGAGAACAGCTGATGTAGTGAGATGACAGAGCGGGAGGATGAGCTGGAAGAGGAACAAGTGCTGGAAGCTCAGGGTCATTTTAAGTGCTGAGGGGGTGCATGTGTAACTGAGAAGATGGAAGTTCCTCTGGGAGCTATGAGGAAGACTCACCATGGGTTAGGCCATAGCGAATGTCTCTTGTGAGAGTCCCTGCAGAATGCTGGAGGCCAGAAAGTGGGGCAGGGAAAGGGTGAGATGAACTTTTTTTTCTTCTTTCTTGAGACGGAGTTTCGCTCTTGTTGTCCAGGGTGGAGTGCAGTGGCATGATCTAGGCTCACTGCAACCTCCACCTCCCGGGTTTAAGTGATTCTCCTACTTCAGCCTCCCAAGTAGCTGGGACTACAGGTGCGCGCCACCATGCCCAGCTAATTTTTGTAGTTTTAGTAGAGACAGGGTTTCACCATGTTGGCCAGGATGGTCTCAATCTCTTGACCTCATGATCCACCCACCTCAGCCTCCCAAAGTGCTGAGATTACAGGTATGAGCCACCGCGCCTGGCCTGAGATGAACTTTTTCCCTTACCCCAGTCACCTCAAGTTCTGACCAGGATGTGGTAGGTGGGTTTTTCTGCTGGAACCTGCAGGCGATGAATCATGGTGCTGGCACTTAGAGTATGAATGAAGCTGTGTAGTACAAGAAACCCAAATATCTGGGAGAGGTCAAGAGGACAGCAGTCATGAGAGACCTGAAGTAGGGGAAATCTAAGAGTGAGCTTGCCTGCCTCATGGAGGGGACGAGATGGACTCTTTTTTTGTTTGTTTGTTTGACACAAAGTCTCGCTCTGTTACCCAAGCTGGAGTGCAGTGGCGCCATCTCAGCTCACAGCAATCTCCGCCTCCTGGGTTCAAGTGATTTTTGTGCCTCAGCCTCTAGAGGCTGGGATTACAGGTGTGCACCACCACGCCCAGCTATGTTTGTATTTTTAGTAGAGATGGGGTTTCACCATGTTGGCCAGGCTGGTCTTGAACTCCTGATCTCAAGCGATCTACCTGCCTTGGCCTCCGAAGTGCTGGGATTACAGGCGTGAGCCACCGCGCCTGGCCAAGATGGACTCCTGAGAAGAGACAATGTCATGACCTCCTTTCTCTCTTCCTTGACAAAAGGAAGGTTCCGATTGAACCCAAAACTTTAATACTGTGATACCCTACCTTGTTTTAACCTGAATTTACTCTCCCTTAGCTGAGAGAGCCAGACAAACTCCATTTTGGCTCCTTCACTTGCAGCCCCTTGCAGCCTCTTACCCACCCGCTTCCTCAATGACTTAACTTGTGCAAGCTGACTCCCAGCACATCCAAGAATGCAATTAACTGATAAGATACTGTGGGAAGCTATATCTGCAGTTCCCAGGAATTTGCCCGGTTGATAGTACCCTAAACCCCCCGCATTTGTGTCTGGTTGATAGTACCCAAAGCCTCCACATCTATCACCTTGTGATGGATTTAAAGCCCCTGCACCTGGAACTGTTTGTTTTCCCGTAACCATTTGTCTTTTTAACTTTTTTGCCTGTTTTACTTCTGTAAGATTGCTTCAGCTAGGCTCCTCCTCCCCTTTCTAAACCAAAGTATAAAAGAAAATCTAGCCCCTTCTTCGGGGCTGAGAGAATTTTGAGCACTAGCCGTCTCTCAGTCACCGGCTAATAAAGGACTCCTGAATTCGTCTCAGAGTGTGGCGTTTCTCTATAACTCGCTCGGTTACAACAATGCAGTTACTGACTCAAGGATTTAAGTTTTCTTGATTCAGGCCCAAGAGCCAGGGCCCTTTGTCATCCACCCACTGAATCCCAATACCCATCTGGCCGCTGAAGCAGCTGTATTTGTTCACATATTAGCCTGTGTGAGCCCTATGCATGGCTGGCCAGCTGTCTGACAGGTCAGGATCAACAGCACTCCCTTGGGCTGACAATGTCCTCCTGCTTGTGGTGGCCCATCCTCAGCCCTGCAGGAACCTGAAAGAAGCTGACAGGTTCAATGTAAGGAAGGAAGAACTGAATTCTTAAGGAGGGAGAAGAGGCCGTGGCTGAAGGTTTTGGTTGGAGGTGGTAAATAGGATATCTTGTCAACAGGAGGACTATCTGCTCATGATTGAATGGCATTTCCAATCATATCTTGACTATAGCAAAGAATAGTGATGCCATCTTGTTCCTCTATGATTTGAGATCTCCAAACCTATGACTGAAGAGACACAGGTAGTAGGCCTCATGGAATACACACTACAAGGTTCCCACACAAGATAATCTTTTGCCCCTGGGCAGTATGTTGGCCCTTTGTAATGCAAAAGGCTAATCTAGTTTAAATGGTGCTATGGTTTGGGTGTGGTTTGTCCATATCGAAACTCATGTTGAAAGTTCATTGCCAATATAATGGTGTTGGGAGGTGGTGCCTTTAAGATGTGATTATGTTAAGGTAGATTAATGCCCCCCCTTTTTTTTTTGAGACAGTCTCTCTGTGTCACTCAGGCTGGAGTGCAATGGCACAATCACTGCAACCTCCACCTCCTGGGCTCAAGCGATTCTCCTGCCTCAGCCTCCCGAGTAGCTGGATTACAGACACCCACCACCGTGCCTGGCTAATATTTGTAATTTTAGTAGAGACGAGGTTTCACCATGTTGCCCAGGCTGGTCTCAAACTCCTGACCTCAGGTGATCCACCCACCTTGGCCTCCCAAAGTGCTGGGATTACAGGCATGAGCCACTGTGCGTGGCCCCTTTTTTTTCTTTTAACATGTGTTTTTTCATTTATTTATTTTTGAGACAGGGTCTCGCTTTGTTGCCCAGACTGGAGTACAGTGGTGCAATCATAGCTCACTGCAGCCTCCATCTACCTGGCTCAAGTGATCCTCCTGCCTCTGAGTAGTTGCTCAAGTTATCCTCAGTCTGCTGAGTAGTTGGGACTACAGGTGCACACCATTGTACCTGGCTAATTTTTTATTTTTTATTTTTAGTAGAGACAAAGTCTCACTATGTTGCCCAGGCTGGTCTGGAATTCCTGAGCTCCAGTGATCCTCCCGCCTCAGTCTCTCAAAGTGCTGGGATTACAGGCATGAGTCGCTGTGCCTGGCCTATTTTAAAATTTATTTTTGAGATAGAGTCTTACTCTGTTGCCCAAGCTGGCCTCAAATTCCAAGCTGAGCCCAAGCAATTTTCCCACCTCAGCCTCCCGAGTAGCTGGGACTAGGGGCACTCACCCCCACACAGGGCTAGGATAGAGTAATGTCTTTCTCTGGAGACTGGGTTAGTTCACACAGGAATAGATTAGTTCCCTCGAGCTCATATTGTTTTAAAGTAAGGTGTTTGGCCCCTTTCTTGCACATACCCACTTCCTCTTCTTCTTCTCTGCCTTGTTGTGACACAGCATGAGTCCTTACCAGAAGTCAAGCAGATGCTTGTGCCATGCCCTTGGACTTTCCAACCACCAGAATCATGAGCCAAATAAACCTCTTTTCTTTACAGATAAACCAGCTTCAGGTATTCTGTTATAGCAACACAAAATGGAATAAGACAGATAGATAGATGCCATCTATGGAGGAAAATGGAGAGGAAGTATGCTATTTATCCCAAATCAGACCAGCATTACTAACATAATCTGTTAGTGAATTGAATAAGACTGTGGCAAAGTTCATCAGGCTTAAGGAGTATTTGGATGTCCTATAGTTAATAATAGTATATTATGTATTTCAAAATTGCCAAGAGTAATCTGTCATGGGATCAAGAGTAAAAAAAAAAATTTTTTTTTAAAGAAATTTAAAGTGGCTGGGCATGGTGGCTCATGCCTGTAATCCCAGCACTTTGGGAGGCTGAGGCAGGCAGATCAACTTAGGTCAGGAGTTTGAGACCAGCCTGGCCAACATGGTGAAACCCCATCTCTACTAAAAATACAAAAATTATCTGGGTGTGGTGGTGGGTGCCTGTAATCCCAGCTACTTGGGAGGCTGGGGCAGGAGAATCGCTTGAACCCAGGAGGCAGAGGTTGCAGTGAGCTGAGATCCCACCATTGCACTCCAGCCTGGGCGACTAGAGCAAAACTTCGTCTCAAAAAAAAAAAAAAAAAAAAAAAAGGGCCAGGTGCAGTGGCTCACGCCTGTAATCCCAGCACTTTGGGAGGCCAAGGTGGGTGGATCATGAGGTCAGGAGATCGAGACCATGGTGAAACCCCATCTCTACTAAAAATACAAAAAATTAGCCGGGCAAGGTGGCGGGCACTTGTAGTCCCAGCTACTTGGGAGGCTGAGGCAGGAGAATGGTGTGAACCTGGCAGGCGGAGCTAGCAGTGAGCCGAGATCACGCCACTGCACTCCAGCCTGGGCAACAGAGCCAGACTCTGTCTCAAAAAAAAAAAAAAAAAAAAAAAAAAAGAAATTTAAAGAAAAAAAAAGAGAAAAATACACAAAATTGCCGAGAATAAAATTCAAATGTTCTCACCACAAAAAAATGATTATGCAAGCCTGGGCAACAAGGCAAGACCCTGTCTCTACAAAAAAATTTAAAAAAGTAGGCAAGTGCAGTGGTTTATGCCTGTGGCCCCAGCTACATGGGAGGCTGAGGCAGGAGGACTGTTTGATCCAAGGAGGTGAGGCTACAATGAACTCTGCTCACATCACTGCACTCCCGCCTGGGTGACAGAGCAAGAGCTTGTCTCAAAAAAGAAAAAAAAGTAAGCATTTGAGGTGATTGATATGTTAAACAGCTTGATTTAATCAGTCTGCACTGTATACATATGTCATAACATCACTTTGTACCTCATAAATGTATACAATTGTAATTTGTCAATTTATAATAAAACAATTAAAAATCACATTTAAAAACGTAAAAGACTACTTGGGTATCAGTGTCGCTGTGTAGGTCATCAGAGCTTTCTCCTATGCTGTAGATGTCCCTCATTGGAGTGAAGAGGCTGGGGAGCTGTGAATGGGTTTTTTGGTTGCTTCCTGAAAGGCTCAGAA
The DNA here is from genome assembly GCF_029289425.2 of Pan paniscus. Lineage (NCBI taxonomy): Eukaryota > Metazoa > Chordata > Mammalia > Primates > Hominidae > Pan > Pan paniscus. The sequence goes on along the minus strand of NC_073256.2, from coordinate 56,631,347 downwards.
GCTGAAACTAGGCCAGGCACGGTGGCTCACGCCTGTAATCCCAACACTTTAGGAGGCTGAGGAGGGCGGATCACCTGAGGTCTGGAGTTCGAGGCCAGCCTGGCCGACATGGTGAAACCTCATCTCTACTAAAAATGTGAAAATTAGCCAGGTGTGGTGGCAGGCACCTGTAATCCCAGCTATTTGGGAGGCTGAGGCAGGAGAATTGCTTGAACCTGGGAGGCGGAGGTTGCAGTGAGCCGAGATTGTGCCATTGCACTCCAGCCTGGGAGACAAGAGCGGAACTCCGTGTCAAAAAAAAAAAAAAAAAAAAAAAAAAAGCTGAAACTGTCCCAGGAGTTGGAGGATAACCTGAATATCCAGGATTCCTATGCAAATCTGAAACCTATCCTATAGAGGCTAAGGAAGAAGTTTTGAACAGCCCAGAGTCCTGACTGTTTTTGGAAGGTAGTGCAGTACCTAGGAAAATGTTCAAATGCAACCTCATGGTAGAAGCTCGGGTTGAGAAATGCCAGACAAGAGTAAACAGTGTTCCTGGCTGGAATTCCTTGGCAGATAGAGTCAGCTGGCGGCTGCTGGCCAGAGAGATGGGTCGAGGATCAAAGGGCAGTATGACCATGTGCATGGCTGCGCTTGGTCGAAGGGAGGAAGCAGGGCTATAACTAGCTTGTCCCAAACCAAGTCTGGGCATCGCAGGCGGATTCTATTCTACGTCTGGTTCTGCCCCACAACACAATCCTGCCCACTGTGTCTGGAAAACTTCTTCCTAAGTATTCCTTTCAGACAATGAGGATACAGTTGCATGATCTCGATAGAAAAAATGTGGAGAAATATGCTTAAGTCTTGAATACATATGGCATCCTCACTTTTCTTCACCTAACGGAGTGCAATAACCATTTCCTAGACGTACCCAGCCTTCCTTGCTTTAATGAACTCTACCAGCAGGCGGCAGCACAAAGACGAGGCTTGCAACATCATTCCTCGCAGAACCCAAGACCAAGGAACAAACAAGGACGGATTTAAGGCTCCTCCTTAGAAAAACGTCTTCCTATGCTGTTTTGCATAGCAAACGGCCTCTGATTTGCAGCTGGGGGTTGGAGGGATTCACCTTCACTTTGCTGTGGCCCAAGAGCCCTTCTCTTCCCTACTCTCCCTGCAGCATACTCTCTGGAGTGTGTTAAACTCAGCAAAACCTAATCCTTAAGGGTTGCACTTTCCCCCCCGTTAACTGGCAGAAAGCAGGTTCCTTGCCTTTTCCTGCTGACGAAAAAACAGGGCTTTGTTCAGTTATTTCCGTCTATGGCCTGTTACTGGGGTGCTGGTTCCTCCATGCAGGACTGATTGTCCCACAGCAAGGAGCACATGTCCTCTGCTTGCGGAGAGGAAGTGTTGGGCATGCTCAATTCTGCACCTTATTTCGAGGAGGTCAGGTTTGTGATGTCTGCAATGAAAGCAGAGTGCACACATGGCTGCTGCATCATTGGAAGGTCTGCTCCTTGAAGGCAGGGCTTTGTGTTATCCACTCTACCCCTAGTGCTTAAAACAGTGCCTGGCACACAGTAGGCACTCAACAAATAGCCCTTGAGTAAATGAGAAAAGGCTATCAACCTTATACTCCTTTGTTTTCACTACCTCACTTCCCCAAACCCATGAATTCTAAGCAACTCACCAAACACCTGAATGACTTCCTGGCTCCAGGTCTCTCCTCTACCTGCTTTACCTTGACACTCACCTGTCACTGCCTGTTCTGACATCTCCAACCAGTATCCCAGTTGCCTATAGCTCAGAGTCAGAACAGCCCAGACTTCAGTTCTATTCACAGTGTGGCATTAAGAGCATAGATTTTGGAGGCTGCGCATGGTGGCTTATGCCTGTAATCGCAACACTTTGGGAGGCCGAGGCAGGAGGATCACTTGAGGCCGGGAATCCAAGACCAGCCTGGGCAACATGGTAAGATCCCCGTCTCTAAAACAAAACAAAACAAAACCTGATAGGTTTTGGGGCTGAAAATACAGGAGTTGGAATTCTAATTCTGGCCCTCACTAGCCATGGTCATGTGTAAAACAGGAATAAAAATACTAACCTCATAAATTATGGAGATCCTAAATAAGATTTTAGTGAAGCTCCAGACAGGCAGAAGACATTCCATCTTTTTTTTTTTGACATTCCATTCATGCTTTTTTTTTTTGGTTCCAACAATTAAATCCCATGCTATCTAAACCTACTACGTGCTACCCAACCCAGCAACACACAACTGACTAAAAATATCCTAGTGTCTTATACATGCTGGATTCATTCTAGACACACTTTTGCTAATGCAATTCCTTCTCCTTTTTTTTTTGACTCTGTTACCCAGGCTGGAATGCAGTGGCACGATCTCAGCTCACTGCAACCTCCATTTCCTGGGTTCAAGCGATTCTTCTGCCTCAGCCTCCCGAGTAGCTGGGATTACAGGAATGCGCCACCACTCCAGCTAATTTTGTATTTTCAGTAGAGACGGGGTTTCTCCATGTTAGTCAGGCTGGTATCGAACTCCCGACCTCAGGTGATCCGCCTGCCTTGGCCTCCCAAGGTGCTGGGATTACAGGCGTGAGCCACTGCACCCAGTCCTTTTTCTTTTTTCTTAAACAGAGTCTCACTCTGTCGCCCAGGCTGGGGTGCAGTGGTGCAATCCTGGCTCACTGCAACCTTTACCTCCTGGGTTCAAGAGATTCTTCTGCCTCAGCCTCCCGAGTAGCTGGGACTACAGGCGCCCACCACCATGCTCAACTAATTTTTGTATTTTTAGTAGAGACAGGGTTTCACCATGTTGGGCAGGCTGGTCTTGAACTCCTGGCCTCAAGAGATCACCTCCACCTCAGCCTCCCAAAATGCTGGGATTACAGGCGTGAATCACTGCGCCCAACTTCAATTTCTTCTATAGTCTACATATTCTTCCCACTGTCACTGATCGTCCCTGTCTTGCTGACCTGTCACATTTATCACTCCATTTATTTGTACCTAATCATGCCTCCTTGGATTATGTCACATTTTCTCAGGCATTTGTTTAAAAATTCTCTTGTATTGCCTCAAGATCTAGCATTTACTAGACGCTTAGTAAATGCTTGTTAAATCAGAGTTCAGTTGGGGCCCGAGCTGTGGCTCATGCCTTTAATCCCAGCACTTTGGGAGGCTGATGAGGGCAGTGATCACTTGAAGCTGGGAGTTCGAGACCAGCCAGGTCAACATGGCAAAACCCTGACTCTACTAAAAGTAGAAAAACTAGCTGGGCGTGGTGGCACATGCCTGTAGTCCCAGGTACTTGAGAGGCTGAGACAGGAGAATTGTTTGAACCAGGGCAGCAGAGGTTGTAGTGAGCCGGGATTGTGGCACTGCACTCCAGCCTGCATGACAGTGAGACTCCGTCTCAAAAAAACAAAACAAAACAAAAAAACCAGAGGTTGGATTTACCTGGAAAAGACCACTTGGAGTCTTTTGCTGAATCCCACCCTTGTGGAAGTACTGGTTTTTAGGTGGCAAGACTATGAGCCTTCTTTTTTTTCTTTTTTTGAGATGGAGTTTCATTCTTGTTGCCCAGGCTGGAGTGCAAACAGCGTGATCTCGGCTCACTGCAAACTCCGCCTCCGGGGTTCAAGCGATTCTCCTGCCTCAGCCTCCCAAGTGGCTGGGATTACAGGCATGCGCCACCACGCCCAGCTAATTTTGTATTTTTAGTAGAGATGGGGTTTCTCCATGTTGGTCAGGCTGGTCTGCAACTCCTGACCTCAGGTGATCCGCCTGCCTCAGCCTCCCAAAGTGCTGGGATTACAGGCGTGAACCACCGTGCCCAGCCAAGTATGAGCCTTCTTGATTGGCCACATGTCCTTAGGCTTTTCCTTGAGTCATCTTGATAGATGTCGCACTGAAAGGCGCCAGGAAAAAGGCGGCCTGGTCGATACCTGTCTGGCTACCTGGGAGTTGGAGCGATGCCCACAGCTGTGTCAATAACAGCCTGGAGGTTGGAAAATCACCAGCAGTTCAGCTCCCCACACTCCACTCATGCTCACTGGGAACATTCCCCACAGTTCCATCTTTGGTCTCCTTGCTGTTCACTCTGCATAATTCCTAAACCAGCAATTCCTTTCTGACCTCTTGCCTGGATCTCCTGGACCAGAAACCTTCAACACATCCCTGCTCCCTCTACCTCACCCAAGGGTGTCAGTCTTTCTTCTCAATACAGCCCATTCCCATCTCCACTGCTAGGCCAGCCTCTTCATTCGTGCACAGAAAGCCTAACAGCGTCCACATTTCTCCAGTTGACCTATTCCTGGGGGCTCCTGTACCTTACGCCATTCATGACGCAGGAATCCTACCAGTCCTATCAAGCCACACCTCCTCCGTGAAGGCTTCTCAAACCTCAGATTCCTCTAACTTGGGACATGCACAGCCTCCCCTCCATTCAATGGACAAGCACATAAGTATTGCTTTGTATTTCCAATGACCATTTACTACTTGGAATACTTCTCGTCTCCTGATCAGGTTGTAAGCTCTTTGAGAATACACAACATAGCTAAAAACATGCATTTGTCTCTTCTGGGTCTTGGCATGTGGTATCTGTCCAATAGTTGTCAGAGTGTTCCCCAATTGCAACAACAGTGGTTTTGGTGATGTTGGAGGGTGGCAGGGGCCAAACTGTGATGGTCCCCTAGAATGAGCATCTCTATGAGCTTTAGGTCTCAATGCACAGGCATGTTCAGCTGGACCACAACAGTCTCGCTTTCCTTAAGATTTTAACTTCCTTGTGGACAAGGACTGTGTTGTCGATCACGGCCACACCACAGCACCCGGCCAGAATTGACACTCAAAACACACCTGGGGTCCTCAGGAGGATGCTTTTGCTCAGTGGGAAAGGGACACACTTTTTTATTTCTTCTTTTTATCTCTATTTTTCATAGAGGTGGGGGTCTTGCCATGTTGCCCACTTATTTCTTCTTCTTATCTCTATTTTTCATAGAGATGGGGGTCTTGCCATGTTGCCCAGGCTGGTCTCAAACTCCTGGCCTCAAGTGATCCTCATCTTGGCCTTCCAAAATGCTGGATTACAGGCATGAGCCACCATGCTCAGCCTGAAAAATTATCTTACTGTGGCCCCTGAACTATCAGATACTTCATTTTTTAATGATTTATTTACCTGTCTCTTAGACCCTGAGATGTAAGACCAAGAAGGGAAATGGACCTGTAGGCTGGCAAGACCTCTGGTGGGATGTCAGAGTGAGATTTTTTTTTTTTTTCCGTGAGTCAGTGTCTCACTCTGTCACCCAGGCTGGAGTGCAGTGGTGCGATCTCGGCTCACTGCAACCTCTGCCTCCCAGGTTCAAGCGATTCTCGTGCCTCAGCCTCCCAAGTAGTTGGGATTACATGCGTGCACCACCACGCCTGGCTAAGTTTTGTATTTTTAGTACAGATGGGGTTTTGCCATGTTGGGCAGGCTGGTTTCAGACTCTTGACCTCAAGTGATCTGCCCACCTTGGCTTCCCAAAGTGCTGGGATTACAGGCATGAGCCACCTCGTCTGGCCGCATTTTTTTTTTTTAAGAGACAAGGTCTTGTTCTGTTGCTCAGGCTGCAGTGCAGTAGTGCAATCATAACTCACTGCAGCCTCGATCTCCTGAGCTAAAGTGATCCTCCCTCCCCAGCTTCCCAAGCAGCTGGGACTACAGGTGTGCACCACCATGTCTAGCTAATTTGTAAATTTTTTTGGTAGTAGAGATGGGGTCTCACTATGTTGCCCAGGCTGGTCTCGAACTCCTGGCCTCAAGTGATCCTCCCACCTTGACCTCCCAAAGCTTTGGGATTACAGGCAGGAACCACTGTGCCTGGCCTTGGAGCATGATGCTTTTATTGGAAAGTTACGGGATTGGGAAGGCTGACCCAATCTCTCCTTTGAGCCTACTTGAAGCTTTCATTATTCTTTGCACCAGTGGTGGCCCATCCCTAGCCTCTCTTTTCCATCCATACAGACAGACTTTGCTGCGTGCTTGGAGGCAACGTGCCAAAGGCCAGGCCTGCCACACATCACTATGCACCTGGACTCAGCTGCTTTCAGTCCTTGTGAGGGAAGGGGGCTGCAACCCAGCTATAGAAAAGGCCAAGCAAGCAACTTGGCCACTGAAGGTCTGCTGCTCTCCAAACAGCAGGTGGACAAGTGCTATGTGCTCGGAGCTTGTTAAGTAAATGCCAGCCACTGCCTCTTGTTCATAGGCCATCCACCCACCAGCATACCCTGTAATGAGAAATTCCTATTGCTTCTCAGCAAAGATCTCTGCCTAGTTACCATTCAAGACCTTCAGAAACCTCACCCTTCTTTGGCCATTTGTTAAAGTCATTCTCACCCATACAAACTGCCTGCTCTGACCAAAGCAGGCTACTATGTCCTTTCCCTGAACACCCCAGCTCCCCAAGACCATCTGAGCTTGGCAACACTGGGCCCCTGCCTCCCCCAACCCACTCATTCCCAGGGTCCAGCTGTAGCATCACCTCCATGAAGCCTCTACTCTGTCACTGGAGTGCAGTGGCACAATCGTGGCTCACCACAGCTTTGAACTCCTGGGCTCAAGTGTTCCTCCCACCTCAGCCTCCTGAGTGGCTAGGACCACAGGTGTGCACCACCATGTCTGGCTACTTAAAAAATTTTCTGTAGAGACAGGGTCTTACTGCGTTGCCCAGACTGGTCTCCCACTCCTGGCCTCAATCAATCCTCCCACCTCAGCCTCCCAAAATCCTGGGATTACAGGCTTGAACCACTGTGCCCAGCCTATGCTACCTTTACTTTCGGGCAAATCTTACATTTCAATGAAATTTTCAAGGCAGAGAGCTTGTCTGTGTTTGTGCCACACATGACAGCTCACACAAAGCGATCAATTGGCAAAGGTCGAGTGCCCGCAGATCAGATGCCACACTGGCCAAGGCAGGGGCTCTTCCCTTTGACTCTTGCATGGAATGGGCCCTGACGGGAAGGTGCCAAACTCGACAGGCTTGGGGTTGAGAGAAGGGGGAGAAAGCCCAGAAGCGAGGCAGCTGCCTTGCTACTGAAAAACAAGAGATCAAGAATACCAGGGTATGGGCTGGGCGTGGTGGCTCACATCTGTCATCCCAACACTTTGGAACGCTGAGGTGGGAGGATCACTTGAGACCAGGAGTTCAAGACCAGCCTGGGCAACATAGCAAGACCTTATCTCTACTCACAAAAAACTTAGCCAGGTGGTGGTGTGAGCTTGTAGTCCCAGCTACTCAGGAGGCTGAAGCAGGAGGATTGCTTGAACCTAGGAGTTTGAGGCTGCAGTGAGCTAGGACTGTGCCACTGCACTCCAGCCTGGGAGACAGAGAAAGACTTCGTCTCGGAAAAAAAAAAAAAAAAAAAAAAAAGAGTAGCAGGACTCAAATCCAGTCCCATGTGCCATTCAGCAGCTGCACGATTTTACCTGTTCTTGTGCCAGTCTTCTCAGCTGTAAAGTGAGGATAACAGTTGTTCTACTTACCCACAGGATCAGAGTCAGAATCAAATAAGGACAGGCCCATGCTTTAGAAGCACTGTACAAGGCTGGGCACGGTGGCTAACACCTGTAATCCCAGCACTTTGGGAGGCCAAGGCGGGTGGATCACCTGAGGTCAAGAGTTCGAGACCAGCCTGGCCAACATGGTGAAACCCTGTCTCTACAAAAATACAAAAAAATACTAGCTGGGTGTGGTGGCGGGCACCTGTAATCCCAGCTACTCGGGAGGCTGAGGCAGGAGAATTGCTTGAACCCGGGAGGTGGAGGTTGCTATCAGCTGAGATTGCGCCATTGCACTCCAGCCTGGGCCACAAGAGTGAAACTCCGTCTCAAAAAAAAAAAAAAAAAAAAAAAAAAGCAGCAGCACTGTACAGATAGCAGCTGGTGTTAGTTACCAAACAGAGTTGAAAAAAGCTCAGACGGGGCCCAACTCTTGGCCCTAGGGCGAAGGTGGCTTTTATTTCCTCTCTTGGGGAAGGAGGGGGAGGGAGCTTTCCCAAGCACATCAACCTAAGGAAGGGGTGGTTGCGCCCCCAGCAGCGAGGGGCTGGAACTGCTGATCATTCGGAAGGAAGGGTTCGTTCTTGTCCACTTCCTGGCCCTTGGCTGCAGGGTGTGCTGGCAGGGGTCACTCCCCTTGGGGTGGCAGCTCCTGCATCAGTGGAGGCACAAGGAGGTATCTGCTGGTGTTCACGAAGAGGAGGGGGCAGGTGCCCTGAGTGAGGGAGAAAGGGCTGGGGTGTCCAACCCCACGCCAACGCCTGCCCAGTATGATCACTTTCATAAGGCCTGGCTGGTGGGACTCCTCCCAGGGAGGCCCTGAGGGGCCCCTTGGTAGTGCTCCACGCGATGGCTGGTGCTTTAAATGTCCATCTCAAACTGTGACTCTTCACCTGGGGAGAGAGGGGACAGAGGGCCAGGTCAACAATGGGTGAATGCTTGGTATATGAGGCCATTCTTTCATTGCTATAAAGAAATACCTGAGGTTGGGTAATTTATAAAGAAAATAAGTTTTTTTTGTTTTTTTGTTTTTTTTTTTGAGATGGAGTCTCACTCTGTCTCCGAGGCTGGAGTGCAGTGGCCCAATTTCGGCTCACTGCAACCTCCGCCTCCTGGGTTCAAGCGATTCTCCTACCTAAGCCTCCCAAAAGAGTAGCTGGGATTATAGGCACCCACCACCACACCCAGCTAATTTTTGTATTTTTAGTAGACCCGGGGTTTTGCCATGTTGGCCAGGCTGGTCTCGAACTCCTGATCTCAGATGATCCACCCTCCTCAGCCTCCCAAAGTGCTGGGATTACAGGTGCGAGCCACCGTGCCCAGCCAAGAAAAGAGGTTTAACTGGCTCGCGGTTCTGCAGGCTGTACAAGCATGACGCCGGCCTCAGCTTGGCTTCTGGGGAGGCCTCAGGGAGCTTTTCGTCATGGTGGAAAGCAAAGCGGGAGCAGGCATGTCACATGGAGGAAACAGGAGCAAGAGAGAGGGTGGAGTGGCACTCCCACACTTTACAACAACCAGATCTCAAGAGAACTCATTCACTATCATGAGGACAGCACCAAGCTGTGAGGGATCTGTCCCCATGACCCAAACACCTCCCACCAGGCCCTACCTCCAACACTGGGGATTACAATTTAACATGAGATTTGGGCAGGGACAAATATCCAGACTATATCATTTCGTCTGACTCTTGTTGTTTTTGCTTTTTTCTTTAGAGACAGGGTCTCACTCTCTTGGCCAGGCTGGCGTGCAGTTACGCCATCATAGCTCACCGCAGCCTTGACCTCCTGGGCTCAAATGATCCTCTGGCCTCAGCCTCCCAAGTAGTTGGGATTACAGGCATGCACCACCATGCCTGGCTAATTTTAAAATTTTATGTAGAGATGGGGTCTTGCATTGTTGCCCAGGCTGGTATTGAACTTCTGGCCTCAAGTATTCATCCTGCCTCAGCCTCCCAGAGTGCTGGGATTTCAGGCATGAGCCACTGTGCCTGGCCACCAGCTGATGTTTTTAGGGGCCAGGGACAGCCCCTATTTTTTGAAAGTAGATAACTTTTTTCGTTTCACAGGCTCACAGCTGGAAGGAAATTAAGCTTGAGATGAATCATGCTGTGAGTCTTGTCTGATTCAGATGAAATTCTGGACTTTGAACTTTTGAGCTAGGACTGCAACGTGTTAAGTCTTTGGGGATATGGGGACCAAATTAATATATGTGTATATGAGAAGGACATGAGTTTGGGGGGTCCAGGGCTGGAATGCTATGGTTTGAAATTCATACAGAAACTTAATCCCCAATGTAACAGTATTAAGAGTTGGGGCCGTTAAGAGGTAATTGGGTCATGAAGGCTCTGTCCTCATGAATGGATTAGCCCATTCCTGGATTAATGGGTTACCACAGGAGTGGGCTAGTTATCACAAGAGTGTTATAAAAAGGCAGCTTGGTTCTCTCTCATGTGCCCCTCTTGCCCTGTGATGCCTTCCGCCATGTTATGATGCTGCGCAGGAGGCCCTCACCAGAAGCCCAGCAGATGCTGGCACCATGCCCTTGGCCTTCCCAGCCTCTAGAACTGTAAGAAATAAACCATTTTTCTTCATAAATTACCCAGTCTCAGGTATTCAGTTACAGCCATAAAAAAACAGACTAAGACACAGGCAACTATTGTCTGTCTTGTACTGTGAGGTTCCCAAGGTAATTATGAATCATGTCCTGCAGGCCCTGGGGAGATTAATTCTGCTGCTGTCAGCAGAGCCAGCCCAGCTGAGGTCCCTGCTGCTTCCCGTCTGCGCCTGGGGTACGGCCTTCCGGGTGAAGGGTCGGCGGGTTCCAATCTGATTATAGTTGCCCGGAAGTGCTTACGCTGCATCATCTTGCAGCAGAGAACTCCAACACTCTGCCAAGCCAGTCAGGATGCCACAAAGAGTGCATTCACTTACACCACTACCACAGTGGCTGCTCTAATTACTCGGGAGGTGGGGACAGCAGGAAGGACCCAGCTACCAAATGTCAAATCGGCAGAGACAACTGGCTGCATTGTTTCCACCTGCCTTCATGAAGATCCACTAGGGGACCAACAGCCCAACAGGAGGCATCCCGGATGTATTTCTTATCTTGTAGACATATAATTTCCCAAAGGACAAGTACACTGTGTCTTTGATAACTTGTCTCTTGCACCACAAACATCATGGGTGTGTTCCAAGTGGAAATGCTTCAGAGACAATTATACAGAGGCACATGCTTACGAAAGTTGCTGTGTGCAGCCGCTGCCATTTCAAACAAACTCCCCGCTAATTACATGACCCAAAGGTGCCAGATCACCTTTCCTGAGGTGCCTGGGCCCCTTTCAGGGGGAAAGTTGCTACCAATGAAGAGTTCAACCTCCCCACCCCTACTCTCACCCTCTGGGCTCTGAGCTGCTCCTTAGAGGGTAGGGCAGAGTCCTCCTCCCTGGAATTCCCCCCAGTGGATGGACTCCAGGAGCCTCATACATTCCCTTTCCCAAGGTAGAGCCTGGCCAAGCCCCGACACTCACCGCCCGCCCGCTTATCTTCTGGGCTATTGCGCAGGTGGCTCTGGATGGCTTCCATGGGGGGCTCATCACTGGAAGGGCTGGTGACCCCGGGAATGGTGGGCAGATCCCTTGGGGGTGTTTTGGTCACAGGTGAGTTCCGACACTCCATCAAGAATTTCCGGTCATAGATGATCCTGGTACCTAGAAGGGAACAGGGAGGTTGGTCAAGCCATCTGCAACCTCTTGCCTGCCAGTTTTTCCACTTTTTAAAGGCGTGGCTGCAGTAGAGGCAGCAGATTCTCCTGAAAAACCCAGAGGAGGCTGGGTGCGGTGGCTCATGCCCATAATCCCAGCACTTTGGGAGACCAACGTGGGTGGATCACCTGAGGTCAGGAGTTCGAGACCAGCCTGGCTAACACGGTGAAACCCCGTCTCTACTAAAAATACAAAAATTAGCCAGCGTGGTGGTGGTAGCCTGTAATCCCAGCTACTCAGGAGGCTGGGGCAGGAGAATCATTTGAACCTGGGAGGCGGAGGTTGCAGTGAGCCGATTGCACCACTGTACACCAGCCTGGGTAACAGAGCGAGACTCCTTTTCATAAAAAAAAAAAAAAAAGCCAGAGTAGTGAGGCTTATTTGGGGGCCTGGCTGCCACCCAGAACTCTGCTACCTCCAAACGGCCTCGACTCCCCTTCACATGGAATGATCCAATGGAAGGGGTCTGCAGGCCACCGACTGCACCTGTGTCTTCCCAGAGCTCTGTGCACACTGTGCTCTGTCCCTATGGCCCCTCAGCTCACTCACCCACCAGGGCTCAGTGTTAATTACCCATGACAATCACATACCACGGTGGAAAAAATGCATTTCTAGTCATTATTCAGTCCTGTCCTTACAGCACTCCTGTGGGATACCCAGAATAGCTGCATTTTACAAATGACCAAACAGAAAATACTTGTGATTCAACCAGAGTAGTAAAAATAAGAACTTTTGCCAGGTGTGGTAGCTCACACCTGTAATCCCAGCACTTTGGGAGGCCACCGTGGGAGGACTGCTTGAGCCCAGGAGCTTGAGACTAGCCTGGACAACTTAGAGAGACCTCATCTCTACAAAAATGTTAAAATGAGTCGGGCATGATGGGTACGTGCCTGTAGTCCCAGCTACTCGGGAAGCTGAGACGGGAGGATTGCTTGAGCCCAGGAGGTCCAGGCTGCAGTGAGACCCTATCTCAAAAAGACAGTTCAAAAAAAAAAAAGAGAGAAATGCCTGGGCTTTGCGGAGAAGAGCCAGAGGCAGGAGTGAAGGGTGGGCTCTCCTGCGGAGCCCCTCCTTTGTGAGGCCCCCAGTGTGTCCTGCCAGTGTGTCACTGACCTTGGAATTCTACCCCACCCTCCCAAGTAGCTGGGATTATAGGTGCGTGCCACCATGCCCAGCTAATTTTTTGTATCTTTAGTAGAGACGGGATTTCACCATGTTGGCCAGGCTGGTCTCAAACTCTTGACCTCGTGATCTGCCTGCCTCGGCCTCCCAAAGTGCTGGGATTACAGGTGTGAGCCACCGTGCCCGGCCCCTTTATATCTTTTTATAGCTACCTTCTATTTATGGCAAGTGAATCCGGTGTTCCATATATAGTAGTGATAGCAATTCCTTTTAATATACAATAATATAATAATATATTATAGATTCTATAATAAAATAATGTAAATTAAATTCAAAAGCTAAGGTGATATAAAGAAATATTAAATATCTGTACAAGTGGAATGCAAGGTATGGTAATAATTGTGCAGATAAAATATGAATAACCCAAGTTTGGGAATCATGATTTAAGGACTTCAGGAATGCCCTTCCTTAGCAATAACCTTGAAATCTCTCCTTCACTTAGGGGCTATGATGAGTAGCATTCCAACAGCTGAGATTCATTTCTTACACTTTATTTTACTTTTTTGATTTTTAATTTTTATGGATCCATAATAGTTGTACATATTGAGATTCATTTCTTGATGCTCAGCAGTGGACTCTGTAAACCCCTGGAAAGGAACCAATTTCCATCTCGGAGTCTGAGTGTGAGTTCCTGAAATGGGGCTCTGTGCTGAGGATGATGTGAGATGCTGAAGGGCAGAGGAATGCAGAGAGATACCTAAAGATAAACTTCACCTGCTGGCTGTGTTCCTCTAGTCTGGCTGTGGCCCCTCCAGGCAGTCACTGGTCTTACTCTCCTGTCCCCTTGCAGGAGAGGCAGTGATACTGAAGCTGACAGCCCTGCTCATTGCCTATGGGACTCCAGCGCACAGCTGTTTCTTAGGAGGAGGGGTGTAAAGAACCAGGGTGCATTTGGGCTCCGTTCCCAGTCAGCTGTGTGACCCTATGCACCTTGCTCCTTGCACCCCCTGTTTTGGGCCTCCATCTCCTCATCTGTAAAATAAAGACCCATGCACCTTCTAGGTCTGAGTGCCTATGAGCCCAGATTACAAATGGAGAGCAGTGGTGCCCTCTCTTTGCAGGGCTGGGGTGACAGTGAGAGGAGGTAAGGGAAGACCAATTTCTAACTCTTTTTTTAAAAAAGTGACCCAGATTTGTTTTGGTTCTAGAGGCCAGATGTGGCACTGCTCCACTCTGCAAGGCTTGGGGTTGTACAATCTCTCCTCCCCAGAGGGGAGGGAAGCCCAGAGACCCCAGGGTCCAGGCAGCGGGGTGGGGACTCAGTGGACAAGTGGCTGGACATCCTGGCTCCAGATGGGACCACTTTTTTTCTGTTGTTTCTTAATCTTTGAGACTCGGCAAGAGTCCCCCCCTTCTTGTTTCTCCCCAACTTTGCTTTTTGTTTGTTTGTTTTGAGATGGAGTCTTGCTCTGTCACCCAGGCTGGAATGCAGTGGCACAATCTTGGCTCACTGCAATCTCTGCCTCCTGGGTTCTAGCAATCCTCCCGCCTCAGCCTCCCCAGTAGCTGGGACAACAGGCATGTGCTATCACGCCCGGCTAATTTTTGTATTTTTTGGTAGAGACAGGGTTTCACCATGTTGGCCAAGCTGGTCTTGAACTCCTGACCTCAAGTGATCCACTGGCCTCAGCCTCCCGAAGTGCTGGGGTTACAGACATGAGCCACACTTTTTTTGTTGTTATTGGTTTGTTTATCATAGCGTGAAACCTAAGAGTTAAAGATTCAACAGTCTCAAAGAAGAGCCCAGGGGCCAGCAACCATCTGGAGAGCCTCTTTAAAGGTCATCAGCCCCTGGTGACTTTTTAAAAATTGTGGTGAAATACACATAACATTGACCATCTTAAACATTTTCGGTAGGGTGTTGTGCTACCATCACCGCCAATCATCTCCAAAACGTTTTCATCATGTGAAACTGAAACTCTACAACAACTCCCCTTCCCTCCTCCCTCTAGGCCCTGGCAAGCAGGGTTCTACTTTCTGTCTCTCTGAATTTGACTACTCTAGGTAGTCTTATATAGTGAAATCATACAGGATTTGCTTTTTCATGACCGGCTTATTTCACTTAGCATAATGTCCTCAAGGTCCCTCCACACTGTAGCATGTGATAGGATTTCCTTCCTGCTGAAGGCTGAATAATATCCCATTGAGAGTGTGTGTGCATTTTGCTTATCCTTTCCTCTGACTGATGGACACCTGGGTTGCTTCCACTTCTCAGTTATTGTGAATCATGCTGCTATGAACATGGGAGTACAAATACTTCTTGAAGATCTTGCTTTCACCAGCCTGGCCAGCATGGTGAAACCCCGTCTCTACCAAAAATACAAAAATTAGCCAGGCGTGGTGGCACACACCTGTAATCCCAGCTACTCTGGACTGAGGCAGGAGAATCGCTTGAACCTGGGAGGCAGAGGCTGCAGTGAGCTGAGATCGCGCCGCTGCCCTCCAGACTGGGCGACAGAGCAAGACCTTGTCTCAAAACAAAACAAAACAAAACAAAAAAACAGGCCAGGTGCAGTGGCTCATGCTTGTAATCCTAGCACTTTGGGAGGCCGAGGCAGGCAGATCACCTGAGGTCAGGAGTTCAAGACCAGCCTGGTCAACACGGTGAAACCCTGTCTCTACTAAAAATACAAAAATTAGCTGGGCGTGGTGGCACACGCCTGTAATCCCAGCTACTTGGGAGGTTGAGGCAGGAGAATTGTTGAACCTGGGAGGCGGAGGTTGCAATGAGCCAAGATCATGCCACTACACTCCAGCCTGGGCAACAGAGCAAGCAAGACTCTGTCTCAAAAAAAAAAAAAAAAAAATTAAATCATTAATTATACTTAAAAGTGAAAGAAAAAGCCTCTGTGCCCTTTGTTCTATGGCTACCACAGGTACTTAAAAATAAGAATCCTAATTTTACCTAATAAAAGCAGAGATTTCAGTTGGGGAGGGGTCTGTGAGGAGTAAACAGCAGCATTCAGAAAGTCAGCCGAAGGCTGGGTGAGGTGGCTCGCACCTGCAATCCCAGCACTTTGGGAGGCTGAGGTGGGAGGATCACTTGAGCCCAGGAGTTCGAGACCAGCCTGGGCAACATTGCAAGACCTTATCTACAATTTTTTTTTTTTTTTTTTTGAGATGGAGTCTCATTCTGTTGCCCAGGCTGGAGTGCAGTGGTGCGATCTCGGCTCACTGTAACCTCTGCCTCCCGGGTTCAAGCAATTCTCCTTGCCTCAGCCTCCCAAGTAGCTGGGATTACAGGTGCCTGGCTAATTTTTGTAGTTTTAGTGGAGACAGGGTTTTGCCATGTTGGCCAGGCTGGTCTTGAGCTCCTGACCTCAGGTGATCCGCCTGCCTCGGCCTCCCAAAGTGCTGGGATTACAGGCATGAGCCACTGCACCTGGCCTACTAAAATTTTTAAAAAATTAACCAGGCATGGTGGCATGCGCTTGGAGTCCTAGCTACGCGGGAGGCTGAGATGGGAGGATCGCTTGAGCCTGAGAGATTGAGGCTGTGGTGAGCAGTGGTTGCACCACTGGACTCCAGTCTGGGAGACAGAGCGAGACCCTGTCTAAAAAAAAAAGACAAACCTTAAAGCCTGGCTGAAGACACCTGCTGCAGAGCTACTTGGTGCTGGGGACACTTGGCCCATGTACAAGGTCAGGAAATGGAAACACGAGTGGGTGGGATGGATGCCAAAGTCCCTTCAGGGCTGCTGGTCAGGTGTGGTCTGACAGAAACCTGTGTGTGTGTTCAGCAGGTGGAGTGGCATCACGCTAGGGTGGCCTCCACATAAAACTCTTTAGCCAAAGGTGGGGGCTACGGCTGGGCACAGTGACTCACATCTGTAAATCCCAACAGTTTGGGAGGCCAAGGTTGGAGGATCACTTGAGGCTGGGAGTTCCAGACCAGCTTGGCCAACACAGCAAGACCTCATCTTTAAAAGTAAAACAGGCTGGGCGCAGTGGCTCACGCCTGTAATCCCAGCACTTTGGGAGGCCGAGGCAGGCAGATCACCTGAGGTCAGGAGTTCGAGACCAGCCTGGCCAACATGGCGAAATCCCGCCTCTATTAAAAACACAAAAATTAGCCGGGCATGGTGGCACACACCTAATCCTAGCTACTCAGGAGGCTGAGGCAGGAGAATCACTTGAACCTGGGAGGCGGAGGTTGCAGTGAGCCGAGATCGTGCCACTGCACTCCAGCCTGGGAGACAGAGCACGACTCTGTCACAAAAAAATAAAAAAATATATAAATAAAAGGAAAACAAAACCTCTTTAACTGAGGTCCTATGTCATCAGCAGGCCTGTCTTGGACCCCTCTGTACACTGGGGTAAATGACCCACCTCCACTAGGTCACTACAAACAAAGAGTATGAAGTACTTTTGAGGATCAAAGCGACTTCAAGATGGCAGAGCCATGACATTTTTCTCCTACTCCTCTCAAAAGTCATGCCAAACACCAAGAATGAGAAGTACAAGCATGTTCTCCAACCTGGATGCAGGGAAAGCTCCAACTGTCACCCCAAATCACAACAGGTAAAGACAGAGGCAAGTACAGGAGCGGTCAATGGTCTCATGGGGAGGAAGCGGGTGACACTGAAATGCAGGGAGGTGGGGGTGGAGCAAGTTCTCCGTTTGCCCCAGAGAACCCCAGGAAAGTTCAGGAATTAGGCACAGCATGGAATCTGGGGATGGGGGCTGATAACAGGGAGACTGCTTGGAAGTCTGTATGGAAAATGGAAACCCCAGGTTCTTACCAGCATCTAGCAGCTGCCCTGAGGTTTACTCTCTTAAGCAAACTTACCAGAGGGGTGCCAGGTGTCCCTTGCCCCAAGGAGAGGGGTGACAGAGAAATTAAAGTTGACCTCCTGAATGGTGAGCCTTAAGCCCTCTCCTCTCCCCTGCTTCAGTATAAAGAGTGAAGATAAAGACCTACAGAAACTGATTGTGGCATGGGGGTCCACAGTGAATAAAACCAGCTAGCCACCAGATGGAACCCATCAGTCTCTGGGCCTCACAAGGGACTCCTGGCCAGCTCCTGAGTTCCCCACCCTTAAATAAAACAGCCAGGCCCGATGCAGTGGTTCACACCTATAAGTAATCCCAACACTCTGGAAGCTGAGGTGGGAGGATCAGTTGAGCCTAGGAAGTTGAGGCTGCAGTGAGCTATAATCATGACATTGCACCGTAGCCTGAGCGAAAGAGCGAGACCCTGTGTTTCAAAAAAGAAAGAAAGAAAGAAAAGACCGAGGCAGGCGGATTGCTTGAGCCCAGGAGTTTAAGACCAGCCTGAGCAACACGGTAAAACCCTGTCTTTACAAAAAAGACAAAAATTAGCCAAGCGTGGTGGCACACGTCTGTAGTTCCAGCTACCCAGGAGGCAGAGGTGGGAGGATCACCAGAGCCCAGGAGGTCCAAGGCTGCAGTGAGCTAAGACTGTGCCACTATACTCCAGTTTGATTGACAGAGTGAAACCCTGTGTCAAAAACTAAATTTAAAAAAATTTAAAAAACCAACCAGTCAAATGTTCCCACACATTTCTGAGAAAGGCTTGTAGCATTTAAGGTGAGATCTAAGCAAATCAACAGGAGGAAACAGGTAATAAAGGAAGCAGAAAATCTTAAAGAAAAACAAAAGAGGCCAGGTGCAGTGGTTCACGTATACAACCCCAACACTTTGGGAGGCTGAGGCAGGTGGATCACATGAGGTCAGGAGTTCAAGACCAGCCTGGCCAACATGGTGAAACCCCGTCTCTACTAAAAATACGAAACATTAGCTGGGTGTGGTGGTGCACACCTGTAGTCCAGCTATTCAGGAGGCTGAGGCACGAGAACCGCTTGAACCCAGGAGGCGGAGGCTGCAGTGAGCCGAGATTGTGCCACTGCACTCCGGCCTGGGGACAGAGAAATATTCCATCTCAAAAAAAAAAAAGAAAAAAGAAAAACAAAAGGACAAAGAGAGATGAACAATAGGCAAAAAGATAATAAAGTAGGGGTCCAATATTGGATGGCAGGAAGTCCAGAAGGAGAAAAGGGAAACTAATAAAAGGGAATTTACTTTAAAAATATGAAGAAAGGCCAGGTGTGGTGGCTCACGCCTGTAATCCCAGCACTTTGGGAGGCCGAGGTGGGTAGATCACTTGAGATCAAGAGTTTAAGACCAGCCTAGACAACATGGTGAAAACCCATCTCTGCTAAAAATACAAAAATTAGCCAGGCATGGTGGCGTGTGTCTATAATCCCAGCTACTCGGGAGGCTGAGGCAGGAGGATTGCTTAAACCCACAAGGTGGAGGTTGCAGTGAGTTGAGATCACGCTACTGCACTCTGGCCTGGGGGACAGAGCGAGACCCTGTCTCAAGAAAAAAAAAAAAAAAAAAGAAGACGGAAATTTTCCTGAATTGAAAGAGATGTCTTGAAATTGAAGCTCCCCTTTCAGTAAGTAGTGCAATGAATTCAAAACACTCAGTTAACGTCATTGTGAAATTCACAATACTGGCGATAAAGAGAAAATCCTTTATAGGATTTTCAGGTACACACAAGGACAGGGAATGAGAAGGGCATAAAATGTCTTAAATGGCAAGACTGGAAGCCTGAAAACGGTGCCTCGACGCCTTCACAATCTGACAGAAAATTCATTTCAACCTGCATCTTATCCCCTGCCAAACACAAATCAAGTAAAAGTATAACAGAGATACTTCTCTTTTTTCTTTTCTTTTTTTTTTTTGAGACGGAGTTTCGCTCTTGTTGCCCAGGATGGAGTGCGATGGCGGAATCTCGGCTCACCGCAACCTCTGCCTCCCAGATTCAAGCATTTCTCCTGCCTCAGCCTCCGGAGTAGCTGGGATTACAGGCCTGCACCACCAAGCCTGGCTAATTTTGTATTTTTAGTAGAGATGGGGTTTCTACATGTTGAGGCCGGTCTTGAACTCCTGACCTCAGGTGATCCGCCCGTCTCGGCCTCCCAAAGTGCTGGGATTACAGGCATGAGCCACCGTACCCGGCCTCTCTTTTTTCTTTAAATTAAATCAAATTTTATTTTTGGAGACAGGGTCTCGCTATGTGACCCAGGCTGGTCTCAAACCCCTGGTTTCAAATGATCCTCCTGCCTCAGCCTCCCAAAGTGCTGGGATTACAGGTGTGAGCCACCGCACCTGGCCATAGAGACATTTCAGAAAGAATACAGTAAGATGTGTTCTGCCAAAATTATAGAAAGACTAGAGCTTCAGGGAACCCCACATTGACAGTTGTGTGGCAGGGCTGGAGCAGCCAAACCGTTACTCCAAATCTTGTCTTAGTTTAGGAGAGAGGGAAAAAATGGGCAGATAAATCTAGAAGTCCAACTGTGTGCAAGACCTTACTGTGAGGCATTTTAGAGAGCTTCTGGAAGGTTTGGGAAAACCTAAATGAAAACTAAGCACATTTTTAAAACAAAGCAATTATTAACTGCTTTTTAAAAAAATACATATATAAAAGTGGAAATGCTATTATTATAGATAGTACTTGGCTCAAGAATCATCATAATAAAAACAACAAATGTTTACTTTTAATTTTAGTTTAAATTTTTTTTTTTGAAACAGGGTCTTGCTCTGTCACTCAGGCTGGAGTGCAGTGGTGCCATCATGGCTCACTGCAACCTTGGACCTCCTGGGCTCAGGTGATCCTCCCACCTCAGCTTCCTGAGTAGCTGGGACTACAGGCAAGTGTCACCACGCCCAGCTAATTTTTGTATATACTTTTTTGTAGAGACAGGGTTTTACCATGTTGCCTAGGGTGGGCTGGAACTCCTGGGCTCAAGTGATCCACTGCACCCAGTCTGTTTTTGTTTTTTGTTTTCCTTAAAGACAGAATCTTGCTATGTTGCCCAGGCTAGACTCAAACTTCTGGGCTCAAGTGATCCTCCCGCCTCAGCCTCCTGAGGAGCTGGGATTACAGGTGTGTGCCACTGCACCTGGCTGGATTTTTAAAACTTTGAAATGTAATTTTATTGGGACAATGAGGGGAGAGGAAGAGAGAAAATACAGAAGTAAAAAAAACCTCATTTATCAAAAAAGTGATTCAGGCTGGGCGCAGTGGCTCATGCCTGTAATCTCAGTGCTTTGGGAGGCCAAGGTGGGTGGATCACCTGAGGTCAGGAGTTCGAGACCAGCCTGGCCGACATGGCAAAACCCTGTCTTTACTAAAAATACAAAAATTAGCTGGGCGTGGTGGCATGTGCCTGTAATCCCAGCTACTTGGGAGGCTGAGGCAGGAAAACTGCTTGAACCCGGGAGGCAGATGTTGCAGTGAGTTGAGATCGCATCACTGCATTCCACCCTGGGCAAGAGAGTGAGACTCTGTCTCAAAAAAAATAACAAAAAAACCCCCCAAAACCCTACACTACACCTTAACTCCCATGAACTGTATTCAAGTATAGAGACTACTGCAATCCAGGGACAAAAATGTTAATCCTTACCCACATATTTGCCGGTCTTTGCTCAATCCTTTTTTCCTGAAAGTAGATGTGCTGGTCTCATTTATTTACTCACTGAACCTCTACTTTGTACTAGCACCATGCGAGGTGCTAGGGATTTAAAAAAGTCAGATGTAGTGAAAGTGCCTAGATCCAAACCTTATGTAATTTAGTCGAGAAAGACCCGTAAACAAGTGATTACAGCCAAGTGTGTGAAGTCCACAGACAGGCGTAAGAGGAGATCACCAAGGGGCACAGATCCCAAGTCCTCCATCTTCCTGCTTCCAAGCAGCCTGACCCTAAACCCCCGGCCCAGAGAAACATCCATCTCACCCCAGTTCTCCAGTGCCCGAGGGGTGAGGGAGGTGAGCTAAGGCTGACCTTGATTGCCAACCCAGAGATGCAGAGCAGGGAAACCCAGAACCCTGCCTCCCAGCAGGGCAAGGGAAGAAGAGAGGAGCACCCCTACACCTCAAACCATTTGTGTAGCTGGGATCCAGCCCGTTGTGTGCTGGGGGTAGAGTTCAAGGTTCGGTCTTGAACTATCTGGGGACAATAACTGAGGCTCATTCTACCTGAAATCCTTTGGAAACCCAGCTCCGTCATTCCACTCGCTAGCTCTCATGACTCTGGGCAAGTTATGACTTAAAATCTTTGTGCCTCAGTTTCTGCTTCTCCAGATTGGCGACGACAATGATGATGATGATGATGATAGTGCCAACTTCATAGGATTACTGTGTGGATTTGAACAGTGGCTGACACAATGTAAGCCCCATACAATTCTAGTTATTATCATGACCTGCAGGGTCCAGGTGACATAATTTCACCATTTATTCAGTTCCATCCATACCAGCAACCAATTATCAGTCAAAGCAGGGATAAATCAGAGGACAGGTAAGCAACTCAGGAGAGACACTTGGAAGGGACAGGGTGAGGGTGTCCTCCCTCCTTTTTAGGCCCACGGAAACCAAGAACCATCATAAACTTCAGCATGTTTGTTAGTCAGTATCCTTCAGGATTTTAAACTCCAAATGTGCACCAAATATAGGAATGATATTTTTTTTTCAAGGCATGCTTTGTGGTGACAGTAGTTTGCTTTCAATATATAAAGCAATGGAGGGGTTCAAGACCAGCATGGGTAACAAAGCACAATCCCATCTCTACAAAAGAAGTTAAAAATTAGCCAGGTGTAGGCCGGGTGGGGAAGCTCACGCCTGTAATCCCAGCACACTGGGAGGCCAAGGCAGGTGGATCATTTGAGGTCAGGAGTTTGAGACCAGCCTGACCAACATGGTGAAACCCTGTCTCTATTAAAAATACAAAAATTAGCTGGGCGTGGTGGCAGACGCCTGTAATCCCAGTTACTTGGGAGGCTGTGGCAGGAGAATTGCTTGAACCCAGGCAGAGGTTGCAGTGAGCCAAAATCGCACTATTGCACTCCAGCTTGGGTGACAGAGCAAGACTCCGTCTCAAACAAACAAACAAAAAATTAGTCAGGTGTTGTGGTGCATGTCTGCAGTCCCAGCTACTTAGGAGGCTAAGGCAGGAGGATGGCTTGAACCCAGAATTCAAGGTTGTAGGGAACTACAATTTTACCACTGCACGGTAGTCTGGGAGACAGAACAAGATCTGTCTCTAAAAAAAGTAAGGAAATATTTCTATTAATTAATTATCATTATTATTTTTTGAGATAGAGTCTCGCTCTGCTGCCCAGGCTGGAGAACAATAGTGTGATCTTGGCTTACTGCAACTTCTGCCTCCTGGGCTCAAGTGATCCTCTTGCCTCAGCCTCCCAAGTAGCTGGGACTACAGGCATGCACCACCATGCCCAGCTAATTTTTTTTTTTTTTTTGTAGACAAGGTTTTGTCATGTTGCCTTGACTGGTCTTGAACTTGTGGGCTCAAGCAATCCCCCCACCTCGGCCTCCCAAAGTTCTGGGATTACAATAAATAAAGCCATAGAGACATTCCCTTAGGTTCTAGTTTCCTCACCTGTAAAACAACGGCATTGTACTAGGCTCATTCAAACTATTTTGAAAGCACCAGGCACGTGCCATTTATTTTTAGGATCTTCTTGTTGGCAGGTACTTAATGTACAAATAGCATAGTGCTTGGAGGCAGATGTTCTGGGCTCAAACCTGAGCTTGCCACATATCAGTCCCTGAACTCCAAGTTGCACTTTCATTCCTCAGTTATAAGAGGGAGGGAATAACAAAATCCACACCTCAGAGGAGTATCATGAAGATTAAATAAAATAAAGAACATCAAGATTCTTTGTGTGAGAATAAAGTGACACTCACATAATTGCTGTTAAAGAGAAAATCACTTGGGAGAACATACGCAACCAAAGAAAGATGTCACGAGCCGGGAACAGGAAGCATTTTTGGAGGCCAAGGAGCATTGGAGTGCTGCATGAATGAAGGCTTAGATTTTCGGGCGAGGTGCATACAGCAATCGTTGCCATCTGTCATCCCCTCCGGTCTGTGCTCACAGCCTGACGTGCTAGGTCTTATTCCCCCTTACAACTCCCCACGCAGGAGCTTCACCTTGCAGAAGAGGAAACTGAGGCCCAGAAAGGCTGTCCCCTCACAGCCGTCCAGAGGCCAACCTAACCCACCTCGACTCCAATCCTAAATGCCTCCTACTGTTTAAAATTAGCAAGGCTGGATCATGCCTGCAATCACAGTGCTTTGGGAGGCCAAGGCATGAGGATTGCTTGAGGCCAGGAGTTTGAGACCAGCCTGGGCAACACAGTGAGACCCCCATCTCTACAAAAAATTAAAAAAGTAGCCTGGCATGATGGCATGCGCCTATGGTCCCAGCTACTCCAGAGGCTGAGGCAGGAGGAGTAGCCCAGGAGTTTGAGGCTGCAGTGAGCTGGGATCATGCTACTGTACTCTAGCCTGGGTGACAGAGTGAGACCCTGTCTCTACAAAATAAAATAAAATTAGTAAGGCAGACCAGGCTACCACCCCTTAGCTAACACTCTCAGCTGGAAAAATTAGGAGGTCTTAGACTTCTGGGTGCTTGTCAGAACAGGATGTTCCCTGCCTTGAGCGCTTCCCCATAGCCCTCCAGTGCCCATACTCTGCGGCTGGATAGGACTTCTGTAAACTGAGCCGCGCATGGCCCTCACTTTCCCCTGGGGTTCCTTTGGCAGAAGCATTCTTCCATTGGATGTGGGGACGTGAGGCTTAGTGAGAGTACGAGGATGGAATTCCTAGAACTGCTGTTCCCATTCCAGGGAGAGGGAGAGCATTTCACAACAGGGCCGGGGTGGGGGAGGTCCAAATGCTTCTGCTCAGATCCAAGCCAACAGCCAGTGAGCAAAACACCCTGGACAATCTGAACTCCAGCTCTGAGGCAGCTCCCTGTTAACCTGGAGGTAAATACGCCGACATGCCAGAATCTCGGTCTTCCCTCCCTCCTCGCCACACAGTCCAGGGAGGAATCACATGTGTCTGGGTGGCTTTTCTGGCTGGATGGTCTATTTAACAAGCAGGACAGAACTGCCGGGGTGGAAATCCTGGTGAGAGATGCAGAGCACGCTCAGTCCAAGACTTTTCTTTACCTCTGCCCCGCAACCGCTGACCTCCACAAAGAGAACCAAGATCCCAACATTTCTCAGGGGCCAGGGGTCTTATGAAGCTGCTGGATACCAGATGGGGACGCTCAGCAGCCTCTCCCTCTGAGGCCCTGGCATGGGAGGGAATAGGTCAGTTTCTTTGAAAATTGGCTTCAGGCCAGGTGTGATAGCTCACACCTGTTATCCCAGCACTTTGGGAGGCCGAGGCAGGTGGATCGCCTGAGGTCAGGAGTTTGAGACCAGCATGCCAACGTATTGAAACTCTGTCTCTACTAAAAATACAAAAACTAGCCGGGTGGTCCCAGCTACTCAGGAGGCTGAGGCAGGAGAATCGCTTGAATCCAGGAGGCAGAGGTTGCAGTGAGCCAAGATCGCACCACTGCACTCCAGCCTGGGCAACAGAGCAAGACTCCATCTCAAAAAAAAAAAAAAAAAAAAAAAAGAAAAAGAAAAGAAAAGAAAAGAAAATTGGCTTTGACAGAGACTTTCAGAACAAAATAGCTGAGCTAATTATTCTGATTGCTGGCCAAGCTCCTCCCCTTCCTTAACCTCCTCCCAAACACTTCAAATGCACCCTATGGGTGAAGCTGTCCCTGAAATTCATTACCAATAGGGAATGACCTTCTGAAATGCCTCCCATTACAAACAGTAGTGATTGCTGTCCCAGTTGGAAAGGGGAATGGCCCTGTTATGAGCTGAATAGTTGAATAGCATCTCTCCCAAAAACTTTTTTTCGTGTGTGTGAGATGGGATCTCACTCTGTCACCCAGACTGGAGTTCAGTGGCATGATCTTAACTCACTGCAGCCTCCGCCTCCCCGGTTCCAGAGATTCTCCTGCCTCAGCCTCCTCCTGGTAGCTGAGATTATAGGCACCTGCCACCACGCCTGGGTAATTTTTTGTATTTTCAGTAGAGACAGAGTTTTGCCATGTTGGCCAGGCTGGTCTTGAACTCCTGACCTCAAGCGATCTGCCCGCCTTGACCTCCCAAAGTGCTGGGATTACAGGCATGAGCCACCATGCTCGGCCTGCCCCCAAAACTCTTATGTTGAAGCCCAACCCCAGTACCTCGGAATGCAACTGTATTTGGAGATAAAGTCTTCAAGAGAATGATTAAATTAAAATGAGGCTGTTAGGGTGGGGCCCTAATCCAGTCTGACTGGGGTCCTTATGAGAAGAGATTTGGATGCAGACAGAGGAAGGCCCATGTGCAGATACAGGGAGAAGGTGGCCATCTGCAAGCCAAGGAGAAGGGCCTCAGAACCCAGCCCTGCTGGCACTTTGATCTTGGACTTCCAGCCTCCAGAACTAGGAGATAATTCATTTTGTTTAAAGCACCCAATCTGTGGCATTTTGTTATGGCAGCCATAGTAAACTAAGGCAGGCCCACTCTACCCTTGTGTTCAGAAGGGCAGAAGAGAGAAATCTGTTTACACCACACACTCACACACATGCTCCTTAAGGCAAGAGACCTCCACACTGTCCACTTCCAAACCAAAGGGAGTACTGAGCCCGACTGTACCCTCTGCTATTCTCATTCCTGCCTGGTTTTGTACTGCTGGGCACAGACACATGAGTCCATCCTATTGCAAGTACTACAGAAAATTAAGGATATTCACATGGTAGTGCTGGGTAGGGCAGGGCAGGTGTGGGCTCCTCTGAAGAGTGTTCCCAAAGCCTGGCCTGCAGGACACTTGGAGGGGGAAGAGGAGATGGTTTGGGTGATGGCCTGCAATGAAGGCTCAACACAAAGAGGAATAGATTGCTTAGCGGTCCAGCATCATGGCCACCTGTGTGGTTTGCTTTTTTTTTTTCTTCTGAGACAGGGTCTCACTCTGTTAACACAGGCTGAAGTGCAGTGGCGTGATCATAGCTCACCGTAACCTCAAATTCCTGGGCTCCAGAGATCCTCCTGCCTCAGCTTCCCAAGTAACTAGGACTAGAGGTGCATGCTGCTACACCTGGCTAGTTTTAAAATTTTTTTGTAAAGACAGGGTCTCACTATGTTGCCCAAGCTGGTCTCGAACTCCTGGCCTCAAGCAATCCACCTGCCTTGGCTTCCCACAGTGCTGGGATTACAGGCATGAGCTACCGCACCCGACCTTGTGTGGTTTGCTTTGTGGAAGTGAACATAAGGCCGTGAGAACAGGGTATGGGATCTATAAGTCAGTACCTTTAGGAAGGTGTCCTTTGTTCTTTAACCCTGATTCACAGGGTTGTGATTCCAGTCGGCTTCTGCACCTGGTCCTGGCTCTGCTGGCCACACATCAGGATAGGCAGCACGTTCCCTCTAAGACCCATTCTTTGAGGTCTGGCCCTTGTGGAGGATTATTCGAAAATGTGGCTCCTACCACTCCTCCCATTCCTGTTTGCACATGTAGCTTCTCTCATTAAAAGGCATATATTTCCTGCCAGGTGTGGTGGCTCATGCCTGTAATCCCAGTGATTTGGGAGGCTAAGGCAGGCAGATCACCTGAGGTTAGAAGTTCGAGACCAGCCTGGCCAACATGGTGAGACCCCCGCCTCTACTAAAAATACAAAAATTAGCCGGGCGTGGTGGCAGGTGCCTGTAATCCCAGCTACTTGGGAGGCTGAGGCAAAAGAATCACTTGAACCAGGGAGGTGGAGGTTGCAGTGAGCTGAGATCGTGCCACTGCACTCCAGCCTGGGCGACAGAGCAAGACTCAGTCTCAAAAATAAATAAATAAATAAAATAAGAAAACTAGGTTATCCAGAGGGGAACGCTTTCATTCCAGCATTCTTTTCAACTCTTCACCTTCCAGACACTAGACCTGGCATTAGGTCATGTGGATACAAAGATGAGTAAGACTGCTCAGAAAAAATTTCCTGGCTAACCTAGGGAACAAACACGTAAACAAAAACGTGTGATTCATTCGCTATGAATCATAATGGAGAGAGACCCCAGGCATGGGTCTAAGTCAGACCAGAAAGAAACAGGTTTTTCACGGGTTTGTTGGCACAGGCAAGAATCTATGTGCACAACTGAACATTTTTATTTTTTAAAACTCACCTTAGAAAGCAATGTTCCTTTTTTTCAATATTGCTGTGCCTTCCCAGG
Organism: Pan paniscus; assembly: GCF_029289425.2. Lineage (NCBI taxonomy): Eukaryota > Metazoa > Chordata > Mammalia > Primates > Hominidae > Pan > Pan paniscus. The sequence continues at coordinate 56,603,776 of NC_073256.2, read as the reverse complement.
CCAGGCACAGTGGAGCATGCCTCTAATCCCAGAACTTTGGGAGGTCAAGGCGGGTGGATTACTTGAGCTCAGGAGTTTGAGGCCAGCCTGGGCAACATGGCGAAACCTCATCTCTACCAAAAAATACAAAAATTAGCCGGTCGTGGTGGTGCATGCCTGTAGTCCCAGCTACTTGGGAGGCTGAGATGGGAGGATTGCTTGAGCCCAGGAGGTTGAGGCTGCAACTGCACTCCAGCCTGGGTGACAAAGTGAGACCCTGTTTCAAATTAAAAAAAAAGAAAAAAAAAAAAGAAGAAACAATATTGCTGTGCCTTCCTAACTCATCTTCCAGAACATGAAAATAAAGGTCTATATGAGAAAATGCCTCGCTACTTTATGTCAATGGATAAATATGGTATTGCTCTGCTGACCCTTTTTCCTCAGATTTGGCAATGAAGGACTTTTTTTGGTCTTTTAGGAAGCAAAAAAATCAAACTCTCTCTCTTTTTTCTTTGAGACGGAGTTTCACTCTTGTCACCCAGAATCATTCGAGTGAGTCTCGTGCCTCAGCCTCCTGTGTAGCTGGAATTACAGGCGCCTGCCACCAGGCCCGGCTAATTTTTTTTTGTATTTTTATTAGAGATGGGGTTTCACCATGTTGGCCAAGCTGGTCTTGAACTCCTGACCTCAGGTGATCTGCTTAGCCTCCCAAAGTGCTGGGATTACAGGTGTGAGCCATCGCACCTGGCCTCTCCTTTCAAATAATAAAAAACTAGAGGGTCAGACTCAGAAGCAAAGCATGACCCTGTCTCTACAAAAATAAATAGCCGGGTTTGTGGTCCCAGCTACTCGGGAGGCCAAGGCAGGAGAATTGCTTGAACTCAGGAGGCAGTGAGCTGAGACGGTGCCACTGCACTCCAGCCTGGGTGACAGAATGAGACTCTGCCTCAAAAATAAAATAAAATAGGCCAGGCGCGGTGACTCATGGCTGTAATGTCAGCACTTTGGGAGGCTGAGGCGGGCGGATCGCGAGGTCAGGAGTTCGAGACCAGCCTGGCCAACGTGGTGAAACCCCATCTCTACTAAAAATACAAAAAATTAGCCAGGCGTGGTAGCGTGCCTGTAAACCCAGCTATTCGGGAGGCTGAGGCAGGAGAATTGCTTGAACCCAGGAGGTGGAGGTTGCAGTGAGCCGAGATCGCACCATTGCACTCCAGCCTGGGCGACAGAGCAAGGCTCCATCTTGAGGAAAATAATAATAATAAATAAATAAATAAATAATTAGCTGGGCATGGTGGTGCGTGCCTGTCATCCCAGCTACCCGGGATTCTCCTGTCTCAGCCTGAACCTGGCAGGTGGAGGCTGCAGTGAGCTGAGATCATGCCACTGCACTCTAGCCTGGGCGACAGAGTTAGACTGCCTCAAAAATAAAATAAAATAAAATAAAATAATAAGGCCGGGTGTGGTGGCTCATGCCTGTAATCCCAGCACTTTGGGAGGCTGAGGCGGGTGGATCACCTGAGGTCAGGAGTTTGAGACCAGCCTGACTAACATGGTGAAACCCTGTCTCTAATAAAAATACAAAAATTAGCCGGGTGTGGTGGCACATGCCTGTAATCGCAGCTACTTGGGAGGCTGAGGCAGGAGAATCGCTTGAACCCAGGAGGCGTAGGTTGCAGTGAGCCAAGATCGCACCACTGCACTCCAGCCTGGGCAACAAGAGCGAAACTCCGTCTCAAAATAATAATAATAATAAAAAGGAGTCTGGGGATTGGAGGGATTTTGGAGTGCTCTACACCAGGAACCCCCCACCAAATCTTTTAATAAGGGACACAGTGTGGAATGCTTCCAACACTTTAAAAAATTTTATTCATTTAATTTATACCGACAGAGTCTCACTATGTTGCTCAGGCTGGTCTTGAACTCCTGGCCTCAAGTAATTTTCCTGTCTCAGCCTTCCTAATAGCTGGGATTACAGGAGTGAGCCACCGCACCCAGCTCCTTCAAACACTTTAAAAGGAAGCTCAGGTAAATGTGAGAAGAGGGTCCATTGTTTCTCCCTCACTGCATTAATGTCCAAGCTCTTTTAACCCATCCTTAATAATTTCTTCCCTCCATGTGACTAAGGCCTCAGGACATGGGCTGTGCTCTGGCTTTGGTGCCCAGCCTACGTCCCCTTCTTCCCAGCACTGCCTGTTTCATGTCCAAAGACTTGGGAGCTGCTCCAAGGTAAGCTTCCTGGGCACAGACCTTGTTTGCTTAACCAAACAGGGTGCCATTAACACCTGCAGCCCTACCTGCTCACCTCGGATTCACCTTATCCAGGTACAGGTCTTTGGCACAACTGCCATCCAAGCCTGTATATAGGCTTCAGAGTCAAACATGCAACACGGAGCTGGGAATGTGGAGATTGATGAGGGAAAGTTTCTTTCTGACCCACTCAAAGGTTCTGCTGGCTAATGAGCTGTTTATGGTGTCGCTGGATATTTTTAAGACTCCACAGACTCAAATATTCATACATGACACTCCCTTCGGCAATTAAATTAAATTATCTTAAGTACTCTGGACAGCTAACCTCAGAGCAGAGCCTCAGTGTGCAAATGGTTAATGACCATGGAAAGCAAACTGGAGGCCAGGTGAGGTGACTCATGCCTACAATCCCAGCAGTTTGGGAGGCCGAGGTGGGAGGACTGCTTGAGCCCAGGAGTTTGAGGCCAGCCTGGGTAATACATAGAGACCCTGCCTCTACAAAAAAATAAAAAAATTAGCAGGGCATGGTGGCACGTGCCTATAGTCCCAGCTACTTGCAAGGCTGAGGTAGGAGGATCACTTGAGCCCAGGAGTTTGAGACTGCAGTGAGCTATGTTTGTGCCACTGTACTCCAGCCTGGGTGACACCATGAGACCCTGTCTCAGGAAAAAAAAAAAAAAAAGGGCCGGGTGCAGTGGCTCACGCCTGTAATCCCAGTACTTTGGGAGGCCAACGCAGGCGGATCACGAGGTCAGGAGATCGAGACCATCCTGGCTAACACGGTGAAACCCTGTCTCTACTAAAAACACAAAAAATTAGCCAGGCGCGGTCGCGGGCGCCTGTAGTCCCAGCTACTCGGGAGGCTGAGGCAAGAGAATGGCGTGAACCCGGGAGGCGGAGCTTGCAGTGAGCCAAGATCTCACCATTGCACTCCAGCTTGGGCGACAAAGCGAAACTCCGTCTCAAAAAAAAAAAAAAAAAAAAAGGAAAGCAAACTGGAGTCATAGGAATGGAGATAGTGCAACCCAACTGCTGCTTCTTTCCCTCCAGGGACAATCACTTGAGGGCCATTCCCAGCAGGAGTGACTGGGGGGTACTTATTCCAGTGGTTTTTCCTGAGAAGCTGACAGTCCCTATAAGTAAGCAGGTGCAGACAGCCATGCAGACACTCTATCAAAAGCCTGGCTCTCCACACCACGATTTAGAGATCAAAGTTTACCTGGATGGAGCCATCTTTTTTTTTTTTTTTTGCTAGACTCCAGAGATCTGAAAGGTGAGGGAAGTTATGTTTCACTAATTCCTGAGTACTCAGAGTGTGGTATGTGCACCAATCAGTCAGAGCTAGTTAGAAATGCTGAATCTAGGCCGGGCATGGTGACTCACGCCTGTAATCCCAGCATTCTGGAAGGCCGAGGCAGGCAGATCACTTGAGGCCAGGAGTTTGAGACCAGCCTGGCCAACATGGTGAAACCCCCGTCTCTACCAAAAAATACAAAAATCAGCTGGGCATGGGTGGTGCATGCCTGTTGTCCCAGTTATTGGGGAGGCTGGGGTGGGAGGATTGCTTGAACCCAGGAGGTGGAGGTTGCTGTGAGCTGAGATTGCGCCACTGCACTCCAGCCTGGGTGATAGAGTGAGACCCTGTCTCAAAAAAAAAAAAAAAAAAAAGAAAGAAAGAAAAGAAAGAAATGCTGAATCTAGTTCCCACCCCCACCTACAGAATCAGAATATGCACTTAAATGAAGCCCCCAGTTATCCTCAAGCACCTGGAAGACTGAGAGGCAGTATTCTGCTCTGGAGCAAAAGGGTGTGACCATTTTGGCTGCGATGTGACCATTTTGGCTTCTCTGCCCTGGCAGAGGTAGGCTGAGGTGGGCTTTGGAGGAAGAGTCCACACCTTGGCTAATCGAGGCCGACCAGGCTTGCTTGACTTTAGTGGAAGTCAGCCAGGTTTCCCTGGCTTAGGGACTGTGAGCTGTACCTGCTCCACTGGACGACCAAACAGTGAGCTGGCTTTAGGGTCCTGGCACTGCTAGCTTCTTCCAGTGATCTCAGAAACATATGCTATGCCCTGATGCAGAAGTCCCTTCCCCACTCCCCCTACTGCTAAAGACATTCAAAGGGAAGGGGATTTGCTGTGGTCTGTCAGCCCCCTGCCCACTCCCCACTTCCCAACCCAAAGTGAAAAGTGGATTTGAAGTTCCTATATTTTATATTTATTATTTATTTTAGAGATAGGGTCTCGCTCTGTCACCCAGGCTGGAGTGCAGTGGTCAATCATAGCTCACTACAGCCTCCAACTCCTGGGCTCAAGCGATCCTCTGGCCTCAGCCTCTGTAGTAGCTAGGACAACATTTTGTTGTTGTTTTGTTTGTTTCTTTGTAGAGATGGAGTCTCACTATGTTGCCCAGGGTGGTCTTGAACTCCTGGCCTCAAGCAATTCTCCTGCCTCGGCTCCCCAAAATGCTGGGATTACAGGTGTGAACCTTGGTACCCGGGCCAGAAGTGCCTATAAACAGTATCCGTGGCTTCCAATTTGACCCAACAATCCAGCAATAAAGGGTGCAAAAAAGGGCTACCTGCGCCTTCAGGCCGGCCTCAGGGCCCACCCTGAACAAATCCAGCAGACACTTACACCCTCATTTGAAAGAACTCCAAAATTGTCAGGAATTGTCCTGGTAGACCATTGTGACAGAGACAAAGGAGAACAGCATGGACTACAAAAGACCCAGCAAGGGAAAGAGGATGAGTCGGGAGTGGCAACAAGAGCCCCTGCGAGCTTTTCCTTGGCTCATTTCTAATAGAAAAGGAAGCATTTCTCCCTTCTCTGCCTGGTTGCTATTTCTTGTCCAATCTGGGAAAACGGTGTGACAATGGGCAACAGACACGTGTTCAAGCTCTGGGGCCTCAATGCCGGGCTCTGTAGAATAAGACGGCAGGGCTGGACAAGATCCCTAACCGTTCTAACAGTGTATGTTTTGGATCAAACAGCAGAGGACCTCGGATCTGGCCGCGCTCGCTGCTGGTGGGACAGCTGCCTGAGAAAATAAGCATGTGGCCCCCGCCCGCCACCTAGCCAAGCGCCAGGATCTGTCGCGTTTTCTAGTAGTATGGAAAGCAGCGTGGAGGAGAATGAAGGGAGAGGAGCAAAAAGGGGTGGGGGCAGTGCGACAATGGGAGGGGAGTAGAGAGCCACGAGGATTTATTTAATCATGCAAACAGGCGCGTAGGTTTCATCAGCGTCTGTGCGCTGGGGCTCCGGGGCTGGGAGGGAATGCCAGGTTCCTGAGGGCAGCCCGAGGCTGGCCCCCCCCACCCGTGCCAGCTCAGCTTCCTCTTCCTCATCCTCTCCCAGGGAGGTCACACGGTGCCTCCTCCTCTCCCCGGACAGAAGAACGTGTTTTTCTGCACAGCCCTGGCCGTGGCGCCAGGGTCCCCCCCGCGGAGATCCCACTCGCGTAAATGGGGAACGTGCCACAGGTGCCCGGGAGGCGCTGCTGGAGCAGGCAAGCACCCCCAGATCCGAACCTCAGTCAGAGCGCGCGAGTCCAACACAAAACTCGGCGTGCTTCGGAAAGGAAAAAGGGCCCTGCAGGAATCGTTTATCCCAACAGATAATACCCATCCCATAAAAACACCAGGCCAGGCCTCTCCTGGATCGTGGGCCACCCTAACTCCGCCCTCTCCCGCTTCGGGAGCGCCCCCAACACCCACAAGGGGCAGCACAGCTCGGCATGTGGCTGTCCTGGAGGCGTGCGTGTTTGTTAGGTGTCAGCTGTCTGACACCTAACAGAAAGAGGAAACAAACGGGGCAGTTTGTAACTCGGGTCTGGAAGACGCACTCAGAGGGGAAGCGGGCGGCCACTTCCATGACCCTCGCTGTCTCTCCGATGCCCCTTTTCCGTTCTTTCCAATCACGGCGCCCTGGAGCCTGGACACCCGGTCCAATCCGCGATTCCCGATCCTCCCGCCCGCCCAGGAGCCGGCAAGCGGCGTCGCCAAGCCCGCGCCTACCTCCCGGGGTGGTGCTGAAGAGCGTGCCACCGGGGGTCGTGCTGTAGTCCCCGGGCGGGAGCTGCACGCCGTCGCCGAGCACCACCCGGCGAGTGGCGGGGATGGCCCGGCTTGGGGTCTGGCTGCAGCTGCTGCCCCCGGACATGGTCTCCTGCGCGCTGCACCCGCGAACCTCTCGCTGCCCTCCCGCGCCTCCAGCCTCGCTCCGCCTCGCCCTGTCCCGCCCCGCCCCAGGACGCCCCTTCCGCCTCTCCCGCCCCACGCCCCTGGGATTTGTAGTCCGCGCCGCAGCCCCACCCAGCTCCAGGACGCTGCTTCCACGTGGGATCCCCCGCCGCCCCCCGACCCACTCCCGTCTGCTCACGGGCTCTTCCGCACGGGCGCTGGCGCCGCCCCGCAGCGACTGCCCCTCCGTCCGGGGTCCCTCCCCGCCACGCTGGCAGGGACGGATATGGGGATGGCGGGCGGGATAGCTCGCCTAAATTAATCCTTGGCCGGGTTGGGGGCGGCGACTCAGGACCGCGCGGAGATCCGAGCTGACCCGGCCCATTGCAGGAAGGCCCGGTTTCTGCATTAGGACATCAGGCCTGGTGTACCCTTCGGCACTCCCTGTTTCGTGCCTTAGTTCCTCAGATGAGAAAATGGGGATTGAGTAGTTATGCTCACCGCTCACCGCCCCCCGCCCCGCTTCAATTTCTTGACCTTGATGGGGGTGGGGGTGGAGGGGCTAACAATTCCGTTCCCGGCCTTTAGAGAGGGTGTGGGAGGAGGAGTGAACCAACCAGCGGCGTCCTGGGAGCTAAATTTAGAGCTGGGGGCGCGGAGGTGGGGGTGGGGAAGGGCGTTGGAGAGGAGTAAGAGTGTCGAAGAGGTTTCCCGATAGCCCCTGAGTTGAGTCCAACGTCCACCTGAGGTTTAGTAGGTACTCCTTGGATGGATGGATGGATGGATGGATGTTCAAGGGGAGAGAGAAAAAATGCAAGAAGGACCGAGGATGGAAAAGCTTTTTGGGTTTGAGAAGTTCTTAGCATTATGGGCACATATTGTGGGGAAGAGGGTGAAGAGGGGAGGGCAGTTTAAAAGGGAAATCGGGTGGTGCACCTGTAATCCCAGCTACTCAGGAAGCTGAGGCTGGAGGATGCTTGAGCCCAGGGGTTTGAGGCTCCAGTGAGCTGTGATCACACCACTGCACTCCACCCTTTGTGACAGAGACCCTATCTCTAAAAAAAATATAATAATTTTTTAAAAAGGAAATTGGGGTCAGGTCGTTGAGTTTTTCAAATTATGCCAAAGTGCTTGGACTTTGTCTTAGAAGGGCAGGAGATATCAGAGATCTTTTAAGCAGGGGGATGACATGATTTGAGTTGTTTTTTGGAAGGATAACTAGTAGCCAGTGGAGTTTCAGAATGGGCCAAGGAGGGCAAGGCCTGAGATAGGGAGACCTGTTGAGTTTGGTCTCACTTTTGAGGGAAACTTTAGGCCTACAGTGGCTAAGACAGTAGCCACCAGCTACAGGTGCACATTGAGCACTCCAAATGTGACCAGTCCAAACTGTCACAAGTTTAACATACAGACCATATTTCAAAGACTTAGTGTGAAAAAAACATGTAAAATACCTGAATAATTTGTTTCTATATTGATTGTATGTTGAACTGATAATATTTTGAGTATACTGGGTTAAGAAAAATACATTATAAAAATTAATTTTGGGCCAGGCGCAGTGGCTCACGCCTATAATCCCAACACGTTGGGAGGCCGAGGCAGGCGGATCATGAGGTCAAGAGATCGAGACCATCCTGGACAACATGGTGAAACCCTGTCTCTACTAAAAATACAAAAAAAAATAGCTGGGCATGGTGGCGCATGCCTGTAGTCCCAGCTACTCGGGAGGCTGAGGCAGGAGAATTGCTTGAACCTGGGAGGCAGAGGTTGCAGTGAGCTGAAATCATGCCACTGCACTCCAGCCTGGCGTCAGAGCAAGACTCTGTCTCAAAAGAAAAAAAATAAATTTCGGCTGGGTGCAGTGGCTCACGCCTGTAATCCCACCACTTTGGGAGGCCTAGGTGGGTGGATCATGAGGTCAGGAGTTCAAGACCAGCCTGGCCAAGATGGTGAAACCCTGTCTCTACTAAAAATACAAAAAAACAAAACAAACAAACAAACAAACAAACAAAAACAACAGACCGGGCACGGTGGCGGGTGCCTGTAATCCCAGCTACTCGGGAGGCTGAGGTGGAGAATTGCTTGAACCTGGGAGGCAGAGGTTGTAGTGAGCCGAGATCTGCCACTGCACTCCAGCCTGGGTGACAGAGTGAGACCCCGTCTCAAAAAAAAAAAAAAAAAAAAAATTAATTTCATCCAGGTGCTGTGGATCACACCTGTAATACCAGCACATTTGGAGGCCGAGGTGAGCAGACTGCTTGGGCTCAGGAGTTTGAGACAAGCCTGGGCAACATGGTGAAACTCTGTCTCTACAAAAAAATTTAAAAATTAGCCCAGTGTTGTGGCTCACACCTGTGGTCCCAGCTACTTTCAAGGATGAGGTAGGAAGATGACCTGAGCCCCAGAGGTGGAGGTTGCCATGAGCCAAGATTGCACCACTGCACTCCAGCCGGGGCTCAAAAAATAAATAAATAATATAAGATAAAAATAGACCAGGCCTTGCTGGTTGCAGCGATGTGCACTTGTAATCCCAGTCCTAGCTGGGATTACAAGGCCAGAGGATTGCTTGAGGCCGGGAGTTCAGAGACCAGCCTGGGCAACATAGTAAGACCTTGTTTCAAAAAAGAGAGAGTTTCAGGCCGGGTGTGGTGGCTCATGCCTGTAATCCCAACACTTTGGTAGGCCGAGGGGGGCAGATCACGAGGTCAGGAGATTGAGACCATCCTGGCTAACACGGTGAAACCCCATCTCTACTAAAAATACGAAAAAAAAAATTACCCGGGCATGATGGCAGACGCCTGTAGTCCCAGCTACTCGGGAGGCTAAGGCAGGATAATCGCTTCAAACTGGGAGGCAGAAGTTGCAGTGGGCTGAGATCGTGCCACTGCACCCATCCTGGGTGACAGAGCGAGACTCCATCTCAAAAAAAAAAGAGTTTCACTCTGTTGCCTGGGCTGGAGTGCAGTGGCTAATTATAGGCACAATCATAACTCAGTGCAGCTTCCAACTCCTGGGCTCAAGCCATCCTCCCACCTCAGCCTCCCCAGTGGCTGGGATTACAGGTGCGTGCCACTGCACTTGGCTAATTAAAGAAAAGAATTTTTTGGCCGGGCGAGGTGGCTCATGCCTGTAATCCCAGCACTTTGGGAGGCCGAGGCAGACAGATCACCTGAGGTCAGGAGACCACCTGGCCAACATGGTGAAACCCTGTCTCTACTAAAAATACAAAAATTAGCCAGGCATGGTGGTGTGTGCCTGTAATCCCAGCTACTCAGGAGGCTGAGACAGGAGAATCACTTGAACCCAGGAGGCATAGGTTGCAGTGAGCCAAGATCCTGCCACTACACTTTAGCCTGGGCAACAGCAAGACTCCATCTCAAAAAAAAAAAAAAATTTTGTAGAAATGAGATCTTGCTATGTTACCCAGGTTGGTCTCAAACTCCTGGCCTCAAGTGATCCTCCCTCCTCAGCCTCTTAAAGTTTTGGGATTACAGGCATGAGCCACTGTGACCGGCCCCTCTACCTTTTTCTAGAGCAGGAACTCATTCATATGGAAAAAACAGCTTTTATCTGAGGAATGGGAATCCTTTTAAATTATCAGGCCTAGACATTAAAATGAGACAGCAATCACGTCCCACTACCCCCTTTTGAGCTATGTATTCATCTCTTGAAACTGCTTGCTATCGTCACAAGTAGCCATAAATTAACCTATTAATAATAATGCTGCACTAAAGACTATATAGGGTGTGGACCCTATAACTTAACAGTGTATAGCCAAGGCTGGGTGCAGTGGCTTACTCCTATGATTTCCACACTTTGGCAAGCCAAGGTGAGAGGATGGCTTGAGGCCAGGAGTTTGAGACCAGCCTGGGCAACAGAGAGACCCTCCCCCTTCATCTCTACAAAAATTTTTAAAATGTGGCCGGGAGTTGTAGCTCACGCCTATAATCCTAGCACTTTGCGAGGCCGAGGCAGGCGGATCACCTGAGGTCAGGAGTTTGAGACCAGTCTGGCTAACATGGTGAAACCCCGTCTCTACTAAAAATGCAAAAAGTAGCCAGGTGTGGTGGTATGCGCCTGTAGTCCCAGCTACTAGGGAAGCTGAGACAGGAGAATCGCTTGAACCTGGGTGGCAGAGGTTGCACTGAGCCAAGATCACGCCACTGCACTCCAGCCTGGGTGACAGAGTGCCTCATCTCAAAAATAAAATTAAATTAAAAATTAAAAATCAATGTATAGAGAATGATTAATTGATACTGTTTCTGTAAACCAATGAGATTTCTTGACAGACCACTTTGTATCAGAACCTATTGCCTTAAACTTGTAACTTGTAAACTTGTAATTCCTGTTAATTGGAGTGTATATTCAGGACATGAATCTATGCTCCTGGGTTGCAGTCCTCAAGTTTAGCCCAAATAAACTCCCTACTTATATTAATTTTGCCTCAGCTTCTTCCTTAGGTTGACAATATCAAGTCTTGTAATTGAGTAGAAAAGGACATAGGAAAAAAACCCAAATTCTTCTTCCTCTTCTCACATGTCCAATTCCACACTCAGACACCAGCTGGGTGAGGTTTCCTCCTTACACAGCAACCGAGCAATTTGGCCAAGGTAGATTCTCCAGGGGACACCAGCTCGATGTCCTCTAATTCAGTCGAATTCTGACATTGTCTGCCTGGAGATAGTGCAAGATCCCACAGGTTAAGGGCTCAGTCCTACAAGACTGCCCCCCACTTGAGATGTCAGTCAAAAGTACAGCCTGTGATCTGTGCTTCTGACAACCCGGGCCTTGGGTTTGATTCATTTGCTAGAGTGGCTCACAAAACTCGGGGAAACACTTAGGTTTCCCGGTATTTTATAAAGAATATTACAAAGAAGCAAGGCACAGGCACGTACGCGCCTGTAGTCCTAGCTATTCGAGAGGCTGAGGTGGGAAAATCACTTGAGCTCAGGAGTTTGAGGCCAGCCTGGGCAACATAGTGAGGCTTCATCTCTAAGTATAAATAAATAATCTAGTGATTTTTAAATTATTATTATTATTATTGTTTGAGACACATTCTCACTCTGTTGCTCAGGTTGGAGTACAGTGGCTTGATCTCAGCTCACTGCAACCTCTACCTCTTGAGTTCAAGAGCACACAAAAGATGCTGTTATCTCTCTGGAGATTCTAAGTGTTTTAGGAGCTCTGTGTCAGGAAACAGGGTGAAGACCAAATATAGCCCTCCCTCGGTATCTGCGGAGGAGTAGCTCCAGGACCTCTTGAGGATATCCTCAAGTCCCTGATATAAAATGGGTAGTATTTGCATATGTCGACAAAAGAGTCAAACTCTGTAAAATATCTAAAGAGATGTATTCTGACCCAAATATGAGTGACCAATGGCTCATGACGCATCCTCAGGAGATCCTGAGGTCATGTGCCCAAGGTGGTTGGGGTAGAGCTTGGTTTTATACATTTTAGGGAGACATGAGACATCAGTCAATACATGTAAGATGTACATTGGTTTGGTCCCAAAAGGTGGGACAGCTGGAAGTGGGAGCTTCCAAGTAATGGGCAGATTTAAAGGTTTTCTGATTGTCAGTTGGTTGAAAGAGTTATTTTCAATAGAAAGGAATGTTTGGGTTAAGATAAGGGGTTTTGGAGACCAAGTTTTTTATCATGTAGATGAAGCCTCCAGGTAGCAGGCTTTACAGAGAATAGATTGTAAATGTTACTTATCAGACTTAAAGAGTCTCTTCTATCAGCAATTCCAAAAAGGAGGAAGGTATAATGAGGCATTTCTGGCTCCCCCTTCCCATCATGGCCCCAAACTAGTTTTTCAGGTTAACATTGGAATGCTCTTGGCCTAGAGGAGGGGTCCATTCAGATGGTTGTGGGGGGACTTAGACTTTTATTTTTGGTTTACACATATAACCTATGCACATCTTCCAGTATACTTTAAATCATCCCTAGATTATTTATAATACCTAATACAATATAAATGCTATTTAAATAGTTGTCGTATTGTTTAGAGAATAATGACAAGAAAAACAAAGTACATCAGCTGTGTCCAACCCTTTAAATGTGAGGACTTTTTTGCTTATCTGTGGTGGCAGATATCACAAAAATTGTACATGGACCTTTTTTGTTGTTGTTGTTTAGCTCATCAGTTGTCATTAGTGTATTTTATGTGTGGCCTAAGACAATTCTTCCAGTGTGGCCCAGGGAGGCCAAAGGTTGGACATCTATGGTGTACATATTCAGTACAGATGCAATTCTTTTTTCTGAATACTTTTTCTTTTTTTTTTTGAGACAGAGTCTCGCTTTGTCACCCAGACTGGAGTGCAGTGGTGCAGTCTCGGCTCACTGCAACCTCTGCCTGCTGGGTTCAAGTGATTCTCCTGCCTCAGCCTCCCAAGCAGCTGGGATTACAGGCATATGCCACTACGCCCAGCTAATTTTTGTATTTTTAGTAGAGACAGGGTTTCATTGTGTTGGCTAGGCTGGTCTTGAACTCCTGACCTTGTGATCCACCTGCCTCGGCCTCCCAAAATGCTGGGATTACAGGCATAAGCCACCACACCCAGCCTTTCTAAATATTTTTCTATGCAAGCTTGGTTAAGTCCACAGATGAGCAGCCCTTGGATATGGAGGGCCGAGTATTTCACCATGTCACAGAGTATCAGCTCCTGTCATATGGACATCCATGTTGTCACAGAGTATCAACACAGGGCAGGGGCCATGTGTTTACTTACTCTCACTCTCTTCAGCACTTACCCAAGAGAGGCCACTGATAATACTTTTGGGTGCTGCTGCTGCCAAAAGCCAAACTTGTTTCTGACTTTTCTTCCAGGCTCATTTAAGTCTATTACTTAAGCTCACAACTGTTACAGCTGGAGGCCAAAGAAAAGGAGGGCCAGGCATGGTGGCTCATGCCTCTAATCCTAGTACTTTGGGAGGCCAAGGTGAGAGGATGGCTTAAGCCCAGGAGTTTGTGACCAGCCTGGGCAACATAGGGAGACCCCTATATTAATCACCACCACAACAAAACTTAGTGGGGTGTGGTATATGCCTGTAGTCCCAGCTACTTGGGAGGTTGAGGTGGGAGGATTGCTCAAGCCTGGGAGGTCAAGGTTACAGTGAGCTGTGTTGGTGCCACTGCACTTTGACCTGGGCAACAGAGTGAGATGCTGTCTCAAAACAAAAAACAAAAAAAGTTGGAATGAGCTGAGGAATGTTTTCTAGAACCAGTAAAGAAAGTTAGGGTGGGAGGCTGGGCACAGTGGCTTGTTGCGGGAAGTCAGGGACCCCAAACGGAGGGACCATCTGGAGTTGCGGCAGAGGAACATAAATTGTGAAGATTTCATTTTAATATGGACATATATCAGTTCTCAAATAATACTTTTATAATTTCCTACATCTGTCTTTACTTCAATCTCTGAACACAAATTGTGAAGATTTCATTTTAATATGGACATTTATCAGTTCCCAAATTAATACTTTTATAATTTCTTATGCCTGTCTTTACTTTAATCTCTTAATCCTGTTTTCTTCGTAAACTGAGAATGTACGTCACCTCAGGACCACTATTGTGTTAACTGTACAAATTGATTGTAAAACATGTGTTTGAACAATATGAAACCAGTGCACCTTGAAAAAGAACAGAATAGCAGCGATTTTCAGGGAACAAGGGAAGACAACCATAAGGTCTGACTGCCTGCAGGGTCAGGCAGAGTAGAGCCATATTTTTCTTTTTGCAGAGAGCCTATAAACGGACTTGCAAGTAAAGAAGATATTGCTAAATTCTTTTCCTAGCAAGGAATATTAATAATTCCCCCCTGGGAAAGGAATGCATTCCTGGGGGGAGGTCTATAAATGGCTGCTCTGGGAGTGTCTGTCTTATGTGGTTGAGATAAGGACTGAAATACGCCCTGGTCTCCTGCAGTACCTTCAGGCTGACTAGGATTGGGAAACCCCACCCTGGTAAATTTGAGGTCAGACCAGTTCTCTGCTCTTGAACCCTGTTTTTTGTTGTTTAAGATGTTTATCAAGACAATACATGCACAGCTGAACATAGACCCTTATCAATAGTTCTGAATTTGCCCTTGTCCTGTTTGCTCAGAAGCATGTGATCTTTATTCTCCTTTTTGCCCTTTGAAGCATGTGATCTTATGACCTACTCCCTGTCCTTGCACCCCCTCCCCTTTTGAAATCCTTAATAAAACTTGCTGGCTTTAAGGCTCAGGTGGGCATCATGGTCCTACCAATATGTGATGTCACCCCCAGAGGCCCAGCTGCAAAATTCCTCTCTTTGTACTGTTTCTGTTTATTTCTCAGACTGGCCGACACTTAGGGAAAATAGAAAGAACCTACGTTGAAATACTGGGGGCAGGTTTGCCCAATAGTGGCTCATGCCTGTAATCCCAGCACTTTGGGAGGCCGAGGTGGGTGAATCACTTGAGGTCAGGAGTTTGAGACCAGCCTGACCAACACAGTGAAACCCTGTTTCCACTGAAAATACAAAAAAAATAGCTGGGTGTAGTGGGTGCACTTGTAATCCCAGCTACTCAGGAGGCTGAAGCGGGAAAATTGCTTGAACCTGGGAGGCGGAGGCTACAGTGAGCTGAGATTGTGCCACTGCACTCCAGCCTGGGCAACAGAGCAAGACTCCCTATTTAAAAAAAAAAAAAAGGAAGAAAGAAAGATAGGGTGGGGGATGCAGGGTCCGAGAAGAGGTTCCATCACACCTTGCTCTACTTGACCAACAGGCAGGGAGAGGCAGGGACAGATGTTACTTTAAGTGGGTGGAATTCATCTTGGTAACCTAAACAGGCACAATGGCCCCATCCTTCTGGTTTGAAATGCTTTGTGAGGTTCATAAATTATATTGATGGAAAATTAAGGACAGCCCTGAGCAGGCACCAGCACCCTCCCGTGTTCATCTCAACATGGCTCTGCTGATCTGGACCAGCTGGGGCAGGCGTGTCAAGAGAGGGCCCTCAGGAATGGTCCCAGGAAGCAGCAAGAGCTGCAAGAGTGAGATGCTTCCAGTTCGCTGAGTGGAAACTGTAGTGGAGGCCAGGTGTGGTGGCTCACGCCTGTAATTGCAGCATTTTGGGAGGCCAAGGCAGGAGGATTACTTGTGCCTAGGATATTGTGATCAGCTTGAACAACATGATGAAACCCTGTCTCTACAAAAAACAGAAAAATTAGCCAGATGTGGTGGCATGTGCCTGTAGTCCCAGCTACTCAGGAGGCTGAGGCGGCAGGATTGCTGAAGCTGAGGAGGCTGCAGTGAGCCATGATTGTGCCACTGCACTCCAGCCTGGGCAACAGAGTGAGACTCTGTCTTCAAAACAAAAGCAAAAACAAAAGCAAAAAGAAACCTGTAGTGGAGCTGACTTCTGAAGCCACTCAAGCTAGAAAGGGACTTGGGAGACAGTGGGAGAGAAGTGTCCTGGGGGTGTGTGTGTGTGTGTGTGTGTGTGTGTGTGTCTCCATTGCAAATTTTTTTTTTAATGGTGTCTCTCTCTGTCACCCGGGCTGGAGTGCAGCAGCACAATCATGGCTCACTGCAACCTCTGCCTCCTGTGTTCAAGCAATTCTCCTGCCTCAGCCTCCCGAGCAGCTGGGATTACAGGCATGTGCCACTATACCTGGCTAATTTTTGTATTTTTAGTAGAGACAAGGTTTCACCATGTTGGCTACACTGGTTTTGAACTTCTAACCTCTGTGAGTCGCCACACCTGGTCTAATGCAAATACTATTTGATACTGAAGACATTCCCTGCTTCACCACTGGGAATCCTTTCTTGTCCTGTTGTCATGGCCCCAGTGATCTTTCGTGGCTCCTGTTATTTCTTGTACAATAAGGGATTCTGGGCTTTGTAAACCAAAAATAAAATTCTAAGCCCCTCAGTCATCTGAATGGACCCCTCCTCTAGGCCAAGGGCATTCCAAAGTTAACCTGAAAAACTAGTTCAGGCTATGAAGGGAAAGGGGAGCTGGATATGCCTTATTATACCCTTGTCCCTTTTAAAATTGCTGATAGAAGAGACTCTAAGTCTGATAAGAAACATTTACAGGCCAGGCACAGTGGCTCATGCATGTAATCCCAGCACTTTGGGAGGCCGAGACGGGCAGATCACGAGGTCAGGAGTTCAAGACCAGCCCAGCCAACATGGTGAAACCTGGTCTGTACTACAAATACAAAAATTAGTCAGGCATGGTGGCACATGCCTGTAATCCCAGCTACTCAGGAAACTGAGGCAGGAGAATCGTTTTAACCTGGGAGGTGGAGGTTGCAGTGAGCCAAGATCACACCACTGCACTCCAGCCTGGGTGACAGAGTGAGACTCTGTCTCAAAGAAAAAGAAAAATTGAAACATTTACAATCTATTCTATCTGAAGCCTGCTACCTGGAGGCTGATATGCATCAGAACCTAGGTCTCCACAATCCCTTATCTTAACCCAGACATTCTGTTCTATTGATTCTACATCTTTAGACAATAACTTAACTCTTTCAACCAATTGCCAATCAGAAAATCTTTGAATCCACCTATGACCTGGAAGGCCCCCCCACCATTTTTCCTGTTGTCCTGCCTTTCTAGACCAAACCAATGTACATCTTACATGGATACATTGATGCCTTATGTCTCCCTAAAGTATATAAAACCAAGTTGTGGCCCAACCACCATGGTCACATGTTCTCAAGATCTCCTGAGGACTGTGTCATGGGCCACTGGTCCCTCATATTTGGCTCAGAATAAATCTCTTCAGATATTTTTCAGAGTTTGACTCTTCATCAAGAGTGCCTCTTCTCAATTTCCTTCCCCAGATATAAATTCAGCCTTTCTTCAGAAAGCTCTGTTTCCATTCCAGATAGATTCATGGTATCCCAGCGTTGGAGCTCAGAAACCAATATGGCACTTTGACGTGCTGAACTGAAGAAGCCTCAAGGTCTTTCTGACTTCCTGGGCCCCCTATCTCTCAATCCTCTGTCTCTCCCAAAGCACAGGATGAAGTAGTTCTCTGAAGTTTCCTTATCTCCCTAAAGTCCACATCTGCCAAAGAAGAAAACAATCACCTCTGGTCCCTTCCATGCGTTCTCATTAATGGAACTCTGACCACAGGATGAAAGACTGAAGTTTGTCAAAACACTTGGACAGAATTTTGTCACAAACCATTTTCTGCTCTACAACGCCAACAGACTTTGTCCTAGGCCATTGTATTGTAAACCAAAACGTATCTGAGGCAGGATTCTATCAATTTAGAAGTTATTTTGCCAGGATTAAGGACATGCCCAGGAGAAAAGAACACAGAATCACAGAAACAGTCTGTGATCTGTGCCTCTCTCCAAAGAAGATTCTGAGGCTTCAGTATTTAAAGGGGAAAAGTAGGCCGGTGGGGATAGAGGGAGGGTGTGGTCATTCGCATTACAAGAGAAAGAGCAGGTAGGGAACAGTCAGTTATAAATTTGTCTGGTGCTCAGTAAACTGGCACTTTATATAAGATAAGGTGAACATAGCACAGCTACTTGTGGGCCTGTTTAACTTTATATCAGTAGGTGTCTTAGGAACAAAAGAAAAGTCAGCTTCTTGTATGATTCAGTGTTCAGCTTAAGGGGGTTTTTCCTTTTGGCATTTTGAGTTGGGGTCCCAAGGTTTTATTTTCTTTTGACATTTATCCCTCCTTTTCTTTTGAAAATCTTTGCCGGGCGCAGTGGCTCACGCCTGTAATCCTAGCACTTTTGGAGGCCAAGGTAGGCGGATTGCCTGAGCTCAGGAGTTTGAGACTAGCCTGGGCAACATGGTGAAACCCCGTCTCTACTAAAATACAAAACAAAATTAGCCGGGCTTGGTGGCAGGCACCTGTAGTCCCAGCTACTCGGGAGGCTGAGGCAGGAGAATTGCTTGAACCTGGGAGGCGGAGGTTGCAGTGAGCTGAGATTGCGCCACTGCAATCCAGACTGGGTGACAGAGCGACGTCTAAAAACAAAACAAACAAACAAAACTGTTTTTTTTTTTTTTTAGACGGAATCTCGCTCTGTTGCCCAGGCTGGAGTGCAGTGGCACAATCCCACTGACTGCAACCTCCACCTCCCGGGTTCAAGCTATTCTCCTGCCTCAGACTCCCTAATAGCTGGGATTACAGGTGTGCACCACCACACACAGCTAATTTTTATATTTTTAGCAGGGCTAGGATTTTGCCATGTTGGCCAGGTTGGTCTCGAACTCCTGACCTCAGGTGATCTGCCTGCCTCGGCCTCCCAACGTGCTGAGATTACAGGCATTAGCCACCAAGCCAGGCCAAGAGAAAGCATTTAAGAAGAAAAGGAGTCTCTGGTTTTTGGTTTGTTTGATCTGTCATGGTTAGGATGGTTTATTCCTAGATAGGTCCCATGCTGTTAGAAAAGCCCATTTTCAGTAGTTTGTGAAGTATCATGTCCCACGAATTAAAAATAGAGAAAGGAAGAAAGAAGGGAAACAGAGGAAGAAAAGGAAGAAATAGCAAACAAAGAAAAAAGGGAGAGCAATCCTGGAAAACCAATATAGGCCATATTACTCTGAAGTCCATGCATCAGCAGGCAGGTATAAAAATGGTTTATGGACTGGGCAAAGTGGCTCATATCTGTAATCCCACCACTTTGGGAGGCCAAGGATTTCTATCATTTGAGGCAGGAGTTCAAGACCAGCCTCGCCAACATGGCAAAACCCCATCTCTACTAAAAACACAAAAATTAGCCGGGTGCGGTAGTGCACGCCTGTAGTCCCAGCTACTCAGGTGGCTGAGGAGAGAGAATTGCTTTAGCCTGGGAGGTGGAGGATGCAGTGAGTGGAGGTCATGCCACTGCATTCCACCCTGGACAACAAAAGGAAACTCCGTCTCAATAAAATAAAATAAAATAAAAAACCAAAGGTTTATGTATATAGACAGGTTTCTCTTATTTTCCTCTGAAATTTAAGTTGTCTGGCTTCAGTTCACAGCACTTTAAGAAAAGCATAGCTTAATTTTTAGGGATTTCAAATCAGGATAAATGGGGGGAAAAGAAAAAGAAGAAAAAAGTTGCAAACATTATTTTGGAGACTTGTAGCCAGGAAACATTTCAGGATTCAGTTCAAATTTTAAGACATAATAAAATGGAAAAGCATTGGACAAGGCTAGAAGTTAATAACTGGTGTACTATAGTTTATTGTGAAACAATTTTTCTCTCTCCTCAGTTTTATTAAAGATGAAATCATAGTAGGATCAATTTATTTGTAAAATAAGTTTTAGTCTTATTATAGTTGGCTTGATTATTTGCATAAATGCAACAAGAATAATTATTGGCCATATAAGTGCTCTCTCTATTTTTATTTTTTACACAGTCTCATTCTGTTGCCCAGGTTGAAGTGCAGTGGCGCGATCCAGCAAACTGCAACCTCCACTTCCCAGGTTCAAGTGATTCTCCTGCCTCAGCCCCTCAAATAGCTCGAATTACAAGCATGCACCACCATGCCCAGCTAATTTTTGTATTTTCAGTAGAGTCAGGGTTTCACCATGTTGGCCAGGGTGGTCTCGAACTCCCGACCTCAGGTGATCCACCTGCCTTGGCCTCCCAAAGTGCTGGGATTACAGGCGTGAACTACTGCGCCTGGCCGATTTAATATAACTTTAGATTCTAAATTATATGTTTATTTACAAGCATTTGTTTTATTAAATTTACCTAGTTAATCAATTTTTTTTTTTTGAGGGAGTTTTGCTCTTGTCACCCAGGCTGGAGTGCAGTGGTGTGATCTTGGCTCACTGCAACCTCCTCTTCCCGGGTTCAAGTGATTCTCCTGCCTCAGCCTCCCGAGTAGCTGGGATTACAGTCGCCCACCACCATGCCTTGCTAATTTTTTTGTGTTTTTAGTAGACACCTGGTTCCATCATGTTGGCCAGGGTGGTCTCGAACTCTTGACCTCAGGTGATCCGCCCACCTCAGCCTCCCAAAGTGCTGGGATTACAGGCATGAGCCACCACTCCCAGCCTAATTAATTTTTTAAAGATAGTTTACCTAGATAGCTTATGAAAACTGTGATAGTCATCATTTAAAGTTATTTTCCTGTGAAACATTTTTATATCTTATGAACTTCAGATGTTTACCAAAGTAAGAAACTTAAGGTTAAATAAATATTTGTTTTGTTTTATTTTATTTTGCCAATAACTCAGGATTTAGCTGTTTCCATTAAGCCAACATTAAATACCTTATTTATTTAAAAATTACACAAACAATGATAATTCTCTTTTGGGCTACATTTATAGCTTTATAACCCTCATGCCACATTTTGACAACTTATAATATCTGGCAGAGATAATATAAAACCACTTGACTAATAAATCTAAACAATAATGTATGTTGACAATTCTGAAGACATTTCTCATTTTATTTTACAAATACTTTTAAAACCAGGTTATTTATTAAAGATTTACTTGTCACACGAACTTAAAAGGGCAATTAGGCTTAAAGTTTCTACTTTTCTATAAAGTGTTTAATTTAAGTAAATTTTACTTAAATTTTACACGCCTGTAATCCCAGCACTTTGGGAGGCGAAGGTGGGTGTATCACCGGAGGTCAGGAGTTTGAGACCAGCCTGGCCAACATGGTGAAATCCTGTCTCTACTAAAAATACAAAATTACCCGGTTGTGATGGTGCATGCCTGTAATCCCAGCTACTTGACAGGAGAAATACTGGAACCTGGGAGGGGGAGGTTGCAGTGAGCTGAGATTGTGCCATTGCACTCCAGCCTGGACAACAGGAGCAAAACTCTGTTTCAAAAGTAAAAAGAAAGCTACATACCTCCCTCACAATTTGCTTGTGGGCCCCAAGATCTTTACCTTAAAACAGTTCTGTTGACTTTCACCCTGGCATTGTAAACTGATAGCTTATCTTCCCAGGTGCAGAACAGAAAGTCATCCCTCTCCTCACTTGAGACAAATGCATATCTGATTGCTTCCTCTGATCTATGTTTAAGTGAAAACGCAGATTCACTGAGTCAGACTAAATTGTGTATTCAGTGAAAGACTGGTCAAGGACTCAAAAGAATGCAACCAGGCTGGGCATGCTGGCTTACACCTGTAATCCCAGCATTTTCGGAGGCCTAGGTGGGTGGATTGTTTGAGCCCAGGAGTTGGAGACCAGACTGAGCAACATGGCAAAACTACGTCGCTACAAAAAATACAAAAATTAGCTGGGTGTGGTGGTGCACACCTGTAGTCCCAGTTACCTGGGAGGCTGAGGTCTTAGGATCGCTTGAGCCTAAGAGTTCGGGGCTGCAGTGAGCTGTGATGATGGTGCCACTGCACTCCACTTGCCTGGGAGACAAGAGTGAGACCCTATCTCAAAAAACAAACAGGCTGAGTGTGGTGGCTCATGCCTGTAATCCCAGCACTTTGGGAGGCTGAGGTGGGCAGACTACTTGAGGTCAGGAGTTCAAGACCAGCCTGGTCAACATGGTGAAACCCCATCTCTACTAAAAATACAAAGATTAGCTCTGCATGATGGTGGGCACCTATAATCCCAGCTACTCAGGAGGCTGATGCAGAAGAATTGCTTGAACCTGGGAGGCGGAGGTTGCAGTGAACCTAGATTGAGCTACTGCACTCCAGCCTGGGCGACAGAGTGAGACTCTGTCTCAAAAAACCAACCAAAGAATACAACCTTTTGTCTTTTATCTGCCTATGACTTAGAAGCTCCTCCATTCCACTTCGAGTTGTCCTGCCTTTCGGGACCAAACCAATGTATGTCTTACCCATGTTGACTGATGTCTCATGTCTCCCTAAAATATGTAAAATCCAGCTGTACCTCAACCACCTTGGGCACATGGTTGACAGGACCCCCTGAGGCTGTTTCACAGGCACATCCTTAACCTTGGCAAAGTAAACTTTCTAAATTGATTGAGACCTGTTTCAGGTATTTTGGGTTCACATTGATAACCTGTTTCATTACTTTAGTCAATTGTCAGCTTGATAGCCCTAAATTTGCATAGTAAAGGAACAACTCACGTTAAAATCAGATAGTGAAATTTACTTTTCAGAGTACAGAGAGGGAGAAAGAAAGAGAATCTGGGTGTGTTAGAGGGAGATTAAAAATGAATACCAAGCCAAACATATAATTGTTAAAATCTACCACAGGATTTTATAATTTAGATACTTTTTTTTTTTTTGAGACAGAGTTTCACCCTGTCGCCCAGGCTGGAGTACAATGGCACGACCTCGGTTCACTGCAACCTCTGCCTCCCGGGTTCAAGTGATTTTCCTGCCTCAGCCTCTCGAGTAGCTAGGATTATAGGCACGTACCACCACGCCTGGCTAATTTTTTGTGTCTTTAGTAGAGATGGGGTTTCACCATGTTGGCCAGGCTGGTCTTGAACTTCTGACCTGGTGATCCACCTGCCTTGGCCTCCCAAAGTGCTGGTGCTGGGATTACAGGTGTGAGCCACTGCCTTTTTTTTTTTTTTTTTTTGAGACGGAGTCTCACTCTGTCATCCAGGCTGGAGTGAAGTGGCGTGATCTTGGCTCACTGCAACCTCCACCTCCCTGGTTCAAGCGATTCTCCTGCCTCAGCCTCCCTAGTAGCTGGGATTACAGGTGTGTGCCAACATGCCCAGCTAATTTTTGTATTTTTAGTAGAGACAGGGTTTCACCATGTTGGCCAGGCTGGTTTCGAACTCCTGAACTCAGGTGATCCGCCCACCCTGGCCTCCCAAAGTGTTGAGATTATAGGCATTGAGGCGGGAAATTAAAGAAAGAAAGAAAAATAAAATTAAAAGGAGAAAGAAATAAGCTTTCCTGTATTAGGCTGACTTGTCCCAGAGGCAGCAATGGGCACAGCGCAGACCCAGGGAAAGCCTTGATAATACTATCTAAGAAGCCAGGACACAAAGGAACGTGCTCTGGAGGCTCTCCCAGCACCTCCTCAACATAGGGAGAAGAGAAACAAATTTTCCTTTGTTTTATGGTATGAGTTTATAAATTCTTGTTCTCTGTACCTAGTAACTTCAAGTATT
This sequence comes from Pan paniscus, assembly GCF_029289425.2. Taxonomy (NCBI): domain Eukaryota; kingdom Metazoa; phylum Chordata; class Mammalia; order Primates; family Hominidae; genus Pan; species Pan paniscus. Next base: position 56,580,365 of record NC_073256.2, on the reverse strand, counting down.
CTGTTTTATCTAAGAAGTACAGCAAAGGTCATGAGAAGCCTGAGCAGGCCCGAACTACAGCTGTCTGGGCACCATAGTAAAGGTTATGAGATAAACCAGTGCAAGGCTCTTTAGAGTAAAACCTAGATAACAGACATCTAGGTTGCTTGGCATTGGTCATGTGTAGTCCTGAGTTATGAACCTGTCACAATTTGATTAATTGTTCTGACTCTATATCCTTGCTTTCACGCCACTGTAACTGTAAGCCTGCTTCAAGCTAGCCCACCCCCTTTTTGAAGTGTGTGTAAAAGTCAAGTGCTGTCTTTGTTCTGGGCCCAGCCTTTAGATATTATGTCCGCTGGGTCATCTGAGTGCACTCAATAAAGATATCCTGTATACACCCCAAGATCTCTCTCTGGTCTTCCTGATCCCCCAATGGCACGAGCCACCGCGCCCTGCCTAGACAGATAATTTTAAATTTAGTCTCTATTAACTGTACTTCTGGGCTCTGGACAGAGCCCACACTGAATCCTGGGTCTCCAGAAAGAGAGACATCATGAGAGTAGGCCACGTAATGCTTTTACAGTGCACTTTGTTACAAAGCTATTACATTGTGTTTTAAGTGTTTAAACCACACCCGTTCTTATCTTCAACACTTAAGAGTAGCCCCTGTAGCAATAACTATTTCGATAAAGAATAAAATAAAATAAAATAAAATAAATTAGGTAACTCAATACAAAAGCCAGCAGATTAAGATCTGAGAGGAACTTGTCTGTTTACCCTTTGGGATTTCATAAGGAAAAACAGGGGCTTCTCCCAAAAAGGAGTCTGGCGTCTTCTCTGTTTTCTTTCTTTGTTTTTTTTTTGAGACGGAGTCTCCCTCTGTTGCCCAGGCTGGAGTGCATTGGCGCGATCTTGGCTCACTGCAAGCTCCGCCTCTCGGGTTCACGCCATTCTCTCGCCTCAGCCTCGCCAGTAGCTGGGACTGTAGGCGCCCGCCACCACGCCAGGCTAATTTTTTTTTGTATTTTTAGTAGAGACGGGGTTTCACCGTGTTAGCCAGGATGGTCTCCATCTCCTGACCTCGTGATCCGCCCACCTTGGCCTCCCAAAGTGCTGGGATTACAAGCGTGAGCCACTGCGCCCGGCCCTTCTCTGTTTTCTTTAAGGAATCCCAGGCTGTTAGAAATTATTTAAGGTCCCTCAGGCAGCAGAGGATGGCATGAGGAAGGAGAGACAGAGAGAAGTATATGGAGACAATAGAATTCAGTCCACTGAGAAGAAAAAAAGCATTTTTTCTCAAAAAACAAGATCCTAGGAGAGAAAAAAATGCATGAAGACCTTTTAAATATATATCTAGGCCAGGCTCGGTGACTCATGCCTGTAATCCTAGCCCTTTAGGAGGCTGAGGCAGGAGGATTGCTTGAGCCCAGGAGTTTGAGGCCAGCCTGGGCAACATGGGGAAACCTAGTCTCTACTAAAAATACAAAAATTAGCCAGTTGTGGTGGCGCACGCCTGTAATCCCAGCTATTTGGGCCGCTGAGGCACAAGAATTGCTTGAAAGGGGGAGGTTGAAGCAGTAGTGAGCCGAGATTGTACGAATACACTCCAGCCTGGGCAACAAGGTGAGACCTGTCTCAAAAAAATTAAAACTAAAGCTGGGCACAGTGGCTCACACTTGTAATCCCAGAACTTTGGGAGGCTGAGGTGGGCGAATCACCTGAGGTCAAGAGTTCGAGACCAGCCTGGCCAACATGGTGTAAACCCTGTCCCTACTAAAAATACAAAAGTCATCCAGGCGTGGTGGTGCATGTCTATAATCCCAGCTACTCAGGAGGCTGAGGAGGGAGAATGGCTTGAACCCGGGAGGTGGAGGTTGCAGTGAGTGGAGATCTGCTACTGCACTCCAGCCTGGGTGACAGAGTGAGACTCCCTCTAAATTAAAAAAATATATATATAAAATATAAATATAAAATATATATCATATATAAATATATATATTAAATGAGAAAAAATATTTAAAGGGAAAAGCAGGCTGGCAGGGAAAGAGGGAGAGTGTGGTCATCCACATTACAAGAGAAAAGGAGTAGGGAGGGAATAGTCAGTTATGGATTTGTCTCCTGCTCAGTAAACTGGCACTTTACGTAAGATAAGGTGAACATAGAGTAGCTACCTGTGGAGATATTTAACCTTTTATCAGTAGCTATCTGCTTAGAAACAAAGCAGCTTCTTCTTTTTTTTTTTTTTTTTGAGACGGAGTCTCCCTCTGTTGCCCAGGCTGGAGTGCAGTGGTGCCATCTTGGCTCACTGCAAGCTCCGCCTCCTGGGTTCACGCCATTCTCCTGCCTCAGCCTCCCAAGTAGCTGGGACTACAGGTGCCCACCACCACGCCCGGCTAATTTTTTGTACTTTTAGTAGAGACGGGGTTTCACCTTGTTAGCCAGGATGGTCTCGATCTCCTGACCTCATGATCCACCCACCTCGGCCTCCCAAAGTGCTGGGATTACAGGCATGAGCCACCGCGCCCGACTGGAACAAAGCAGCTTCTTGCATGATTCGGCTTTTGGTTTAATTTTTTCCTTTTCGCATAGTGAATTGGGGTCTCATGTTTTTATTTTCCTTTCACAGTATGTTCTTCAAGTCCATTGAATTTTCTTTTTTTTTTCTTTTATTGATCATTCTTGGGTGTTTCTCGCAGAGGGGGATTTGGCAGGGTCACAGGACAATAGTGGAGGGAAGGTCAGCAGATAAACAAGTGAACAAAGTTCTCTGGTTTTCCTAGGCAGAGGACCCTGCGGCCTTCCGCAGTGTTTGTGTCCCTGGGTACTTGAGATTAGGGAGTGGTGATGACTCTTAAGGAGCATGCTGCCTTCAAGCATCTGTTTAACAAAGCACATCTTGCACCGCCCTTAATCCATTCAACCCTGAGTGGATACAGCACATGTTTCAGAGAGCACAGGGTTGGGGGTAAGGTCACAGATCTACAGGATCCCAAGGCAGAAGAATTTTTCCCAGTAGAGAACAAAATGAAAAGTCTCCCATGTCTACCTCTCTCTACACAGACACGGCAACCATCCGATTTCTCAATCTTTTCCCCACCTTTCCCCCGTTTCTATTCCACAAAACCGCCATTGTCATCATGGCCCATTCTCAATGAGCTGCTGGGCACACCTCCCAGACAGGGTGGTGGCCGGGCAGAGGGGCTCCTCACCTCCCAGTAGGGGCAGCCGGGCAGAGGCGCCCCTCACCTCCCAGACGGGGCGGCTGGCCGGGCGGGGGGCTGACCCCCCCACCTCCCTCCCGGACGGGGCAGCTGGCCGGGCAGAGGGGCTCCTCACTTCCCAGTAGGGGCGGCCGGGCAGAGGCGCCCCTCACCTCCCGGACGGGGCGGCTGGCGGGCGGGGGGCTGACCCCCCCACCTCCCTCCCGGACGGGGCAGCTGGCCGGGCAGAGGGGCTCCTCACTTCCCAGTAGGGGCGGCCGGGCAGAGGCGCCCCTCACCTCCCGGACGGGGCGGCTGGCCGGGCGGGGGGCTGACCCCCCCACCTCCCTCCCGGACGGGGCGGCTGGCTGGGCAGAGGGGCTCCTCACTTCCCAGTAGGGGCGGCCGGGCAGAGGCGCCCCTCACCTCCCGGACGGGGCGGCTGGCCGGGCGGGGGGCTGACCCCCCCACCTCCCTCCCGGACGGGGCGGCTGGCCGGGCAGAGGGGCTCCTCACTTCCCAGTAGGGGCGGCTGGGCAGAGGTGCCCCTCACCTCCCAGACGGGGTGGCAGCCGGGCAGAGGCTGCAATCTCGGCACTTTGGGAGGCCAAGGCAGGCTGCTGGGAGGTGGAGGTTGTAGCGAGCCGAGATCACGCCACTGCACTCCAGCCTGGGCACCATTGAGCACTGAGTGAATGAGACTCCGTCTGCAATCCCGGCACCTCGGGAGGCCGAGGCTGGCGGATCACTCGCGGTTAGGAGCTGGAGACCAGCCCGGCCAACACAGCGAAACCCCATCTCCACCAAAAAAATACGAAAACCAGTCAGGCGTGGCAGCATGCGCCTGCAATCGCAGGCACTCGGCAGGCTGAGGCAGGAGAGTCAGGCAGGGAGGTTGCAGTGAGCTGAGATGGCAGCAGTACCGTCCAGCTTCGGCTCGGCATCAGAGGGAGACCGTGGAAAGAGAGGGAGAGGGAGACCGTGGGGAGAGGGAGAGGGAGAGCCATTGAATTTTCATAAACATCTTTTAGAACCCCCCTAAAATAATCTGCACTTCCCCACCTCCCTTTCCCCTAATAAAAAAGCTGTATGACCATCTGCACCCCACTGACTTATTGGGTAACTCTCCTACAATTCCCTGGTGCTATGCATGCTGAAATGAATGTGTATGCCTTTTCTCCACCTAATCTTGCATAGTGCTATAAAGAAATACCTGAAGGTCGGGGGTGGTGGCCCATGCCTGTAATCCTAGCACTTTTGGAGGCCTAGGTGGGTGGATCACTTGAGGTTAGGAGCTTGAGACCAGCCTGGCCAACATGGCGAAGCCCCGTCTCTACTAAAACACAAAAATTAGCCGGGTGTGGTGTTACGTGCCTGTAATCAAAGCTATTCTAGGGAGGCTGAGGCAGGAGAATCACTTGAACCCAGGAGGTAGAGGTTGCAGTGAGCCGAGATTGTACCACTGCACTCCAGCTTGGGCGACAGAGCGAGACTCCATCTCAAAATGAAACAAAACAAAACAAAAAACCTGAGTCTGCGTAATTTATAAAGAAGAGAGGTTTCATTGACTCATGGTTCTGCAGGCCATACAGGAAGCATAATGGCTTCTGCTTCTGTGGAGGCCTCAGGAAACTTACAATCATGGTGGAAGCAAAGAGTGAGCCAGGACTTTGCATGGCCGGAGCAGGAGGAAGAGAGAGAGAGGGGGGTGCCATACCCCTTTGGACAACCAGATCTCATGAAAACTTCCTATTGCGATGATGGCACCAAGGGGGAATGGTGTTAAACCGTGAGAAACTACCCCGATGATCCAGTCACCTCCCACCAGGCTCCACCTCCAGCATTGGGGACTACAATTCTTTTTTTTTTTTTTTTTTTTTTTTTGAGATGGAGTCTCGCTCTGTCGCCCAGGCTGGAGTGCAGTGGGGTGATCTTGGCTCACTGCAACCTCCACATTTTTTTGCTCGATAAGTGAACACCAACCACGAACTTCATTCCTCAGCCTCCTGGGTAGCTGAGATTATGTGCCACCATGCCCGGCTAATTTTTTGCATTTTTTAGTAGACACTCCTCAGAAGAAGGAATTCAGGGGTTATTCAAGAAGAATACCTAATGGATGCTGGGCTTTGTACCGGGGTGATGGGATGACCTGTGTAGCAAACCACCACGGCACATGCTTACCTATGTAACAAACCTTCACATCCTGTTCATGTACCCCTGAACTTAAAATCAAAGCTGAAAAAAAAGGGATATAAAGTCATAAAAAAAAAAGGAAAGAATTCGACTGAGGGGCATAAGGTAGAAAGAGAGACCAAGGCAAGTTTCAGAGCAGGAGTGGAAGTTTATTTAAAGCGGCTTTAGAACAGGAAAGAAAGTATACTTGGGAGAGACTCAGGTGGGTGACTTGAAGAACAAGCATGGTGTTTAACCTTGATCAATCCTAGGACTTTATAGGCTGGCGCCTTTCCCATGATTCTTCCCTTGGGGTGGGCTGCCTGCATGCACAGTGCCTTCCTTACCCTTGGAAGTGAGCATGCGCAGTGTGTTTAGGAAGTTATACACATATCCATCTGAGGCTTTCTTCCCTTTTCTGGTGGAGTGCCCCAGAAGGTCATACTCCACCATTTTTTTCTCTTAATGTGCATATCCAGGAAGTTGCTTTTCCCTGGCGTCTGCATTCGATTAACACTTTAGCGCCACAGGTGTGGACCATTAGGAAATGGCCTCTCCCTGTTGCTGGCTGCCAATTTATCACTCTAGAGAGGCAATGTGATCATTGCCAAACCATCACCTGACATTCCTAGTGGGTAGGAGAAGAGAGAGCCCTCTCCTGCCCCACTCATGCCTGTCTAACTACCTGTAACAGCTCCATGGGCTCAAAGCTTTACATAAAAATTGTAGTGGCTTAGAGCAGGGTCTACAGTCTTTACCACATCCTAGGGTTAATATTCTTTTTTTTTTTTTTTTTTTTTTGAGATGGAGTTTCACCCTTGTTGCCCAGGCTGGAGTGCAATGACACAATCTCAGCTTACTGCAACCTCTGCCTCCTGGGTACAAGTGATTCTCCTGTCTCAGCCTCCTGAGTAGCTGGGACTACAGGCACCCACCACCACGCCTGGCTAATTTTTTGTATTTTTAGTAGAGATGGGGTTTCACCATGTTGACCAGGCTGGTCTCGAACTCCTGACTTCAGGTGATCCACCCGCCTCGGCCTCCCAAAGTGCTGGGATTACAGGGGTGAGCCACCGCACCTGGCCTTTAATATTCTTTGAATCATCTCCTTCCCATTGCAATAGGTTGGACGACTACCAACTACTCTAGGAATTTTTTCATCTCCTCCAATAGAAGACCCATTCCATATGAGCAGGGACTTTGTCTTCTGTATCTCCAAAGGGTAGAACAGCTCTTGGCACATAGTACCTGAGAAATAAATGAAACTTTTTGGTTGGGCGCGGTGGGTCATGCCTGTAATCCCAGCACTTTGGGAGGCCGAGGTGGGCAGATTGCTTGAGCCCTGGAGTTCAAGACCAGCCTGGGCAATATAGTAAGATCCTGCCACTACAAAAACTACAAAAAATTACGTGGGTATGGTGGTGCATGCCTATAGTCCCAGCTACTAAGGAGGCTGAGCCAGGAGGATCACCTGAGCGCAAGGAGGTCGAGGCTGTCATTGTGCCACTGCATTCCAGCCTGGGCAACAGAATGAGACCCTGTCAAAAAAAAAAAAAGAATGAAAGAAAGAAAAGAAACTTTTTAAATTTGAGGAATGCCTCTTTAAATGATCAGGCCCAGAGAGGCATTGAAATCCAACAACAGCCTCCCTCCACCCCATGAGCTGAGTAACTACCTCTTTGAGCCACTCGCTATGTGAGCTCTAGACCGGCTGACACCAAGCAACCATAAAATTAACCTAAGAGTGCCATATGCTGGACACCTTAACGCATACCCTATAGCTCCGCAATGTATAGCCAATCACTAACTAATGTTATTTCTGTACACAAATAAGAATTCCTGTTAAACAACTCTGTATCAGCCTCACTCCTTCCCTTTTGACTTTAAAAATCTACTTGTGGCTGGGCACAGTGGCTCACACCTGTAATGCCAGCACTTTGGGAGACTGAAGCAGGAGGATCGCTTGAGCTCAGGAGTTCGAGACAAGTCTGTGCAACATAGCAAGATCTCATCTCTAAAAACAAAAAAGCACATGCCATGGTGGCACATGCCTGTAATCCCAGCTGCTTGGGAGGTTGAAGCCCAAGAGGATCACTTGAGTCCAGGAGACCACAGTGAGCTATGATCCCACCATTGCAGTCCAGCCTGAGTGACAGAGTGAGACCTGTGTCTAATAAAAATAAAAAACAAAAACAACAACTTACTTGTAACAAAAGCCAAACAGAGCACTTTCCTAAAGCAACTTGGAAGTGTTTTCTGGGCAGCTGTTCTCACTTTGGCTCAAGAAAACTTTTTTTTTTTTTAAATTTTGAGACAGCGTCTTGCTCTGTCACCCAGGCTGGAGTGCAATGGCTCGATCTTGGCTCACTGCAACCTCTGCCTCCCGGGTTCAAGTGATTCTTCCGCCTCAGCCTCCTGAGTAGCTGGAATACAGGTGCTCACCACCACGCCTGGCTAATTTTTGTATTTTTAGTAGAGACGGGGTTTCCCCATTTTGGCCAGGCTGGTCTCAAACTCCTGACCTCAAATGATCCGCCCACCTCGGCCTCCCAAAGTGCTGGGAATAAAGGTGTGAACCACCACGCCCAGCCAAGAAAGCTCTATAAAATTATGTTTTGTGCCTTGTCTTCTTCCTTTAGATCAGCATACCTGCTCAATCAATACCTGTTGCAGGAATTAACTGTAACATTGGAATGCATGCAAATATTAAATAACTTTACTGTGCTCTTGTGTGCAGTGCGTTTGCACATAAACAGTTTTCTTTGCTTCATGGTCATCAGCGGAGTGGTGTAACAAGATGATATGCAATATCGGCACAGGATGAGACCTCAAGTCTATGGAGTTGCAGAAACAAGAGAAGCCAGACCCTTGGATCTACCCAGCCACACATTAATATATGGATCCAGGACAGGCGTGGTGGCTGACACCTGTAATCCCAGCACTTTGGGAGGCTGAGGTGGGCAGATCACCTACGGTTAGGAGTTCGAGGCCAGCCTGGCCAACATGGTGAAACCCTGTCTCTACTAAAAATACAAATATTAACCAGGCATGGTGGTGCATGCCTGTAATACCAGCTGATTGGGAGGCTGAGGCACAGAAATTGCTTGAACTCGGGAGGTAGAGGTTGCAGTGAGCCAAGATCCTGCCACTGCACTCCAGCCTGGGTGACAGAGTGAGACTTGGTCTCAAGTATATGTGTGTGTGTGTATCCAACGTGTATCTGATTTTTTTTTTTTTTTTGATACAGGGTCTCGCTTTGTCACCCAGGCTGGAGTGCAGTAGCACAATTACAGCTCACTGCAACCTTGACTTCCCAGGCTCAAGCGATCCTACCACATCAACCTCCTGAGTATCTGGGACTATGGGTGCACACCACCATGCCTGGCTAATTTTTTCTATTTTTTGAAGAGATAAGGTCTCACTATATTGCCCAGGCTGGTCCCGAACTCCTGGGCTCAAGCAATCCTCCTGCCTCGCCTCCCAAGTAGCTGAGACTACAGTCATGTGCCACCACACCTGGCTAAATTTTTTATTTTTGGTAGAGATGGGGTCTGTGTTTAGCTCGTTCTCACATTGCTATAAAGAACTACCAGAGACTGGGTAATGTGTAAAGAAAAGAGGGTTTAGGCTGGGCATGGTGGCTCATGCCTGTTAACCCAGCACTTTGGGAGGCCAAGGCGGGCGAAACACGACGTCAGGAGTTCGAGACCAGCCTGGCCAAAATGGTGAAATCCGTCTCTACTAAAAATCCGAAAAAAAAAATTAGCTGGGGGTGATGGCAGGTGCCTGTAATCCCAGCTACTTGGGAGGCTGAGGCAGGAGAATTGCTTGAACCAGGGAGGCAGAGGTTGCAGTGAGCTGAGATTGCGCCACTGCACTCCAGCCTGGGCAACAAGAGTGCAAGACTCCGTCTCAAAAAAAAAAAAAAAGAAAAGAGGGTTTAATTGGCTCATGGTTCTGCAGGCTGTACAGGAAGCATGGCTGAGGAGGCCTCAGGAAACTTACAATCATGATGGAAGGCAAAGGGGAAGCAGGCATGTCCTACATGGCTGGTGCAGGAGGAAGAGAGAGCAGGGTGGGGGAGACGCTACACACTTTTAAACAACTAGATCTCATGAGAACTCTATCAGGATACAGCACTCGGGGGAATGGTGCTAAACCATTAGAAACCACCCTCATGATCCAATCTTCTCCCACCAGGCTCCACCTCCAACACTAGGAATTACAATTCAATATGAGATTTGGGTGGGGACACAGAGCCAAACCATATTAGAGTCTCCCTATATTGCCCAGGCTGAGCTTGAGCTCCTGGGTTCAAGTGGGGCTCAAGTTTGAGGCCAGCCTTGGCCTCCCAAAGTACTGGGATTATGGGCATGAGCCACCGCACCTGGCTATGTTTGTAAAATAAAACACAAAAAAGGAGGCGAGTCTTGTCAGAGGCGTATGAACCACAGCAACTCCATCTTGAATAGGGGCTGGGTAAAATGAGGCTGAGACTTACCGGACTGCGTTCCCAGATGGTTAAGGCATTCTAAGTCACAGGATGAGATAGGAGGTTGGCACAAAATACAGGTCATAAAGACCTTGCGGATAAAACAGCTTGCTGTAAAGAAGCTGGCCAAAACCCACCAAAACCAAGATGGTGATGAGAGTGACCTCTGGTCGTCCTCACTGCTACACTCCCACCAGCGCCATGACAGTTTACAGATGCCATGGCAATGTCAGGAAGTTACTGTATATGGCCTAAAAAGGGGAGGCATGAATAACCCACCCCTTGTTTAGCATATCATCAAGAAATAACCATAAAAATGGGCAACCAGCAGCCCTTGGGGCCACTCTGTCTATGGAGTAGCCATTCTTTTTTTTTCTGGAGACAGTCTTTCTCTGTTGCCCAGCCAGGAGTGCAGTGGTGCAATCTCGGTTCACTGCAGCCTCCACCTCCCAGGTTCAAGCTATTCTCCTGCGTCAGCCCCTCGAGTAGCTGGGATTACAGGTGCCCACTGTCTCATGTGCGTCCATGTGAAGAGACCACCAGACTTTGTGTGAGCAACAAGGCTGTTTATTTCACCTGGGTGCAGGCGGGCTGAGTCTGAAAAGAGAGTCAGCAAAGGGTGGTGTGATTATCATTAGTTCTTATAGGTTTTGGGATAGGCAGTGGAGTTAGGAGCAATGTTTTGCGGGCAGGGGATGGATCTCACAAAGTACATGCTCAAGGGTGGGGAGAATTACAAAGAACCTTCTTAAGGGTGGCAGAGATTACAAAGTACATTGATGAGTTAGGGTGGGGCAGAAACATCACAATGGTGGAATGTCATCAGTTAAGGCTATTTTCACTTCTTTTGTGGATCTTCAGTTGCTTCAGGCCATCTGGATGTATTTGTGCAGGTCACAGGGGATATGATGGCTTAGCTTGGGCTTAGAGGCCTGACACCCACCACCACCACATCAGGCTAATTTTTGTATTTTTAGTAGAGATGGACTTTCATCCTGTTGGTTAGGTTGGTCTCGAATTCCTGACCTCAAGTGATCTGCCCACCTCGGCCTCCCAAATTGCTGGGATTACAGGTGTAACTCACCGCGCCTGGGCTGTGTCAGGCCTCTGAGCCCAAGCTAAGCCATCATATCCCCTGTGACCTGCACTTACACATCCAGATGGCCTGAAGCAACTGAAGAACCACAAAAGAAGTGGTTCCTGCCTTAACTGATGACATTCCACCATTGTGATTTGTTCCTGCCCCACTGATCAATTGACCTTGTGACATTCCTTCTCCTGGACAATGAGTCTCATGACCTCCCCACCCTGCACCTTGTGATCCCCGCCCCTGCCCACAAGAGATAACCATCTTTAACTGTAATTTTCCACTATCTACCCAAATCCTATAAAACTACCCCACCCCTATCTCCCTTTGCTGACTCCTTTCTCAGACTCAGCCCACTTGCACCCAGGTGAATAAACAGCCTTGTTACTCACACAGAGCCTGTTGGTGGTCTCTCTTCACATGGACTCGCATGACATTTGGTGCCAAAGACCCAGGACAGGGGGACTCCCTCGGGAGACCAGTCCCCTGTCCTTGCCCTCACTCCGTAAGGAGATCCACCTACAACCTTGGGTCCTCAGACCAGCCCAAGGAACATCTCACCAATTTTAAATTGGGTAAGCAGCCTCTTTTTATTCTCTTCTCCAACCTCTCTTGCTATTTCTCCACCCTTCAATCTCTCCCTTCCTTAATTTGGTTCCTTTCCCTATTTGTTAGAGACAGAGGAGACACGTTTTATCCTTGAACTCAAAACTCTGGTGCCAGTCACGGACTCGGGAAGACAGTCTTCCCTTGGTGTCTAATCACTGTGGGGATGCCTGCCTGATTATTCACCCACATTTCAGAGGTGTCTGATCACCGCGGGGATGCCTGCCTTAATCTTTCACCTTGGTGGCCAGTACCACCTCCCCTGGGTGGCAAGTACCACCCCCCAACTCTCTCTGTGTCTCTACCCTCTCTTTTCTCTAAACTTACCTTTTTACTACGGGCAACCTTCCGCCCTCCATTCCTCCTTCTTCTCCCTTAGCCTGTGTTCTAAAAAACTTAAAACCTCTTCAACTCTTGCCGGACCTAAAACCTAAGCATCTTATTTTCTTCTGCAAAACCGCTTGGCCCCAATACAAACTTGACAATGGTTCTGAATGGCCAGAAAACAGCATTTTTGATTTCTCTATCCTACAAGATTTAGATAATTTTTGTCGAAAAATGGGCAAATGGTCTGTGGTGCCTGATGTCCAGGCATTCTTTTACACATCGGTCCCTCCCTAGTCTCTGCTCTCAATGCGACTCATCTCAAATCTTTCTTCTTTCTCTCCTGTCTGTTCCTTTAGTCTCCACCCCAAGCTCTGAGTCCTTTGAATCCTCCTTTTCTATGAACCCATCTGACCTTTCCCCTCCTCCCCAGGCTGCTCCTCACCAGGCTGAGCCAGGTCCCAATTCTTCCTTAGCCTTCACTCTCCTACCCTATAATCCTTCTATCACCTCACCTCCTCACACCTGGTCCAGCTTACAGTTTCATTCCACGACTAGCCCTCCCCCACCTGCCCAACAATGTCCTCTTAGAGACGCGGTGGCTGGAGCTGAAGGCATAGTCAAGGTTAATGCTCCCCTTTCTTTAGCCGACCTCTCCCAAATCAGTTAGTGTTTAGGCTCCTTTTCATCAAATAAAAAAACCCAGCCCAGTCCATGGCCCGTTTGGCAACAACCCTTAACACTTGACTGCCCTAGACCCAGAGGGGCCGAAGGCCGTCTTATTCTCTCTATATATTTTATTACCCAATCCACTCCCAACATGAGGAAAAGCTCCAAAAAGTAGATTCCGGCCCTCAAACTCTACAGGAGGACTTAATTAACCTTGTCTTCAAGGTGTACAATAATAGAAAAGAGGTAGCCAAGCAGCAACTTATTTCTGAGTTGCAATTACTTGCCTCTGCTGTGAGAGAAATCCCAGCCACATCTCCAGCACAAAAGAACTTCAAAACACCTAAACCTCAGTGGTCAAGCATTTCTTCAGAACCTCCTCTCCCAGGATCTTGCTTCAAGTGCTGGAAATGTGGCCACTGGGCCAAGAAATGCCCACAGCCTGGGATTCCTCCTAAGCCGTGTCCCATCTGTGCGGGGCCCCACTGGAAGTCAGACTGTCCAAACTCGCCTGGCAGCCACTCCCAGAGCCCCTGGAACTCTGGCCCAAGGCTCTCTGACTGACTCCTTTCTAGATATTCTCGGCTTAGTGGTTGAAGACTGATGCTGCTCGATTGCCATGGAAACCTCCTGGACCATCACAGATGCTTTGGTAACTCTTACAGTGGAGTGTAAGTCCATCCCCTTCTTAATCAATATGGAGGCTACTCACTCCACATTACCTTCTTTTCAAGGGCCTGTTTCCCTTGCCTCCATAACTGTTGTGGGTATTGACGGCCAGGCTTCTAAACCTCTTAAAACTCTCCAACTTTGGTGCCAACTTGGACAACATTCTTTTATGCACTCCCTTTTTAGTTATCCCCACCTGCCCAGTTCCCCTATTAGGTTGAGATGTTTTAACAAAATTATCTTCTACCCTGACTATTCCTGGACTACAGCCATATCTCACTGTTGCCCTTCTCCCCAACTCAAAGCCTCCTTCACGTCTTCCTCTTGTATCCCCCCAACTTACCCCACAAGTATGGGACACCTCTACTCCCTCCCTGGCAACTGATCATATGCCCATTACTATCCCATTAAAACCTAATCATCCTTAACCCGCTCAATGTCAGTATCCCATCCCACAACAGGATTTAAGGGGACTAAAGCCTGTTATCACTCGCCTGCTACAGCATGGGCTTCTAAAGCCTATAAACTCTCCTTACAACTCCCATTTTACCTGTCCAAAAACCGGACAAGTCTTACAGGTTAGTTCAGGATCTGTGCCTTATGAACCAAATTGTTTTGCCTATCCACCCTGTAGTGCCCAACCCGTACACTCTTTTGTCCTCAATACCTTCCTCCACAACTCACTATTCCATTCTTGATCTTAAAGATGCTTTTTTCACTATTCCCCTGCACCCCTCGTCCCAGCCTCTCTTTGCTTTTACCTGGACTGACCCGGACACCCATCAGTCCCAGCAGCTTACCTGGGCTGTACTGCCACAAGGTTTCAGGGACAGCTCTCATTACTTCAGCCAAGCTCTTTCTCATGATTTACTTTCTTTCCACCCCTCTGCTTCTCACTTTATTCAATATTATTGATGACCTTCTACTTTGTAGCCCCTCCTTTGAATCTTCTCAACAAGACACCCTCCTGCTCCTTCAATATTTATTCTCCAAGGGATATCAGGTATCCCCCTCCAAAGCTCAAATTTCTTCTCCATCCGTTACCTACCTTGTCATAATTCTTCATGAAAACACACGTGCTCTCCCTGGCTGATCTTTCAAACCCCAACCCCTTCTACAAAGCAACAACTCCTTTCCTTCCTGGGCATGGTTGGATACTTTTGCCTTTGGATACCTGGTTTTGCCATCCTAACAAAACCACACCATGGTTTTGGAGAGTGAAGGAAGTGGCCACGGGGAGGTCTGCCTGGGGTTTTTCTCCTGCAATGGATTTGGGTGTGTCCCTCTGAGCTGGTTCAGGCTTAGAGACATTGTGTGTTCGGCAGGAGAGCTGACATAGCAGGGAGAGCCCTTGGCTGCAGCTGAAGAACAGTGACACTGTGGTCTTCAGTGACAGTGGGGGACCAGGAGGGGACTGGCCATGTGGACCTAGAGGTCTTCAGGGATGTATCAGTCAGGGTCACCCAAACTGGGTCATCTAAGGAGAGTTTAATTAAGGGATGATTTACAATGGGGTGGGCTGGAGATAGGGGAAACAGAAGGGAAACTGCAACAGCCAGGCTAGAATCCCAGCAAGGGAAAGGAAGTGATTACTGGAATCCAGAGAGTGAGGGAGCCACACAGTGGCTACCACCTTCAGGCCTGGGCCGGGTATAGGGAGGGAGCTGGGACATAGGCTGTCATACCTCACTGCCTCCTGCCCTCAGATATCCCGCCAGTTCCCTAATCCAGCTGGGAGACAAAGGACAAGGGAGCCCATTGATGTGTCCCTTAGGTCAACATCCTGGGGCTCAGAGCAGGGTGGAAAAGAGTGGAGAGTAAACCTCAAAAGGGCAACAGAAGATTCCAGCACAGTGGAGTAGAGGACAAACAGGGAGGGGATGTGCAGAGCAGTCAAGAAAGCAAATCCTGGTCGGGTGTGGTGGCTCATGTCTGTAATCCCAGCACTTTAGGAGGCCGAGGCGGGCAGATCATGAGGTCAGGAGTTTGAGACCAGCCTGACCAACATGGCGAAGCCTCATCTCTACTGTAAATACAAAAATTAGCCAGGCGTGATGGCGGGCACCTGTAATCCCAGCTACTCGGGAGGCTGAGGCAGGAGAATCGCTTGAACCTGGGAGGTGGAGGTTGCAGGGAGCTGAGATCGTACCACTGCACTCCAGCCTGGGCAACATGGTGAGGCTCTGTCTCAACAAAACAAAAAACCAAAACCGAAAAAAAACAAACCAAAACAAGAACCAGAAAGCAAATCCTGATCCTGAACAAATGTGTGTGTGTGTGTGTGTGTGTGCGCCTGTGTGTGTCTGTGCCTCTGTGTGTGTGTGTCTGTGTGTGTATGTGTCTGTGTGTACATGTGGATGCGTGTGTGTGGAGTATCACGATGCACTCTTCTTGCATTGGGGGCAAGTCCCCAATTGTGGACCCAAGTCCACAATTCCGTTGTGCACAGGATGAGGATTCAAGGTCCACAATCTCTAAATGTTCCTCCCCACCCCAAATACTTCTTCCATTCACAGGTTGATGCCTAGAATTTTCCCATTTTAGCTTTTTTCTTTTTCTTTTTCTTTTTTTTTTTTTTTTGAAACAGAGTCTTGCCCTGTCACCCAAGCCGGAGTGCAGTGCCACGACCATGGCTCACTCTCACAGCAGCCTCGACCTCCCAGGCTTAAGCCATCCTCCCACCTCAGCCTCCAGAGTAAGCTGGGACCACAGGCATGTACCACCACACCCAGATAATTTTTTAAATTTTGTAGAGATGGGGGTCCCACTGTGTTCCCCAGACTGGCCTTGAACTCCTGGGCTCAAGTGATCCTCCTGCCTTGGCCTCTCAATTTGCTGGAATTACAGGTGTGAGCCACTAAGCCTGGCTGCTTTTTTTCTTTCTTTCTTTTTTTGAGACGGAGGCTCACTCTGTTGCCCAGGCTGGAGTACAGTGGCGCTATCTCAGCTTACTGCAACCTCTGCCTCCCCGGTTCAAGCAATTCTTCTGCCTCAGCCCCCTGAGTAGCTGGGACTATAGGCACTTGCCACCATGCCTGGCTAATTGTATTTTTAGTAGAGATGGGGTTTCACCATATTGGCCAGACTGGTCTTGAACTCCTGACCTCGTGATCTACCTGCCTCAGCCTCCCAAAGTGCTGGGATTATGGGTGTGAGCCGCAGCGCCCAGCCCTGGCTGCTTTTTTCTTTTCACTAAAGTTTCTGCAAAACTGTAAACATGTCCTTGGAATCCGAGACTGTACAAGGAAGAAAGGAAACAAACGTTATGGAGCTCTTACCCAGTGCCTGCACTGCACAAGGTTGCACATGGATGGAATCACTGAATGTCCCCACGACCTTATAAGAAAAGTATTAGTATCTTCATTTCACACACGAGGGAAAGGAGGTTTGGGGTTGGCGGGGGTGGGGGGATAGCCTGCCCATACCCAAAGCCCATTTTTTTTTTTTGAGACAAGGTCTTGCTCTATGGCCCAGGCTGGGGTGCAGTGTTGTAATGATAGCTCCCTGCAGCCTCCACCTCCTGGGCTCAAGTGATCCTGCCACCTCAGACTCTGGAGTAGCCAACTACAGGTGTGCACCACCATGCCCGCCTCATTGTTTGTTTGTTTATTTATTTATTTATTTATTTTACTTCTTATAGAGACTGGGTCTCATTATGTTGCCCAGGCTCCAAATTTAAGTATTTGCATAATGTATTTAATCCAAAACCCATACACTTAACCACTCTACCAATGATTCCCGCACTTCAGAGTATATCACATCAGCTGAGGAGTTTGTGAAATAGGTGAAATCTTTAGCTGAGAGCAGGTTTTACTGGGAGAAGGGGAAAACCATCTTAAAGAAGAAAGAGGTGAGGACAGTGTGTTTGTCTGCTTGGGCCGCTATAACAAACAAAATAGCATAAACTCAGCGGCTTAGGCAACAGACATGTATTTTTCACAGTCCTGGAGTCTAGAAGTCCAAGATCAAGGTGCTGGCTGATTTGGTTGCTGGCGAGGGCCCTCTGCTTGGCTTGTAGATTGCTGCCTTCTCACTGTGAACTCAGAGGGCAGAGAGAGAGAGAGATGAAAGGAAGAGAAAGAAAGGGAGATAGGGAGAAAGGGAGAGGGAAAAAGGGAGAGGGAAAGGAGGAGAGAGAGAGAGAGAAAGAGAAAGGGAAGCAGGCAAGGAGAGAGGAAGGGGAGAGGGAGAGAGAGAATGGTAGAGGGAGAGAGAGAGAGAAAGGGAAAAAGGGGGCGAGGGAAAGAGAGACAGAGGGAGAATGGGAGAGAGAGGGGGGAGAGAGAAAGGATAGGAGAAAAGAAGGAGAGAGAGGGAGGGTGAAAGGGAGAGAGAGAGGGAGAGGATGGGAGAAGAGAGGGAGAGAGAGGGAGAAAGGGAGAGAGAGAGAACTAGAGAAGAGAGAGAGAATTAGTGGGGGAAGGAGAGAGAGAGAGAAAGGGAGAAAGGGGGCGGGAGAGAGAGAGCGCGAAAGGGGGGGGGCAAGAGAGAGAGAGAGCACAACCCAGCACCCCCTGCAAGAGTGCAAGAGCCTGTGGTGTCTTTTCTCATAAGAACACTAATCCCATCATGAGCGCTCCACCCTAATGATCTCATCTAAACCTCCTTACCTCCCAAAGGCCCTACCTCCCAATCCCATTACATTGGGGTTAGGGCTTCAACACGTGAATTTGGGGAAGACACGAATATTCAATCCATTACAGACAGGAACCTTGAGGACTGTTGCCTGGGGCGGGTCCACACTGCGCTTCGGAGTGGTGACACTGGCCGGCCTCCGGCCCCCGGGAAGGACTCCAGGGTAACTGCCTTCCTTTTCCCTTCTGCGGACTCCAGCGGAACCCTGGACTCAGTCTTCTAGCCTCACTGGATCTCACAAAAAGCAACCCTCTCAGTATGGACATATTTGAAAACTCAAAGCCGATGGTGCAGTGTTAATTCCAAGAGTTTTGTGGATAAAAAGTTCTGGGTTCAAAGTCCACTAACTTCCTATGCACCCTTTACAAATCACTCTGAAATTCCATTTTTTTTTCCACGAGTGAAATGGAGGAAGCACTACTTCCCCATGTAAAACCTAAGGCGTCATGTTGGGAACCGTGGTGGACTCACAGGGAATGCCCAGCGCCGTTGAGCAGCCGCCTCCTGGTTCCCAGGCTGGGCTTCTGCCAGCAGGCCCTCAGTTTCCTTTATTGGAGACACAAAATGTGACATTTATTAAGTGTCCCAGCACACTGGGGACCAGTTCTGCCCATGGACTCGCCTCTGTCCCTAACCTCTGGGTTGGCATGTACATGAGAAAACATGCGGGTCAACAAAAAAGAAAGACATGGGGGTGTGATGGGAAGGGGTAGCTGGAATGTCCTCGAAAGCCACCCCAGAGCGTGGGAAGTGCTGGGGGAGCCCCAGGGCGCTCCCATGGGGTGAACGCTGCACCGCAGCTCCCTCTAGTGGCACTCTTGGTGAGACTGTAGGGTTTGATTTGTGAATATATATATATTTTTTAGACAGAATCTGGCTCTGTCGCCCAGGCTGGAGTGCAGTGGCGTGATCTCGGCTCACTGCAACCTCTGTCTCCAGGGTTCAAGCAATTCTCCCGCCTCAGCCTCCCTAGTAGCGGGATTACAGGCATATGCCACTATGCCAGGCTAATTTTTGTGTTTTTAATAGAGATGGGGTTTCACTATGTTGGCCAGGCTGGTCTTGAACTCCTCACCTCAGGTGATCTGCCTGTCTCAGCCTCCTAAAGTGCTGGGGTTACAGGCGTGAGCCACTATACCCGACCTTTTTTTCTTTTAAATAGAACCAGTTCATTTCACAGTTGGTCCATCAGTCTGTCTTTTCATTCACTCTATAAATGTTTAGACTATCACACACAGAGTCCAAATAAAATGAAACCAGAGCATTTTGTCATATTGGTGCAAATTTGAGGATGAAGGCTTTTGGCTCAATTTTATTTTATCTTAATTTGTTTGTTTTTTTAGAGACAGGGTGTTCTGTCGACCTGTCTGGATTTCAGTAGCACAATCATGGCTCACTGCAGCCTTGAACTCCTGGGCTCAAGCAATCCTCCCACCTCAGCCTCCTGAGTAGTTAAGACCACAGGTACACATCACCACACCCAACTAATTTTGAATTTTTTTTGTTTTCTTTGTAGAGATAGGGGTCTCACTATGTTGCCCAGACTGGTCTTGAACTCCTGGCTTCAAGTGATTCTCCTGCCTCAGCCTCGTTAAGTGTTAGGATTACAGATATGAGCTACTGCTCCTGACCTTGGCTCAGTTTTAAGCAAATTATTGTGTCTTAGTGATTTTTTTTCTTTACTATAGATTTTTATTCTGTTTTTTTTTTTTTTTTTTTTTTTGTTTTTTTTTTTTTTGAGACGGAGTCTTGATTTGTCGCCCAGGCTGGAATGCAGTGGCGTGATCTCAGATCACTGCAACCTCTGCCTCCAAGGTTCAAATGATTCTCCCTCCTCAGCCTCCTGAGTAGCTGGGATTACAGGCACCCGACATCATGCCCAACTAATTTTTGTATTTTTAGTTGAGACGTGGTTTCACCATGTTGACCAGGCTGGTTTCGAGCTCCTGACCTCAGGTGATCCGCCCACCTTGGCCTCCCAAAGTGCTGGGATTACAGGCGTAAGCCACCACGCCTGGCCTTTATTCTGATTTTCATATGCTTTTTAGGTTTGTTTATGAGTGCAATGACCACTTCCAGGGATTCTTCTAGCCTGCATTTTCTAATCCGGTAACCACTAGTCACTTACAGTTTTTTATATTTAAACTTATTGTAATTAAATTAGGCCAGGCACAGTGGCTCACGCCTGTAATCCTGCACTTTGGGAGGCTGCGGGAGGCAGATCACTTGAGTTCAGGAGTTTGAGACCAGCCTGGGCAACATGACAAAACCCTGTCTCTACAAAATATAAAAAATTAGCTAGGCATGGTGGCATGCACCTGTGTCCCAGCCACTCTAGAGGCTGAGGTGGGAGGATCACTTGAGCCTGGGAGGTGGAAGTTGCAGTGAGCTGAGGTCATGTCACTGCTCTCCAACCTGAGTGACAGAGCCAGACCTTGTCTCAAAGCAAACAAACAAAACCTAATTATAATTAAATCAAATGTAAAATTCAGTTCCTTAGTTGTGCTATTCATATTTCCAGTGTTTGATACCCACATGACTAGCGGCTATCTCACTGGACAGTGCAGATATATACATAATATATCCATCTCAGAACATTCTGTCGGCCTACACTGTAAGCCAAGCTTGTCCAACCTGCAGCCTGTGGGTTGCATGTGGCCCAGGACAGCTTTGAATGTGGCCCACCACAAATTTATAAACTTTCTTAAAACATTGTGAGTTTTTTTGTGATTTTTTTTTTAGCTCATCAGCTATCGTTAGTGTTAGTGTATTTTTAAAAAATTTTTGTTTATTTTTATTTTCTATTTTTTTTTTGAGATGGAGTCTTGCTCTGTTGCCCAGACTGGAGTGCACTGGCACAATCTTGGCTCACTACAACCTCTGCCTCCCAGGTTGAAGCGATTCTTCTGCCTCAGCCTCTTGGGTAGCTGGGATTACAGGCGCGCGCCACCACGCTCAGCTAATTTTTGTATTTTTAGTAGAGACAGGATATTGCCTTGTTGGCCAGGCTGGTCTCTAACTCCTGACCTCAAGTGACCCACCCACCTCTGCCTCCCAAAATGCTGGGATTACAGGCTTCAGCCACCACGCTTAGCCAGTGTTAGTATATTTTATGCGTAGCCCAAGACAATTCTTCCAGTGTGGTCCAGGGAAGCCAAAAGATCGGACCCCACTGTGTAAGCAGGGGTGAGGACCCAGCTGTGGGAATGTCCTGTCATGTTGATGGGGAGGTGTAATCCGTCCACTCCATTCTTTGCCTTCTAACCTGCAGTTTGGAAAGTGGCCTCTAGCTGATGTCATAAGGAACACAGAGAGTGTATGCATTGGAAGACCTAACTTCCTACTCTTTGTTAACCATGTTGGGACAAGCGCCTGCTTTCTCAGGTCCCCTTTAGCCCAGTTTCTTATCCAAATGCCCATCGACCAGCAGAGGGAGCTGGTCCCCAAGCTGACCCACCCTTAGGTTTTCTTCCTTGGGAGATTTTGGTTGTCAAAGCTTTGCCCCTGCAGCCCTGAGTGGCCAGCTCCTCTCTTGCCCTCTGCCCTTTTGTGTTCTAACTTTGGGCTGAAAGGAACTTGGGGTAATCGTATTTAGGCTTTGCACACACCTAAATCTTATTTAGGCTTTTGCATTTTATCTGTTATAAGAGAGCAAGTGGGCAATGAATGTGCCCTCCTGAGGGTGTCTGAAAAGTGGGAAGTCTCCCTGTCCTAATCCATTGCCATTGACTTCAGCAGCAGAGGAAGCAGCACAACATCTGGAAATGAGGCTTCTCCAACTTCTGCTGCTAATTAACTCTGTGACCTTGGGCAAGTCATTACTTCCAACCCCAGGTCTCTCTTTTTTTAAATTATTTTAATTTATTTTTGAGACAGGATCTCACTCTGTCACCCAGGCTGGAGTACAGTGGTGTGATCTTGGTTCACTGCAACCCCTGCCTCACAGGCTCAAGCGATTCTCATGCCTCAGCCTCCCAAGCAGCTGGGTGATATGGTTTGGCTGTTGGGGAAACCTCTGCCTAGATTTCAGAGGAAGTATGGAAACACCTGGATGTCCAGGCAGAAGTGTGCTGCAGGGGTGGAGCCCTCATGGGGAACCTTTGCTAGGCAGCGAGGAAGTGAAATGTGAGGTCAGAGCCCCCACATAGAGTCCCCACTTGGGCACTGCCTACTAGAGCTGTGAGAAAAGGGCCACTGTCCTCCAGACCCCAGAATGGTAGCTCCACTGACAGCTTGCACCCATGCAACTGGAAAAGCCACAGACACTCAATCTCAGCCCATGAAAGCAGCCTGGGTGGAGCTGCCTAAGGCTGTGGGAACCTACCTTTTACATCAGCATGAACTGGATGTGAGACATGTAGTCAAAGCAGATTATTTCAGAGCTTTAAGATTTGATTACTGTCTTGCCTTGTTGGATTTCAGACTTGTATGGGGCCTATAGCCCCTTTATTTTGGCCAATTTCTCCCATTTGGAATGGGTGTATTTACCGAATGCCTATACCCCCATTGTATTTAGGAAGTAACTATCTTGCTTTTGATTTTATAGGCTCATAGGCAGAAGGAACTTGCCTAGTCTCAGAGGAGACTTAGACTTGGACTTTTGAGTTAATGCTGGAATGAGTTAAGACTTGGGGGACTGTTGGAAGGGCATTATTGCATTTTGAAATGTGAGGACATGAGATTTGGGAGGGGCCAGGGTGGAATGATATGGTTTGGCTGTGTCCCTACCCAAATGTCACCTAGAATCATAGTGGGAGGGACCTAGTGAGAGGTAATTTGATCATGGGGTGGTTACTGTCATGCTGCTCATACCATTATCATGATTAGTGAGTTCTCATGAGATCTGATGGTTTTATAAGAGGTTCCCCCTTCACTTGGCTCTCATTCTTCTCCTTCCTGCTGCCATGTGAAGAAAGACATGTTTGCTTCCCCTTCCTCCATGATTGTAAGTTTCCTGAGGCCTCCTCAGACCTGTGGAATTGTGAGTTAATTAAACTTCTTTTCTTTATAAATTACCCAGTCTTGGGTATGTCTTTATAGCAGTGTGAGAACAGACACAGGCACATGCCACCACGTCTGGGTAATTTTTTTGTATTGATGGGGTTTTGCCATGTTGTCTAGTCTGGTCTGGAACTCCTGGACTCAAGCAATTCACCTGCCTTGGCCTCCCAGAGTGCTAGGATTACAGGCATGAGCCACTGCACCTGGCCCAGGCCTCTCTTCATATGTGGTGAAGGATGTGGGACCTGATGATTTCCAAAGCCTTTTGCAATTCTAGATTCTATAACTTGGCCAAAGCCTTTGTGATCTGGTGGACACAGAGGTTGAGATCAAGATAAAATAGATATTCTCCCAAAAGAGAAATCTGCAGGCCTGGATGGTTTCACTGGATAATTCATTCAAACACTCATAGAACAGCAGACATCTCTTTTGCACAACCTTTTCCAGAAAATAGAGGAGGGAACACTTGCTAACTGATTTTATGAGACCAGTATTGTCTTATTATTATTATTATTTGGGATGGAGTTTCACTCTCGTCACCCAGGCTGGAATGCAATGGTGTGAACTGGGCTCACTGCAATCTCCACCTCCCAGGTTCAAGCGATTCTCCTGCCTCAGCCTCCCAAGTAGCTGGGATTACAGGTGTAAGCCACCACACCCAGCTAATTTTTGTAGTTTTAGTAGAGACAAGGTTTCAACTTGTTGGCCAAGTTGGTCTCTAACTCCTGACCTCAAGCAATCCACCCTCCTTGACCTCCCAAAGTGCTGGGATTACAGGTATGAGCCACTGTTCCCGGCCAATTTTATGAGACCAAAAACAGACAAAGGGCCGGGTGCGGTGGCTCACGCGTGTAATCCCAGCACTTTGGGAGGCTGAGGCAGGCAGATCATGAGGTCAGGAGATCGAGACAATCCTGGCCAACATAGTGAAACCCCGTCTCTACTAACAGTACAAAAATTACCTGGGCTTGGTGGCAGGTGCCTGTAATCCCAGCTACTGGGGAGGCTGAGGCTGGAGAATCGCTTGAACCTGGAGGCAGAGGTTGCAGTGAGCCAAGATCGCGCCACTCTACTCCAGCCCGGCAACAGAGTGTGACTCCATCTAAAAAAAAAACCAAAACAAACAACAACAACAACAACAACAAAAAAAAAAACAGACAAAGGCAGTACTAAAATGGAAAACTCTAGAGCAATATCTCCCATGAACTTAGATGTAAAATCCTTAATAAAATATTAGCAAATTGAATCTATCAACGTAAAATAATTATAAATATAAGCTCCAGCACAGTGGCTCATGCCTGTAATCCTAGCACTTTAGCAGGCCACGGTAGGCAGATCTCTTGAACCCAGGAGTTTCAGACCAGCCTGGGCAGCATGGTGAAACTCCATTGCTACAAAAAATAGAAAAATGAGCCAGGGATGGTAGTGCATGCCTGTAGTCCTAGCTACTCCGGAGGCTGAGGTGGGAAGATCACCTGACCCTGGAGAGGTCAAGGCTGCAGTGAGCTGTAATCGTGCCACTGCACTCCATCTTGGGTGACAGAGTGAGACTCTGTCTCAAAAAAATAAAATAAAAATAGAATTACTAATATAAGTATAAAAATAATTATATACTATAACCAAGTAGGACTTATTCCCATTATATAGGCTGGTACAACACTCAAAAGTCTGCCATATCAAGAAAGGAAGGTAAAAAAACAAGTCTTCCATATCAAGTGATCGATAGAGTTTAGATATTTAAAAAGTCCACCATATCAACAAGCTAAAGAAAAAAATCATATAATCATATCAGTTGGTGAAGAAAAAGCATTTGATGAAATCTAGCACACATTTATGATAAAAACTCTCAGCAAGTTAGGAATAGAGGGTAACTACCTTAACTTGATAAAGAGCATCTACAAAAAACCTGACAGCCCACATCATAGTGAATGGTGAAAGACTGAATGCTTTCTCCCTAAGACTGGGAACAAGGTAAGGATGCCTGCTCTCCCCTCTCTTATTCACCCTAGTTCTGAAAGTTCTAGCCACTGCAATAAGACAAGAAAAAGAAATAAAGGACATATGAAATGGAAAGGAAGAAATAAAACTGTTTCTTTTTGCAGATGACATGATTGTCTATAAAGAAAATCCGAAATAATCTACAAAATAAAGCTGACCCCCAAACCAAAACCCTCTTATAATTGGTTGGGAATTAAACAGGTTACAAGATACAAGATCAACACACAAAAATCCATCATGTTTATGTATACTAACAACAAACATGTGGAAACTGAAATTTAAAACACTGCATCATTTACAAATGGTCCAAAGAAAGTGAAACACTTAAGCATAAGCTGAACAAAACTTGCACAGGCTCTGCAAGCTGAAAATTACAAAATGTTGATGAAATAATTTATTTATTTATTCATTTATTTATTTTGTGATGGAGTCTTGCTCTTTGCCCAGGCTGGAGTGCAGTGGCTTGACCTCAGCTCACTGCAACATCTGCCTCCTGAGTTCAAGTGATTCTCCTGTCTCAGCCTCCTGGGTAGCTGGGGTTACAGGCACGTGCCACCACCCCCAGCTAATTTTTGTATTTTTAGTAGAGATGGGGTTTCACCATGTTGGACAGGCTGGTCTCGAACTTCTGACCTCAGGTGACCCTCCTGCCTCAGCCTCCCAAAGTGCTGGGATTATAGATGTGAACCAGCATGCCCAGCCTGACGAAAAAATTTTAAAAGACCTAAGTAAATGGAGAAATATACTGTGGTCATGGAGTGGAATACTCAATGTAGTAAAGAGGTCAATTCTCCCCAAATTGAGTCAGGTGCAGTGATGTACACCTGTAGTCCCAGCTACCTGGGAGGCTGAGGCAGGAAGATCCCTTGAGCCCAGGAGTTTGAGGCTGTAGTTAAAATGATTGCATCTGTGAATAGCCACTGCACTCCAGCCTGGGCAATATAGTGAGACTCCATCTCCAAAATTTTTTTTAATTTTTAGTTTTATTTATTTCTTTATTTTGAGACAGAGTCTCATTCTGTCACCCAGGCTGGAGTACAGTGATGAGATCTTGGCTCACTGCAACCTCCACCTCCCAGGTTCAAGTGACTCTCCTGCCAAGTAGCTGAGATTACAGGTGGGTGCCACCACGCCTGGCTAACTTTTGTATTTTTAGTAGAGACAGGGTTTTGCCATGTTAGCCAGGCTGGTATTGAACTCCTGACCTCAGGTGATCCACCCGCCTTGGCCTCTCAAAGTGTTAGGATTCCAGGCGTGAGCCACTGAGCCCAGCCAAAAAAAATTTTTTTAGAAGTGTAATTACTATTAAAATCCCAGCAAAGTATTTTGTAGACATAGACAAGTTTATTCTAAAATGTACATGGGAAAATATAGACTCTAGGAACAGGAAAATAATCTTGGGAAAAAAAGAAAGATGAAAGTGGGAGGAATTACTCTACCTCTTATTAAGATAAAATAGATACTGTAGAAGAACAGGATGAAAGAAAAAGGGAGGTCAAACTCTGGCCAGCCCTCCCCTGAGATAGTGGAGACAGAATCCCAGGGGCTTGCTTTCATCTGATAGCTGAAGCATCAATGGTCACATGCTCACTGGAAGGCTGTGGGCGTACAGGAAGCTTGGTTTCCCTGATAAAATTCCCATCTCTTTAAGCTCCTTTGAGAGTAGCTGGAACTTTAGTGAGAAGAGTCCACCATGTCTGGAAGAGAGATTCTAAAATGCTGCTGGTTTCTTGAGGTTGTCTCATGGGTGAGTTGAATGTTCTACTTCTTTCCCCACGTGCACCCGAAATTTGAAGGCAGAAGAGCATCAGGTTCCTGGTTTGTTTGTTTGTTTGTTTATATATTTATTTATTTTGAGAAGGAGTCTCAGTCTGTTGCCTAGGCTGGAGTGCAACAGTGCGATCTCGGCTCACTGCAACCTCTGCCTCCCGGGTTCAAGCAATTCTCCTGCCTCAGCCTCCCAAGTAGCTGGAATTACAGGCACCTGCCACCATGTCTGGCTAATTTTTAAATTTTTAGTAGAGACGGGATTTCACCGTGTTGGCCAGGCTGGTCTTGAACTCCTGACCTGAAGTGATCCGCCCCCCCTTAGCTTCCCAAAGTGCTGGGATTACAGGGATGAGCCACCATGCCCAGCCTGTTTCCTGGTTTATAGTTGTGTGCTAGGCTGATATGGTTTGGCTCTGTATCCCCACCCAAGTCTCATGTCGAATTGTAATTCCCAGTGTTGGAGGAGGGGCCTTGTGGGAGGTGACTGGATCACAGGGGCGGACTTCCCCCTTGCTGTTCTTGTCATAGAGTTCTCACGAGATCTGGTTGTTTGAAAATGTGTAGCCTCTCCTCTTCACTCTCACTCTCTCCTGCTCTGCTGTGTGAGGATGGTGCTTGCTTCCTTTTTGACTTCTGCCATGATTGTAAGTTTCCTGAGACCTCCCCAGAAGCCGAAGCCTGTATAGCTTGCAGAACCATGAGCTGATTATACCTGTTTTCTTTATAAATTACCCAGTCTCTGGTATGTCTTTATAGCAGTGTGACAATGGACCCAGCCCAGCCTAGACTACATTATTTTCTCTTTTGCCCCCTGTGAACTCTCATTTTTTTCCCAATGGAATGATAATGGGAAGAACTCTCATTTTAATAGGGGAAAGGAGGGCCAGGCATGGTGGCTGATGCCTGTAATTCCAGTGCTTTGGGAGGTCGAGGCAGGCAGATCACCTGAGGTCAGGAGTTCGAGACTAGCCTGGCCAACATGACGAAACCCTGACTCTACTTAAAATACAAAAATTAGCCAGTCATGGTGGCGGGTGCCTGTAATCCCAGCTACTCAGGAGGCTGAGGCAGGAGAATCACTTGGACCAGGAGGTGGGGGTTGCAGTGAGCCGAGATCATGCCATTGCACTCCAGCCTGGGTGATGGGCGACAACAGTGAAACTCCATCTCAAAAAAAAAAAAAAAAAATACATGAAGAAGCAAGACTGAAATTGGGACTACCTAGACGAATCCCACACAAAGGTGAAATCAGGCTGGCCCTCCTTCCCCAGCCAAGCTCTGGTTTGGAATCAGTGAGGCAACCAGACCCTCATCCTGTGGGCCTTTCCTCTTCCAGTACCCCATGACTCATTAAAAGGTGAAGCATGGCCAGGTGTGGTGGCTCACGCCTGTAATTTCAGCACTTTGGGAGGCCGAGGCGGGCGGATCACCTGAGGTCAGGAGTTCGAGATCAGCCTGGCCAACATGATGAAACTCCATCTCTACTAAAAATACAAAAATTAGCTGGGCGTGGTGTTGCACGCCTGTAATTCCAGCTACTGAGGTGGCTGAGGCATGAGAATTGCTTGAACCTGGTTGGCGGAGGCTGCAGTGAGCCAAGATTGTGCCACTGCACCACTGCATTCTAGCCTAGGCAACAGAGCGAGACTGTCTCAAAAAAAAAAAAAAAAAAAAGAAAGAAAAGAAAAAAATAGAAAAGATAAAAAGGGTGAGGGGCTTAGGTGGGGTCAGGAGAAATGGGAACAGTGTCTGGAATGAATGAAAGGCAGGCACCAGTGACCCTTTGGTCCAGGCTGGAGACATTTGTGTAGGGAGCATTTCATTTTTACATCAGGGAGGTGGAAGAGGTCATGGTAAGTTTACATTGGAGGGATTTCCTTCCTGCAGCCTTGAGAGGACCCCAGACAATACAAGTGGCTAAAAAGATAACCCCCTAGCCTGTGGGGTACAGGGCTCTCCCACTCCATGGGCCTCACTGTATTTCCCTGGTGGTCATGGATGGTGGTTGAGGACTTTCCCTTCTTCCTGCAAGCCTGGGTCTCCTTCTTCCCCACCACACCATCCTGGAATGCCTTCTTGGCTCCTGGGGCTGCTGCCTTTGATCTCAAATGGCATCAGGACATTGACATTGGAATCACTTTCTAATCCGGGACAGATGTGAGCCCAGGCGTGTGAGTGGAAAGTCAGATAAACCAAACCAAGCAAATAAGACAAGTAAGAAGAGAGCCCGAAGTGGGGCAAAAGTCCCTGGGCCAGGTGGCTCAGCCTGTAATTCCAGCACTTCGGGAGGCTGAAGTGGGAGGATCACTTGTGCCCAGGAGTTTGAGATCAGCCTGGGCAACATAGCCAGACCCGATCTCTACAAAAAATAAAAACAAAACATTAACGATGCATCATTGGCCAAGTAAGACTTGGGCAGATATAGTTGCTGCCAAGGCCCCAGCACAGCATGGGGCTGAAAGGGCCATCTCTTCAAGGCCCTCACTCCTGTTGCCCTACAAGGTTCCGGGTCTGTGCCTCAAGGGCATGTCCCCAACCCTCTGGGCAGCCTAGAGAAGGCTCCCAATAAACATCTGAGCAGCTGCAGGCATCCGGGGAGCCACCCCTCCACCCCCAGCCTGCCAGCTCTCTTGCAGCCTCACACCTCCCTTTACCACCCCTTCCTCTCAGGACAGTCACCCTTCACCTTTGGGTTAGTGGAGGGGCGTGCCCTGGAGAAGACCTCCCCAGGAGTGGAGGGGCTGGGTACAGCCATCTGCCAGTGTAAAATATGAGAAGCAGTGGGGACAGGCAGTAGAGCT
This sequence comes from Pan paniscus, assembly GCF_029289425.2. NCBI lineage: Eukaryota > Metazoa > Chordata > Mammalia > Primates > Hominidae > Pan > Pan paniscus. Next base: position 56,550,959 of record NC_073256.2, on the reverse strand, counting down.
GTCAGGAGGGAAGTTTCTCTTTCTTGCCCTCTTTTTTTTTTTTTTTTAATGTACTTAAGACTCTGAGGAAAATGGGGGAAGGTGTACAAGTAGGAAGGGGGTTTGGAAGCACACCAGGAAACAGCAACTGTCCATTTGAGTTGCTGCATTGCTAGGGCTAGACTAATTCTAGTCGGCTTGCGATGCAGACAACAGGTGGGGCAACTCTGACTGTCTCCAGGACTTCAGATAGACTGTTCAGACCTAGTGGGCCTCTCAGAGGTCTGGGTCGCAGTGACCCTGAGGAACCTGGGCACCCTTGACTCATTAGGTGAGAACCCAAAGACTCCCCAGGAAGCCTCCAATAGATCTAGTTCCCAGGCAAGACTGGTTAACTCCAGACAGGCCCCCACATTGGCCTACAATGAGATGGGCACATAAACTCCAATGTGGCTGTACAAGGTTTAGCATTCTGTAAACTACACTGGTTGAATTATCAGATTGGTCCCACGGATTCAGATCCAACTTGGGAACCTCCAAGCTTTTAAAAATTAATTCATTTGTTTATTTATTTACTTATTTATTTTTATTTTATTTTTTTGAGACAGAGCTTCACTCTTGTTGCCCAGGCTGGAGTGCAATGGCACAATCTCAGCTCACTGCAACCTCTGCCTCCTGGGTTCAAGTGATTCTCCTGCCTCAGCCTCCCAAGTAGCTGGGATTACATGCACCCAACACCATGCCCGGCTAATTTTTTTTTTTTTTTTGTATTTTTAGTAGAGACGGGGTTTCACCATGTTGGCCAGGCCAGTATTGAACTGCTGACCTCAGGTGATCCACCCGCCTCGGCCTCCCAAAGTGCTGGGATTACAGGCGGGAGCCACCATGCCCGGCCTTATTTATTTTTATAGAGGAAGGATCTTACTTTGTTACTCAGGCTGGTCTTAATCTCCTGGGCTCAAGCAATCCTCCCACCTCGGTTTCCCAAAGTGCTGGAATTACAGGCAGGAGCCAGCGTGCCCAGCCCTCCAAGCCTTTGAAGGCTGTTTGGCTGCAAACTTTACCTGTGCCTCCACGATTGTGGTGTGAAAGCAGCCATAAGTAAGAGTGAAGCTGTGTTCCAATACAGCTGTATGTAAGGATACTTAAATTTGAGTTTCATATAGTTTTCATGTGTCATGAAATCCTATTTTGGCACTGCATAGTGGCTCACACCTGAAATCCCTGCACTCTGGGAGGCCAAGGTGGGAAGATCGCTTGAGCCCAGGAATTCAAGACCAAACTGGGCAATATGGCAAAACCCCATCTCTACTAAAAATACAATGGTGGTGAGTGTCTGTAGTCCCAGCTACTCTGAAGGCTGAGGTGGGAGGATTACCTGAGCCTGCGAAAGTCGAGGCTGCAGCGAGTCATGATTGCACCACTGTACTCCAGCCTGGTTGGCAGAGTGAGACTTTTTTTCTCAAAGAAGAAAAAAAAAAAAAAAACCTTGAGCTTTCCATGGTGTGTAAGCCCATGTTGTGTGTTTATATAGTAGGTGAATGTAAATCAAAATAAACAGAGGACAGCTTTAGAAGTGAAAAGGGGTCAAACACAGGAACCTATTCTTGCAGCCCTGTGGGAAGAAGGAGAGGAGCTATGTGCCTGTCAGCAGCAAATAGCTGCCTTGAAGCCCATGTTTACACCTGTGGTGGAGGGACCAGCTTCTTTTCTCTTTCTCTAGGGATCCTGCTTTCTGTCTGCCCAGCCTGGAGGAACTGGCTGCACTCCTGCACTGCCCTCATCTGGATATTCCCACATAAAGCTGTTGGGCTGTGAATAAAAACCTCTCGTCCTTTTAGCTCAGTTGCAATAACATAATGACTGGAGGTTGTGGGTTTACTTTTTATTATGGAACATTTCAAATATAAACAAAAGCAGACAGAACAGTATTTCCCCTCCCATGGACTCATCATCCCACTACTGTGATGATCAATATACAGTCAATCTTGTTTCATCCATACATCCATTGGATCATTTTATTTATTTATTAATTTTGAGACGGAGTCCTGCTCTGTTGCCCAGGCTGGAGTGCAGTGGCGCCATTTGGCTCACTGCAACCTCTGCCTCTGGGTTCAAGCAATTCTCCTGCCTCAGCCTCCTGAGTGGCTGGGATTACAGGCGCCTCTGCCACCATGCCCAACTAAGTTTTGTATTTTTAGTAGAGATGGGGTTTGGTCACGTTGGACAGGATGGTCTCGAACTCCTGACCTCAGGTGATCCACTCGCCTCGGCCTTCCAAAGTGCTGGGATTACAGGCATGAGCCACTGTGCCCGGCCACCACTGGATCATTTTAAACAGAATCCCAGTGAGCCCATCATTTCATCTTTAATTATACAGTCTAGATCGCTAACAGATAAAGCCTTTTACTTTTTTTTTTTTTTTCCAGACACAGTCTTGCTCTGTCTCTCAGACTGGAGTGCGGTGGCATGATCTCAGCTGACTGCAACCCCCACTTCCCTGGCTAAAGCGATTCTCCCACCTCAGCCTCCAAGTTGCTGAGACTACAAGTGCATGCCACCACAGCTGGCTGATTTTTTTTGTAAAAAAATATTTCTCACTCTACTGTCCAGACTTGTCTTGAACTCCTGGGTTCAAGTAAGGCTCAAGTTCAAGACTAGCCATAGCATCCCAAAGTGCTGGGATTACAGGCACGAACCACTGCCCCGGTCCTGTTTATTTTTTTTATTTTTATTTTTTGAGATTGGTTCTAACTATATTGCTCAGGCTGGTCTCGAACTACTGAGTTCAAGCAATCCTCCCGCCTTGGCCTCCCAAAGTGCTGGGATTACAGGCGTTGAGCCACCTTGCTTGGCTCTTTTTTTCTTTTTTTTTAGACGGAGTCTCCCTCTGTCGCCCAGGCTGGAGTGCAGTCGTGCGATCTCAGCTCACTGCAAGCTCCGCCTCCCAGGTTCACGCCATTCTTCTGCCTCAGCCTCCCGAGTAGCTGGGACTACAGGCGCCTGCCACCATGCCCCGCTAATTTATTTTTTTGTATTTTTAGTAGAGACAGGGTTTCATCGTGTTAGCCAGGATGGTCTCGATCTCCTTACCTCGTGATCCGCCCGCCTTGGCCTACCAAAGTGCTGGGATTACAGGCGTGAGCCACTGCACCCAGCCCTCTTTTTTTCTTAAGCAAGGTGCGATGCACTTTTATTGTATTACATTAGGAGGATGTAAAGTCTGGCTGTCTCTCTTTTGGTGGTTTTAAAATTGATTATTGGGGTTTGGGTGTTGTCAGCCTGATGCATTCATTATTAAACAACTTCCCTTCAGCCTTTATCTAGATGGTTTTGGCAGATATTGATGATCATTGCCTACATCCATTATTTCACAGGGGGATGCTAGCGGTTTAAAGAGGAACATATTCTTTCTTTCTTCCTTTCTTTCAGTCCTTTCTTTCCTTCCTTTCTTTCCTTCATTTCCTTCCTTCCTTCCTTTCTTCCCTCCCTCCTTCCTTCCTCCCTCCCTCCCTTCCTTCCTTCCCTCTCTCCCCCTCTGTCCCTCCCTTTCTCTCCCTCCCTCCCTCCCTCTCTCTCTCTTTCTTTCTTTCCTTCTTCTTTTTTTTTTTGAGATGGAGTTTTGCTCTTGTTGCCCAGGTTGGAGTGCAATGGTGCGATCTCGGCTCACTACAACCTCCACCTCCCAGGTTCAAGTGATTCTCCTGCCTCAGCCTCCCAAGTAGCTGAGATTATAGGCATGTGCCACCACACCCGGCTAATTTTGTATTTTTAGTAGATGTGGGGTTTCACCATGTTGATCAGGCCAGTCTCAAACTCCTGATCTCAGGTGATTCATCCTCCTCAGCCTCCCACAGTTCTGGGATTACAGGCATGAGCCACTGCGCCCGGCCTCTTTCTTTCTTTCTTGGTGTTGCACTGTTGCCCAGGCTGGAGCACAGTGGCTCCATCATGGCTTCCTGCAGCCTTGACCTCTGGGGCTCAAGTGATTCTCCTATCTCGGCCCCCCAAGTAGATGGGATTACAGCATACACTACCACACCTCGGTGATTTTTAAATTTTTTTGTAGAGATGGGGTCTCCCTATGTTGCCCAGACTGGTCTCAAACTCTTGGGCTCAAGTGATCCTACAGCCTGGGCCCCTCAAAGTTCTGGGATCACAGGTGCCTGGCCAAACATATTCTTATAAATTCAAATCTACCCAGAAGGAATAAAGATAGATATATTTTCAATGTCCAGCTTTCTGGTTCTAGAGCTCAGTGTCATAGAAAGGAACCTCATCTAAGAGTCAAGAGCCTAGGGACCAGGCACGTGCTATAAGATCTTGCATAAATCAGGCCGTGTGCTGTGGCTCATGCCTGTAATCCCAGCACTCTGGGAAGCCAAGACAGATGGATTGCTTGAGTCCAGGAGTTTGAGACCAGCCTGGGCAACATAGCGGAACCCCGTCTCTACTAAAAATACAAAAAATTTGCCAGGTGTGATGGCGTGCGACTGTAATCCCAGCTACTTGGGAGGCTGAGGTGGGAGAATCAGCTGGTCTGGGGAGGTTGAGGCTGCAGTGAGCCAAGATTGCCCCATTTCACTCCAGCCCAGGCAACTCAAGTGAGATCCTGTCTCAAAAAAAAAAAGATTTTTTTTATGTTTAACCTAATTTTATTTTTTTAAAAAAAGATGTTGCATAAATCAATTGTCCCTTTAAACTTCAATCTGCAAAAATAGGGTGTTGAACAACATGATCTAGTGAGATGGTTAATTTTTTTTTTTGAGACAGAGTATTGCTCTGTCTCCCAGGCTGGAGTGCAGTGGCACAATCTTGGCTCACTGCAACTTCCACCTCCCGGGTTCAAGCAATTCTCCTGTCTCAGCCTCCTGAGTAGCTGGGACTACAGGCGTGTGCCACCACACTTGGCTAAGTTTTGTATTTTTAGTAGAGATGGGGTCTCACCATGTTGGCCGGGATGGTCTCGATCTCTTGACCTCGTGATCTGCCCAGCTCGGCCTCCCAGATTCCAATTCTTCCTGGGATTACAGGTGTGAGCCACTGCGCCCGGCCTGTGATGGTTAATTTTATGCCCATTTGACTGGGCTAAGGGATGCCTAGATTGCTGTCAAAATGTTATTTTGTAGCTCCTAGGCTACAAACCTGTACAGATGCTACTGTACTAAATAATGTAGGCAATTGTAACACAGTGGTATTTGTGTATTTAAACCTATCTAGGCTGGGCACGGAGGCTCATGCCTATAATCCCAGCACTTTGGGAGGCTGAGGCAGGAGGATCACTTGAGCCCAGGAGTTCGAGACCAGCCTGGAAAACATGGAGAGACCCTGTCTCTACAAAATTAAAAAATCAGCTGGATGTAGTAGTGTGTACCTGTGGTCCCAGCTACTCTGGAGGCTAAGATGGGAGAAACACTTGAGCCCAAGATGTTGAGGCTGTAGTGAGCCATGATTGTGCCACTGCACTCCAGCCTGGGCAACAGAGTGAGACTCTGTCTCAAAAAAAATAAATAAATCTTATTTTAAAATTTAATTTAATTTTTTTTGAGTCGGAGTTTTACTCTGTTGCTTAGGCTGGCATGCAGTGGTGTGATTGTGGCTCATTGCAACCTCTGCCTCCTGGGTTTAAGTGATTCTCTTGCCTCAGCCTCCTGAGTAACTGGGATTACAGGTGCACACTACCACACCCGGCTAGTTTTTGTATTTTTAGTAGAGATGGGGTTTCACCATGTTGGCCAGGCTAGTCTCAAACTCCTGACCTTGTGATTCACCCCTTGGCCTCCCAAAGTGCTAGGATTACAGGCGTAAGCCACTGTGCCAGGCCCAAATAATTTTTTTTTTTTTTTTTGAGACAGAGTCTTGCTCTGTCACCCAGGCTGGAGTGCAGTGGCACGATCTCGGCTCACTGCAACCTCCACCTCCTGGGTTCAAGTGATTCTCCTGTCTCAGCCTCCTGAGTAGCTATGATTACAGGTGCGCCCCACCTCACCTGGCTAATTTTTGCATTTTTAGTAGAAACGGGATTTCGCCATGTTGGCCAGGCTGGTCTCAAACTCCTGACCTCAGATGATCTGCTCTCCTCAGCCTCCCAAAGTGCTGGGATTACAGGTGTGAGCCACTGCACCTGTCCCCAAATAAATCTTAAAAAGGAACACATCAAAACCTATAAAAGGTACAGTAAAAATATGGTATAAATGATTAAAAGATGGTACACCTGTATAGGGCACTTAGCATAAATGGAGGTTTCAGGACTGGAAGTTTCTCTGGGTGAGTCAGTGAGTGGTGAGTGAATGAAGGCTGAGGACATTACACTATTGTAGACTTTATAAACACTGAACACTTAGGCTACACTGAATTTATTAAAGATGTTTTTCTTTCTTCAGTAAATTAAATTTAGCTTAATGTAACTTTTTTACTTTATAAACTTTTTTTTGGTTGTCAAATGATCCTTTATTAAAATATTGTCCTTTGTGGTTCTTAACTAGCTGAGCATTCCTCCGCACTACCGTTAAAAGTCATCTATGATGTCATGAGGGTGGCGGCCATCAACATTGCAGCCCACAGACTGGGCAGGCCCCAAAATCTCTTCAACGGTTCCAGAGAGTATGCTGGCTAAAGACTGATGCCTGGGCAACCTTGACAATCCAAAAGTGTTATTTCCAGGCAGGGTGTGGTGGCTCATGCCTGTAATCCCAGCACTTTGGGAGGCCGAGGTGGGTCGGTTGCCTGAGCTCAGGCTCAGGAGTTCGTGACCACCTTGGGCAACATGGTGAAACCCCGTCTATACTTTAAAAAATAAAAGAAATTAGCCAGGCGCAGTGGGGCGCACCTGTAGTCCCAGCTACTAGGGAGGCTGAGGCACGAGAATCACTTGTGCCTGGGAGGCAGAGGTTGCTGTGAGCTGAGATTGCGGCACTGCACTCCAGCTTGGGCTACAGAGTGAGACTCCATCTCAACAACAAAAGTGTTATTTCCGCTGTGTTTAATGTTTTTCTGTTTCTTTCTGCCTCTTGGCAGTTTGTCGAGGGCTTTGATGATGAGAGCAGAGGCAGAAGGTACCCCCTCAATCTGGGCCTGTCTGTTCTGGTCAGTTTCACTGTAATCCTCATACGCTTCCAGTCACTGATTGCCTTGGCAATGTCATCACCAACTTTTTTAGAGACAGACCTAGGGGGCTGATCTTGGGAGCCAGTGCAGATGTGGCACTGACTTCACCCCCAGTACACCCCAGGTGTATGAATTTGATCTCACTGGGGTTGAACTTAGGCAGCTGGTGTCAGATGAACCTGGATTTGGGACAGCAGAAGAAAGTTGCACCACATCCTCCTCCAAGCTGAAAACTGAAAGACTTTATAAGCTTTAAAATTTTTTTAAATGTTGACTCTTTTGTAATAATACTTAGCTTAAAACACAAACCCACTGTACAGCTGTACAAAATTATTTTCTTTCTTTATATCTTTATTCTATCAGCTTTTTCTATTTTTAAATATTTTATTTTATTATTTAGTTATTTATTTATTTTTGGAGACGGAGTCTTGCTCTGTCTCCCAGGCTGGAGTGCAGTGGCACCATCATGGCTCACTACAACCTCCTCCTCCTGGGTTCAAGCAATTCTCCTACCTCAGCCTCCCGAGTAGCTGGGATTACAGATGCACGCTGCCACGCCCGGCTAATTTTTTTGTATTTTCGTAGAGATGGGGTTTCACCATGTTGACCAGGCTGGTCTTGAACTCCTGAGCTCAGGCAATCCACGTGCCTCAGCCTCCCAAAGTGCTGGGATTATAGGCGTGAGCCATTGCGCCTAGCCTTTATTTTTAAGTTTTTTAACTTTTTTGTTAAATCTAAGACACAAACACACACATTAGCCTAGGCCTACCCAGGGTCAGGATCCTCAATATCACTGTCTTCTGCCTCCACATCTTGTCCTACTGGAAGGTCTTTAGGAGCGATAACACGCATGGAGCTACCGTCTCCTGTGATAGCAATGCCTTCTTCTGGAATACCTCCTGAAGGAACTGCCTCAGGCTGTTTTATAGTTAACTTTTAAAATATACATAAGTAGGCCAGGCGCAGTGGCTCACACCTGTAATCCCAGCACTTTGGGAGGCCAAGACAGGCAGATCACTTGAGGTCAGGAGTTCAAGACCAGCCTGGCCAACATGGTGAAACTCTGTCTCTACTAAAAATACAAAAATTAGTCAAGCGTGGTGGTGCACGTCTGTAATCCTGATTACTCAGGAGGCTGAGGCAGGAGAATTGCTTGAACCTGGGAGGCAGAGGCTGCAGTGAGCCGAGATCCTGTCACTGCACTCCAGCCTGGGCGACACAGTGAGACTCTGTCTCAAAAAAAAAAAAAAAAAATGTAGCTGGGCACAGTGGCTCACACCTGTAATCCGGGCACTTTGGGAGGCTGAGGTGGGTGGATCACCTGAGGTAAGGAGTTCAAGACCAGCCTGACCAACATGGTGAAACCCCGTCTCTACTAAAAATACAAAAAAAATTAGCCAAGCGTGGTGGCGCATGCCTGCAATCCCAGCTATTCAGGAGACGGAGACGGGTGAATCGCTTGAACCCGGGAGGTGGAGGTTGCAGTGACCCGAGATCGCACCATTGCACTCCAGCCTGGGCAACAAGAACAAAACTTCTTTTCAAAAAAAAAAAAATATATATATGTATATACACACACACACACACATCTTATATATGCATATATATACCCACAAATAGAAGAAGTAGGCTCTCAAATAACAGTAACAGGAAAAGTAAATACATAAACTAGTAACATAGTTGTTTATTATCATTATCAAGTATGCACTGTACATAATTGTAGGTGCGTTACTTTTATAGGATTGACAGTGCAGTAGGTTTGTTTATACCACCATCACCACAAACACAGGAGTCACCCATTGCACTACAATGTCACTAGGCGATAGCAGTTTTTCAGCTCCATTATAATTGTCACTGGCTGGAATGTCACATACGCAGATGCCCAGGCTGGTCTTGAACTCCTGACCTCAAGTGATCCGCCCACCTTGGCTTCCCAAAGTGGGATTACAGGTGTGAGCCACCCCGCCCCACTTGTTCTGTTCTATTGTTTCTGTTCCTCTGGAGAGCCCTGACTCCTCCACCTATCAAAACACTTCACAGCTCTGACCCTCCAGAGTCTATTATTTTAAACTGCAATCACAGTCATGACTGGTCAGTGTAACTTTTAGGACACCCAGCCTTAAGTTCCTTCCCCTCATTTTACAAAAAAAATGGTCCTTGTTTGAAAGTTTCATGCAGAGATATTGGTTTAACCCATTGCATTTCAGTGGTTCTGCTTATCACAGAAGACATCACCCTAGGCGAGCTTCTCAAAGGGACTCTCTCTCCTCTTTATCAAAGTGTCCATTTTCCCATACACCCATATTTGGCTGTGCAAAAAGAAATTTCTCCCATTCTCCAGGAGAGCATCTAGTGTCCTTACCCTTTGGGCAAACTCTTCTTAAAGAAAGTTCTTGTAAAGTCAGTCACCCAAGTTGTAGCTGACTGAGGGGCATTCTCTTTCAGAAGTCTTTGCTTTTTTTTTGATAGGTCCTTGCTCTGTTGCCCAGGCTGGAGTGCAGTGGTATAATGATAGCTCACTGAAAACTTGAACTCCTGGGCTCAAGCAATCCTCTTGCTTCAGCCTCCCAAATTGCTGGGACTACAGACCTGCAGCACCACCCCTGGCTAATTTCTGTATTTTTTGTAGAGACAGGGTCTTGCTATGTTGTCCAGGCTGGCAGAACCTCTCCCTCCCAAAGTACTGTGATTATAGGCATGAGACACCATGTCCGGCCTCACTGATATATCAAATTACACATTACAATGATAAGAAATTCTTCTGGCCAGGCGCAGTGGCTCACGCCTGTAATCCCAGCAGTTTGGGAGGCCGAGGTGGGCAGATCACTTGAGGTCAGGAGTTCAAGACCAGCCTGGGCAAGATGGTGAGACCCCCCCCATCTCTACAAAAAACATGGTGAAACCCCAACTCTACTAAAAATACAAAAATTAGCTGGGTGTGGTGGCATGTGCCTGTAATCGCAGCTACTCAGGAGGCTGAGGCATGAGAATCTCTTGAACCCGGGAGGTGGAGGTTGCAGTGAGCCTAGATTTCACCACTGCACTCCAGCCTTGGCAACAGAGTGAGACTCCACCTCAAAAAAAAAATTATTTATTTTATTTTTTAGACACAGGGTCTTGCTCTGTTGCCCAGGCTAGAGTGCAGTGGCACAATCATAGCTCACTGCTGCTCGGTACATCTCAGCCTCCTGAGTAGCTGGGACTATAGTCACCGGAAGTCTTTTCTATTTATTTATTTATTTTGGGATGGAGTCTCATTCTGTTGCCAGGGCTGGAGTGCAGTGGTGTGTGATCTAGGCTCACTGCAGCCTCCGCCTCCTGAGTTCAAATGATTTTCCCACCTCAGCCTCCTGAGTAGCTGGGACCACAGACATGTGCCACCATGCCTGGCTAATTTTTGTATTTTTAGTAGAGACAGGGTTTCACCATGTTGGTCAGGCTGGTCTCAAACTCCTGACCCCAAGTGATCCACCTGCCTCAGACTCCCAAAGTGCTGGGATTACAGGCATGAGCCGCTGCATCCAGCCAGTTTTTCCATTTTAATACGAGATAATATCTTCAGTTAAAAAGCATGAATTTATAATGATGAATTTTTATTTTATTTTATCTTTATTTTTAATTTTTTGTTTTGAGACAGGGTTTCGCTCTGCTGCCCAGGTTGGAGCACAGTGGTGTGATTACAGCTCACTGCAAACCTTGACCTCCCAGGCTCAAGGGGTCCTCCCACCTCAGCCTCCCAAGTAGCTAGGACTGCAGGCGTGCACCACCACACCTGGCTAATTTTTTCTATTTTTTGTAGAAATGAGGTCTCACTATGTTGCCTAGGCTGGTCTGGAATGCCAGCCTCAAGAGATCTACCCACCCACCTCTGTCTCCCAAAGTGCGGGGATTATAGGAATGAGCCACCATTCCCAGCCTAATGATGAAATTTTAAGGTGAAAACATCTTTTTCCCTTGGAGGAGGAGACCTTCTTATCCCTGACATCACAGGCTACATTGTCCCTACAACAGCTGGCTGGACAGTGTTCCATTAACGCTCCTTTTTTTTTGAGATGGAGTCTCACTCTGTTGCCCAGGCTGGAGTGCAGTGGCGTGATCTCGGCTCACTGCAACCTCTGCTTCCCAGGTTCAAGCGATCCTCCTGCCTCAGCCTCCCGAGTAGCTGGGACTACAGGCACGTGCCACCATGCCCGGCTAATTTTTGTATTTTTAGTAGAGACAGGGTTTCAACATGTTGGCCAGGCTGGTCTCGAACTCTTGACCTCGTAATCTGCCTGCCTCGGCCTTGCAAAGTGCTGAGATTACAGGAATGAGCCACTGTGCCCAGCAGTACTCTTTTTTATTTTTTTTATTTTTTTTGAGATGGAGTGTCGCTCTGTTGCCCAAGCTGGAGTGCAGTGGCACGATCTCAGCTCACTGCAATTCTCTGGCCTCAGCCTCCCAAGTAGCTGAGATTACAGGCCTGCGCCACCATACCCAGCTAATTTTTGTATTATTAGTAGAGATGGGGTTTCACCATGTTGACCAGGCTGGTCTCGAACTCCTGACCTCAAGTGATCCACCCACCTTAGCCTCCGAAGGTGCTAGGATTACAGGCATGAGCCACCATGCCCGGCCAGCACTCCTTTTTGATTTATTCTTCTTCCTGGTGTGCTACAGCCTCTGGGAAACTCCAGCAGGAAAAGACCCCCATGGGAACATCTCCATAGGAGGCTCACAGCGTCCTCTCATGCTGGTGTACCAGGTGGAAATGGCACCATGTGGCAGGTGCTGATGGATGCAGGTCCTAGTGGCAGGTTCAGTGGGGAAGAGGATGTGGTTCCAGGAAGCCTGTGGTGGGATCGCTGGCCTTGGGAATGAGAAAACTTTTCAGGAGATAATATGACCTGTAGGAAGGTGTCACTTCTGTCAAATTCAAGATGAGAGGCTAAGACCAAAACATAATGAGTGTCAGGTCTGTAAGTTTGTCCCAGCACTTTGGGAGGCAAAGGCAGGAGTACTGGTTGAGGCCAGGAGTTTGAGACCAGCCTGGGCTATACAGAGAGACCCATCTCTACAAAAAAAAAAAATTTTTTTTTAATTAGCTGGGTGTGACGGTGTGTGCTTGTAGTCCCAGCAACCTAGGAGGCTGAGGCAGGAGGGTCGCTTGAGCCCAGGAGTTTGAGGCTGCTGTGAGCTTTGATCACACCATTGCACTCCCGCCAGGGCAACAGAATGAGACCCTGTACATATTTAAAAAAAAAAAAAGCCTATAAGTTTGAAAACAACAAGCAGTGAATGGATAAAGGTCAGGCATCCAGAGTGGAGGATGAGAACACTGAGTAAAAATCAGTGGGACTGTCTTCCAAGAAGCCACCCCAATCCCGAACCTCTGCACTTTTGTTTTTTTTTTTTTTGAGACAGAGTCTCACTCTGTTGCCCAGGCTGGAGGGCAGTGGCGCGATCTCGGCTCACTGCAACCTCCTGGATTCAAGCTATTCTCTTGCCTCAGCCTCCAGAGTAGCTGGGACTACAGGCATGCGCCACCATGCCTGGCTAATTTTTGTATTTTTAGTAGAGACGTGGTTTCACCACGTTGGCCAGGCTGGTCTTGAACACCTGACCTCAGGTGATCTGCCCACCTTGGCTTCCCAAAGTGCTGGGATTACAGGTGTGAGCTACTGCGCCTGGCCTGGAACCTCTGCACTTTTGTGTATGCGAGTCCCACCATCTGGATGCCAATTTCCCTTTCCTGTGCCTTTCCACATCCTAATCATTTGTTTTTTTGTTTTGTTTTATTTTTGAGACAGAGTCTTGCTCTGTCACCCAGGCTGGAGTGCAGTGGCATGATCTCGGCTCACTTCATCCTCCGCCTGGCAGGTTCAAGCGATTCTCCTGCCTCAGCCTCCCAAGCAGCTGGGATTACAGGCATGCGCCACCACGCCTGGTAATGTTTGTAATTTTAGTAGAGATGGTGTTTCACCATGTTGGCCAGGCTGGTCTCGCACTCCTGACCTCAAGTGATCTGCCCACCTCAGCCTCCCAAAGTGCTGGGATTACAGATGCGAGCCACCACGCCCAGCCCCAATCGTTTGTTAACATTCAACTCCAATTCCTCCTCTTCGTGAAGTCTTTTCTGACCATGCCCTCTGGGAGTGGTTTCTCCTTCGCTGGCATCCCACCTTCACTGGCACTCGCTTCCCTCCTCTGCCCTAGTCATTTGGCAGTTACTTCTTATGTTTAAGCCTCTCCCTCTAGAGTGGAATCTGAAGGTGGCCATTGTGTCTGACACCTCTTGGTATGTTCCAGCACCTGGCCCTAGCCTGGTGCCTAGCACATAGCTGTGTCCCGTACTTGCTGACTGATGGATGGGTAATTGACGCATCAGGGCAGGCATTCTTTCTCAGTCCTTGTTTAATGACATTGAGACTTGAAGAGCTTGCTATCCAGCGACTTGTTCCCTCTGAGCAAGCAGGGGTTGTGCTGCTGGGTTTAATTTATGTTGCTCTGCCTTTCATGCTTTCAAAGGACTTTCCCACGACAGACTGGGGACCTAAAGGTTTGTGCCACTAGCACCAGGGCTCAGAGATGAGTGGTGACAGATGCAGCCAAGTGTGCCGGCCCCTGACCTGGTTCCGCTTCTGCACCAGGGTTGGAGTTTTCTGCAGCCATGGGGTCTGGCGCTTCATTCCCAGCTTATTCCCATGTGGAGTACAGTCTCTGGGCTTTCACGTGGAGGTGTGGGCTTGCATCTGTGAGTGGGGGGACCCACCCACTGGGTGTACATGACTATGTATATGGATGTGATGACTCTTGGTGAGGGGCAGGTGAGCTGGGCATGGTGGCTCACCCCTGTAATCCCAGCACTTCAGGAGGCCGAGGCAGTCAGATCACTTGAGGTCAGGAGTTCAAGACCAGCCTGGCCTGGTTCTACTAAAAATATAAAAATTAGCCAGGCATGTTGGTGGGCGTCTGTGATCCCAGCTACTCAGGAGGCTGAAGCAGGAGAATCGCTTGAACCTAGGAAGTGGAGGCTGCAGTGTGCTGAGGCCTCACCACTGCACTCCAGTCTGGGCAACGGAACGAAACTCTGTCTCAAAAAAAAAAAAAATTAAATATGTCAGGATTAAATTAAATATGTATTAAACTTTGTCTTCCCAGGAGATGCCTTTACTTGCTTTCCTTCCCCTCTCTGTGATGGGATAAAGCCACCCTACCAATATCTATGCCGAAAGCTGCCTCTCCCACAGGACTGGCAAGACTCCTTTGGCGGAACAAAGTAAAAACTAAACTTTCTCTGTGGGGCTGGGAGCTCCCTACCCAGGGGCAGGGACTGGGTCCTAGTCACCTCTCCATCAGCACACTGAAGGTGCAGACTGGCCAAGGACAAGTAGGGGCTTGGAAAAAGTGTGAGGAGTGAAGGAAAGGCTGGATGCCCCAGGGTGCTGCAGCCCTACCAGCCAGGTTGTCCTGTGATGACTTAGGCTGAGTGGCTTCTCTTCCTCCCCTCCTATTTATTGATTTATTTTAGAGACAGGGTCTCACTCTTCTGCCCAAGCTGGAGTGCAGCAGTGCCATCATAGCTCACTGTAACCTACAACTCCTGGGCCCAAGCAATCATCCCATCTCAGCCTCCCAGGTAGCTAGGATTACAGGTGCATGCCACCGTGCCTGGCTATTTATTTTATATTTTTTTGCAGAGGTGGGGTCTTGCTATGTTGTCCAGGCTGGTCTCAAGCTCCTGGCCTCAAGTGATCTTCTCTCCTTGGCCTCCCAAAATGCTAAGATTGCAGGTGTGAGCCACCATGCCTGGCCCATTTTCTTTTCTTTTTCCTTTTCTTTTCTTTTCTTCTTTTTTGAGATGGAGTCTCACACTGTTGCCCAGGCTGGAGTGCAGTGGCACAATCTCGGCTCACTGCAAGCTCCGCTTCCTGGGTTCCAGTGATTCTTCTGCCTGGCTAATTTTTTCTGTATTTTTAGTAGAGACGGAGTTTCACTATGTTGACCAGGCTGGTCTCAAACTCCTGACCTTGTGATCCTCCGCCTTGGCCTCCCAAACTGCTGGGATTATAGGCGTGAGCCACCACACCCGGCCGGCCCATTTTCAATTTATCATGGCGGGGAAGAGAATCCGATCCTGACTGGAAAGCAAGATGCCCTGCCACCTCTTGGGACTGGAAAAAAAAAAAAGTAGCATTTTTCCCATCCATGACTTCTTCAAAAACAGGAAACACTTCTCTTTTCTCCCACCACACCCTCTCCCACTGGCATCTGGATCCTGACCATTCTCTTGATGCTTTCTTGAGGGGCCCTCAGCCATGTGCCAGGGCATGGGGGGCTCCGCTTCCCTCCTCTTTGCAGCCAGGAAAGCTCCTCACTCCTTTCTTAATTAAAGGCATTTGATAAAACCCAGCACTGGCTTCCCCACTGGGGAGGAGCCATCCTTAGTGTCCTGTCTTCTTTCCCTCCCAGCACCAGCTGCTCTTTCCCCAGCACTTGCTTCCCAGGGGAAAGATGTGGTTGGTAGGAGGGAAGGGATCAGAGAGTGTTTTAGCTCTAGTACCAGCTTCTTTGGGAGGCAGAAAGGTTCCAGCCTTGTCTGAGCTTTCCCTCCTAGGGAAGGAAGGGAGAGGAGAGCATGGACCAAGCAGCATGGAGGATCTGCCCTCCTCTGTGCTGCCTCCTTCCATCAAAGAAAGTGGGTGGCTCTCACCTGTAATCTCAGCACTTTGAGAAGCTGAGGTGGGAAGATCACTTGATGTCAGGAGTTCGAGACCAGCCTGGGCAAGAGAGTAAGACTCCAGCTCTACAAAACATAAAAGAAAATAGTAAGCATGGTGGGGGGTACCTATAGCCCCAGCTACTTAGGAGGCTGAGGAGGGAGGATCACTTGAGCCTGGGAGTTCAAGGCTGCAGTGAACTCTGATTGAACCACTGTACTCTAGCCTGGGTGACAGAGCAATACCTTGTCTATAAAATAAATAAATACACTTTGGGAGGCTGAGGTGGGCAGATCACTTGTGGTCAGCAGTTCGAGACCAGCCTGGCCAACGTGGTGAAACCCTGCGTCTACTAAAAATACAAATATTAGCTGGGCATGGTGATGTGCGCCTGTAGTCCCAGCTACTTGGGAGGCTGAGGCAGCGGAATTTTTGAACCTGGGAGGCAGAGGTTGCAGGGAGCCGAGATCATGCCACTGCACTCCAGCTTGGGTGGATGCAAAGAAGCCAGCCAAAGCAGCATCTAGGGGTGACTTGAAAGGCGATGCTAGAAACTTACCACTGGGTTGGTGGGCAACCCCTCCTGCTAATGGTGGCAGGAGGCAGACAAATGCCTAGGCAGATAGGGGCAGGTCCCTGGTAAAACCACACCTCCAAGCCGAGGATATTTTAAAGCCTGAAAGCCAAGCTACAAGTCAAATCCACGGACCGGATTGAGAACCTGTCTTGGTGTGCTTTCCTCTTATTAATCCCCACCCTTCACCTATTTTACATTCACCTACCCTTTCCTAATTGGTTTTCTACACTGTCCATGCCCCACCTTTGAGTGGTGTCTTCGCTTTAACCTTTATTGCATACTTACAAACCAATCAGCACGCAATCCCCATTTTGAGTCCATAAAAGCCCCAGACTCAGCCACACTGAGACAGAAACCACCTGACTGCAGGGGTGGAGAACGAGCCCTACCCCCAACATCCCCGCTCCGCTGAGAGCTGTTCCATTGCTCAACAAAATCCTTCTCCACCCATCCTCACCCTTCTAATTGTCAGCCTTACCTCATTCTTCTTGGATGCAGGACAGGAGCTTGGGAACTGCTGATTGCAAGTGCAATCTATAACACAGGGGGCAGTGGCGGGAAGGGGGGTTGTTGCCAGCCTGGAGGTCTCCCTAGTTGGCAAAGTGGCCGAGAAAAATCCTGCATCAGCTGGGCATGGTGGCTCACGCCTGTAATCCCAGCACTTTGGGAGGCCGAGGCAGGTGGATCACCTGAGGTCAGGAGCTCAAGACCAGCCTGGTCAACATGGTGAAACCTCATCTCTACTAAAAATACAAAAATTAGCCGGGCGTGGTGGCACAGACCTGTAATCCCAGCTACTCAGGAGGCTGAGGCAGGAGAATCGCTTGAACCTGGGAGGCGGAGGTTGCAGTGAGCCGAGATGGCACCATTGCACTCCAGCCTGGGCAACGAGAGTGAAACTCTGTCTCAAAGAAAAAAAAAAAAATCCTGCATCACTGCTTTCTCTTTCCCCCTCTGGCTTGATCCCTCTCTTACCTCCTGGAAGGAAGCCTAAGCATTTGGGCCTGGGTTGTAGGTGGGACTCGTGACCTCTCCCAGCCTCTGGGGAGCAGCTTCTCCAATAGTCAGGGATCTCAATGACCTTCCTTCCTTCCTTCCTTCCTTTCTTCCTTCCTTCGTGCCACTTGCAAAAGTTCAATGATTATTCAGAAACTGGAAGAAGGATTTCTCTTCCTACCTCAGGAGAGAAAGAAGCATTTCTTGGTCCCTTCTTCCATTTATGACCAGGAGCTAAAAGAGAAGGCACTGCTAGAACACACTCCCTGTCCACCCCTGTCTCCCCAGGCATAAGGCTTTCATTCCAGGCCAGTCCTTAGGCACCAGAATGCCTTTGGTTTCCGCATAAAGGAGATCCCTTCTGTCTCCTCTTCAAGTCCTCTGGATCTGACCTTGGGAAACAAATCAGGTGTGTGCAGAGTTGGCTGTGCCACATTACAGAATACAAGGAAAGTCTTAGCTTAGGGGCTTCTTTTCAGTTCTGATAGTTTTTATCTCTCTGCCTTCTGGTTAGATGGTGGGCCATTGCCATGGTGGGGGCCTGGAGAAGGCAGACTGGCAGGTGGCACCAGCCACAGCCTGGCTGGGAGTGAAGGAAGTTGTTTTGGAAAAGGGACCAGCTCCTTGGATGCCTGTGTACCTGTTAGAAATGAACCTTTACTGCACACTTTCCACAAGATGAAAAAAAAAAAAGAAACAAACCTCTACTGTGTTATAATGGACAAACCTCCATTTCCTCTCTGGGCCTCAGGTTTTCTTTTCTTTATTTTTTATTTTATTTATTTATTTATTTTTTGAGTCAGAGTCTCGCTCTGCCACCTAGGCTGGAGTGCAGTGGCCTGATCTAGGCTCACTGCATCCTCCGCCTCCCGGATTCAAGCGATTCTCAAGCCTCTACATCCTGAGTAGCTGGGATTATAGGTGCCCACCACCACGTCTGGCTAATATTTGTAGTTTTGTAGAGAGAGGGCTTCACCATGTTGGCCAAGCTGGTCTCGAACTCCTGACTTCAAGTGATCTTCCTGCCTCGGCCTCCCAAAGTGCTGGGATTACAGGCGTGAGCCACCGCACCGAGCCTGGGCCTCAGGTTTTCAATTCTGTAAAGTGTTGGTGCTGGATTTGACCGTTAAGACTGTTTTTAGTGCTTATGCTCTGCCACCTCCACCCTATGCCCCTAGACTATTTGTGACGAAAGAAGAAACAGCAAACACCAAACCAGCTGCTCAGAGGCCACGTATACACACATGATTTCATAAAAATGAATGGATGGTTGCTGTGGGCAATGGAGAGGAGAGACAGGGTAAAGGGGTAGCAAAAACTTCCACCTAGTTTTTGCTCCATTCCAAGAACTTTAAAGCCAGAGGGGTGGATTATGAATGTTAGAATAGAACTGCCTGTTACGCATGTAGTCTTAGACAGGGTATAAGGCTGTGATCACCTGAACTCTTTTTGGCTTCTTTAGTCCATGTCACATGAACATATACAGACACACACATACATGCATCCAATCATGATGTTCACAGGAGAGAGTACTCATCCCTGCTATTAGAACTTCTGCTCATCAGGCGGCTGCTGCCACTTCTGGCTCTGCCAGACACATATTCTAAATCACAGAGCTATTCTCCCTGGCACATAACCCCTGAGCACCAACACGTAAACAGCAGCCTGAGGGCCTGAACTCAGTGCATTCAGAGGCCCACAGACGCTGCCTGCTTCCAAGGGCACAGAACAAAGGTCATCTGGGGGCTGAGGGCCAGCACAGTGCTCTCTCTGGGCAATGTACACTTCTATCCCGAGTTGGATGACCTCTCCGGCCCAGGCAGTACTAATTCCCCTCGGGCCAGTCATTAGGATGACTTCCCAGAGCAGTAGGCCAGCTGTCTCCACCCCTCTGCTGACCATCAAAAATGAAGGTGAGAGTATAATTGGGTACATCCCCAGGGGAAGACCATTTGGCAGTATCTTTCAAATTTGCAAATGCATAGACCTTATAACATAGCAAAATCTATTTGTAGAATATACTCACATACAGGTGAAATGACATGTGTTTAAGTTATTCATTGCAACATCATCTGTTAGTAAAGATAAGAAGTAAGCTCGATGTCTATCAGTAGCAGACTGGTTTCATAGACAATCATATAACCATACAATGGGATACTGAAAATGAGATGATTTTGGCTGCGCACGGTGGCTCATACCTGTAATCCTAGCACTTTGGGAGGCCCAGGTGGGTGGATCATCAGAGGTCAGGAGTTTGAGACCAGTCTGGCCAACATTGCAAAACCCCGTCTCTACTAAAACTACGAAAATTAGCCGGGTGTGGTGGCACGCGCCTGTAGTCCCAGCTACTTGGGAGGCTGAGGCAGGAGAATCGCTTGAACCTGGGAAGTGGAGGTTGCAGTGAACCGAGATCGCACCACTGCACTCCATCCTGGGTGACAAAGACTCTGTCTCAAAAAAAAAAAAAAGAAAGAAAGAAAGAAAAAGAAAACGAGACACTTTTGTATATCTATCTGGAAGGATCACAGATACATAGTCAAATTAAAATAAGCAAGGTGCAGAACAGTGGGTATATATGACTGCTATTTGTATAGAAAAGAAAGGATAAAAGAATATATATATTTGTATTGACTTGTATCTATATAAAATATGAGCTGAGGGATAAACCAGAGTTTATCCCTCTGGTTTACTAATGGTAACTAATGGTAGTTACCTGCTAGGGAGATGAAAACTGGGATGAAGGCAAGTCTCTATTATATGCATTTGTTATATTTTGATGGTTGAATAATGTGCACGTATAATCTATTCAAAATATTAAGTTATAAAACACAAAATCACAAAAGAGACCCAATAGTCTATAGACTAAGGTGGCAAAAGAGGGAGCCCTTCCCCCTGCCATCTGCTTGGGCGGGGGAAAACCAGACTGAGGAATGAGAGCAGGGATGGGTTGGCAGAGGAGGAGGAAGCCAAGTGTCTCAACATTGATGGATTTGCTCATAAAACCATCCCTAACCGGAGTCAGAAATTTCTCTTCTTACAGTGTTGTTTGGTTATTGGCCTAATCATTCCCCAAACTCAGGCACACTCAGGTGGTTTGAGAAATCCTGTCTTTTTTGAAAATGTTAAACATTTTTACACACTTCTTCCAAATTACAAGGTCACCCCTAAGGCATTGACATCATTGAGGTTGCTTCACTTTCCGGCACCCCTTTCCCTTCCCCCTCCAATGCTGATGTCCTGGAAAAAAATTGCTGAATGGCATGCATTGATTTTAGAGATTACTTTTTGGGAATCTTATGATATCCCTTTGAGATAACTGGCAACAACACTCTGGGGTGCTGCAAAACCCTATTTGGGAGTGACTGCCTTGATGGTCAACAGGAAGCCACAGCCAAGACTCTATGCCCAGTGGGGCCTGCACCACTCTGTCATGACTTGAGTGGGGGCAGTAAGAGGTGGAAGGGGCCAGAGGCTGCCTCTTCACTTTCACCCCCATGGATTTCCATGGATCCAAAGGCCTGCTTGGGGTTCTTCATGGGCATAGAAGTCACTTGCTTGGGAGCCCAAGACAAACCCTGCTCATGGGTGAGCAGCTGGGTCCCTGGGAGACGAGGCTGGTTCTTTTTCCTTGGGGATAATTTTAGGTTCTGAATTCCCCTGCAACCTTCCTAACTCCCAGCCCCCAGCTCAGCCTCCCAGAGGGATTTTTCATACCAGTGACTACAAAGTGTTCTTTCGAAATATAGAGCTGTTCAGAGACCTGCCAGGGCATAGCCCTGGAGGCATTTTCCATGATAATTTTTTCCCCCTTTGTCCCATTGTTTCAGAGGAGGAAGCATGATAGCTCAAGAATCAGGTCCTGATAGTCCCTGATAAGGTGTCACATCTTCCTGCCTCTCCACTTGAACCCTGGGGCTTTATTTTCCAGCGCCCCCCTCCCCATACGCAATCTGAGAGGAACTGGTTTAGAGATTGAGAGAGCAGGGGCTGGAAAAAGGAAGCCTTGCAAGTCTTGAGTGAGGGCAGGGAGAAGGGAAGAGGAAGAGGGAAGCCTCTGATGGAACCGCCTAAGAGACTTCAGAGGCTTTGAAACACCAGGCCTGCCACCACACACGCTCAAAAATGAACGCATGAATTCCTCAACTCAACACCTTCTAGTTTTTAAAAGTTAATGAATGAAATCCTTAAGGAAGTCCAGACACGGTGACTCACACCTGTAATCCCAGCATTCTGGGAGGCCGAGGCGGGTGGATCATCTGAGGTCAGGAGTTTGAGACCAGCCTGGCCAACATGGTGAAACCCCGTCTCTACTAAAAATACAAAAATTTGCTGGGCTTGGTGGCACATGCTCATCCCAGCTACTTGGGAGGCTTGGGAGGCTGAGGCAGAAGAATTGCTTGAACCTGGGAAGTGGAGGTTGCAGTGAGCAGAGATCGTGCCACTGCACTCCAGCCTGGGCAACAAGAGCAAAATTTCATCTCAAAAAACAAATAAACAAACAAAAACCTAAAGGAAGTGGAGCGAACACTTACCATTGGGGAGATGGCAATGGAAGAGTTGTGTAGAGTTCGGGGGGATGGTGGACCTGCCTCATACCCAGTCACCCATTTACCCATTTTTTAAAAAAATAGGGTCTTGCTTCTTGCCGTTGTCCAAGCTGGAGTGCAGTAGTAGCATGATCACAGATCACTGTAACCTTGAACTCCTGGGCTCAAGCGATCCTCTCCTCTCAGCCTCTTGATTCATCCTTTCTTTTTTTTTTTTTTTTTTTTTGATATGGAGTTTCGCTCTTGTTGCCAAGGCGGGAGTGCCATGGTGTGATCTCGGCTCACTGCAACCTCTGCCTCCCAGGTTCAAGAGATTCTCCTGCCTCAGCTCTTGAGTAGCTGGGATTACAGGCATGCGCCACCACACCCGGCTAATTTTTTTTTTTTTTTTTGTATTTTTAGTAGAGACAGGGTTTCTCCTTGTTGTTCAGGCTGGTCTTGAACTCCTGACCTCAGGTGATCTGCCCACCTCGACCTCCCAAAGTGCTGGGATTACAGGAGTGAGCCACCGCGCCCACCTGTTGATTCATCCATTTTTAATATGTCTTTATAACAGAAAGATTTTAAGAGAAGGGGCTATCTAGAAAATCTCTAGGTGGAAAGGTGCATGGAAGGGGCAGTGCAGAGTGGGGAAGATGGAGAAATTGAAATTCTTCAGCATCCCAGACTACATAGTGCCAAATCCAAATGCAAATCCAGAGCTAGCAATGAAAAAGACTCCTGGCCGGGCGCGATGGCTCACGCCTGTAATCCCAGCACTTTGGGAGGCTGAGGCGGGCGGATCACGAGGTCAGGAGATCGAGACCATCCTGGCCAACATGGTGAAACCCCGTCTCTATTAAAAATATAAAAATTAGTTGGGCATGCTGGCGGGTGCCTGCAGTCCCAGCTACTTGGGAGGCTGAGGCAGGAGAAGCGCTTGAACCCGGGAGGTGGAGATTGCAGTGAGCCGACATCACATCATTGCACTCCAGCCTCCAGCCTGGGTGACAGAGCGAGACGCCGTCTCAAAAAAAAAAAAAAAAAAAAAAAAAAGAAAAAGAAAAAGACTCCTGAGCCTCCTAGTGGTTCACGCCTGCAATTCCAACTACTCAGGAGGCTGGGACAGGAGGGTGGCTTGAGCCCAGGAGTTCAAAGCCAGCCTGGGAAAAATAGAGAGAGAGAGAGAGAGAGACTTGAAATATGGTAAATTTCCTCAGTACCTGAGAATATTAAAAAAAACAAAAAGCTAGAAGGAAAGAGAAGGTAACTGAAACAGAAGGGAAAGGGGACAGATCTCACCAAGCTGAGGTCTTGGGAGAGGAGATACTGGCTGAGCCCTATTACTTAATTTAAAATACCTTAGGGGAGGCCACCCAAGTGGATGCGGGGCTCCTGTGAATCCTTTGCTTGACTCCAGCGGGTTACCTTTGCCTCTGATACATAAAGGGTGGGGATGGGAGCACTCTCCTCTCTCCTTCCCCTGCCTTGCTGTGGGAACTTCTGGGAAAGGAGGTGCAGGGCTCCAGGAAGCCAGTGCCCAGGGAGTGCTATGCTGAGTCCAGGAGCCTGGCCACGGCAGGGGTGGACAGATGGTGGCAGAGGAACCACGGTGTCCCTTCCTCCAGATTTAGCTAAAGGAAACGTGGAGCATCGCATTGGCCATCCTCCCCACTCTCCAATTCGGCTCCGGAGGCCCCTCCAGACTATAGGCAGCTGCCCCTTTAAGCGTCGCTACTCCTCCCCCAAGAGCGGTGGCACCGAGGGAGTTGGGGTGGGGGGAGGCTGAGCGCTCTGGCTGGGACAGCTAGAGAAGATGGCCCAGGCTGGGGAAGTCGCTCTCACGCCTTGCTGTCCCCTCCCCTGAGCCAGGTGATTTGGGAGACCCCCTCCTTCCTTCTTTCCCTACCGCCTCACGCGCGACCCGGGAATGGCTCCGTGGCCTCACGAGAACAGCTCTCTTGCCCCATGGCCGGACCTCCCCACCCTGGCGCCCAATACCGCCAACACCAGTGGGCTGCCAGGGGTGCCGTGGGCGGCGGCCCTGGCCGGGGCGCTGCTGGCGCTGGCGGTGCTGGCCACCGTGGGAGGCAACCTGCTGGTCATCGTGGCCATCGCCCGGACTCCGAGACTCCAGACCATGACCAACGTGTTCGTGACTTCGCTGGCCGCAGCCGACCTGGTGATGGGACTCCTGGTGGTGCCGCCGGCGGCCACCTTGGCGCTGACTGGCCACTGGCCGTTGGGCGCCACTGGCTGCGAGCTGTGGACCTCGGTGGACGTGCTGTGTGTGACCGCCAGCATCGAAACCCTGTGCGCCCTGGCGGTGGACCGCTACCTGGCTGTGACCAACCCGCTGCGTTACGGCGCACTGGTCACCAAGCGCCGCGCCCGGACAGCTGTGGTCCTGGTGTGGGTCGTGTCGGCCGCGGTGTCGTTTGCGCCCATCATGAGCCAGTGGTGGCGCGTAGGGGCCGACGCCGAGGCGCAGCGCTGCCACTCCAACCCGCGCTGCTGTGCCTTCGCCTCCAACATGCCCTACGTGCTGCTGTCCTCCTCCGTCTCCTTCTACCTTCCTCTTCTCGTGATGCTCTTCGTCTACGCGCGGGTTTTCGTGGTGGCTACGCGCCAGCTGCGCTTGCTGCGCGGGGAGCTGGGCCGCTTTCCGCCCGAGGAGTCTCCGCCGGCGCCGTCGCGCTCTCTGGCCCCGGCCCCGGTGGGGACGTGCGCTCCGCCCGAAGGGGTGCCCGCCTGCGGCCGGCGGCCCGCGCGCCTCCTGCCTCTCCGGGAACACCGGGCCCTGTGCACCTTGGGTCTCATCATGGGCACCTTCACTCTCTGCTGGTTGCCCTTCTTTCTGGCCAACGTGCTGCGCGCCCTGGGGGGCCCCTCTCTAGTCCCGGGCCCGGCTTTCCTTGCCCTGAACTGGCTAGGTTATGCCAATTCTGCCTTCAACCCGCTCATCTACTGCCGCAGCCCGGACTTTCGCAGCGCCTTCCGCCGTCTTCTGTGCCGCTGCGGCCGTCGCCTGTCTCCGGAGCCCTGCGCCGCCGCCCGCCCGGCCCTCTTCCCCTCGGGCGTTCCTGCGGCCCGGACCAGCCCCGCGCAGCCCAGGCTTTGCCAACGGCTCGACGGGTAGGTAACCGGGGCAGAGGGACCGGCGGCTCAGGGTCGGGAAGCATGCGATGTGTCCGTGGGTCAACTTTTTGAGTGTGGAGTTTATTAGGAGAAGGTGGGATGGCTTTGCTTGGAGAGAAAAGGGAACGAGGAGTAGCGAACCAAAATGGGACCCAGGGTCCTTTTCTTTCCGGATCCAGTCACTAGGGTAGAAGCAAAGGAGGGCGAGCGGGCCGTCGTTCCTCACCCAAGGACCTAAGGTGCGCCACCGGAAAGCGCTGCGGTGTCCCGAGGACTCTCGCCCCGCCTGGTCGGCTTTAGGGATTTTTTTTTTTTTTTTTTTAAATAGAGACAGGGTTTCGTCTCTGTCTCCCAGGCGGGAATGCAGTGGCGCGATCTCAGCTCACTGCAGTCTTGAACTCCTGGCTCCTGGGCTCAAGCGATCCTCCCACCTCAGCCTCCTGAGTATCTGGGACTACAGGCGAGCCCCACCAATCCCAGCTATTTTTAAAATTTCTTGTAGAGATGGGGTCTTGCTATGTTGCCCAGGCTTGTCTTGAACTTCTGGCCTCAAGTGATCCTTCTGCCTCAGCCTTCCAAAGCATTAGGATTACAGGCCGGAGCCAGGGCGCCGGGTCGGCTCTAGTTTTGGTTTTCCAGCTCAGTTCTTTGCCCCCCTCCCCCGATTTCTTGCCGTCACTAGACCTGGCTCGGACTTGAAGGCAGGGCTAGTGCCCCCCCACCCGCCCCCCAAGCCCTCGGCCTCAGTTCTGGGTTTTCTTAAAGGTTTGACAGCTGTGGAGGTGAGAATCCACTTCCGGTATGAAGTACAGTTGTGAGTGAGGAGCCTGTGAGTGCAGATGTGTGCCCTCCCGCTCCCTGGGCTGGGTTGGAGTAGGGATGGGGTGGGGCGTGTGTGGCTGGGTGGTGCCCTGGCGTTTTTGTGTAACTAAATATGCGTTCCAGGGTCCCTGATCTCTGTCATTCCCCTCAGTGCACCTGTTGCTCCTTTCACCCCAGGGTCTATTATCTCCACTTTTTTTCCCAGGGCTTCTTGGGGAGTTTCTTAGGCCTGAAGGACAAGAAGCAACAACTCTGTTGATCAGAACCTGTGGAAAACCTCTGGCCTCTGTTCAGAATGAGTCCCATGGGATTCCCCGGCTGTGACACTCTACCCTCCAGAACCTGACGACTGGGCCATGTGACCCAAGGAGGGATCCTTACCAAGTGGGTTTTCACCATCCTCTTGCTCTCTGTCTGAGAGATGTTTTCTAAACCCCAGCCTTGAACTTCACTCCTCCCTCAGTGGTAGTGTCCAGCTGCCGTGGAGCAGCAGGCTGGCTTTGGTAGGGGCACCCATCACCCGGCTTGCCTGAGCAGTCAGTGAGTGCTTAGGGCAAAGAGAGCTCCCCTGGTTCCATTCCTTCTGCCACCCAAACCCTGATGAGACCTTAGTGTTCTCCAGGCTCTGTGGCCCAGGCTGAGAGCAGCAGGGTAGAAAAGACCAAGATTTGGGGTTTTATCTCTGGTTCCCTTATTACTGCTCTCAAGCACTGGCCTCTCTCACTTTAGCCATGGAATGGCCCCGATCTACCTCACAGCAGTGTCAGAAGGACTTCGCCAGGGTTTTGGGAGCTCCAGGGTTCATAAGAAGGTGAACCATTAGAACAGATCCCTTCTTTTCCTTTTGCAATCAGATAAATAAATATCACTGAATGCAGTTCATCCTTGGCCCCCTTTCCCTCCGTTTGTTTTCTTTTCATAATCCACTTACTCCCTTCCCTTCTACTCTGCACTGGCTTTTGACAGAGACAGTAAATTAGGCCTAATCCTCACTCTTTTCTTCCTAATCTTCATCAAATAAAAAATGAAAAGTCTGTCTGGACGAAGGGGAGTGAGCTTGAGCCTTTGATATCTTGCTCCCCCACCCTTCCTGAAACTCTTGAAATCCAGTTGCCATTGAGTAGCAAAGCCACGCTCCCCACAGGACTTGGACAGAGGGCCCACAGGGGGATGGGCTGGCTGTGGCCAGGTTTAGGGCAGGGGGCATTTGTCCCCTCCATGCTATAATCCAGTGGTGCCTTACATGGTGTGTGTGTGTGTGTGTGTGTGTGTGTCTGGAGGCACAGGCACAAAGCATTGCTTGGGTTGGTCAAATGTCTTGTGTCATAAATATATTCTGATGTTTCCCAGCCTTTCCACAACCTCTACCTTCCCACTCACCTTCCCCAGCTACAAAAATCTGTATTACCCTCTTAAAGTAAAACTGGAGTTACAAATTTGAGCCTGTTGATGCAGTTTTCTCTTATTTCCATTTTATGAATCTTATCAGCCAGGTTTCCTATGTAAAGAAAATTTCTATGGAAATCATTAGATCATTTTGTGAGTTTCTATTTAAACTCTATGAGCCAAGACTATTGTCCAGGATGATTTATGGAATGCCCGGTAAATCACAGATGTTTTGCGTGTTTGTGATGTAGTGCGCAATGCGTTGTCTTGGTTCAGGGGCCCTAGAGTTATAAAATTCCATCTGCCCCAAGGAGGAGCTCAATAGATTTCCACATATGGGTGTTCCCTGTGAATTGGACCTGGTCTGTGCTGCTCTCTTTTCTCCAGGAGCCCAGGTTTTATTTCTCAGGATGTTTTCATACCAAAGATGACTTTCTCCTTTTCAACCAGGGCAGGGTGAGATCTCTGGCGTCTGAGGTGTGCAAGATTTCTTGGCAAAGGCTCAACTTTGTGGCTGTTAGTGGAGGAGGAAGTCTTGCTTGACAAATAAGAGGCCCTCCTCTCCCCATCTCTGGATATTCTCCCAACATCGCTGGATAAAATTGGCCAGTCAGTGCTAGGCAGGGGAGAATGATGATGTTGGAGGTGGGGCCCCTGGTGTGTAGACTTGTCCTTGAACATTGTCCAGAAGCTCATACTGCTTGAGTCTTGTTGGACTTGCCCGTGCGCCAGCTGTCACACTCCTTTGCAGTGTTTAGACTTGTGCTGGGGCTATGGATTCCATCTGCAGATTGTCAGATAGAATCTGACAGTCTGGTCATTTCTCCAGCAACTTGTGGCCAGGCATCAAGTGGAGGGAGATTTACATCTTTGGATGGGAGCAGGCTGCTTTTGCTAGCATGAGGCCTGAGCACTCGAACTGTAGAAGACAAACAGCTGTCCCCTGAACCCAGAGATATGATGACTTCCAGGCCCGTAAGAACAACAGAGTCCCTAGAGCCGCTGGCCTCCCCAGAGTCTGTTAGCTGGAGCTGGGCATGGGACAGAAATGACATGGAAGAGAGGGCTGAGTTGGAGGAGAGGGAATGAAGAGCGGGCTTTTTCAGAGCTGACCTACCCTCTGCATCAAGTGGAACTGAGGGGGAACAGGCAGAATTTGGGTACAGGAGGATGTGGGGGGCTGACTTTCCCAGACTTTCTTCTGGGGAATGGAGGTAGGTGCAGGCTGTGGTCCTCACGGGCAGTCCCTGGGCCTTAGTCGCATGCTGACTGCATCCTCAACCCTAGGAGAGTAGGAGCAGCTCCTCTCCTCTGTGTGTTTCCATTGCACCCTACATGGTCCTAGGAGCACAGGGGAAGGCATGGGAATAGTGCTTCTTACTGTTTCCATCTTAAAACTGCCTAGATTCAGGCCTTTTGAAGGCCTCTTGGCGAAGATATGTCTACACACTGTCTGTGTTTGGGTGTCTGTCCAGAACGGGGAAATGGGAGCCTGCCATGGCAAGCACTGCTAATGCTCTCCCCCACACAACAAGCCCTGGGTATAGTCTGCCTTTGGCCAGTGAGAAGCAGCTGAAGCATAACATGCAATTCAATTTAATTTGAGGCCGAGGTGGGCGGATTACCTGAGGTCAGGAGTTCGAGACCAGCCTGGCCAACATGGCAAAACCCCGTCTCTACTAAAAATACAAAAATTAGCCGGGCATGGTGGTGGGTGCCTGTAATCCCAGCTACTTGGGAGGCTGAGGCAGGGAGAATGCTTGAACCCGGGAGGCAGAGGTTGCAGTGAGCCTAGATCGCACCACTGCACTCCAGCCTGGGCAACAGAGTGAGACTCCATCTCAAAAAAAAAAAAAAAAAAAAAAAAAAAGGGACAAGGAAAAAGACAGTCTCATAGAAATCAAATAACTTCCTTGTATTGACTCTCACCCCATCTACCAGACTCCAAAGTCCATTTTCTCTTCTCTATATGCACTGCTTAGAAGCAGTTGTGTGACACTGAACAAGTCACTTAGCCTTTCTGACTGTTTCTTTGCCTGTGAGTCAACTGGAGATTACATGATCACTCTACTCAGCTCATGCAGGCTGCTTTTGAAGACCCGGTGAGACACTGTGTGAAAGTGGTTTGGAAACTGAAAATGCTTCTCCGGTATAAAGCGGTGGAATCAGAATCTGGAGCTTGGATGAGTCCCAGGTCTATTATAGCAGGGATCCCCAACCCCTGGGCCGCAGACTGCTACTGGTCTGTGGCTTGTTAGGAACTGG
Source organism: Pan paniscus (assembly GCF_029289425.2). Classification (NCBI taxonomy): domain Eukaryota; kingdom Metazoa; phylum Chordata; class Mammalia; order Primates; family Hominidae; genus Pan; species Pan paniscus. Next base: position 56,521,464 of record NC_073256.2, on the reverse strand, counting down.
GCTGCATAGCAGGAGGTGAGTGGAGGGCAAGCGAGCATTAACACGTGAGCTCCGCCTCCTGTCAGATCTGCGGCTGCGTTAGATTCTCACTGGAGCGCGAATCCTAAAGTGAACTGCACATGCGAGGGATCCAGGTTGCATGCTCTTTCTGAGAATCTAATATCTGATAATCTGAGGTGGCAGCTTTATCCCAAAACCATCTCCTTCTCCCCTGTCCGTGGAAAGATTGCCTTCCACCAAACCGGTCCCTTGTGCCAAAAAGGTTGGGGATCACTGTCTTATAGGGTCTTGCTCTGTTGCCCAGGCTAGAGTTCAGGGGCACAATCATGGCTTATTGCAGCCTCAGCCTCCTGCTCAAGTGATCCTCTTATCTCAGCCTCCCAAGTGGTCAGGACTACAGGCTTGCACCACTATGCCCAGCTAATTAAATTTTATTTTTTGTGGAGACTGGGTATTTCTATGTTGCCCACGCTGGTCTTGAGCTCCTGGGCTCAAGAGTTCCTCCTGCCTCAGCCTCCCAAAGTGCTGGGATTATGAGCATGATCCACTGTACCTGGCCCTGGTTTTGCTCCCTGTATATTCCTGTTTCTGTCGACAGCCTGGGTCTTGGACCCACTTGTCTTTGGTCTTTGTGGACATGCCCTGCCTGGTCTTTCTTCTGCAAGTTTGTACTCACCTCAGACTGACTGCTTTGGTTTTCTGTCCTGGTCTTTATACATCTCCACCTCTGGCTCTGTTTCCATGTTCAGACCCTGGTCTGGCCCGATATTTTGCTCCTGGTCTGGATCACCCCATCATTACCAATGCAACATTTACAACGAGACCAATTTTAAGAATGGGTAGGCCAGGCGCAGTGGCTCACGCCTGTAATCCCAGCACTTTGGGAGGCCGAGGCGGGTGGATCACCTGAGGTCAGGAGTTCAAGACCAGCCTGGCCAACATGGTGAAATCCCATCTCTACTAAAAATACAAAAGTTAGCCGGGTGTGGTGGCAGGCGCCTGTAATCACAGCTGCTCGGGAGGCTGAGGCAGGAGAACCGCTTGAACCCAGGGAGGCAGAGGTTGCAGTGAGCCGAGATTGCGCCACTGCACTCTCAAAAAAAAAAAAAAAAAAAAAAAGAATGAGAAGATTTAGAACAGAAGGTACTTCTGGATCTCAGGACATTATGGTCTATTATAGTAGGGGGTTCATGAGAATGGGACCCTAAGGAACCAGAAAGGGGAGAGAAGGTGGCGTACAGTTTGCTAGGGCTGCCATAACAAATGACTACAAACTGGGTGGCTTAACACAGGAGGAACTGATTCTCTCACAGTGCTGGAGACTAACAGTCCAAAATCAAGGTGTCAGCAGGGCTGTGCTCCCTGTGAGGCGGGAGGGGAAGATCCTTCCTTGCCTCTTCTCTTATCCCGGTGTTTGCTGACAATCCTTGGGATTGTTTGGCTGGAGCTGTATCACTCTAACTTCTCCCCCATCTTCACAAGGCCTTCCCCTGTCTGTCTGTGCCCACATTTCTCTCCTCTTATAAGGACATCAGCCATTGGATCAGGGCTCAACCTAATCTAGCATGACCTCATTTGAACTTGGTTACATGTGCAAAGACCCCATTTCCAAATAAGGTCACATTCACAAGTGCTGGGTGTTAAGATTTCAACAAACTTTCAAGGGGACATAATTCAACCCCTAACAGAGGGTATGATGGGGAAGGGGAAGACAGAATTGCTCCAGACCTTTCCAAGCTTATCTTATTCCTGCTGCTTCAAACCCCCATTTCTTTTCTTTTTCTTTTTCTTTTTTTTTTTTTGAGATGGAGCCTCGCTCTGTCGCCCAGGCTGGAGTGCAGTGGCGTGATTTTGGCTCACTGCAACCTCTGCCTCCTGAGTTCAAGCAATTCTCCTGCCTCAGCCTCCTGAGTAGCTGGGACTACAAGTGCATGCCACAATGCCCAGCTAATTTTTGTATTTTTAGTAGAGATGGGGTTTCACCATGTTGGCCAGGCTGGTCTTGAGCTCCTGACCTCAGGTGATCCTCCTGCCTTGGCCTCCCAAAGTGCTGGGATTATAGGCTTGAGCCACTGCGTCTGGCCCAAACCCACATTTCTAAGGCTCTGTTTCATCCTGTCGCCAGCCAGGAGGGTGGCAGGGGTGCTCCCATTCCTGGATTTCTATTGCTGGGGCTTTCCTCCCATCTCCCTGGGCCCAGATTGTAGGGGTCGTTTATCAAATCAGACCTTGCGTTTGCTGTCCCTTGGAGTAGAAGTTGCTGTCCACTCTCCATTCTTCCCATCTTCCTTGAGTAGTAGAAAATTTAAGTTTTAGCTGGAAACACAGCCTCCTAGCTAAAAACACTTGGCAGCATTTGCAGTATGTGGTGGCACACACCCGTAGTCCCAGCTACTCGGGAGGCTGAGGCAGGAGAATTGCTTGTACCTGGGAAGTGGAGGTTGCAGTGAGCCGAGATTGTGCCACTGCACTTCAGTCTGGGTGACGGAGCAAGACTCCATCTCAAAAAAAACAAAACAAAACAAAAAAACACTTGGCAGCCTCACTTGCGGATAGGCATGGCCACGTGACTAAGTGCTACCAGCAGAAGTGTGCAGCACTGGCTGGAATGCGGGTATGATGGTGAGAACTGAAGTAGCCGCCTGTGGTCACAAGACGGTAATCATGTGTCGTGGATGTCAGAAGAACCAGATGGAAGGAGCCTGGGTCTCTGGCAGTGTGGAGCCACCATTTTGGCCCTGGACTGCTTATGTTTCAGAACCTTAAATGAAAGAGAAATAAACTTCTGGCCAGGCACAGTAGCTCATAGATCTCATGCCCATTTTCAAGGCCTTATATCCAGCTCCACAAACCAAGCCACACAGGGCTGGGCACAGTGACTCACATTTGTAATCCCAGGGCTTTGGGAGGCTGAGGTAGGAGGATTGTTTGAGTCCAGGAGTTTGAGACCAACCTGGGCAGCACAGGGAGACCCCATGTCTACAAAAAATTTTTAAAAATGTATCCGGGTATTGGTGGCATGTGCCTGTAGTCTTAGTTACTCAGGAGGCTGAAGTGGGAGGATGGCTTGAGCCCAGGAGGTTGAGGCTGCAGTGAGATTGCACTACTGCACTTTAGCCTGGGCAACAGAGCAAGACCTTGCCTCTAAAAACACACATGCACATACACAAAAACTGAAATAAGCTTATATCTTGTTTAAGCCACAGTTACTTTAGCCATTTTTCTTTTCTTTTTTAGCAGTAGCTGACCTGAACAAATATATCAGCCAAGGAGTGGGAAAGAAGGTTATACCTTTTTTAGGGTGTATAGGTTATACCTCTGGGGAGAGGCATGGACATCTTCCTGAGTTCTGCAATGAGTGTAGCTTAGGTTAATCTAGCCATAAAGCGGCCTTGCTCTGGTACCTTGCAGGGTACATCTGATCTATGAGAACCAACATCTCTCTAGAGTCTGAGTTTTTGTTGCACCTGAGACCACCAAATCCATCTCCTTGACATTGATTCTTATGGGGATAATTATCAATAAGTATATTAGCTTCCTGAGACTGCTAAAACAAATTACTACAACCTTGGTGGATTAAAACAACAGAAATATATTCCCTCACAGTTCTGGAGGCCAGAAGTCTGAAATGAAGGTTTTGGCAGAGCTGGTTCCTTCTGGAGGTTCTCAGGGGAAAATCCGCTCCATGCCCCTGGTGGCCTCTAGCTTCTGGTGGCTCTGGCAGTTCTTGGCATTCCTGGGTTTATAGACATGTCACTCCAGTCGCCACCTCTAGCTTCAATTTGTGTGGCTTTCCTGTGTCGCTGTGTGTCTTCTCCTTTGTGTCTCTCTCTCTCTTTTTTTTTTTTTTTTTTTTTTTTTGGTGACAGAGTCTTGCTCTGTTGCCCAGACTGGAGTGCAGTGGCGCAATCTTGGCTCACCGCAACCTCCACCTCTCAGGTTCAAGCGACTCTCATGTCTCAGCCTCCTGAGTAGCTGGGATTACAGGCGCATGCCACAGTGCCTGGCTAATTTCTGTATTTTTACTAGAGATGGACTTTCACCATGTTGCCCAGGTTGTCTCAAACTCCTGACCTCAGGTGATCTGCCCTCCTTGGCCTCCCAAAGTTTGTTTTTGTTTTTGAGATGGGATCTCACTTTGTCACTCAGGCTGGAGTGGAGTGATACAATCATAGCTTACTGCAGCTGCAAACTCCTGGGCTCAAGCAATCCTCCCACTTCAGCCTCCTGAGTAGCTGGCACTACAGGCCCATGCCATCACACCTGGCTAATCTTTTTATTTTTGTTGACAGAGGGTCTCACTATGTTGCCCAGGCTGGATTTGAACTCCTAACCCCAAGCAATCCTCTTGCCTCAGTCTCTCAAAGTACTGGGATTATAGGTGTGAGCCATGGTGCCCAGCCATTTCTGTCTCTTATAAAGACACCTCTCATTGGATTTGGGGCCCATCCTAGTCCAGCATGACCTCATCTCAAGATCCTCACCTTAATTACATCTTCAAAGACCTTTCTTTCAAATAAAGTTACATTCTGAGGTTCCAGGTGAACAAACCTCACCCACTACAGTGAGAGACACTTGTGAGCCCTTTAACTGGGAGTTCTGCTCCCATAAGTTTAGCATCCACTCCAATCAGTGCCACCCCACCAGGGAACGGCTGTTTTCTCCAGAAGCTCTTGGACTCTGTGGTAAGCACAATTCTGAGATGACCCCCAGTGAACTCTAATGACCCCATATCTTTGCATAATCTTCTGATGAATGTGGGTGGGGCCCATAACTTGCTTCCAACCAGTAGAATATGGCAAAGGTGATGGATGCTACTCTTGGACTATGATACATGGCAGAGAGGAAGGGATTTTTTTTTTTTTTTTGAGATGGAGTCTTGCTCTGCTGCCCAGGCTGGAATGTGGTGGTGCGATCTCAGCTCACTGCAAGCTCCACATCCTGGGTTCACGCCATTCTCCTGCCTCAGCCTCCTGAGTAGCTGGGACTACAGGTGCCCACCACCACACCCAGCAAATTTTTTTGTATTTTTAGTAGAGACGGGGTTTCACCATGTTAGCCAGGATGGTCTCGAACTCCTGACCTTGTGATCCACCTGCCTTGGCCTCCCAAAGTACTGGGATTACTGGCGTGAGCCACCATGCCTGGCCGAGGAAGGGATTTTGAAGATGTAATTACAGTCCCTAATCAGTTGATTTTAAGCAAATAAAGCGGGAGATTATGCTGGGTGGGCCTGACTTAATAAGGTGAGTTCTTTATTTAAAAGAGGGTCTAGAGCTCAGAAACAGTCAGAGATATACTCCTACTGGCCTAGAGGAAGCTAGCCACTGAGAATTCTACAACTGTAAGAAAATGAATTCTGGCCAGGTGCAATGGCCCACGCCTGTAATCCCAGAACTCTGGGAGGCCAAGGTGGGCTGATACTTGAGGCCAGGAGTTTGAGACCAGCCCAGGCAACATGATTAAACTCCATGTCTACTAAAAATACAAAACAAACAAACAAACAAACAAAACTAGCTGGGTGTGGTAGCAGGTGCCTGTAATCCCAGCTACTCGGGAGGCTGAGGTAGGAGAATTGCATGAACTTGGGAGGTGGAGGTTGCAGTGAGCTGAGATCATGCCACTGCACTCTAGCCTGGGTGACTGTCTCAAAAAAAAAAAAAAAAAAAGGATGCTGCCAACAACCACAGGAGCTAGGAGGACACTGAGCCTCCGGTGAGACCATAGCCCTAGCCGACATCTTGATTGCAGCCTGGGGACCCTGAGCAGAAGACCCAGCTAACCCGTACCTGAACTCCAGACACATGGGAACGGTGAGAAAATAAATATGTTATTCTAAGCTGCTGAGTTTGTGGTAATTTGTCACATACAACAGAGAATGAACACAAACTTACTACACTACATGATTCTGCCTGAGGCTGCTCTTTCTAGCAGTCCTTCTCTGACAGTGCTTTTTTCTTCTCCTCTTTTTTTTTTTTTTTTTTGACAGGGTCTTGCTCTGTTGCCCAGGCTGGAGTGCAGTGGTGCAATTACAGCACATTGCAGCCTCAGCCTCCCAGTCTCAAGTGATCCTCCCACCTCAGCCTCTCAAATAGCTGGGACTACAGGCACACACCACAACTCCTGGCTAATTTTTCTGTAATTTTTGTAGAGATGGGGTCTGACTATGTTGCCCAGGCTGGTCTCAAATTCCTGGGCTCAAGCAATCCTCCCACCTCAGCCTCCCAAAGCACTGGGATTACAAGCATGAGCCATTGCACATGGCCAGGCAATGTTTTTAAAGGTGCCCCTTCAGAACTCAAGACACACTGGGATGACAAGCTCAGGAAGATCCCCTTGCAATGATCTGTGACTCTCTTTGAAGGCTTCATCTTAGTCTGTTTCATTTTGCTATAAAGGCATATCTGAGGCTGGGCAATTTATAAAAAAAAAGAGGCTAATGTAGCTCATGTTTCTACAGGCTGAGAAGTTTAAGGGAATGGCCCTGGCTACTGGCAAAGAACTTTTGTGCTGGATCACAACATGGCAGAGAGGGTCAAAGAAGAAGCAGATATGTGTGAAAAGGGGAAAACCTGAGGGGCGTCCTGGCTTTATAACATCCCACTCTGTCGGGAACTCACCCATTCCTGCAAGAACTAATCCAGTCTCATGAGAGTCAGAATTCACTTACTCCTGCAAGAACAGCACCAAGCCATTCATGAGGGATCCATCCCCATGACCCAAACACCTCCCACCCGGTGCCCCTTCCCAGTGCTGCCATATTGGGGATCAAATTTTGACATGAGTTTTGGTGAGGACAAACAATATTCAAACCCTGGCAGGCTTATCTGGGACTCTTGCTTCCATGTTCTAGGAACAGGATCTCTGTGTGTCCATCGTTTGCTCCTGAGGGAACAACCAGTGATCTCAAGATTCCTTGGTCCATATACACCTTTTAAGTAATTTAAGGCTAGGTGCAGTGGTTTATGCCTGTAATCCTAGTGCTTTGGGAGACTGAGATGGGAGGATTTCTTGAGGCCAGGAATTTGAGACCAGCCTGGGCAACATACTGAGACCAAGTCTCTACAATAAATAGAAAAATTAGCCAGGCATGGTGGCGTTTGCCTGTAGTCTAAGCTACTGGGAAGGCTGAGGTGGGAGGATTATTTGAGCCTGGGAGGTCAAGGCTGCAGTAAGCTGTGATGAAGACACTGCACTCCAGCCTGGGTGACAGAGCAAGACCCTGTCTCAAAAAAAAAAAAAAAAAAGAAATTTAGGAGCTAGAGGTACAGAACTCATCACAGTTTCATTTCTGAGTTGCCAGTGAGGAGCCATACTTTATAACTCAGAGGCACAGCACACCGTACATGGTTCCCAAAATCTCTTTATCAAGAAACAAGATGAAACATGGCCTCCACTGTGGATATTTCCAGAAGCGAGTGGGGATGGGCCACTTCTTCCCAGAGGAGAGAAATAGGAATGGGAGGGCTCTGCAACAGTCGGTGCCATCCACACAGTCTCTGGTTTCTCTTCCAGTCATGGATCACGTGACCAAGCCTGTCCTCCTGGGGCCTCCCCTTGGGCCTGAGTCTGAATCTAAATGACGCTGGAACACTCTCCCAGAGCCACAAGGTTGGGTGCTGGAGGAATGAGGGAAGCAGAGGCAGCTGCTTTTCTAATGGAGAAATTCCTTTTTTTTTTTTTTTTTTTTGAGGCAGTCTCACTCTGTTGCCCAGGCTGGAGTGCAGTGGCGTGATCTTGGCTCACTGCAACCTCCGCCTCCCAGATTCAAGCGATTCTCCTGCCTGAGCCTCCCGAGTAGCTGGGATTACAGGTGCCCCACCACCATGCCCAGCTAATTTTTGTATTTTAGTAGAGACGGGGTTTCACCATGTTGGCCAGGCTGGTCTTGAACTCCTGACCTCAGGTGATCCACCTGCCTCAGCCTCCCAAAGTGCTGGGATTACAGGCATGAGCCTCCATGCCTGGCTGAGAAACTCCTACCATTTTTGGGGAGGGAGAAACATATGGGGCTGATGGCAAACTTTAGTGCTCCAGTTCCCTCAAGACTCAGCACCTAGGTGTGACACCTTCTCATTTTCTTTGCTCAGTCTTAAGAGCAAACTGTAGTTTTTACCCTAAGCCACTTTCAAGACCATGAAGTTGGTGGGGTTGGTGACTATCTGGTATTGACTGGAGTGGTCTGGTATAGGAGCTTCTGATGTTATACAATGAAATATCTTTTTAAAACTTTGCCTTTGTTTTTCTTTATTATTCCTTGCAAGTTGTTGTCAGGAAAAAAGAAATCTGTTTCTTTAAAAAAAAATGGGGTATAGGCCGGGTGCGGTGGCTCATGCCTGTAATCTCAGCACTTTGGGAGGCCAAGGCGGGTGGATCATTTGAGGTCGGGAGTTTGAGACAAGCCTGGCCAACATGGAGAAACCCATCTCTGCAAAAAATACAAAAATTAGCCAGGCGTGATGGTGCGCACCTGTAGTCCCAGCTACTCAGGAGGCTGAGGCAAGAGAATTGCTTGAATATGGGAGGCAGAGGTTGCAGTGAGTTGAAATTGCACCACTGCACTCCAGCCTGGGTGACAGAGCAAGACTCTGTCTCAAAAAAAAAAGTATAAAAGTTGTACAAAAAGAGTGGATATTATTAATACAGAAGATATTGTTTAAGCAGATATTTTTCAAAAGCACCCCTGCCTGCCAGCATCTCCCCCCAGGCTTGGTCCACTGCCTGGTATTTTTATGGAAGACATCTGGCAATTCCATTCCTTGGCCATTGCCTTAGCTCAGGCCTTCATCGCTTCTTAACTGAATTAACTAAAATAGTCTCCACTTGGCCTTCTTGCCTAATTCTGGTTCCCCTCCACAAGCCCCCAGAGAATTTTTCTGAAATATAAATCTGATCATGTCATTCCCTTTCTCGAAATCATCCAGTGGTGTCCTAAAGGTTTTGGGGTAAGAGTCAGATAGGCCCTTAAAAGGCCTATCATTTTTATGGACGAAGCCTACTTCCCTAACTTGATTTCCCACCACTCCCTCAATATGCTTTTATTCCAACCATACTTAAATGCACTAAAAAAATTCTCATTTTTTTTTTGTATCTGTACCTTCACACATGGTACCCTCTGTCATCCATTCAAACACAGACTGTACTTTCTGCTCATCTGTCCACCCCAGCAATACTTTTTTTTTTTTTTTTAGGCAGGGGCCCACTCTGTCTTCCAGGCTGGAGTGCAGTGTAATCATGGCTCACAGCAGCCTTGACCTCCAAGAGCTCAGGTGATTCTCCCACCTCAGCCTCCGGAGTAGCTAGGACTACAGGCATGTGCCACCATGCCTGGCTTATTTTTGCATTTTTTGTAGAGACGGGTTTCGCCATGTTGCCAGGCTGTTCTCAAACTCCTGGACTCAAGCCTCTGTCTGCCTTGGCCTCGCACACTTCTGGGATTACAGGCATGAGCCATTGCGCCCAGCCTCAATAAGTTTTTGCTGAATGAACAAATTCTAATTATGTTACAAGGTGAAACTGACAGGGTTTGCCAATGGCTTGGATGCAGGGTTTAAGAGAAAAAAAGGAAAGTTAGGGATGAGCCCAAGATTTTTGCCCTGAGCACATGACAGAGTGAACTTGTCATTTACAAAAGTGGGGAAAATGTGATAAGAGCAGGTTTGGTGGGGGATATGAAACTATGAGTTAGTTTTCAGACATAATACATTAAAACATTTGTTTTAATTTTTTGTAGAGATAGGGTCCCACTATCTTGCCCAGGCTGGTCTCAAACTCCTGGGCTCAAGTGATCCTCCCACCTCAGCCTCCCAAAGTACTTGGATTACAGGTGTGAGCCACTGTGCCCAGACGGTTCTTTTTAACACAGTGCATTTTGTTTTATTTTATTTTTTAAATGCAATCTTGCTCTGTCACCCAGGCTGGAGTGTAGCAGCACGATCTCAGCTCACTGCAACGTCTGCCTCCCAGATTCAGGTAATTCTCTTGCCTCAGCCTCCCAAGTAGCTAGGATTACAGGCGCCCACCACCACGCCTGGCTAATTTTTGTATTTTTAGTAGAGATGGGGTTTCACCATGTTGACCAGGCTGGTCTCAAACTCCTAGCCTCATGTGATCTGCCCACCTTGGCCTCCCAAAATGCTGGGATTACAGGTGTGAGCCACTGCACCCAGCCATGGACATAGTGCATTTTAAAAGTCTATTAATGTTTAGTTATTTGTTGGAATATCAAATAGGCATTGGATTTTCAAGTGTGTAGGTCAGGAGAAAAGTTTGGGGCTGGATATATACCTTTGAGATAAGGGTATTTAAGCTCATGAAAGTAGGTAAGCTCATCTGCATGGTGACCATAGACAGAGAAGAGAAGAATTCAGAGAACAGGGCCCTGGGGCATTCCAACATTTAGAGGTTAGGAATCGAAGGAACCAGCAAAGCCAACTGAGAAGCAGCAGCAGTGAGGCAAGAGGGGAATCAAAGGGAAATGGTGTCCCGGATGCCACCGGAAGAAAATGTTTTAAGAAGGAAGTGGTCAGTTGTATTACGTGCTGTTGAAGCATCAAATCAGAAAAGGACTGAGAGCACATAACTGAATTTGGCAGTATGAAGGTCTGGCATTTGTGATCTCAGTGAGACCAGCTCTGATGATGTGGTGATGATGAAATGCTGATCAGATTGGATCTTAGTCTATTTAGTGTTGCCATAAAGGCACACCTGAGGCTGGGTAATTTATAAAGAAAACAGGTTTATTTGGCTCACAATTCTGCAGGCTAGAAGACTGGACATCTGGGGAAAGTCCCAGGCTGCATCTCCCACTCATGGTGGAAGGTGAAGAGGAGCTGGTGCGTGCAGAGATCACAGGGCGAGAGAGGAAGCAAGAGAGAGGGTAGGAGGGAAAGGTGCCTGGCTCTTTTCATAGGTTGGTGCAAAAGTAATTGCGTTTTTTGCTATTTTTTTTTTTTTTAATGGCAAAACCTGCAATTACTTTTGCACCAACCTAATAACAACCAGTTCTCACAGGAACTAATAAGAGTGAGAGCTCACTCACCACTGTGAGGAAGGCACCAAGACGTCCATGAGTGACCTGTCCCTAAGACCCAAAGACCTCCCATTAGGCCCCACCTCCAACATTGTATTAGTCCATTTTCACACTGCTGATAAAGACATACCTGAGACTGGGAAGAAAAAGGGGTTTAATGGACTCAGTTCCATGTGGCTGAGGAGGCCTCACAGACATGGTGGAAGGTGAAAGCCATGTCTTACATGGTGGCAGACAAGAGAGAGAACTTGTGCAGGGGAACTCCTCCTCATAAGTAAGTAAGTAAGTCTGTCATGAGACTTACTCACTATTACGAGAACAGCACGGGAAAGACTTGCTCCCGTGATTCAATTACCTCCCACTGGGTCCCTCCCATGACATGTGAGAATTGTGGGAGCTACAATTCAAGACGAGATTTGGGTGGGAACAGAGCCAAACCATATCAGGGATCAAATTTTAACATGAGATTTGGAAAAACATCCAAATTATTGCACATTGGGTCCAGCAGAATATGGGAGGTGAAGAAGTGGAGATACAGTACAAAACGCCCTTTCATTTGCTGTCGTTCTGAAAAGGAACAGAGAAGCATGATGTGGCTGATCATCATGTTGTTATTTTGGTTCATCTGGGGACTGTTTCCCAGAATCCTTGTTAGATTCTGGGTTACAGTTGGAAAAAAGAGGAACATATTTTGTTCTTTTGGTTCATCTGTGGACTCTGTTTCCCAGAAGCCTTGTTAGATTCTGGGTCAGAGTTGGACAAAAGAGGAAGATACCCAAGCTCTGGGAGGTGGAAGTGAAGCAGCTCTCTTAATATCTGAAGGACTTCAGGGTGAGACACAGAAGCAGAAGTAGTTGGAGGACCCAGCTTACTTTAGACTCTCCTCCACCCACGTTCAGTTCTGCTTCCAGACTGTTGGCTCTGTACACCACTGGAGGACATGGGCCCATCAAAACACACCTGGCTGCAACACACAGAGGCAGTAGCTACACAGAAGCCATACCTTTTGGCCTGGTGTGGTGGCTCATGCCTGTAATCCCAGCACTTTGGGAGTCCAGGGCGGGTGGATCACTTGAAGTCAGGAGTTTGAGACCAGCCTGGCCAACATGGCGACACCCCGTCTCTACTAAAAAAATACAAAAATTAGGCCAGGCTCGGTGGCTCATGCCTGTAATCCCAGCACTTTGGGAGGCCGAGGCGGGTGGATCATCTGAGGTTGGGAGTTCGAGACCAAACTGACCAACATGGAGAAACCCCGTCTCTATTAAAAAAAATTAAAAATTAGCCAACGTGGTGGTGCATGCCTATAATCCCAGCTACTCAGGAGGCTGAGGTAGGAGAATCGCTTGAACCCGGGAGGCGGAGGTTGCCGTGATCTGAGATCGTGCTGTTGTATTCTAGCCCGGGCAACAAGAGTGAAACTCTGTCTCAAAAACAAAAACAAAAACAAAAAAAAAACAAAAATTATCCAGGTGTGGTGGTGGGCACTTGTAATCCCAGCTATCTAGGAGGCTGAGGCAGGAGAATTGCATGAGCCCAGGAGGTGGAGGTTGCAGTGAGCCAAGATCATGCCACTGCACTCTAGCCTGAGCAACAGAGTGAGACTCTGCACTCCAGCCTGGGCAACAGAATGAGAATCCATGACTCTGCACTCCAGCCTGGGCAACAGAGTGAGACTCCATCTCAAAAAAAAGAAAAGAAGCCACATCTACCCTTAGACCTCTCCATATGGATCCACTTCTGCAGTTGCACGCATGTGGCTCCTCAGATTTCCCTGCAAGCGCAGACGTGCCCACCCAGGTGGTGCTTTCAGGAGCTTGATGAGTGATTGTCTCCGATTCTGCAGCTTCCATCTCTGGGTCTTCACTTCCCCAGCCCCTCCCCTGATTGTGTAAGGTCGAATCCCCATAATACCTACATCACTCGCAGCGCTTCTGTTTCCTTAGTGAACTCTTGCTTGATAGATACATGGGCTAACAGCTGGAGGATGTGAGGTCAAGGGAATTTGTTTGTTTTTAAGATGGGGGGTTTAGCTGCCTGTTTATGCTCAAGAGAATGTTCTAGTAGAGAGGGGGAATTAATGATAGAGGAAAGGAAGGACAACTGCAGGAGGAATGCAGGCTCTGAGCAGCAGGGCTGGGACCCAGGGGACCAGGGGAGAGGCTGGACTGAGATAGGGGCACAGGGCACTCATCCATTGTTTTGAGGGAAAAGGCAGAGTAGGTGGACACCTGTGCGAGCAGAGTAGTAGCTATGATGGCAGCCTGTGGAAGTCTCTTCTGATTGTTGGTTAGGCGCGTAGGCTCATGCCTGTAATCCCAGCACTTTGGGAGGCTGAGGTAGGTGGATCCCTTGAGCCAGGGAGAAGGAGGTTGCAGTGAACCGAGATTGTGCCACTGCACTCTATCCTGGGCGATAGAGCCAGACCTTGTCGGGGGAAAAAAAAGGTCTCTTCTGATTGCTTTTATTGTCTCAGAAATAAGATCAGCAGCTGACAGTACCAAGAGGAAGTGCTGGTTATTTGAGAGAGGGAAAGGTGGGACCTAATTCTGAAATTTGGTCTTTTTTGGCTGCCTGGTCTGTGAACCTCCTTCTAAAGCTTGGGAAATTCTTCATTTTCTGAGTGTTGGTGGGTGCTAGAGGCCACCTCCCACCATGGAGGCTGAAAAGACCAGACCTTCATTCCGGCTATGCCTTAGCGAGGGCATGGGCAGGGCACGGGTCACATGAGCAGGCTCAGTCAATCAGACGCAGACTTCCTGATCTCAGCCTGGGGCCAGTTGGAGAATCCTTTCCCAGAGCAGCAGCTTTGGTGGCGAGGTCCCATCTCTCTAGGACCTGCGGGGCAGCAAGGGCGTCCATCAGAGGAAGGTGAGGGTGGAGCCGGTCACAACATCCTCTAGTGTTTGGCAGTGGGATCCTCCTCGCCAGCTTCCATCATTTCATCATTTTTTTTTTTTGAGACTGAGTTTCACTCTTTTTTTTTTTTTTTTTTTTTTCAGACGGAGTCTCGCTCTGTCGCCTAGGCTGGAGTACAGTGCTTGAGAATCTCAGCTCACTGCAACCTCCACCTCCCGGGTTCAAGCTATTCTCCTACCTCAGCCTCCTGAGTAGCTGGGATTACAGGCATGTGCCAACACACCCGGCTAATTTTTGTATTTTTAGTAAAGACGGGGTTTCACCATGTTGGCCAGGCTGATCTCAAACTCCTGACATCGTGATCCACCTGCCTCGGCCTCCCAAAGTGCTGGGATTACAGGTGTGAGCCACTGCACCTGGCCTTGAGACTGAGTTCCACTCTTGTCGCTCAGGCTGGATGGAATACAATGGCATGACCTCAGCTCACTGCAACCTCCACCTCCTGGGTTCAAGCCATCCTCCTGCCTCAGCCTCCCAAGTAGCTGGGATTACAGGCATGTGCCACCATGCTTGGCTAATTTTTTCTTTTTTCTTTTTTTTTTTTTTAGTAGAGACGGGGTTTCACCATGTTGGCCAGAATGGTCTCAAACTCCTGACCTCAGGTGATCCACCTGCCTTGGCCTTCCAAAGTGCTGGAATTACAGGCGTGAGCCACCGTGCCTGGCTATGACCAACTTCCTTCTGTGGTTTGGTCTTGGTGGTGCTCTGCTCTGAAATCTCCAGCCTTTCTGTCAATTACAATAGCCACTTGATATCCTTTCAATAAATTCCTCTTGGACTTAGCCAGAATTAGTTTCTGTTGCTTGCAACCAAGAATCCAAACTGATATTGACAGGAATTAGAGGCTTGACTCAAAGAAAGTTCTTTCCAACTTCTCTCTGCATCTGCATACAGTTGGCATCATTTTTTTCTGAGTTTCTTGCATGTTAGAGACCAGTAGCTTCTGGAAGCTTTATGATCATTTCTTTATAATTGTATGACTGGAGAATAATGACAGGTGCTTTTTCTCCTCCAACTCCAACAGAAAATCCCAGGAAAGTACTCCGATAGGCCAGGCTTAAGCCACATGTCTCTTCTCAAAGCAAGCACTGGTCTGAATGCTGGTGTCCTCTCAAATGTGTATAATGAAACCTAATACTCAATATAAGAGTGTTGCCAGGAGCGGTGGCTCACGCCTGTAATCCCAGCACTTTGGGAGGCTGAGGCAGGCGGATCATGAGGTCAGGAGATTGAGACCATCCTGGCTAACATGGTGAAACCCCGTCTCTACTAAAAATACAAGAAATTAGCCGGGCGTGGTGGTGGGTGCCTGTAGTCTCAGCTACTTGGGAGGCTGAGGCAGGAGAATGACATGAACCTGGGAGGCGGAGCTTGCAGTGAGCCGAGATGGTGCCACTGCACTCCAGCCTAGGCGACAGAGTGAGACTCTGTCTCAGAAAAAAAAAGAGTGTTAAGAGGTGGGGCTTTTTGGAAAGTGATTAAGTCTTGAAGGCTCCACCTTCATGAATGGGATTTGTGTCCTTATAAAAGAGGTTGGGCTGATGAGAGATGGGAACTTGGGGCCACAAGCATGTCATTCCCTTTTACTGGCTGACCAGCTACCAGGCAGAGCCTCTGGCATGAGCCAACTTTCCTCTCCATTTACCTCTCCTCTCCTCATTCCCACTCCCCAGCCCTGGGCACTCCACATAGCCTGCAGTTGTCCAGAGAAAAACGTCTTTCCCCCCTGCTGCTGGGACAGTACTGGGGACCCTGGAATTTTTACCAGATTTGGAAGTGTGAGGCCAACAGACAAAAAAAATAGCCATTAAAAGTGATGGTCTTCAAGAATTTGATGGGCCAGGTGCTGTGGCTCATGCCTGTAATCCTAGCACTTTGGGAGGCCGAGGTGGGTGGATCACTTGAGGTCAGGAGTTCGAGACAAGCCTGGCCAACATGGTAAAACCCTGTCTCTTCTAAAAATACAAAAATTAGCTGGGTGTGGTGGTGTGCGCCTGTAATCCCAGCTACTCAGGAGGCAGAGGCAGGAGAATCGCTTGAACTCGAGAGGAGGAGGTTGCACTGAGCTGAGATTGCACCACTGCACTCCAGCCTGGGTGACAGAGCGAGACTGGCTCAAAAAACAAACAAACAACAACGAAAAAGAATTTGGAGGCCAGGCTTAATGGCTAATGTCTAATTCCAGCATTTTGGGACTTGGAGGCAAGAGGATCACTTGACCCCAGGAGTTTGAGACAGCCTGGGCAACATAGTGAAACCCCATCTCTCCCAAAAATTAGAAAAATTAGCTGGGCCTGACGGTGCATACATATAGTCCTAGCTATTCCAGAGGCTAAGGCCTGATCCTGGGAAGTTTGAGGCTGCAGTGAGCCTTGGTCGCACCATGGCACTCTAGCCTGGGCGACAGAGTGACATCCTGTCTCAAATAATAACAATAATAATAATAATAATAATTTGTAATGAATGACGCAGTGAACACTTGCTGACTGTCTTCCCAGAATCCCTTCTCCCCTCTCCCATTCCTAAGAGCACCTGGAATCTCAGGGGGAATCTTTCTCGGCTGGCACCACCCTAGGCTCTAGGTGGTTGGTTTAAACTGATGGAGTATTCCATTCTCAGCCATGTTAAGATTAGGGATGGGCGAGGGACTCGACTGAAGCCAAGGAGAAACAACAAAGGGGCCCAGGGAATTCAGGAAAGGAAAAGTAAACGTTTTATAAAGGAAAAAATTTAAATATCAGGACCCCTACAAACTTCTTTTTTTTTTTTTTTTTTTTTTTTTTTAAGACAGAGTCTTGCTCTGTCACCCAGGCTGGAGTGCACTGGTGCTATCTGGGCTTACTGCAACTTCTGTCTCCCAGGTTCAAGCGATTCTCCTGCCTCAGCCTCCCTAGTAGCTGGGATTACAGGCACCTGCCACCACGCCCAGCTTTTTTTGCATTCTGAGTAGAGACGGGGTTTCACCATATTGGCCAGGCTGGTCTCGAACTCCTGACCTCAAGTGATCTGCCCACCTCTGCCTCCCAACATGCTGGGATTACAGGTGTGAGCCACTGTGCCTGGCCTAATTTTTGTATTTTGGTAGAGACAGGATCTCAAGTGCCTGTAATCCTAGCAGATGGGGAGGATGAGGTGGGAGGATCACTTAAGGCCAGGAGTTTGAGACCAGCCTGGGCAACATAGCAAGATCCCACCTTTGCAAAAAATTAAAAAAAAATTAAGGGCTTCAGAGAATTCTATTGCATGGATATCATTATTAATTTAAACATTCCTTCAGTAATTGGTATTTGGTTTATTTGCAAACAAAGCTGACATGTAGATTCCTTAAGTGTGTATCATTTCGTTTATGTGCTGCATCCCATCCATCATCAACTTTTTTTTTTTTTTGAGATGGAGTTTCGCTCTTGTCGTCCAGGCTGGAGTGCAATGGCTCAATCTCGGCTCACTGCAACCTCCGCCTCCCTGGTTCAAGCTGTTCTCCTGCCTCAGCCTCCTGAGTAGCTGGGATTACAGGCACAGGCCATCATACCCAGCTAATTTTTGTATTTTTAGTAGAGACGGGATTTCACCACATTGGCCAGACTGGTCTCAAACTCATGACCTCAGGTGATCTGCCCGCCTCAGCCACCCAAACTGTTGGGATTACAGGCATTAGCTACTGTGCCCGGCCCCATCCACTTTTGTTCTCACACCCAGAGTCAGCCAGAGAACCAGCCTGACGCATCCAGGAGAGTAGAGCCAAGGGGATGCCAGAGAATGAAGCTGGGGCCCTGATGATAACTGTGTCCCTCTGGACTGAACTTCGACTGGAGTCAGATGTACCCTGGCCCTCCCAGTTAGGTGCCAATACTTTCTCTCTGTTGCTCAAGCTGGTTTGGACTAGGTCTTTTTTAAATTACGTGCAGCATAAAAGGTTCTCACTGGCACACAATAAATCCTCACAGCTGAAATGTTAAGTGAAGAAAGTATGATGAAAATGACACATAAATGTTGATAGCAATTACCTTAAAATATAAATGTCAAAGAACAGAAACTGGATGGAGGTGCACCCGGACTGAAGTTATGGATTGGTTGTAGGGAATTTGTGTGCTTCATTATAATTTTTTGATGCTTTTGAGTTTTCTACAATAATACAGACTACTTTCATAATCATTTGCTCAAAACAGGTTCCCTGGGAGCATAGCCTGAGACAGGAGTTCCGGGGCATGTGACTTAGGGAAGGAGTGCCCTTCAGGAAGAACCTGGAAGGGAGTGAAGGAAGCAGGATTGTGAAGGGGAAGGAACCAAGCAAGGATGTGGCCTCAGGTCAAGTCTAGGATTCGCCTGGTTGGGGAATGGGCCCTGAAGTGTAGATTGAGCCACAGAGGTGAACCGAGACAAGGGGGCTGGCCTTTTTTCTTTTTCTTTTCTTTTTTTTTTTTTTTTTTTTGAGACAGAGTCTCGCTCTGTCACCCAGGCTAGAGTGCAGTGGAGAGATCTCGGCTCACTGTGCCCTCTGCCTCCCGTGTTCAAGCAATTCTCCTGTCTCAGCCTCCCTCCCTACATGCGCCCACCACCAAGCCAGGCTAATTTTTTTTTTTGTATTTTTAGTAGAGATGGGGTTTCACCCATTAGCCAGCATGGTCTCAATCTCCTGTCCTTGTCATCTGCCTGTCTTGGCCTTCCAAAGTGCTGAGATTACAGGTGTGAGCCACCGTGCCCGAAATTTTTTTGTTTTTTAAAGACAGGATCTCACTCTGTCAACCAGGCTGGAGTGCAGTGCCATGATCATAGCTCACTGCAACACCACCATGCCCAGCTAATTTTAAATTTTTTTGTGGAGTGGGTGGGGGGGGGGGTCTCCCTATGTTGCTCAGGCTGGTCTTGAACTCCTGGGCTCAAGTGATCCTCCCGCCTCAGTCTCCCAAAGCACTAGGATTGCAGGTGTGAGCCACCATGCCTGGCTGTGGCTGACCCTTTATATGCCTAAATCAGGCAGTCATTGGCTACCCCTGTTAGTGGGGGTGAAACCTCCAGGTGGTTTCTAGGCTAGCTGACGTCTGCCAGCCAAGCACAATTCTCCAGAGAACACAGGCATATAAGCCTTGTCCACCAGCGAAGCAGCAGCTGGGGCCGGGCACATTGGTGGTGAAGGCCTTCTGGGTGAGACATCAACAGTGTTTGCAACAATCATTTAAAGAGTTATTTAACATCAGGCTGGGTGTGGTGGCTCATGCCTGTAATCCTAACACTTTGGGAGGCTGAGGTAGGCAGATCACTTGAGGTCAGGAGTTTGAGACCAGTCTGGCCAACGTGGTGAAACCCTGTCTCTACTAAAAATACAAAAAAAAGCCGGGCGCAGTGACTCACGCCTGTAATCCCAGCACTTTGGGAGGCCCAGGTGGGCAGATCACCTGAGGTCTGGAGTTTGAGACCAGCCTGATCAACATGGAGAAACCCCCCTCTCTACTAAAAATACAAAATTAGCTGGGTGTGGTGGCGCATGCCTGTAATCCCAGCTACTTGGGAGGCTGACGCAGGAGAATCTCTTGAACCTGGGAAGCAGAGGTTGCAGTGAGCCGAGATCACACCACTGCACTCCAATGTGGGCAACAAGAGCAAGACTCTGTCTCAAAAAAAAAAAAAAAAAAAGAGTCATTAAACATCAAAAGGAAAAGAAAGCAAGCAATATGCTGACTGACTCTATAGAGGCTGGCTCTTTTCTCCCCTTGGCCTCTGCTGTCTATGCTTACTAGTTGGCTATCATTGAAACTTAACAAATGGCCAGGTGTGGTGGCTCATGCCTGTAATCCCAGCAGTTTGGGAGGCCAAGGCAGGCAGATCACCTGAGGCAAGGAGTTCGAGACTAGCGACAAAGTGAGACTCCATCTCAAAAAAAAAAACAAAAAAAGAAAGAAAAAGAAACTTAACAAACATATGTAGAAGTCTTGGCTCTAGATAACTGAGAGAAATAGGACTGGCTTAGTGAGTTGCCAATTATATTCTAATAATAGGATTCTTTATTAAAACAACTGTGGAAGAAAACAGTGTTTGCTTTTTATTCCTTTTGAAATCTGGGGCACTTTGCAAAATGGAAATTAACGCCTCGACTTGCACTGGTGTCTGATCTGGGGTTTTTGCTTCTGCAGGAGAAGCCCTATCTGGCTTATTGGCTGCCTGCCTTGCCCTATGTCTTTCTTTCTTTTTTTTTTTTTTTTAATTTGTATAAATGTGTGAAGTACAAGTGTAATTTTGTTAGATGCATACATCGCATAGTGGTGAAGTCAGGGCTTTTGGGGTATCCATAACCCCAACAATGTACATTGTATCTGTTAAGTAATCTCCCATTATCCTTGCCCTGTCATCTAAGGAGTGGGCTTGTTACTTTGGACTGAGCCACCTGGGGCTAGAGAAGAGAAGGCATTGAGTGAGGGAAACGGGCTTGGGAATTCCGGAGATTGTTATCCTGCCCTGCCCGCTGTCTGAGGGGATTCTCCTCAAGTACCCTGGAATGTTCCTGTGGCCCCTGTGGATCGCCACCACAAAGATCATGAGGTTCTGTTGCCCTGGCAACCCGTTGTCCAGCGCCTCTGCACTGGGGCTGCCAAGGTTCCAGGAAGAGGCAGGACTGCCCGGCCCAGCCTTGGAGGAAGACTTCTGGGCAGAAGCGGAACACAGGAGCAGAGACACATAGTCTTGGCTCCAGTTTCGTCTCAGTTATGCCCACCCTTTCAGTGTTCATGGATGTGCCCCTCGCCCACAAGCTAGAGGGCAGCTTGTTAAAGACCTACAAACAAGATGATTACCCGAACAAGATATTCTTAGCCTATAGAGGTAGATGCCTAGCAGTTCTGAAGTATAAGACTTAAGTGATGGTAACTGCCTCTAGGAGGACAGTGTTCCCTGCTGCAGGGGGAGGGGTGCAGCCCAAGCTTCTGTGGGTGGAGAGATCTTTTCTTGTTAACAGAATTACCCAGTGGGGAAAAGTGCAGATAAGGTCCCAGGTCATTCCATGCTCTCTGCCCTTCTCTGGGGGCTTCTAGGGATTTGGTGAGAGCTATGTCCTCTTCCACAACTCTATGCTTGGGGGCCTGCATGGCCATCCCACACTTCTTCAGATTCTTACCTCCTCTCTCTCTCTTTCTCTTTCTCTTCCTGTTCTTGAACCAAGAATGGTTCTCCAGATTGAGCCTTCTGCTATGCAACTGGGGCTCACCACTGTGAAAGTCAGGGTTACCTTTATTTAGCTTCATCTACCTATAACTCTCATTTTGCATATATATATATATATATATATATATATATTTTTTTTTTTATTTTCCTTGAGACAGGGCCTCACTCTGTTGCCCAGGCTGAAGTGCAGTGGCAAGATCTCAGCTCACTGCCACCTTTGCCTCCTGGGCTCAAACCATCCTCTTGCCTCAGCCTCCTGAGTAGCTGGGACTACAGGCGCTGGCCACCATGTCTGGCTGTTTTGTATTTTTTTGTAGAGACAGGGTTTCATCATGTTGCCCAGGCTGATCTTGAACTCCTGAACTCAAGTGATCCACCCACCTTAGCCTCCCGAAGTGCTGGGATTACAGGCCTGAGCCACCAATCCCGGGCTTGTATAATTTTTAACCTTTAAAATGGCATAGGTTTCAGTTGTCTTTTTTAAAAAGACAAAAATAATACACATTCACTAACAGCATATTCTTTTCATCAAGGAGAAAAGAAAAGGGAAAGTTGTATTTTCACAGGCACCTTCCCACAGCCCCATGGAGTCCAGGAGAGATTTGTTTGCGGGCTGTCTGCAGAGCTCAGCCCTGGGGGCCCAAACCAGGCATCTGGAGCTCCCTCTGTGGTTTTCCTCACAGTCTGCATGACAAATGAAGGCCATCCCTGGGTTTCTCTCGTGGTGCAGAAGACTCGACTACAGATTTCACAGGATCCCTCCCTGAATTATGAGTACTTGCCCACCATGGGCCTGAAATCATTCATCCAGGCCTCTCTAGCACTCCTCTTTGGAAAGCACAGCCAAGCCATTGTGGAGAACAGGGTGAGAAGGTGGGCCCTCCCCTGGCTCATTTAGATACAGAGAGTGGCGATCTGGGTCTGCACAACCTTAAACCCGAAAGGGACCTCGGAGGGCCCCCTGGTATTGATAAAAGAGATACCTGAGGCTCAGAGAGCCCACAAGTCCTTAGCCATCGAGTCAGGATTGGAATCTCAGTCCAGTGGTATTCCCACCTGCTCACACTGCTGATTTGAAAGCTCTTTCAAGACAGGAATGATCTGAATTGGAGGTGGTGTTAGTATTCCCATTACTGTTTTATTTTTTAACCTATTATATATATTTTTTGAGACAGAGTCTCACTCTGTCACCCAGGCTAGAGTGCAGTGGTGCCATCTCAGCTCACTGCAACCTCCACCTCCCAGGTTCAAGCAATTCTGGTGCTGCATCCTCCTGAGTAGCTGGAATCACAGGCATGTGCCATCACGCCCAGCTAATTTTTGTATTTTTTGTAGAGACAGGGTTTCACCATGTTGGCCAGGCTGGTCTCAAACTCCTGGCCTCAGGGGATTCCCTGCCTCGTCCTCCCAAAGTGCTGGGATTACAGGCATGAGCTACTGCGTCTCGCCTCCATTTCTGTTTTAGAGTGTTATTTCTATTTCTTTTTATTTTTTAATGTTTATTTATATTTTTTTGAGACGGAGTCTCACTCTGTCACCCAGACTGGAGTGCAGTGGCCTGATCTCCGCTCACTGCAACTTCCGCCTTCCGGGTTCAAGTGATTCTCCTGCCTCAGCCTCTTGAGTAGCGGGGATTACAGGTGCCCAACACCACATCCGGCTAATTTTTGTATTTTTAGTAGATACGGGGTTTCAACATGTTGGCCATGACCTCGAGTGATCCACCCACCCCGGCCTCCCAAAGTGCTGGAATTACAGGTGTGAGCCACCACACCTGGCCTATTTGTGTCTATGTCTTGCTGGCAGGTAGGGGGTGTACACACTGTTGGTGACAGTGGTGCCTTCCAGCTTGGCATCCAGTTTCTCAGAGCTTGGCATAAGGATGCTCGTATAGTTTACATCATCTCTTCTCAAAAAGGTTAGTCTTACCCAAGATGAGGGGAACAGCAAATCCCCGTCCCTTGTTCCTAATCCTCACCCCATTTGCCATCTTCACTGTTATCCCTCATTCTCTGTCATGAGCAAAATGGCAGACAAGCCAAGCTATTTACGTCCTTTTCCTGTTAATGTCCTACCTTCAGCCAGTGACTCTCAGCCCCACACTCCAGTACCTCTGTCTCCGTCTCTCTGTTTCCCATGTACCAGCTAGTGGGGGGTTGTGTTCCCACAGAACTGCATGGACTCATCTTCCAGGACATGGGCTTTACAGTTTATGAATACTCTGTCTGGGACCCCAAGAAGCTATGCATGGACCCCGACATACTCCTCAATGTGGTGGAGGTAGAGGGGCCCCGCTCAGAAACTCCTCCCTAGAGCTGACTTACAGCCTAATGTTCCTCTCCTCCCCACACCTCTTAAGTCATCCAAGACCTTTTCCAGGTTTGAATTTGCCTGGCCCTTCAATGGTAACTAACATGGAGGAGCACTTCACCCCCAAATGCCCTGGGGCCGCCACTCCTGGGTGGGGGTGAAGCCTGATGAGACCGTCTGTACCTGCAGCAGATCCCACATGGCTGTGTCCTTGTGATGGGGAACATTATCGACTGCAAGTTGACACCAAGTGGGTGGGCAAAGTTGATGTCCATGATAAAGGTAAACCCAATCTCCCACCCGACCTTCCTGTCTTTGACTCTCTGCTCTCTCCTCCATCTGTCTCATTCTTTTTTTGTTCTCCTTTCTCCTACAGAGCAAGCAGATATTCCCATTTTTTGATATTCCCTGTCAAGGTTTATACACCAGTGACTTGGAAGAAGATACTAGAATCTTACAATACTTTGTGTCTCAAGGCTTTGAGTTCTTCTGCAGCCAGTCTCTGTCCAAGAATTTTGGCATTTATGGTATGGTACAGGCAGAAGAAGGGAGGGTCTGTTGCTGAAGTGGTGCTGCGCTCACAGCACAGTGATGTTTTTGATGTCTCATCCTTGGGAGGGAGCCAAGGACTCTAGGGAGAGCACTATAGAGGCAGAAGTGGGGAGCACTGAGCTAGAATTTGGTTCTGTTACTAAATCTAGTAACAGAACCCAACCCAGCTTGGCTTGGATCATTTCACCCCCTCAGGCCTCTGTTTCCTCAACTATAAGATGAGAGGGTGGGGCTGGCATGGTGGGTGACACCTGTAATCCCAGTTGACACCTCCTAATCCCTCCTTTGGGAGGTCAAGGTTAGGTGACTACTTGAGGCCAGGAATTCAAGACCAGCCTGGGCAACACACCGAGACCCTGTCTCTACAAACAATTAAAAAAATTAGTCGGGCATGGTGGTACACACCAGTAGTCCTACCTACCCGGGGGGCTGAGGCAGGAGGATTGCTTAAGCCCAGGAGGTAGAGGTTGCAGTGAGCTATGATTCCACCATTGCACTCTAGCCTGGGCAACAGAGAGAGATGGTCACTTTAAACAAATAAAAATAAAAATAAAAAAGGAAAGGAAAGGAAAAAACAGGAGAGTAGAACTTAGTGATCTTTCAAATTCCTTCCTCCTTTAAGACTCTGACTTATGGGTACTTTTGCTGGAAGGAGAGCCTCTGGCAACTTCCCGGAGCCTGAATATCACCCTGGCTGGGCTGCAATGAGGGCCTTGTGGTTCAACCCTTTCTTCTGCAAGGTTGGAGGTTGAGATCTAGGTGAAGGCCTTGGGAGTGGAGGAAGGGGCTGAGGCTGAGGCTGTCTTCCCAACACTGCAGATGAAGGAGTGGGGATCCTAGCGGTGGTGGCAGTCAACAACCAGCAGCTGCTGTGTGTCCTCTCCCAGCTGGAAGGATTAGCCCAGGCCCTGTGGCTAAACCCCCCCAACACGGGTGCACGCATCATCACCTCCATCCTCTGCAACCCTGCTCTGCTGGGAGAATGGTAAGGGTGAGGGCTGGAGCAGGAAGGGATGGGAGAGGCCCTGGGTGCCTGCAGACCTGCTGATCTGCAGGATTCGGCAGGGTGCTTCTCTCCTGCCCATGTGGCCTTTTTACTCCATTCATTCATCAACATTTACTAAGGACCTGATGTGTACCAATGGCGGTGGCTATGCCAAGGGTTGCCTTAGGGGACAGAGTGATAGGACATTTGTTTTGCACCCAGGCCAATGAGTTATATGAACTCTTCCAGATTGCTTGGGGAGATTAGAGAGCATCAGGGGCTTGCAACTCTGGCAAAATCTGCCTGGGAGCCTCCCTGGTTTGCTTAAATGAATATGAGATCAAACCTCCCTCCCACTCATAATCATCCCAGAGCCTCTGGCACTCTGTTGGAGACCTTTGAAGGTAAGAAGAGTGGACTGGCAATGAGGGAGGTTTGAGGGCAAGGGGGACCTCACACCCTCCTTTCTCATTGTCCTTCCTTGGTAGGAAGCAGAGTCTAAAAGAAGTTGTAGAGAACATCATGCTAACCAAGGAAAAAGTGAAGGAGAAACTCCGGCTCCTGGGAACCCCTGGGTCCTGGGGTCACATCACCGAGCAGAGTGGGACCCACGGCTATCTTGGACTCAACTGTAAGGGTCTAGGGGGCTGGTGTCCCCCCTTTCTGACCTTTGGCCTGTATTTGAGCATTAAACTTCACTGACTAGGTGACCAGTTCCTAGCTTCCCTCCAGATTTTGATTCTGTCCTCTGGAAAATGGGCTGCTTTAAAGACACTTCTGGACCCCCAGAAGTACCGATACTCCCTATCCTTCATAAACCAGCCTGGGTGCCCGGTGCAGTGGCTCATGCCTGTAATCCCAACACTTTGGGAGGCCGAGGCGGGTGGGTCACCTGAGGTCAGGAGTTCGAGACCAGCCTGGCCAACATGGTGAAACCCCGTCTCTACTAAAAAATAAAATATGAAAATTAGCCGTGCATGGTGGTGCATCCTGTAATCATAGCTACTTGGGAGGTTGAGGCAGGAGAATCGCTTGAACCTGGGAGGCGAAGGTTGCAGTGAGCCAAGATTGCACCATTGAACTCCAGCCTGGGCAACAAGAGCAAAACTCCATCTCAATCAATCAATCAATAAAAAATAAGAAAATAAACCAGCCTGGGCTAGAGGAGAATTCGAGATGGCCAGTCTCGGGATCTGAGACCTTGTCATGATTTTAGCCCAGCAGGTGGAATACCTGGTCAGGAAGAAGCACATCTATATCCCCAAGAACGGTCAGATTAACTTCAGCTGCATCAATGCCAACAACATAAATTACATCACTGAGAGCATCAATGAGGCTGTCCTCCTCACAGAGAGCTCAGAGATGTGTCTTCCAAAGGAAAAAAAACCCTGATTGGAATAAAACTTTAGTCTTTGCAAAAATCTTGTGCTGATTATTCATTACTACAATTCATTTCTTTGCTTATTTATGAAGCAGTGGTCTGGCCTCAGTACAGAGAAAGAGACAGAGAGAGAGAGAGAGAGAGAGAAAGGCCCAGAGGGGAAGGGTGTATCTACCTTCATTGGCCATCTCATATTTATTGAGCACCTACTACATTAAGGCCCTGAGCTGGCCGTGAAAGGGAGTACAAAAAACAGGTAGAAACCAGCCTGTTTTCTCCAGACACTTACAGTCTAGTTGGGAGACAAGCCTTAGTCACATAAAACACTTAAGTAACATTTTAAGGCTGAATGTGACAGAAGTCAGAATATATAAACAGAAAATGTGCCAGGAATTTAGAAAAGAAATACATCAAAGTGGGCCAGAATAGATGGGGAGCATCTCATGAGGAGGTAGCACTTGATTGGGATATTGATAGACAGATGAATGGATTGGATGAATAATAACTAATAGAAGCTGGAAGGATATCCTAGGTCAATAACAACCTGAGCAAGTGTCACTGACATGATAAGAAAAAATAAATGTTTATCGGGCATCTACTAATACATGGGACTCTGCAAACTCCCAGGATACCAACAGGTATATGACACAGTTGGTGCCCTCCACTCTCGTTGGGGAGACACAATTTATATGGTTGAAAGGAAAAATTCTTTTTTCTCTCTCCTCTACTGTGATTCTCAATTCTGACACCAGATTGTATAGGGTTTTTCCCACACAATTAATTCAGTTCTTTGGTGGACATCAGTTGGGTGTCTTAAAATTCAATAGATTCCTTTTTATTTTTTCTTTTCTTGAGATGGCGTCTCTGTCGCCCAGGCTGCAGTGCAGTTGTGCAATCTCAGCTCACTGCAACCGCCACCTCCCAGGTTCAAGAGATTCTCTTGCCTCAGTCTCCCAAGTAGCTGGGACTACACGTATGTGCCACCACGACCGGCTAATTTTTGTATTTTTGTTAGAGACGGGGTTTTGCCATGTTGGCCAGGTTGGTCTTGGACTCTTCTCAGGTGATCCACCCGCCTCAGCCTCCGAAAATGCTGGGATTACAGGCGTGAACCACCATGCCCAGCCCAATTCAATAGATTCTGATACTACCTACCTGGAGTTAGCATCAAATTCCAGAGGTGAATGGCTCAGTTCTGCAAGACTGCACCCCACTTCAGATGCCAGTCACATGTCCAGTGGTGTGACTTGTGCATCTGCTATAAACTGGGGTTCCTACCACTCCTTCCTTGGGTTTGATAATTTGCGAGAACAATTCACATATCTCAGGAAAATAGTTTATTTACTAGATTATCAGTTTGTTATAAAAGGATACAACTCAGGAACAGCCAGATGGAAGACACGCATAGGGAAAGGGGCGTGGAGGAAAGGGGCGTGGAGCTTCCATGGTCTCTCTGGGTTCGCCCTCCCAGCTCCTCCATATGTTCAGCAACCTGGAAGCTCTCCCAAACCCTTTAGTTAGGGGTTTTTATGAAGGCTTCATTGCACAGACATGATGGACTAAAACATTGGCCGTTGTTGATTAACTCAAACTCCACCCAGTCCCTCTCCTCTCCCCAGAGGTCAGGGGTGGGCTAAAAGGTCCAACCTTCTAATCACATTGTCGGCCCCTCCCACAACAAGCCAACCATCCTTATGGGCTTTCGAACAGTGACCTCATT
Source organism: Pan paniscus (assembly GCF_029289425.2). Classification (NCBI taxonomy): domain Eukaryota; kingdom Metazoa; phylum Chordata; class Mammalia; order Primates; family Hominidae; genus Pan; species Pan paniscus. Next base: position 56,493,413 of record NC_073256.2, on the reverse strand, counting down.
AACATAAACTCAGCTGTGGTTGAAGAGGTCTCATTAGGAATAATAAACAGTGCTCCTTTCACTCTACACTTCTTAACGCTTTGGAAATTCCAAGGTTTTGTTTTTTTTTTTTTTTTAAGATGGAGTTTCAGTCTTGTTGCCCAGGCTGGAGTGCAATGGCATGATCTTGGCTCACTGCAACCTCCGCCTCCTGGGTTCAAGCAATTCTCCTGCCTCAGCCTCCCAAGTAGCTGGGATTACAGGCATGTGCCACCGTGCCTGCCTAATTTTTTTTTTTAACTAGAAACGGGGTTTCACCATGTTGGTCAGGCTGGTCTCGAACTCCGGCCTGACCTCAAGTAATCCACCCGGCTCCGCATCCCAAAGTGCTGGGATTATAGGTGTGAGCCACTGTGTCTGGCCTCCAGGGGTTTTTAGGAGTTCTGTGCCAGAAACTGGACAGCTACCGAATCTATTTCTTATCATAAATCACAATACCACAATGATAAAAATGTAGATAACAATAAAAGGTGAAATGTAGTAAGTGCTAATAAGTGTTTCAGTAAAGGGTTAGCCCAGGAGGACTTAGTTACCCAAAACCTGCATATTCCAAGGGTCTTCAGGACTGGGCCTCACTGGCTCCTGGGGTGTGCATCCAGACCCTTGAGTGTCCTACCTGATAAGAGTGTCTTTGTGGCCCAAGACCTTGGGATGCATCTATTAGTTTGACTTCTTGGGGCTGGAGACTGAGCAGCTAAGGTCCGTTATATGGGTACTGCATGACTATGTAATTGATCCCCAATAAAAACTCGGGACACCAAGGCTTAGTGGGGCTTCCCCGGTTGGCAGCACTTCACATGTGTTGTCACACACTGTTGCTGAAAGAATTAAGCACTGTTCTGTGTGAATCCACTCAGTGAAGACAACTGGAAGTTTGTGCCTGGTTTCTCGTGGACTCCACCCTGTGCCTTTTTCCCTTGCTGATTTCACCCCGTTTCCTTTCACTGTAATAAACTGTAACCACAAGTGTAACAGCTATGCTGAGTCCTGTGAGACCCTGCAGGTGGCCTCAGAGACCACCAACACACACGTTCAATTAGATTCAGAGCTGGGTTTAGCAGGAAGATTCAGGCAAGCCCATTTTCAGCTTCCTTGCATCCCCTGAGGATTGCTCCTGCAGGGAGTACAGACAAGTGATCAGCCTCATAGGGTTGGGCTTGAGATCCAAAAACCTGGCTGCCAAGGTTAGTAGGCTCCTGCCTGGAAAAGAAAATCCCCTTCCCAAAGACTGTAATTCTTATGAGAGGTAGCAGAGTGATATGGTTTGGCTGTGTCCCCACCTAAATCTCATCTTGAATTGTAGCTCCCATAATTCCCACATGTGGGAGGGACCCAGTGGGAGATAATTCAATCATGGGGGTGGTTTCCCCCATACTGTTCTCATGATAGTGAATAAGTCTCATTAGATCTGATGGTTTTATAAGGGATTTCCCCTTTCACTTGGCTCTTGTTGTCTCTTGTCTGCCACCTTGTAAGATGTGCCTTTTGCCTTCTTCCATGATTGTGAAGCCTCTACAGCCATGTGGAACTGTGAGTCCATTAAACCTCTTTTTCTTTATAAATTAGTCAATCTCAGTATGTTTTTATTAGCAGTGTGAAAACAAGCTAATACACAGGGCATCTGACTAGAGGTGATTGTGAGGATGCTTGCAAGAAAGTTCATAGAACAAACATAGCCATCTCCTCTGGCTTCCTGTTGTTTAGAGATGGGTTTTATTTTGAGCCCCTGTATTTGTCCACAGTCTCAGGTTCTTCTTCAGGTCTTCTGATGGCTCCTTTGTCCCCAGGTTCTAAAGGCTTCTTGTCCCAATGTCAGAATAACTCTAGAGAACCCTCAGTGCTTGCAGATGGCAGGTTTTAACTGTTCTCAAAGGCGTACTAGCATGAGGAGATAATTTATTCAGCCAACGTTCTCCCCACCCTCCTGAGCCTAAGAAAATCATGGACTCTCATGTTACGGAGGTCAGAAAGCTTTGAACTACTAAAGCAAGACTATTGTCTTTGACCTTTCTTACTAGTGGATTACATGAGCCACAAGGATTTCTAGTGTACCCAGCCCAGGATGCTGGCAGGATTTGGCGGACAGACTGGTTATCCTCAACCTTTGTTCCTAATTGGCTTCCATTCCCCACTATTGACTTCACACTCAAGATTCACTTAAACTTTTCTTGAAAGTATTTTCTGCCTAAATCACCTCTTTTTTTTTTTTTAGACGGAGTCTCAGTCTCACTCCATCACCCAGGTTGGGGTGCAGTGGTGCGATCTCGGCTCACTGCAAACTCCGCCTACCAGGTTCAAGCAATTCTCCTGTCTCAGCCTCCTGAGTAGCTGGGATTACAGGTGCCTGCCATCAAGCCCAGCTAATTTTTGTATTTCTAGTAGAGACAGGGTTTCACCTTGTTGGTCAGGCTGGTCTTGAACTCCTCACCTCAGGTGATCCACCCGCCTTGGCCTCCCAAAGTGCTGGGATTACAGGCATAAGCCACCATGCCCAGCCTAAATCACCTCTTAAAGTTAGTTTCAGATACCTGGTTACTCTTTATTATTTATTTATTTATTCTTGTGCCTTAGCCTCCTGAGTAGCTGGGACTACAGGGGCGTGCCACCATGCCTGACTAATTTTTGTATTTTTAGTAGAGACAGGGTTTCACCATGTTGGGCAGGCTGGTCTCAAACTCCTGACCTCAGGTAATCTGCCTGCCTCAGCCTCCCAAAGTGCTGGGATTACAGGTGTGAGCCACCGTGCCTGGCCCTCTTTGTTTAAAGTATTAATGATTTAAAACGTTTTATTGTAAACATTTGCAAACACAGTAGGAAGAATTATATGAGTCTCCTTATACCCATCATCCAATGTCCATGATTGCATTGTAGGTAATCTTGTTTCCTTTACATTTCCACACATATTTCCAAATTATTTTGAAGCAAATCATCACATATTTTCATCTGTAAATATTTTAGTATGTGTGTCTAAAAGACAAGGGCTTCCTCTCTTAAAATAACCACAACACCATCATCATACACCTCCAAATCAACAATTGCTTGATATCATAATATATCCAATATCATATGTTCATGTATATAATATCATAAATGTACATTTCCTGAATATTTGTATTATTATTATTTAAAAAAAATTTTTTTAAGCCAGGTGCAGTGGTATGTGCCTATAATCCCAGCTTCTCTGGAGGTACTCAGGAGGGCCAGGTGGGAAGATTGCTTGAGCCTAGGAATTCGAGGCCAGTCTGGGCAACACAGCAAGACCTCATCTCTCTAAAAAAAAAATAGTTTTTAAATACTAAATCACATATGGTAATTAGTTATTGTGATGGCTTTAAACATTTTCTGAAAATTCTTCGCACTCCTCCCATATAAAGGTAAAGCTTAATTCTCCTTGCCCCGATACCTAGAGCAATTATTTTGTCTTTTATGTTTCTTTTCATCTATACTTTCCCCCTCCATCTTTTTTTGACTTGCAATTTTTTAAAATTGAAGAACTGGATCTTTTGTCTTGTCAGGTTTCCCACGGAGTGAATTTTGCTGATTTCATCTTCATGATATCATTTAACATGTTCCTCTGTCTCATTGTATTTCATGAAAATAGCAATTTAAATCTGGAGACTTGATCAGATTCAAGTTTAATATTTAAACAATTTTATAATTTAAAATATTTAGAGATGAGGTTTCCCAGTGTCATCTAGGCTGGAGTGCAGTGGCAAGATCATAGCTCACTGCAGCCTCAAACTCCTGGGCTCAGGTGATCCTCCTGCTTCAGCCTCGCAAGTTGCTGGGACTACAGGTATGAGCCACGGTGACTGGCCAATCTCCTTTCTTTTTTTTTTTTTTTTTTTAATTGATCATTTTTGGGTGTTTCTCGCAGAGGGGGATTTGGCAGGGTCATAGGACAATAGTAGAGGGAAGGCCAGCAGATAAACTAGTGAACAAAGGTCTCTGGTTTTCCTAGGCAGAGGACCCTGCGGCCTTCCGCAGTGTTTGTGTCCCTGGGTACTTGAGATTAGTGAGTGGTGATGACTCTTAACGAGCACGCTGCCCTCAAGCATCTGTTTAACAAAGCACATCTTGCACCGCCCTTAATCCATTTAACCCTGAGTGGACACAGCACATGTTTCAGAGAGCACAGGGTTGGGGGTAAGGTCATAGATCAGCAGGATCCCAAGGCAGAAGAATTTTTCTTAGTACAGAACAAAATGAAAAGTCTCCCATGTCTACTTCTTTCTACACACACAGCAACCATCCGATTTCTCAATCTTTTCCCCACCTTTCCCCCTTTTCTATTCCACAAAACCGCCATTGTCATCATGGCCCGTTCTCAATGAGCTGTTGGGTACGCCTCCCAGACGGGGTGGTGGCTGGGCAGAGGGGCTCCTCACTTCCCAGTAGGGGCGGTCGGGCAGAGGCGCCCCTCACCTCCCGGATGGGGCAGCTGGCCTGGCGGGGGCTGACCCCCACCTCCCTCCCGGACGGGGTGGCTGCCGGGTGGAAGGGCTCCTCATTTCTCAGATGGGGCGGCTGCCGGGCGGACGGGCTCCTCACTTCTCAGACGGGGCGGCGGGGCAGAGACGCTCCTCACCTCCCAGACGGGGTCGCGGCCAGGCAGAGGTGCTCCTCACATCCCAGACGGGGCGGCGGGGCAGAGGTGCTCCCCACATCTCAGACGATGGGCGGCCGGGCAGAGACGCTCCTCACTTTCCAGACTGAGCAGCCAGGCAGAGGGGCTCCTCACATCCCAGACGATGGGCGGCCAGGCAGAGATGCTCCTCACTTCCCAGACGGGGTGGTGGCCGGGCAGAGGCTGCAATCTCGGCACTTTGGGAGGCCAAGGCAGGCGGCTGGGAGGTGGAGGTTGTAGCGAGCCGAGATCACGCCACTGCACTCCAGCCGGGGCACCATTGAGCTCTGAGTGAACGAGACTCCGTCTGCAATCCTGGCACCTCGGGAGGCCGAGGCTGGCGGATCACTCGCGGTTAGGAGCTGGAGACCAGCCGGGCCAACACAGCGAAACCCCGTCTCCACCAAAAAAATACGAAAACCAGTCAGGCGTGGCGGCGTGCGCCTGCAATCGCAGGCACTCGGCAGGCTGAGGGAGAATCAGGCAGGGAGGTTGCAGTGAGCCGAGATGGCAGCAGTACAGTCCAGCTTCGGCTCAGCATCAGAGGGAGACTGTGGAAAGAGAGGGAGACCGTGGGGAGAGGGAGAGGGAGGGGGAGGGGGAGAGGGAGAGGGAGCCAATCTCCTTTCTTTCATACCAAAAATCCTAGTTTCGACCACACAAGTGTAGTCGCTTATTTGCTTTAACTGACATTACCCATACAATAGCCTCTGAAAAATAATACCAATACTGATACGATTACTGGAAATGATTTAAAAAAAAATTTTTTTTTTAAGACAAGGTCTGGCTCTGCTGCCCAGGCTGAGGTGCAGTGGCACAATCATGGCTTACTGTAGCCTCAACCTCCTGGGCTTAAGTGGTCCTCCCGCCTCAGCGTCCCAAGTAGCTAGGACTACAGGTATGTGCCACTACGTCCCACTAATTTTCTTAAAAAATTTTTTTTCCAGAGCTGAGATCTCACTATTTTGTGCAGGCTAGTCTCGAAGTCCTAAACTGAAGGGATCCTCTCACCTCAGTCTCCCAAAGTGCTAGGACTACAGGTGTGCGCCACAGTGTCTGGCCTAAAAACTTTTTTCAGCCTTGGTGTCCTTAGAATATATCCTCCTGGGGAGCAGGGCACGGTGGCTGATGCCTGTAATCCCAGCACTCTGGGAGGCCGAGGCAGGTGGATCGCTTGAGCCCAGAAACTTGAGACGAGCGTGGGCAACAGAGCAAAACCCCGTCCCCATTTCAAAAGAAAGAAAGAAAGAGGGAGGGAGAGGGAGAGAGGGGGGAAAGAAGGAAGGAAGGGAGGAAGGGAGGAAGGAAGGAAGGAAAGGAAGGAAGGAAAGGAAGGAAGGAAAGGAAGGAAGAGAGGGGAAAAAAAGAAAGAAAAGACAAGACAAGACGAGATAAGGCGAGATGAGATGAGACGAGACAGACAAGACCGGGTGTGTGGCAGAGGGAGGCAGGCTGAGGTGGGAGGATCACTGGAACTTGGGAGGCAGAGGCTGCAGTCAGCCGTGATTGCACCACTGCACTCCAGCCTGGGTGACAGAGAAAGACCTTGTCTCAAAAAGAAAAATAAAAGAATATATCCCTCTAAGGATGTATAGCTAAATTACTCATTTTAAAGATATTTGGAATAGTTCCTGTGTGTGGTCATGTCACCAATTTAATTCACAGATTCATTTGCTTCATTTCACTGTTGCTTTTAGACAATTATTTCCTATTTGGCTCCTAAGTAAACAAAACAAAACAAAACACAAATGGACCAAAAACTAGTAGATTTGCAATATATATATGACATAAAGAAGAAGATCCTGATGGAAAAGTGGGCTTAGGACATAGGTGAGCAATTTCCTAAAAAAAAAACACGAATACCTGAAATTATTCATCATTAATCAAATAATGCAAACTGAAAGAATTCACAAGCATGTGGAGAAAGACACAACAAACAAGAAAGATGAGTCAATCTCATTAGCATCCAAGGGGCAGGAAGTGAAGAGGCAGTCTGTGATGCTGGCTAGAAATGGAAAAATCAGGAACCAAGACTCATTGCTCTGCTTCTCCTGAAGGGTGGGGAAGAGGATTAACTAAGAGTGGGGAAGAGGATTAACAAGATTGCTCACCTGTGCTGAGTGTCTATTTGAGTCAGGTTCATGGTTTTCTCCAGCAAAGTTCAGCTACTTATATGCAGACTCAGAGTAAGAGAGAAGTGAGGTGTAATTAGGACTGAGATTCTACAGGAAAGTATGACTGAGGAGACAGGCCAGAGAGAGATGAGAATCTGCAGGCAGCAACTGCTGTTCTGGACATGGGATTTAGCCTGGGTATGAAGGAAAGTAAAGATATGGGGAGAGGAAGTGATATCATCCACAAAGGTAGAGTAAGGACCACTGAAAAATTTCTCCCTTGCAAAATCAGTGAGAGACTGGTAAATTGTCAGAAACAACATTTTCAGAACTCCAGAAATTAACCAATGGCTTTCAGCAACCTGGGGAGTGTTTATTCAAGACAAACAGCTGAAGGGTATTTTTTGTGGTGGTTTAACTTGCTCTAGTCCCATCCCCTTCTCTCCAGTTATGCAGTAGCCTTAAAACCAACAGCATGCCGGCCAGGCGCGGTGGCTCACGTCTGTAATCCCAGCACTTTGGGAGGCCCAGGCAGGTGGATCGCTTGAGGTCAGGAGTTTGCGACCAGCCTGGCCAACATGGTGAAACCCCATTTCTAGTAAAAATACTAAAATTAGCTGGGCGCCTATAATCTCAGCTACTAGGGAGGGTGAGACTAGAGAATCACTTGAACATGGGAGGAGGAGGTTGCAGTGAGCCAAGATTACGCCACTGCACTCCAACCTGGGCAAAAGAGTGAGACGTTGTCTCAAAAAACACAAAAAACCCACCCCCTGTCCCCCAAAAAACCAACAACGTACAAACGTGGTGAAAACCAGTAGCCTGGCAGCCACTAGAGGGGGCAAAATAGGGCTGAATGGGGCAAAACTCTTTCAAGCCTCATTCCCAAAGAATTGTCATTATTTGATCTGTGTGGTGGTTCCCTGGAAGACCCCACTCATAAGGCTGTTTGACAAGAGCTAACTTGGTGCTAAGGCCTTTTCCCCAGGACATTCATCAGCAACACTGAGAGATAATGGTTTAACTTTGCAGCTGTCTAAGGCAGTGGATAACAGTTGGGCAAATGATAAGCTAACCAAAAAACTTAGCAAGAAGACTGGGGAATGAGATACTGACAGGGGTTTCGAAAAGCTCAAAAATATTCCTGAGAACCTACAGGGCCACATGCATGTACAGGGTTATGCACATACCCAGGAAAGACCTAAAACGGCACTAATCTCTCCCCTCTGGCTGACCTTGAGGCTCTGTGCAAGATGAGGTAAAGGATAAGGCAGAGTTGTCAGCTGCTCACCTGAATGATGAAGGCAGGCCCCCACATGCACACAGAGCCCCTTGGCAAAGACTGGGACACATTTTGGTTCCAAGCATTTTAGAAAATCTCTAGTCAGTCATTAGCTGACCACTAAACTAACCAAGTAGAGACATTAGTAGCCATATATGATGAAGAATACAGACTTTATAAATTAGTTGAGAAAAGTCACTAAAAAATAGCAAGCGGCAGTAATGACAACAAGCATGAGAGAATCTGATTTCTAGAGTGGCCACATTGTATTACTTCAAATGTCCTCTTATAATAAAAATTATGAGAAGTACAAAGAAACAAAAAAGAATGGTCCATAAACAGAAAGAAACTCAACTAATAGAAACTGTCCCTAAGGATACTCAGATATTGCACTTACTAGACAAATCAGCTATTTAAAATACATTGAAAGAGGCTGGGCATGGTGGCTCACACTTGTAATCCCAGCACTTTGGGAGGCCAAGGTAGATGGATCACTTGAGGCCAGGAGTTCAAGACCAGCCTGGCCAACATGTGAAACCCCATCTCTGCTGAAAATACAAAAATTAGCCAGGCGTGGTGGTGCACATCTGTGGTCCCAGCTACTTGGGAGGCTGAGGCAGGAGGATTGCTTGAACCCAGGAGGCAGAGGTTGCAGTAAGCCAAACAAAACTATCTTTCAAAAATTAAGAAGAAATTAAGACATTCCCAGATAAACAAAAACAGAGTATTTGTCCTTAGCAAGTGTGTTTGTTCTACATAATAAAGGAAGTCCTTTGGGCTGAAATGAAAGGACTCTAGGCAGTAACTGGAATCCACATAAAGATCACTGGTAAAGGCAACAACACAGGTAAATAAAAAAGACATTATAAATATATTTTTGTTCATAATTCTCTTTTCTTCCTACCTTCTAGAGATAACGTTTCAACTTTGCAGCTGTCTGAGGCAGTGGATAACAGTTGGGCAAATGATAAGCTTACCAAAAAACTTAAGAGGAAAGCTGGAAAATGACATTGCTTGTTTTTATTTACAAAGCAACTTCATAGAACAATACTTATAAATCAGCGTTGATTTATACACAGTATATAAAAATGTAATTTTTATGATAACAGCACAAAAGTTGGGGAAAGGAATGGAGCCATAGGCAGCTTTACTATAGGTTTACTATAGGACTAATGTTTTTCCATACAACTGAAATTAAAATGATGTATTAGTCATCTTGGCCTGCCAGAACAAAATGCCATAGAAGAGATGGCTTAAACAGAAGTTTATTTTGTCACAGTTCTGGATAGTGAAAGTCTGAAATCAGAGAGAGGGGCAGCATGATTGGATTCTGGTAAGAGCTCTCCTCTGGCTTGCAGATGGTTGCCCTCTCACTGTGTTCTCATATGGGAGAGAGAGAGAGAAAGAAAGAAAGAGAGTGGGAGAGATAAGGCCATTCTTATGACCTCATTTAACCTTAATCACCTCTTAATCTGGGGATTAGAACTTCAACATATGAATTTGGAAGTGGGGTGAGGACCCAATTAAGTCCATAGTAGATGGTATTAATTTGAACTAGATTTTTATAAATCAAGATGTAATTGTAATCCCCAGGGCAACCAATAAGAAAGTAATTTTCAAAATATAGTAAAATAAATGACAAGGGGCTGGACACAGTGGCTCATTCACTCACTTCTGTAATCCCAGCACTTTGGGAGGTTAAGATGAGAGAATCACTTGAGCCCAGGAATTCGAGACCATCCTGGACAACATAGTGAGACCTTGACCTTACAAAATAAATATGAAAAAAATTAGTTGAGTTTGGTGGTGCATGCCTGTAATCCCAGCTACTCAGGAGGCTGAGGCAGCAGGATTGCTTGAGCCCAGAAGGTCAGGATTGCAGTGAGCTATGATCATGCCACTGCACTCCAGCCTGGGAGAGAAAGTGAGATCCTGTCTCAAAAAATAAATAAAATAAAATAAAATAAAATAAAATAAAATAAAATAAAATAAAATAAAATAAAATAAATAAAAATGACAAGAGAATGAAAATGGCACACTAGAAAATGTCTATTTAACACAAAGGGGCCAGGCATGGTGGCTCACACCTGTAATCCCAGCACTTTGGGGGGCCGAGGCAGGTGGATCACCTGAGGTCAGGAGTTCAAGACCAGCCTGGCCAACATGGTGAACCCCGTCTCTACTAAAAATACAAAAAAAATTAGCCAGGCATGGTGGTGGGTGCCTGTAGTCCCAGCTACTTGGGAGGCTGAGGCAGGAGAATTGCTTGAGCTCAGAAGGCAGAGGTTGCAGTGAGTTGAGATCGCACTATTGTACTCCAGCCTGGGCAACAACAGCAAAACTCCACCTCAAAAAAACCTAAAAATACAAAAAAAGAAACCACAAAGGAAGCAGTAATAGAGGAATAGAGGAACAAAGAAGATATATAGAAAACAAATAACAAAATAGCACATGTAAATCTTAACTTATTGGCCAGGCGCAGCAACTCACATCTGTAATCCTAACACTTTGGGAGGCTGAGGTGGGCAGATCACTTGAGGTCAGGAGTTTGAGACCAGCCTGGCCAACATGGCAAAACCTTGTCTCTACTGAAAATACAAAAATTAGCCAGGCATGGTGGTGGGTGCCTATAATCCCAGCTACTCAGGATGCTGAGGCAAGAGAATCACTTGAACCCAGTGGGGAAGGGGTGGGTGGAGGTTGCAGTGAGCTGAGATCATGCCACTACATTCCAGCCTGGGTGAAAGAGTGAAACTCCATCTCAAAAAAAAAAAAATATATTCACAATTACATTAAATGTAAATGGATTAAAAACTCCATTGAAAAAGCAGAGATTTGCAGAGTAGATTTAAAACTATGATCCATGTATATCCTGTCTACAAGAGGCACAGTTTAGTTTCAAAGACACAAATAGGCTGAAATTAAAAGAATGGAAAAAAGTATACATGCAAATACTTAAACCAAAATGGACATAATACCAGACATAATAGACTTCAAGACAAAAAATCAATACTAGATATAAATAATGGTCATTTAAAAAAGATAAGAGGGAATACATCCAAAATATTTAACAATTATAAACATATATGCACCTAACAACAAAGCCCTAAATTACATGAAGCAAAACTGTCAGGGTTGAAAAGAAGAACAAATAGTTCAGCAATAATAGTTGGAGACTTTTGATAGTCCAGTTTCAATAATGGGTAGAACAAAACAGAAAGTTAACAAGAAAATAGAAGACTTGAACAACATTATAAACAACCTAGACCTAAAACACGTCTATAAACCACTCCACCCAACAACAGAAGTGCATGTGAACATTCTCCAGTATAGGCCATAAAACAAGCCTCGATAAATTTAAAAAGATTGAAATCATATAAAGTATATTGTTCAACCACAATGGAATGAAATTAGAAATCAATAACAGAAGGAAAGTTGGGAGATTAATAAATACATGGAAATTAAACAGCATACTCCTAAATAACCAATGGGTCAAGGAAGAAATCACAAGAGAAATTGGAAAATACTTTGAGATGAACAAATATGAAAATATAACATACCAAAACTTATGAGAGAAAGTAAAAGCAGTGCTTAGAAGGAAATTTATAGCTGTAAATGTCTATTATGAAAAAAATAAATATGATCTAGCAATTCCACTTCTGAGACACAATTCAGTCCATAGCAGTGTGGCTTATATCAGATGACATGAACTGAAGTAGCTGGTAGATATGGAGGGGGGTTGTTTTTGTGTTGTATATTCCTACATGGCTCTGTTTAACTAGGTGCCAGTTGTCTGTATTCACTTTCTTGCAGAAGAAATCACATATAAGTTATGCTCAAACTGTTTCCTAACATATTAATAGTGTTGGAACAAATTCAGGTTTTCAAATCAAGCATTATAGCAGAACTGACTATAACACCAGGATTTTTTGTAGATATTGACAGCTGATTCTAGAATTCATATGGAAAAGCAAAAGATCTAGAATAGCCAAAACTATCTTGAAAAAGAACAAAGTCAGAATACTAACATTACCTAATTTCAAGTCTTATAAAGCAATAGTAATCAAGATAGTGTGGTATAAACATAGACAAACAGATCAGTGGAACAGAATGGAGTGTCCAGAAATAAACACATCTACATATGGACAACTGATTTTTGACAAAGATACAAAGGCAATGCAATGAATAGTGCTGTAAAAATTGGATAAACACATGCAAAAAAAGAAAGAAATTCAGAAAGGAAGAGAGAAAGAAAAGAGCTTTAATTCATACCTTGCACCATATATAAAATTTAATTAAAAACTGATCATAGACCTAAATGTAAAACATAAAATTATAACACTTCTAGAAGAAACCAGGGCCTGGCACTCAGAACAATAAATACCGAGTTCTGAGTGGGGGCGGGCCTCCCACTGCTGCCTGGGCTATCCCTTCTTTGAGACACACTCAGCACATCCCAGAGTTCCTGCAAAACTGGTCCCACACCACAGCACTGAAGCTGTCATGGGAACATGGAGAAGTGGATTACCCCATATGGGAAATTTAATAAATCCCCACTAGACTCCCCTGATCTACCAGTGGCCTTGTTTTCCTCCTCTTCCTCTTGCTTGTTTCTGTTAGAATCTCTCACATCTCTTAATGGCCTTGAACAGATCAGCTCAGACCCCAAGCTTATACCGTCCCTTCAATATAATCCTGCCTTTAGAAGGCAGTTTGGAGAGCACGACCTCTGGGGGTGTCACTTCCCCGGATACACAGCTGAGTGGCTTAGTTAGTATTCCTCCAACGAAAGTGGATTTCCTTGGTCAGTGGGAGTATGTTCTGTGCTTAAGAAAAATTAGCATTTCTCCATTTTACTACAATTAAAAAGGATAGTCTAGTGGTTAGGAGACTGTGCTTTGGCCTGAAACAGACCTGAGTTCACATCTGTGTTCTGCATTGATCTGTGGAGCCTTGGGCAAGTTCTCTATTCTCACTAAGGCTCGGTTTTCTCTTCTGTAAGATGGGGATAAAAATCCCTACTTTAAGGCCGGGCTTGGTGGCTCACGCCTGTAATCTCAGCTCTTTGGGAGGCCGAGGTGGGTAGATCACCTGAGGTCAGGAGTTGAGACCAGCCTGACCAACATGGTAAAACCCCGTCTCTACTAAAAATACAAAAATTAGCTGGGCGTGGTGGTGGGCGCCTGTAATCCCAGCTACTTGGCAGGCTGAGGCAGGAGAATCGCTTGAACCCGGGAGGCAGAGGCTGCAGTGAGCAGAGATGGTGCCACTGCACTCTAGCCTGGGTGACAGAGTGAGATTCCGTTTCAAAAAAAAAAAAAAATCCCTAATTTTATGGGTTGTGGTGATGATGAATAAGATCATTTATGTAAAGAGCTTGGCACAGCTGGGCACAGTGGCTCACGCCTGTAATCCCAGCACTTTGGGAGGCCAGGGCTGGTGGATCACTTGAGGTTAGGGGTTTGAGACCAGCCTGGCCAACATAGTGAAACCCTGTCTCTACTAAAAATACAAAAATTAGTTGGGCATGGTGGTGCGTGCCTGTAATCCCAGCTACTTGGGAGGCTGAGGCAGGAGAATCGCTTGAACCCAGGTGGAGGTTGTAGTGAGGTGGAGGTTGTAGTGAGCTGAGATTGCACCATTGCACTCCAGGCTGGGTGACAGCGAGACTCCATCTCAAAAACAACAACAACAACAAAAAAGATCTTGGTACATGATAAGTGCTCAGTAAGAGTTATTATTAGCAGAAATCTTCCAGAATTTCTAGAAGTTTCATTCATCACTAAAGTCCCCAGGAGGGAACTCAAGAAGCCACGACAGCCACTGTGGGTCATGAAAGGTTGCTGTGTAGCCTCTTCATTTATCTGGCTCCCCAAGAATGTCTGCAGATGAGAATCCTTATCTCACGATCCCACTCAATCTTTCTTCCTAGCTCTTTGCTTAAATTTCCCTTTTGTGATGCCCCTGTACTTTCTAATGTCCTCACTCTCTCCCTCCACAACCATGGGCACATACGAAGCAGGGGGTACCACTGGGCATCGTGTGGTTCACAGCCCTCAATTGTTCAAGGAAGGAGCTAGATACATGGAAGTCCTGATGCCAGTCTCCAATGGTGGATATCAGTGGCTGTTAACGTTTTCTGGGTCAGAGACCCTTTTAGAATCTGATGAAAGGTAGCGACTGTCTGTCTAGAAAGATATATATTCTCACATGCACACAACACTTGCCTACAATCTCAGGGGCTCTTGGATGCAGGGATGCCCTTCCAGTGCCGCCTAAGTGTTCCCAAGACCCAGGTAGCCTGGATGACACCTTCAGTACCTTCCCGGGAGGTCTCTCACAGAGCTGCAGCAGCAGAAAAACAGACCTCAACTCTTTCCCCTTTTCCTGCCTTCCCTTTGTCAGGAGGTGCCAGGAGAAGGAAATAGTAACTGCTCTAAGGGGGTCAGGGAGAGAAAGGAACAAAATCAGGCTGGGCGAGGTGGTTCACGCCTGTAATCCCAGCACTTTGGGAAGCCGAAAGGGGTGGATCACTTGAGTCCAGGAGCTTCAGATCAGTCTGGCCAACATGGTGAAACACTGTCTCTACTAAAAATACAAAAATTAGCCAGGCGTGGCAGTGTGCCCCTGTAAACCCAAATACTCGGGAGGCTGAGACATGAGAATTGCTTGAACCCCACTGCTCTCCAGCTTGGGCGATAGAGCAAGACTCCGTCTCAAAAAAAAAAAAAAAAAAATTTCAGCCAGTACTTAAAGTCAGTCTGTGAGCAGTGAGAAATGACTAAGTGCACAGGAGCATGTTTTGTGAGCTTCACAAAGATTCATGGTATCAATGAAAGATATATGGTGACCAAGAAGAACTCTGTGGATTGCAGCAGAAATAGAGGTTGGAATGGGAGAAGGGGGAGAATGGCCTAGAAATGTTACTGGGGCTAAGAGGAAAAGAGCTCTGGAGATTGGTTACACAACAATGTCAGTGTACGTAACACTACTGAACTTAAATGTAAGACACTTAAATGCTAAGACAAAATCTCACTGCCACCCAGGCTGGAGTGCAGTGGCACGTTCATGGCTTACTGCATCCTCGACCTCCTGGGGTGAGCCCAGGCCAAGCTAATTTTTAAATTTTTTTTAGAGGCGAGGTCTTGTTATGTTGCCTAGGCTGGTCTCGAACTCCTGGCCTCAAGTGATCCTCTTGCCTTGGTCTCTCAAAGTGCTGGGATTACAGGCGTGAGCCACTGTGCCTGGCCTTCACCATAATTTTTAGTTACTGGCCATCATATCCTCCATGAGAATGTTTAGGGTCTACCCTACCAGACCCTGGGCAGTTACCCATCCCTACCTTCTAGAAAGTGCAGAAGCTCAATGACAGACTTTGGTCTAGGGCCTGTTTTGTCAATGGTAAGTTAATGATGGTGGGATCATTGATGGTGCCAGTGCTGGAATTAGTGTAAAGCTATAGAAAATGGGTAAGTTTAATTGAAAGGCCGGGCACAGTGGCTCATGCCTGTAATTCCAGAACTTTGGGAGGCTGAGGTCAGGAGTTTGAGACCAGCCTGGCCAACATAGTGAAACACTGTCTCTACTAAATATACAAAAATTAGCTGGGCGTGGTGGGATGCGCCTGTAATCCCAGCTACTCGGGAGGCTGAGGCAGGCGAATTGCTTTGAACCCAGGAGGCGGAGGTTGCAGTGAGCATTGTGCCACTGCACTCCAGCCTGGGCAGCAGAGTGAGACTTGTCTCAAAAAAAAAAAAAAAAAAAAGAAAAGAAAGAAAAGAAAAGAAAGAAAAAGAAAAAAAAAAGTGAGTTTAATTGGAAGGGCGGGAGGAGGGAGCACAAAGCTGGCCTGCAGGTATATCCTGCCCTCTGCCTTTCAGGAGAGTCTCACGGCGCACCCTAATCGGGAACCTGGAAGGTTCACATGTGCATTGCTACTTTCCAGTTGCATGACTTCTGAGGCAGCAGATGGTGCTGTTTAGCAAACCTGGGCGCCAAGAACAAGAAACCTGAGCTTTTAACTTGAGAGGTCAGCCCCTGCACCCGGGTAACTCTCCCTTCCATCTGCCAGGGCAGAGGAAGGTATGGAAGGTGGGAGTCTTCTTCCTCTTTAAGCTCCTTAGAGCTCCTCTGCTGGCCCCAGGGAGGAGGGAGGGCTGAGATCTGTTTTCATGTGTGTTTCCCACGTGTGTTGGTATCCCAAACGTCTCTGGAATGCGGCTCAGGTGCAGCCTTTCCGGGAGGGGTGAGGAAGTTCGAAGGCATCCTCACACACCCCTCCATCGGCTGGGCTGACTCACCCACTCCTCAGCTCAGGGTAGCTTCAACAGCTTTATGAGCTCCTCCTGACCCTAGGATTACCTCCTTTCCTTAGGAAGCTGGAATTGCTCTCAGGTTTCTGGGGCTCCACAGTAAAACAGACAAAACACTTGAAAAACCTCTCCTTACGTGCATTTTTAAATTTCATATTTTTATCCAGTGAACTACACAGGTTCCAGAACTATGGTGCTTTCTGTGTGGGTTAGAGCGTGGGATTAGGGAGGAGGTCTCCTTCTACCCTGGGGATCAGTATTTGATTGTTTCACTGGGCTTTGCCCCCAACAATGCTAGGATTCTGGGATGTGAGAACACAACACTGGTTTGGCAGCTTCAGCAAGTTTTAAAAAGCCCTGCACTCCAAAGCCTGTGGAACCTCACTGCACGCTGGTGTTCACTCTTAGCATACCTCTGTGTCCCTACCCTTGTTTTCCCTTGGCCTCACCTTTCTCATGGTGTTCTAATTTATGTTGTTTAACTTCATTTATGTGGTGTTGTAAACAACCTTAAATCTTTTTTGAAACAGGACAGGGTACAAATAAATAGAAAAACACAGCTCTAAAAGGTTAGATGTTTTGATATTTGCTGAACCTTGTGCTGATGTAAGAAAATTACTACATCCCTCAGGGACTATAATATCTAGAAGCCTCCAAGACTGGTGGGAGAGAGATGAACTCCTTATGGGAAAAGGCAGCAGAATCAGATAGCCATGACTTTGGGCCCCTGGGATTCCTGATGTCTCCCCTGGGCATTTTTCTAGGGTTGCTGCTGTTACCACCAAGTTTTCCGGTGGGGTGGAGTGGGATGTTTTAACCATCTTGTCATTATGGACTCATGAACTTTCCCTTGATGCTTTAGAAGCAGAGCTGCTAAAGCTCTAAACTCATAAGACTGAAACTTTATTTATTATTATTATTTAGAGATAGGGCTTGCTCTGTCCCCCAGACTGGAATGCAGTAGCATAATCATAGCTCATTGCAGCCTCCAAATCTTCAGTTCAAGCGATCCTCCTCCCGAGTACCTGCGACCACAGGCATGTGCCACCATGCCTGGCTAATTTTTAAATTTTTTTTGTAGAGATGGGATCTCGTTGTGTTGCCCAGGCTGATCTCAAACTCCTGAGCTCAACTGATCCTCTTGCCTCGGCCTCCCAAAATGCTAAGATTACCGGCGTGCGCCACTGTGGCTAGCTAGTTGATTCTAAAATACATATGAAAATGCAAAACTCCAGGTGGGGCGCAGTGGCTCATGCCTGCAATCCCAGAACTTTGGGAGTCTGAGGAGGCTGGATCGCTTGAACGCAGAAGTTTGAGACCAGCCTGGGTAATGTGGTGAAACTCTGTCTCTACCAAAAATACAAAAGATTAGCTGGGCGCGGTGGCACTCACCTGTAGTCCCAGCTACTCGGGAGGCTGAGACAGGGGGATTGCTTGAGTCCTGGAGGATGAGGTTGCAGTGAGCCGAGATTGTGCCACTTTACCCTGGACTGGGTGACAGAATGAGACCCTGTCTCAAAATAAAAAAAATAAAAAAAAAAAAAAGAAAGAAAGAAAAAAGAAAAAAATGAAAAAAAGAAATGCAGAGGTCTAAGAATAGCTGGTAAATCTTGACAGAGGAAGTACAAAGCTGAAGACTTTACACTACTAGATATTAAGATATGTCATGAAACTGTGGTAATTAAGACAGTATGGTATTGGGTCAGTAATAATGAAATAGACCAGGGAACAGAATAGAGTTCAGAAACATGATATTGACGAGCCCATAGGGGAAAGCTGGGTCATTCAATAAATGGCACTGGGTCTATGGGATATTGTAGGAGCTGAGGAAAAACTTTCCCTTTACCCTCTGAAAGTTCACTGAAAAATCAACTCACAAAAGGCAGATTAGGAAGAGAAATGGCCCACAAATTTTTTTAACGTGAACAGGAATCTTATCAAAATATAAGATCTCAAAGAAAAATATCATTGATGCTTTTATACTATCTTGAAGTTACAGAAAGAATAGGGGCTTGGATTCATGGCAAAATAGGTTATGGGAAGGAGAGAAGAGAGGACTGGCTAGCAAAGGTGTCTTGTTATATGGAGGTGATCTCACAGGTTGGAGCCTTCAGAGAGAATAGGTGGTAAATGTTTCTTTCAGACCTTTAATGGTGTCAGACTCTCAGTTCATCTTTCCTGGATCCAGGCAAGGGAGGATCTCAGAGAAAGCCTGGCTGCATCACGCAGATTCTCAACAGATGCAAATCTCCCCGACAAAAGACAGCTTGGGGTTGGGCGCGGTGGCTCATCCCTGTAATCCCAGTACTTCGGGAGGTCTAGGCAGGCAGATCACTTGAGGTTAAGAGTTCGAGACCAAGGCCGGGCGCGGTGGCTCACGCCTGTAATCCCAGCACTTTGGGAGGCTGAGGCAGGCAGATCACCTGAGGTCGGGAGTTCGAGACCAGCCTGACCAACATGGAGAAACTCTGTCTCTACTAAAAATACAAAATTAGCTGGGTGTGGTAGCACATGCCTGTAATCCCAGCTACTTGGGAGGCTGAGGCAGGAAAATTGCTTGAAAACCCAGGAGGTGGAGGTTGCAGTGAACCGAGATTGCGCCATTGCACTCCAGCCTAGGCAACAAGAGTGAAACTGTCTCAAAAAAAAAAAAAAAAAAAAAAGAGTTCAAGACCAACCTGACCAACATGGTGAAACTTCATCTCTACTAAAAATACAAAAATTAGCCAGGTGTGGCGGAGGGCACCATAATCTCAGCCAGTCAGGATGCTGAGGCAGGGAGAATTGCTTGAATCTAGGAGGTGGAGGTTGCAGTGAGCCTAGATGGTGTCCCTGCACTCCAGCCCGGGCAACAGAGTGAAATTCCATCTCAAAAAAAAAAAGAAAAAGACAGCTTGGTAGGACTCCTTCTGTCCACAGGTCCTCTGAACAACCATCTCAAAATATGTCAAACTAGGACGGATGTGGTAGCTCATGCTTGTAACTCCAATACTTTGGGAGGCTGAGGTGGGAAGATTGCTGGAGCCCATAATGAGCTATGATCGCATCTCTGCCCTCCAGCCTGGGGGACAGAGAGAGATGCTGTCTCAGAAAAAATTTAAGGCGGGCCCGGTGGCTTATGCCTGTAATCCCAACAGTTGGGGAGACCAAGGCAGGTGGATCACTTGAGGCCAGGAGTTCGAGACTAGCCTGGCCACCATGGTGACACTCTGTCTCTACTAAAAATACAAAAATTAGGCCTGGCGCAGTGGCTCATGCCTGTAATCCCAGCACTTTGGGTGGCCGAGATTGGCGGATCACCTGAGGTCAGGTATTCAAGACCAGCCTGGCCAATATGGTGAAACCCCATCTCTACTAAAAATACAAAAATTAGCCAGGTGTGGTGGCTCATGCCTGTAATCCCAGCTACTTGGGAGGCTGAGGCAGGAGAATCGTTTGAACCCAGGAGGCGGAGGTTGCAGTGAGCCAAGATTGTGCCACTGCACTCCAGCATGGGCAACGACAAAAAAAGCGAGACTCCATCTCAAAAAAAAAAAAATAATAATAATAATTAGCCAAGTGTGGTGGTGCATGCCTGTACTCCCAGCTACTCAGGAGGTTGAGGCGGGAGAATCACTTGAACCTGGGAGGCGGAGGTTGCAGTGAGTGATGGTGCCACTACACTCCAGCCTGGGTGACAGAGTGAAACCCTGTCTCAAAAAATTTTTTTTAAATGTCAAAGTATATTTTGGAGTGAAATCTTTTGGGTTCCTTCAGTATTCATATGGGGAAAAATGAATCTTGATCCCAACAGATACTATATGGTAGGGAAAATTTTGTGCTTCAGTGGAAAATTGCATTATCTATAGTACATTCTCTGGATTATCTGATTTTGATTCTATGATAGCTATTTTACAGCTCTGTGTCTGGTAGACAATTGAAAGCAATGCAAAATTCATAAAAGCAAATTGTCTAGTGGAGGGACACTCCCTGCCCCCTCCTCCAGAAAAACAAGCTTTGCCTCCATTTGCATATTCATTTCAATATTTCTGGTCTCTAAATGCGTCTATTCTTTGGATTCACCTTTGAACTGGTTGTAACACCTTACTAGTTTTTCTTAATAATAAGTGTAATAAAATTTTAACATGTTTATTTTTATGTCTGTATGAAAGTTCATAATTTTATGTTTTTTAAAAAATTAATTTTTGGGTTGGGCGCAGTAGCTCATGCCTGTAATCCCAGCACTTTGGGAAGCCGAGGGGGGTGGATCACCTGAGGTCAGGAGTTCGAGACCAGCCTGGCCAACATGGCGAAACCCCATCTCTACTAAAAATACAAAAATTAGCCAGGCGTGGTGGCTCATGCCTGTAATCCCAGCTACTCGGGAGCCTGAGACAGGAGAATTGCTTGAACCCAGGAGGCAGAGGTTGCAGTGAGGCGAGATGGAGCCACTGCACTCTAACCTGGGTGACAGAGCAAGACTCCATCTCAAAAAAAATAAAATTAAATTAACTTTTGGCCAGGCACAGTGGCTCACGCTGTAATCCCAGAACTTTGGGAGGCCGAGGCAGGTGGATAACTGGAGCTCAAGAGTTTGAGACTAACCTGGGCAATGTGGAGAAACCCTACACCTACAAAAACTACAAAAATTAGCCAAGCATTGTGGCTCATGCCTATAGTCCCAGCTACTAACACTTGGGAGGCGGAGGTAGGAGGCTCACTTGAGCCTGGGAGGTTGAGGCTGCTGTGAGCCATGATCATGCAGCCTGGGTGACAGAGCAAGACCCTGTCTCAAAAAAATTAACTTTGAATAATACAAAAAATTAGGTGGATTGCTAATATAAAGGTGGAAGGCAAACCAAAATGCTTTTAGAAGACAATAAAGGAGAATATATTCATGACTTTGAGACAGCAATGATTTCTTAGAAAGGACTTAAAGCACTAACCATAAAAGAAAAGATTGATCATTTGGGTGTCATTAAAATTAAGACTGCTTTTCATCAAGAAACACCACTAAGAGAGTGAAAAGGCATGCCACAGAGTGGGAGAGGATACTTGCATTACATTATAGACTTGATATCTCTATCTTTGTAATGACATCTACAAATCAATACAAAGACAGAAGAAAAATGGGCCAAAGATATGAGTAGGCCCATCACGAGAAAACCATATCCAAATGGTGAAAAAGCTTAAGAAAAAGCATACAGCCTCATTAGTCACCAGGGAAATAAAAATTAAAATTATTACACAGCCGCCAGAAGGGTGAAATGCAAAAGACAATACTAAATGTCTTCATCTGCTTGTGTTACTATAAGGAATACCCAAGGCTGGGTAATTTATAAAGAAAAGAGGTTCATTTGGCTGCTGGTTCTGCTGGCCATACAAGAAGCATGGCACCAACATCTACTTCTGATGGGGGCCTCAACCTGCTTCCACTCATGGCAGAAGGCAAACGGAAGCCTGCGTGTGCAGAGACCATAGGGTGAGAGAGAAAGCAAGAGAGAGAGGGGAGGTAGCAGTCTTTTTTTTTTAATAACCAGCCCAGGCTGGATGCGGTGGCTCATGCCTGTAATCCCAGCACTTTGGGAGGCGGAGGCGGGTGGGTCACTTGAGGCCAGCAGCTCAAGACCAGCCTGCCCAACATGGCGAAACCCCGTCTCTACTAAAAATACAAAAATTAGCTGGGCATGGTGGCAGGAGCCTGTAATCCCAGCTACTTGGGAGGCTGAGGCAGGAGAATTGCTTGAACCTGGGAGGCGGAGGTTGCAGTGAGCCGAGGTCGTGCCACTGCCCTCCAGCCTGGGTGACAGAGCAAGACTCCGTCTCGAAGAAAAACAAACAAACAACAAACGAAACGAAAAAAAACCCAATCAGCCCTCACAGGAACTTACAGGACGAGAACTTACTCACTACTTCCAAGACTGCACCAAGCTGTCATGAAGTCTTGAGGGATCCGCCCCCATGACCCAAACACCTCCTATTAGGTCCCACCTCTGACACTGGGGATCACATTTCAACATGAGGTTTGGAGGGGTCAAATATTCAAACCATAGCACTGAGGCTGACAACCATGTGGAGAAACTGGATCTCAAACATTGGTGGGAGTATAAATTGCTATAACCTCTTTAGAAAATTGTTTAGCAATATCTCTTAGTGCTGAACATACACCCACCCTGTGATCCAGCAATTCCATTCTTGGGTGTGGGTGCACACTTATGTCTATGCACTGAAAGACAGAGGAGAATTTAGAGTGATTTCATTCCCCATACCCCTGTATTCGCTTCCTGTGGCTGCTGTCACAAATTACCACTAACTTGGTGGCTTAAGACAACAGATGGCCGGGCGCAGTGGCTCACACCTGTAATCCCAGGACTTTGGGAGGCCAAGGCAGGAAGATCACCTGAAGTCAGGAGTTCAAGACCAACCTGGCCAACATGGTGAAACCCCTGTCTCTACTAAAAATACAAAAATCAGCTAGGCATGGTGGCGGGCACCTGTAATCCCACCTACTTGGGAGGCTGAGGCAGGAGAATTGCTTGAACCTGGGAGACGGAGATTGTAGTGAGCTGAGATTGTGCAACTGCACTGCAGCCTGGGTGACAAAGAGAGACTCCATCTGAAAAAAAAAAAAAAAAGGCAACAGATATTTATTCTCTCACTGTCAGTTCTGGAGGTTGAAAGTCCAGAATGAAGGTGTCAGCAGGGTTGAACTCTGTCCAGAGGCTCTAGGGAGGTGTTGTCACTCGTGTCCTCTGGCTTCTGGTGGCCTTGGGCATTCCTTGGTTTGTGGATGCATCAGTCTTATCTCTGCCTCCTCCTTCTCAGGTCTTTCTCCTCTTGTTTGTGTAGTCTCGCTCTGCCTTGTTATGTTAGGACACTTGTCACTGGAGTGAGGGTCCTTCTGGATAATCCGAGATGATCGTGTCATATCAAGGGCCTTAATTTAGTTACATTGGCGAAGACTCTTGTTTATATATATATATATATATATATATATATATATATATATATATTATTTATTTATTTTAGAGATAGGGTCTTGCTATGTTTCCCAGGCTGGAGTGCAGTGGCTGTTCACAGGTGTGATCCCACTACTGATCAGCACAGGAGTTTTGACCTGCTCCGTTTCCAACCTGGGATGGTTCATCCCTCCTTAGGCAACCTGGTGGTCCCATGCTCCCAGGAGCTCACCGTATTGATGCTGAACTTAGTGCAGACACCAAATCAACCTAGTGCCCTACAGCCCAGAACTCCTGGGCTCAAGCAATCTTCCAGCCTTAGACTCCTGAGTAGCTGGGACTACAGGTGCATACCACCATGCCCCATGAGACCCTTATTTCTAAACAAGGTAGCATTCACATGTCTGAGGATTAAGACATGGACATATCTTCTGGAGAGCCATCGTTCAGTCCACTGCAGGCCCCAGACTACAAATAACATGAATGTCTATCAGCTTTAGAATGGAAAATAAATTGTGGTATATTCATACCATGGAATACTATAAACCAATATGAATGAAAAAATTACTGCTACAGGAACTGCATTAGTGAATCTCATAAACATAATGCTGATTGAAAGAAGCCAGACTGGCCGGGTGTGGTGGCTCACGCCTGTAATCCCAGCAGTTTGGGAGGCCGAGGTGGGTGGATCACCTGAGGTCAGGAGTTTGAGACCAGCCTGGCCAACATGGTGAAACCCCATCTCTACTAAAAATACAAAAATTAGCCAGGCATGGTAGTGTGTGCCTGTAATCCCAGCTACTCAGGAAGCTGAGGCAGGAAAATCGCTTGAACCCAGGAGGCGGAGGTTGCAGTGAGCTGAGATTGTGCCCCTGCACTCCAGCCTGGATGACAGAGCAAGACTCTGCCTCAAAAAAAAAAAAAAAAAAATGCCAGACCCAAATGTCTGATAAATGTCTGATTCACTTATGTTCAAAAATGGCAAAACTAAGCTGGGTGAGGTGGCTCACACCTGTAATCCCAAGTACTTGGGAGGCTGAGGTGGGAGGATCACTCGAGCCCAGGAGTTTGAGGCTGCAGTGAGCTATGATTGTGCCTCTGCACTCCAGCCTTGATGACAAATGAGAGCCTGTCACTTAAAAAAAAAAAAAAAAAAAAGCAAAACTAATGTATGAAGATAGAAATTAGGACAGGGGGTTGGGCGCAGTGGCTAATGCCTGTAATGCCAGCACTTTGGGAGGCCGAGGTGGGCAGATCATGAGGTCAGGAGATCGAGACCATCCTGGCTAACACGGTGAAACCCCGTCTCTACTAAAAATACAAAAAATTAGCTGGGCGTGGTGGCAGGTGCCTGTAGTCCCAGCTACTCGGGAGGCTGACGCAGGATAATGGTGTGAACCCGGGAGGCAGAGCTTGCAGTGAGCTGAGATCGTACCACTGCACTCCAGCCTGGGCGACAGAGTGAGACTCCATCTCAAAAAAAAAAAAAAAAAAAAGAAAGAAAGAAAAGAAAGAAAGAAATTAGGACAGGGGTAACTTTTGGAGGGGAGGGGGACTGGGAAGGACTCACAGGCAGATTTCTGTAGGTGCTGATACTATTTCTTTACCTGGGTGGTGAAAATTCACCAAACCAAACATTTTGGTACACTTTTTCTGCATAGGATGGCTATAATACATTTTTCTTTTCATCCTCTTTCCTTTATTATAACTATGCTACATTTTAATGAAGTTTATTTTTAAAAATCTTGTTACTGGCTGGGTGCAGTGGCTCACGCCTGTAATCCCAGCACTTTGGGAGGCTGGGGTGGGCGGACCACCTGAAGTCAGGAGTTCGAGAGACTAGCCTGGCTAACATGGTGAAATCCCATCTCTACTAAAAATACAAAAATTAGCCAGGCATGGTGGTGCGCGCCTGTAATCCCAGTTACTCAGGAGGCTGAGGCAGGAGAATTGCTTCAACATGGGAGGTGAAGGTTGCAGTAAGCCAAGATCGCATCATTGCACTCCAGCCTGGGCAATAGACTGAGACTCCGTCTAAAAAAATTTTAAAAATATGTTACTGTACAGGTGTGAGCCACCACGCCTGACCTATGATGAACAGATATATTTTTAGCATCAGAAAAAAAAATATATATGTATATATACATATTGATGGCTGCTGCCCAGGCTGTAGTGGAGTGGCACAATCTCAGCTCACTTTAACCTCTGCCTCCTGGGTTCAGGCGATCCTTGTGCCTCAGCCTACTGAGTAGCTGGGATTACAGGCACCCACCATCACAGGCTAATTTTTATTTTTTTTTAGTAGAGACAGGGTATTGCCATGTTGGCCAGGCTGGTCTCAAACTCCTGACCGTAAGTTATCCACCCTCCTCGGCCTCCCAAAATGCTGAGATTACAGGCATGTCCAGCCAAAAAATAATTTTTAAATTTAAAAATAGGGATGGGGGGTCTCACTATGTTACCCAGGCTGGTCTTGAACCCCTGAGCTTAAGGGATCCTCCCACCTCAGCCTCCCAAAGTGCTAGGATCACAATCAAGAGCCACTATGCCTGGCCTAAACCTTGTATTTTAGAAAGCTAATTATACAGGGTGTAGTGCTAAAGGTGGCAAGGATTGAATGGACAGATGCTGAAGCTTTGCAAGTTATTTGTGTCTGTTCTACTTAACTTGAACTGCCTTCTATTTACAAAGAATCAGGAGAACTAGAAATGGTGGTACAAAGGTGAAGTACTGGCCTGGTACTGTGGCTCATACCTGCAAGCCACTGATTTGGGAGGCCCAGGTGGGAGGTCGGCTTGAGGCCAGGAGTTTGAGACCAGCCTGGGCAACACAGTGAGACCCCATCTCTACAAAAAATTAAAAGTTAGCCAGGCATAGTGGCACACAGCTGTAGTCCCAGCTACTTGGGAGGTTGAGGCAGGAGGATTGCTTGAACCTAACAGGTCAAGGTTGCAGTTAAGGTAGGAGAATAGGGAATCAGGGTAACTAAGGGTTAAGGCATAAGCAAAAGAACAACAGGTGCAGCCAGTTCTAGGCAAGATTAGGCAACATCCAGGCCACATCCTCGCTCCTCTGATAACACTTCAGACTCCGATTGGTTGCGTGCCAATCCTTCATAGGGTGTAACCAATGGAGGCCTCTAAAGGGCACCTGGGGTGTTACCAAATTCTCTTATCTTAATAAAAACCCTAAAGAACATTGCAGTTGGGGCTCTTGAGCCGCTTGCTAGAGCCTGCTCCCACTCTGTGGCATGCGCTTTCACTTCAATAAATCTGCGCTTTCATTGCTTTTTCCTTTTGTTGCTTTGTGTGTTTTGTTCAATTCTTCATTCAATGAGTCAAGAACCTGGACAACTCACAGTCAAGACTTCCTATCCGATAACACAGTGAGTGATGATTGCATCATTGCACTCCAGTTTGGGTGACAGAGTGAGACCCTGTCTCTAAAAACAAACTAACAAACAAAAAACCAAAACAAGAAACAAAGGTGAGGTGCCCGTTTCCTGCTTTTGAGATGATACCAAGTGAATAAAGCAAGTCCTGAATAAAGCATAAGAAATAAGCTAGGAAACAGAAGCAATCTGGCTAGGAGAGGCCTAAAGGAAGGATTTGTGCAGTGGGAAGGGAAGGAAAGGGGTGCACATTTTCTACTACATTGTGTTTGTGGGATCCAGGGGTCTTCTTTGAGGGGACCTGACAAATTGGAAAGACAATACCTTTGCATTATCTATAACATAAGCTTTGTTCAACAAAGCCGTGCTCTTAACACGGTTGCAGGGGAAATGGTTAGCCACTTGCCTGTTGAGATCATTTTCTGTCCGGTTTTCTGTCCATGCTGAAGGCTTGCATGTCATTTATGGATCTTCTACTTACCTTGAACTGCCTTCTATTTGCAAGCAATCAGGAAAGCTAGAAATGGTAACACAGAGGTGCCCTACTGGCCGGCACGGTGGCTCGTGCCTACAAGCCACTGCTTTGGGATGCCGAGGCAAGAGGATTGCTTGAGCTCAGGAATTCAAGACCAGCCTGGGCAACATAACAAGACCCCTGTCTCTACGATAAAATTTAAAAAATTAGCCAGGCATGGTGGTGTGTGCCTGTAGTCCCAGCTACTTGGGAGGCTGAGGCAGGAGAATT
Source organism: Pan paniscus (assembly GCF_029289425.2). Taxonomy (NCBI): domain Eukaryota; kingdom Metazoa; phylum Chordata; class Mammalia; order Primates; family Hominidae; genus Pan; species Pan paniscus. Next base: position 56,465,965 of record NC_073256.2, on the reverse strand, counting down.
GCTTGAACCCAGGAGTTTGAGGCTGCAGTGAGCTGTGACTGCAGCACTGCGGGGACTGCAGTGAGTCTCAGTACAATGTGTTTTGCCTTGGTAAAGGGGAGAAAACAGCTACCAAGGTGCCTGGGCCATGGTTTCAACCTCCACATTGCCACAGCTACTGGGGCAAGGGAAAGAGAACCCGATGTCAGGCACTTTGACCTCCCTTCTTCTCACTGACCCCCCAAGGCAAGAAGCCCTTGCTCCTCAAACCTACAACTGAAAGGTGCCCATGGCCAACCAAGTGGGCAGGAGGCTGAGGCAGCTGGACACGGGGAAGCCCGAGGGCTGTTTAGAGCCAGGTGAGTGAATCACCCTGTGTGGACATTTGTCACCACACCCCAGAGTCTGAAGCAGAGCAGAAGGTCAAGGAGCCATTTCCAGCCCCTTTCTGCTCCTCCATGGGCTAGCACAAGAGCCCACCTGGAGTCCCCAGAGATGGTTTCTGAGCTAGTGTCCCTGCAGCAGGGGGATCAGGGACACTGAAGGGCTCTAGGGGAGTGACTGTCAGGAGGATTCTCTCCCTGGAACCCCTTTTCTCCTCTTCCCCAGCGTGGCCCCAGGGACTCTCTTATGGAAGAGGTGCTTCCCGCTGGTCTAGACACAGCCCTGCCTTCTCATCAGCTCTAACTGCACAGCTCGGCTGCCCAGGGCCATCCAGGTGGCTGGGAGTCCTGGCACTCTCTGCTCTGCTGCTTTTGAAGGAGGACAGGTGTCTCACCTGTCCAGTCTAACCTGCCAGGCTTGTCCATGTGCTCAGGGTTGATTGAAACTCTTCCTCTTTCAGTCCAAGCTGGAGGCAGGGCAGGATGGGAGGAAGGAGCAGCCTTCCTGTTCTGCCGCACCCTGGCTGCGGGAGGTATTTACAAACACTCCTGGAACTCAGTGACCCTGCACGGGTTCAGCCGGCCAGCATAGCCTGGCCTTTGGGAGTGGGGAGGAGCGGCCACGATGGAGTCTTCCCAGGGCCAGTGGGGAGCCAGGGGCCTGCAGGGTGCCTGCCTTGTCACTGCCCTTGTTGTTGTCCCTGTGCATCCCCCAGCCTGGATTCTGGGTCTGGAAAATTGGGAGAAGACAGAGGGTGACTCCTGGGCAGAGTCATGGGAACAACGTGCTCTGGGCTGGTGGAGGGGAAAAAACAGCCACCAAAGCAGCTGGAGGCAGCAAGGCACACCTGGTGCTGGGGCTCCGGCCTCTTCCTTCTCTGAAAAATTTCCAGTTCCTGCCTTGGGAAGCCCCCACTCCTTTGAGCTAACCCCTGCCAGTGGTCAGTGTCTGATGAGAGTGGTCTAGATTTCTCCTGGGTGGTGAGGCAGCTGTGCCTGCCTCCAAACTACCACATCTGCTTTCACCAAAGTCTATTTGTGTCTCACAGAAACTCAAACACATGAGGTCACAGGTGCTTCCCCACCCTCTTTGTCCTCTAATCCTTTCCATGGGTGGAAGACATGCTTTGTTTCATACTCAGCTGGGGAGGCTGTCCAGCTAGGTTTTATGCCTTGTTCTCTTTATTGGGGGAGCAGCACTAAAAATGTGAGTGTTGGAGAGGAGGGGGAACTAGAGCTGAAAAACTTCCTCCCAGGCTGAGTTGTTTGTTTGTTTGTTTTTAAAGACAGGGTCCCACTCTGTTGCCGAGGCTGGAGTGCAGTGGTGCAATCATAGCTCACTGCAGCCTCGAACTCCTGGGCTCCAGCAATCCTCCCACCTCAGCCTCCCCAGTAGCTGGGACTACAGGTGGACGCCACCACACTCAGCTAATTTTTGAAGTTTGTTTTATAGAGACAGAATCTCAGTATGTTGCCCAGGCTGGTCTTGAACTCCTGGGCTCAAGTGATCCTCTAGCCTTGGCCTCTCAAAGTGTTGGGATTACAGGTGTGAGACGCTGTGCCCCACCTCCCCAGGTCAGTTTTGAACTGAAATCTATGACTTTGTCCAGCTGGCGTGTAGTAGAACATTGGACAGGTAGGATAATCAAGAGGAAAGTGTATACCCTCTTATTTAATTCAGTACCAACTTAGAAGAGACTCCAAGATGGGGAAGGGGTAGGCAGATTGGGGCAGAAGGCAGACAATCCTCAGGTGAAAATGAATGAAGGCATCTGGCTGTGACCTGCCTGCCAAGCTGTTGGCTGCTGGACTCCTTCTTCTCATACCTCCCTTGCAATTTGAGAACAGCCTAACCAGGTCACTGCTCAAAGTTCTCTGAAGGCTGGCTCCCCTGGTCTCACACTGTGGCATAAACTCCTTAGCCTGGTGTTCATGGTCTGAGTGCAGCCTGTCTTATTTCTGTCTTATTTCTACCACTCATTCTCAGTGGCCTCCTAAAGCATCCTACATTCCAGCCACAATGGGGTATGTGAAACCTGGAAACGCCACGACTCTCTGGTCCCCATATCTTCGTGTAGGCTGTTCTCCTGTTCTCTCCTGAAATGCTCTTCTCATATGTCTCCTCCTGTTTCTGTCAAATCTGATATATCCTTCAGGGCCCAGCTGAGCCCCTCCTACTTCACAAAAATCCACCAACTTACAGAAATCGCTCTCTCCTCAAAACACCCAAAGCATCATAGTAATCAGGACTTCCTTTAGATGATGCTGGAGTGCCTTGGAACTGAGTCTCATTCAGCTTTGTGCCCTTGGTAGCACCTGGCACATGCCTGGCACAAAGTAAATGCTCAACAAATCGTAACAGGGTCTCGCTCTATTGCCCAGGCTGGAGTGCAGTGACATAATCATAGCTCACTGTAGCTTCAAACTCCTGGGCTCCAGTAATCCACTCACCTTAGCCTCCTGAGTAGCTGGGACTATAGGTGCGCACTACCATGCCTGGCGAATTATTGGTTTTATTTTTTATCTTTTTGTAGTAACGAGATCTTGCTGTGTTGCCCAGGCTGGTCTTGAAGTCCTGGCTTCAAGTGATCCTCCCACCTCAGCCTCCCAAAGCACTGGGATTACAGGTATGAGTCACTGCATCTGGCCTCAAGAAGCCTTTATGGAAATTAACTGAGTCATAATGTTGAATGAGTACAATGGATCATCCAGAAGGGAAAATGGCACCAAAACAACACAGTTCTGTTAGGCTTTCTTGCCCCTTCTATGCCTGCTGGCTTCTTTCCCCCACTCCTCCCATCATCGTTACATATTTCCAACATGGCCAGGTGCAGTGGCTCACACCTGTAATCCCAGCACATTGGGAGGCCGAGGTGGGCAGATCACTTGAGGTCAGGAGTTCGAGACCAGCCTGGCCAACATGGTGAAACCCCATTTCTACTAAAAATACAAAAATTAGCGGGCATGGTGTCGTACATCTGTAATCCTAGCTACTTGGGAGGCTGAGGTACAAGAATCGCTTGAACCTGGGAGGCAGAGGTTGCAGTGAGCTAAGATTGCGCCATTGCACTCCAGCCTGGGAGACAGAGCAAGACTCTGTCTCCAAAAAAAAAAAAAAAAAAAAAAAGAAAAAAAAATATTTCCAACATACTAAACAGGCCTTTCTCACACTGCAGCTGCCCTCAGTTGCAAACCTGAGGCATACCTCTGTCTTCTAATTTCCTACATGGTAAAAGGAAACACTTGGTCCTCATGGTTGGCCGACTTAACCTGCAAACTCTTGAGTTCAGTAGCACTTCCCGGGTACCTACTGTGCACCCAGGTTTGTGCTGGAGGCTGTGAAGGAGACAAGTTGAATAAGTCACTACCTGGTCCCTGCCCTCAGCAGGGCATAGGAAGTCAAACCTTGGAGAAATATGAGTGAACCCTTGCAGTGGGAGGTTGGCAAAGACAGTCAAGGGTACAACGTAAAGGCCTGGAGGTAAAAAGTGTCTGGGCTACAGGTTTGTTTGTTCGGGAGATAGAGGAGAATGAGGTAGGGTGGGGTCAAAATGGAGTACCTTGAAATCTCTGTTCAGTCCGAAGGTAATGCGGTTGCTGGTGAGGCAGCCAGCAGGTTAGTGAAGCAATGTGCAGTGTGAACCAGAGGGAGGAGAGCCTGGAGATCAGAGGGACACGAGTAGCCATCCAAGATTGGGGTTCTGTGGATCTGGAAGAATCAAGAGATGCACTGAACAGCTGTTTGGGAGTCAGGACACTGGGATCCCAGTCCCAGCTCTGCAGAGGGACCTTGGACATGTCACTCCTCTCTTCTGAGTCTTTCCTTAACTGTAAAACTTTAAAACCTTCCAAGTGACCTTTCCAATCTGATGACTCAGTTAAACAGTTGAGCCTTTGAACTAGGACCTGTGAAATGAAGGGAAGCAGCCGATCTATTAGGCATTTGGAACAAGAAAGGGACTGCCTGGGAGCCCAGGGATAGAGGCAGGGAGAGACTAAAGAGGGCCTGGCAAGGGAGAAATGGGGAACTGCGGGCTGGGGGCCTGCCACTGTCCCGATGTTTGATTTGGCAATCCCATTTTCAGTTCCTCCTTTCTTCCCTTTTTCTAACTCAGCCTCGCCTTATCTGGTGGGGGGAGGGCAAAATAGGACACTCCCACATTGAACTCATGCCCCCCAGGATACCTTCCCCTTTTCCGGCCCTCACAAGGTCCTCACCTTCCTCTGCAGCTGCCTTCCTCCAGAGCAAGGCTTTCCAGCGGGAGAAGTAGAAAGCACAGTGAATTGGGTGGGCATCTTCCTTAGCACCCTCATAGTTACCAACTTTATTTTTTTGAGACAGGGTCTTGCTCTGTTGCCCAGGCTGGGAGTGCAGTGGCACGATCTCGGCTCACTGCACCTCGACCTCCTGGGCTCGAGATCCTCCAGACTCAGCCTCCCAAGTAGCGGGGACCACAGGCGCTTGCCACCACTCCTATCTAATTATTTTTAATTTTTTTTGTAGAGATGGGGATCTGGCTATGTTGCCCAGGCTGGTCTCGAACTCCTGGGCTCAGGAGATCCTCCTGTCTCAGCCTCCCAACGTGCTGGTCATGGTTATTTACTGAGAACTCACCATGAGCCAGGCACTGGGCCAAGAACTGTAATGCATTATTATTATTATTTTTTACAGCAATCCTAGGAGGTGATTGTCAGGTGAAGAAATTGAGACTTGATGTTAGGTAATCCGCGCAAGGCCACGACTGGCGATGTGACCCTGGAAATGAGGTCTGACTTCCAAGTCAGTGCTTCGACCAGCTCCTTCCCGCCGTGCGACCTTTGGCAGCTGGGGACTCCATCCGTCACCTACCACCTCTCAGATTAGATTCTCGATGCGCCCGCCCCTGCGCACGTGATCCCCTGCCTGCCTGGCCGCGCCAGCCCCGCCTCCGGCGCCCGGGTGCCCGGAGCTGCCCGCGCTGCTGAGGCCGGCGGGGCGGGGCGGGGCGCGGCGCGGCGCAGCAGGTGGAGCAGGCGGCTCGGGCAGGGGCGTGGCCTTGGCCGTGAGGGGGCGTGGCCTGGAGGGGGTGTGGCCGGAAGCCTTAAAGTGGCCTGGTCGCCGGGGCGGGCCGTGGAGGCCGCCAGTCGCGGCGATCTTCTCCTCGCTTCTGGAGTGTTATCGTCACCATGTCCCTAATGGTCTCGGCTGGCCGGGGCCTGGGGGCCGTGTGGTCCCCAACCCACGTGCAGGTGACGGTTCTGCAGGCGCGGGGCCTGCGGGCCAAGGGCCCCGGGGGCACGAGCGACGCGTACGCGGTGATCCAGGTGGGCAAGGAGAAGTACGCCACCTCGGTGTCGGAGCGCAGCCTGGGCGCGCCCGTGTGGCGCGAGGAGGCCACCTTCGAGCTGCCATCGCTGCTGTCCTCCGGACCCGCGGCCGCCGCCACCCTGCAGCTCACCGTGCTGCACCGCGCGCTGCTCGGCCTCGACAAGTTCCTGGGCCGCGCCGAGGTGGACCTGCGGGATCTGCACCGCGACCAGGGCCGCAGGAAGACGCAGTGAGTGCGGGCGGGGAGGGGAGGGCCCGGCCTGGGGGCGCGGACCCCTCCGGCAGGGCGGTCTGGGCGCTGGACCCTTCGAGAGTAAGCCGGGCAGCAGCGGGGAAGGCCTTTCGGGACGGAGCCCTCGGCCGGTGCTGGTGTTCTCACCTGGCTTCCCCTTCTGCGGCTGTCCCGCCCAGCTCTGCCAGCTTTGGGTCTTTTTGGAAGAAGGGGCCGTATCTGGGGCGCTTTTTTTTTTTTTTTTTTTTAGACAGAGTCTCTGTCGCCCGGGCTGGAGTGCAATGGCAATGGCACGATCTCAGCTCACTGCAACCTTCGCCTCGCTGGTTCACGTGATTCTCCTGCCTCAGCCTCCCGAGTAGCTGGGATTACAGGCGCGCACCACCACGCCCGGCTAATTTTTTTTTTTTTTTTTTTTTTTTGAGACTGAGTCTCACTCTGTCGCCAGGCTGCAGTGCAGTGGCACGATCTCGGCTCACTGCAACCTCCGCCTCCTGGGTTCAAGCGATTCTCCTGCCTGAGCCTCCCGAGTAGCTGGGACTACAGGCGTGCGCCACCACGCCCTGCTAATTTTTGTATTTTTAGTAGAGACGGGGTTTCATCAGATTGGCCAGGATGGCCTTGAACTATTGACCTCGTGATCCACCCACCTCGGCCTCCCAAAGTGCTGGGATTACACGCGTGAGCCACCGCGCCCGGCCCGCCTGGCTAATTTTTGTATTTTTAGTAGAGACGGGGTTTCACCGTGTTGGCCAGGCTGGTCTCGAATTTCTGACTTCAGGTGATCCGCCCACCTCGGCCTCCCAAAGTATTGGGATTACAGGCGTGAGCCATCGCGCCCGGCCTGGGGCGCTTTTGAATCTGCAGGACGCCCCTCAGCGTCTGGCACACAGTAAGCACTAAGTGAATTTTAGATGAATTCCAACTATACGTGGGCAGGTGCCTTCTTCTTACTAGGGTGGTAGCCCGTGTCTGATACTCGCCTTCGCTTGGGTGGAAGGCCTCCTGGGTATTTCACTGAATAGAAGAACACTTCGAGCCGAGAATGACTGGGCCAGGGCGCAGGGCAGAGGAACCGGAGGCATGAAACCAGCTGACACCCCCACCCTAAAGGCTAACCCCGGGCGCAACGCCTTTACAATGCGGGGCGGGTGGAGGTTGGGGGAGGGGAATGGCGTTTGCCGGCTGTCACATGACTTGCTAACCCCTTCCCCTACCTCATACTTGCCTAGGGGGTTGGTGAAGAGAATTTGCCCCTACAGAAAGAATGTTACAACAGTGTGGTGTGTGCCCTGGGCCCCATGTTAGTAAAGATTTCTCCAGGTTGGAAGGAGCCCGAGTGGGCCCTTGACGGAGCAGAACTGGGCATTGTTTCCTTTTGGAGTTGGTAGAGTTCTTCTCTCTGGTCCTAATCCTGGTGGATGTCTGCTCGCCCGTAGCTCCCAAAGATTGTGTCAGGTTATTTCACTTCTGCAGTAAAAACTGGGCAAAAACCATTCACTCCATGATATTACCGAATTATTTGTTTCACAGGTGTTCGGAAAGGGCAGTGCTTCACCCAAAGGAACGTTTGATTATGTTCATCTAGTATGCCAAAGCTAGCCTCGATTAGCTTAGCTGGTTACTTTGTTAGATCTTAAATACACAGGCCAGTCAGTTAGCACCGAAAGCCTATAGTTTAGGAAGCACACTGATTTGCTTTGTGTGTTTTAGATATACATAGCCTTTTAACTTTCCCTTGTGTGGGAGACAGGAAAAGCCAGAGGGTTTGTCCTCTGGAGGCTCCCTTTACTGTGGGGTGAGTTCCATTTCAGCATGTAGGCTTGCAAATGGAATATTTGATGATGCAAACTTACCTGGCCAGAGATGAATAGGCATTTCTGAACTCACATCAGATAAAACTAGCCTTGATGTGAGGATGGATGGGGTATCTCACAGCATCAATTTACAAGCCATAAGGTGAGCAGTGTTTTTGCTAAGGAGGGGCTGCAGCAATGCTGATCTTCCATCTGATTAAATGACACTGGGGGTGTTGGGTTGGCTTCCCTTCAGCTTCAAATGGGTGCTGTTGGCCATCCGTTGTCTTGTGCCATCCCAACATGTGTGTATTCACTTCCTTCTCTGCCACCTGTTTCTTATGTGGACATTTTATCCCCTTGAGAGGTAGATCACATCTCCCTGCCAGAGATGGAGATTCCAGAGTCCTGGGTCCAGTGCCCACAGCAGCCCTGACTCATTGTTGGGCTTCTCTGTCCCTAAACACCCAAGTTTCTCTATTTGTAAATAGAGCATGTTGCCAGACTTAATTGATGTTTGTAAGATGTTTCTGGGTTCCTGGATTAATGGGGCCAATGTATCCAAGAAGTGATTGAAAAGGTTGGTAACTGCTTTGTGAGAGATTGAAACCTTGAGCTCTCTTTTTTTCAGGAAGAGTTCAGTCTCTGCATCTTCATTTTTCTTATTTTATCCAATGTAACCCTAAACCTATACAATAACTCCCACCTATTATGTGAACTGATTACCACCTAGTCACAGTATTGACTTCCAGGAAAATGGTGCTTAG